>NC_091074.1:51087000-51747500 GCF_032405125.1 Capricornis sumatraensis | reverse complement strand
AGCGACACCCCTACACTCGCCTTGGATGGTAGGGGCAGGCGCGACCTTGGCCTGAGCGGTTGCTGGTTTCCAGAGTTCTAGAATACGAAGGACCAGGCAGCCGCGTCTGTACCGGGCTGGTGGGGTTGCAAGCCGTTTTAGGTCCCGTTTGCTCCGAAAAGCTTCCGCCGCCGAAATCCTCAGGCAGCCTGATGCCAAACTGGTGTGGGACGAGACTCCAGGATTTTCCTTCTGCTTAGCCGCGTCCCCCGCCGGTCAGGCGCCATTTCAATCACTCGTTGGTCGCATGGTCTCTGTCCTCTGTCTTGCGCCTCAGAGGGTGATTTCGGGGATCCATGGGGTGTATAGGAGGCTCTCCCAAATGTGGCAGACCGGGGCATCATTGTCATCTCAAGAAACCGATTGCTGGTTTCCCCTCTAGAAACAAATGCCTCACTGGACATTTGTTCCCCCCTTTCAATGTGAAGCTGACCAATGAGTGATGCTGAGAGGCATGGACAGGGTGAGAATTGAAGAATTCTTGAGTGGGGAGCGGGGGTTCGTTGTCCTGCTTTAAAGGGGCTTTCTAAAAAATAAAAACATAAAAAGGCTTTCTACATGCCCCAGTCTTCAGTGTCACCGTGGTCGAGGTTTAAACAGCAGTATAAGAACCTTGACCTTCCCCTCCATGAGAATCCAGCAAAGCAGAAAATTTCTTGATGTATTTATACATCCGGGACAATATGAAACTGTCCTTTTGATTAAGTGTTGCTTGCGGTGAGGGGCAGCTTCCAATCAGGACATCTTCAGTTTCTGAGCACGAGCACTGCGTTCTTAACTTTTAGATATACACACACACCGTGAGCTTGTGTGCGCGCCAAGAGAAAGAGAACCACATATGCACACTTGTTTTACAGCCTTTGACGCTTTAATACCTATCACAGCTTTACCCGGTTAATTGTGGTTTGAACACATGCGCGCGCGTACACACACACACACACACACACACACACACAACTTTACCCAGTTATTGTGGTTTGAACACGTGTGCGCGCGCACCCACACCCACCCACCCAGAGCAGGACTGAGTGGATCCAGTCTAGCGAGGTTACACTTGTAACCCTCACTGCTCCCTTTCCAATTTCTTTGATGATTTTTCCCATAAGTATATAAGCCGCCGGGACTTAGTTCTGCTAAGCGGCAGCCCTCTCCTCCTAAATGTGATTCGGACCATATGCTTTCTACATTCATCCCGCTCCGGCTTTTCTTCTCCACACTAACTACTAACACGTTATAGTCACCTTGAAATTTCCTCTGCTATTTTCCAATTAAAAGCTTAATAGCCCTGGAAACGGAGTTCATGTGGTGAAGTTTACCATAGTCCCTTGTTCTGAAAGGCTTTCTGCTGGGATCCCATTATGTGCTTGAATAAACCCTTTCTGCAAACAGAAATGGGACTCGGGGTTGTCAGGTGTTGGGTTACAATAGACTTTGAGGCAGGGGACATTTTACCAACATAAATACAAACCTGTCCCTATAGGGAGATGTTGTCAAATACTGGGATATGGAAAACATTCCCATCAAATATGAGAAAAGGATTATTGCGCTATATCAAATGAGTATTTAGGTCTCAGCCCCTATGTGCACTGGAGTGAAACGGGGCCCCGGGGACCAAATAATGCAAGACTGTTTGAGTGGCAAAGGGATAGGGTGACTAGGTGACTGAGGGAGAGTGGGTCGCCTTTTAGTGGAAATGTCCCCCAAACCTGGTGCTGAGCTCTGCTGCTTTCCTTTAAAAAAAAAAAATCATTACTCTCAGGTTTCTTATACTCCTGGTTTTGCTAACCATTTATTTGAAGGAAATATGGGAGAAATCTGGCTTTGAAAAGTTTGTGGTCTCTGTCTTTCCAAGAGATTTAGAGATTTCAGTGTCCCAGATTCAGTGTCATTCTATGCCTTCTATGTGTCTCTCACTGTGAACTTCCCACTTCCAAGCCTCTGGACCATGGCGCTGCGAGTGACCTAGGCCTCCAGTCCCGAGAATTTTTGGAAGTTCCTCCCAGTTGTAGTGCCTTAAGGCTTGTTTTCCTCGCGAAGTTTGGGAGGAGAGATTGATGACGTGGTGGGGGTTAGGAGTAAGACTAAGGGGTCTGTGCCCTAGGAAGTTTTGGAGGCAAGCCTCCTAAGGTTAGCAGTCTCTTGCTGGGGGTTCCTTTCTGTTCCCCACGAGGGCCGCAGGTCTGAAATGGGGAAGGTGGGGGGCAGCCAAGGGCCTCAAGGGAAACATACAGTCAGGTTCACTTTTTAACCTACTCTCCCGGAATCGCCCTTTTAGGCGGAGGGTTAGCTGCTGGAACGCCTGGTGGTACTTGAATTCACAGCACACACACGGACGTTTTCGGGTTGTTTGTTTGCTTCCAAAGCAGTGCAGAATAAAGCTGAGAGGCGCCGACCGGTTGATCATTGCAGCCGACTGGTCTACGCTCTGGATTCGCATTGGATTCGTCCAGACCGCCAAGAGATGAATTCAGGGTGCTCTCTGAAGCCTGCCTTCTGAAGACGGCTCCGGGATTGCCATCGCGCCTCTTCGCACTGAGCCGTTGTGCTACCCTGCGCCGCAGTAACCACTGCTTTTCTTGTTTTCTCCCATTAGGGGAGCATCTCTGTGCATTTGCGGAGGTATTCTGCTTTAGGCAAAACCTATACACACAAGTATCACTTTAAACAAAGTTTTACAGTCATCTGTGCAAAGGCCCTCTCCCACCCAAAGACACTGGTGTGGGGGTGGGGTGGCCCCATCCCTTATTCATAACTAGATTGCTGAGTCCGTGGGCATTTGAATGGGGTGATGCGAGACCTCCGTTTGATTTCTCAAAGACCGTTGGGCAGGGTTCAGATCATATGCGGTAACTTGGGGGGCGCTAGCGTGGCCCCTCCATTCGCTCTCTGAAAGTTTAGACCCAGTGCTTAAACACAAACTCCAAAAGAGCACTTGCCGGCTTTTCAGGACAGAGACTTTATTTTTTATTACAACGTGGAGGTGTAGAAAGGTACACTCTGCGCCACAGAGGGAGGACTATTTTCCCCTTTGAAACAGCCTGCAAAACGGGTCGTCGTCCTTGGACCAGCAGGTTTTCAAAAGCATTTTCTTCTGCAGCGGCAAAAAGAAAAAAACAAAAAACGTTGCAAAAAGAAGTCAAGAAAGCCCCCATTTCTCGAACCAGTTCAAATGCCCTACCCCCAACTTCTCCAGCCAGTGGCCGCAGGGCCTGGCTCCCCGCAACTTAAAACCTCTTCTCGCGCCGGGACCCTAGTGTATCCGCAGCGCTCAGATAGGTTCCGGTTCTCCCCGAGCCGTGTTTCTGTGGCCAAGTGTGGGAATGAAAGCCGCCTTGGGCCCGGTGCCGCCAAATCGGGCCTGGAGGGAGGCGGGAAGAGAGTTGAAGGGGAACTGCCACCCGCCTCGCCCAGAGGCACCCTCACTCTCATCCGCGCTGGTCCTCCCTTCCCCGCCCCGCGGGCGCTGCCGCGTCCCGAGTGCTGCAGTCCCTCCCGTGCAAGCAGGGGAGGCGCAGGGAGCGTGGAGGAGGGGGCCGTGAGCGCCCCCGTGAGAGTGGCCCGGCGGCAGGTAGCAGGGAGAGTGAAGCGCAGGGTCTCGAGAGGCGCGGGCAGAAGGAAGGAGGCGTGGAGTGGAGTGGGGTGGAGAGTGCCAGGAGACCGGGACCCCGAAGGTGGGGGTGGCGGAGGAGGGAGGCGGGGGGAGGGCGGCAGAGGACGTGCCGGCCGGTCTGCGCGCGCGAGCTGCGGACGAGCCGCTTCAGACCTTAACCAGAGCTCTCGCCGGCTCCCGGCAGCCGCCGCCGCGCCTCGGCCGCGGAGGACGTGCCGGCCAAAGGAGCGGCGGGCGGAGACTCGGCCGACTCGGGAGTAGGGAAGCGCCGGTCGGGAGCCGTAAAGACGGCCGCGGCCCCTCCAGCCACTCCGAAGCGCTCAAGGCCGCCTGGACTGCGGGACCGAGGACTGCGCCGCCCGGAGGCCGCTTTGGAGAGGGCCTCTCAGCCCCGCCGTCCAGCGGCCCCGTACCGGCTCCCGCCGCCAGCTTGCCAGCTCTGTCGGGAGCCCGGGGCATGAACGGCTACGGCTCCCCCTACCTGTACATGGGCGGCCCGGTGTCGCAGCCGCCGCGGGCGCCCCTGCAGCGCACGCCCAAGTGCGCGCGCTGCCGCAACCACGGCGTGCTGTCCTGGCTCAAGGGCCACAAGCGCTACTGCCGCTTCAAAGACTGCACCTGCGAGAAGTGCATCCTCATCATCGAGCGGCAGCGGGTCATGGCGGCGCAGGTGGCGCTGCGCAGGCAGCAGGCCAACGAGAGCCTCGAGAGCCTCATCCCCGACTCGCTGCGCGCCCTGCCGGGACCCCCGCCGCCGGGAGACGCCGCCGCCGCCCCGCAGCCGCCGCCGACCTCGCAGCCGTCGCAGCAGCCGTCGCGCCCAGCCGCCGAGTTGGCTGCGGCCGCCGCGCTGCGCTGGGCCGCCGAGCCCCCGCCCGGGGCGCTGCAGGCGCCGCTCGCCAAGCCAGGTAAGGGGCCGCGGCGGGGCCGGGCCGGGCTGGCGCCCGGGCGGAAACACTTGGAAGCAGCTCTGGAGGCTTTGGCCGGCAGGCCCGAAGGCGAATGTGGCGGGAGTGGGCTGGGCGCGACCTTACCCCCCAACTCCAGCCAAGCCGGTCCTTACTCCCTCGGCGGAAGCGGCGTTCAGTCTGGACCCGGCGAGGTAGGAGGTGGAACCCAGGTGCCCTCGGGAAAGGCGCCTCGGGCTCGCCAAGTGCCTTCTCTACGTTTAAGGGGACGGGTAGATAAAGAGGTCGAAACAGGACCAGATTAAAATCCACGCGGGCGCACACACTCCAGGCTTTCCGACTGTAGGCTTGAGAGGCCTCGCATCTGGAGGTTGGGACGGGAGGGCAGAGAAGGAGCCCAGGCCCACGGTTTGGCCTACTCTGGGCGATTTTCTCGGCACCCGGCAACTGGAGCGAACCTGAAGCCTTTCTAGTCTGCTGTGGTCTCCAGCCTTGTGCAGTTTGTTGAAGGAAGCCTTGTTTAGAAGCAAGAGTAGAAAGGGACCAGAAAGACTCCCAAAACTGTTAGCAGGGACTCAATGTGGTGCACCCAGAGCCAACCAACTCCTTTTGCAGGAGTTCAGGTCCTGTAATACCATTTCGCAGGCAGTCCTCTGCAGTCTGCCGTTTTAAAGAAAGACAAAACCTGACCTACAGTGAGGAAGGCCACGCCTGGAGAGCCTTTTCCCCAGTTCTCCGTGGGCCTGGGCCTCCTGCGGCCCTCTCCTCTCCTCCTCCCGCTCCGCTGTGTTCTAGAGAGCAGGGATCTGCCCTGAATCCTGGAGCTGCGCAGATCCCCCTACCCATCTTTTTATCCAGTTCCCTCCTTCAGGCCACCAAAACCTTGCACACCCCACTGGAGCCTTTCCTTCTGAAGACTTACTAGCTTGTGACTGTCCTGCCCAACCCAAGTGCTCCTTTGGTTTTTAACCCCTTGGAATTCAGTGGACAGGTGTTTGGTGTTTCCCTTTCACTGGGGGCAGATGTGCAAAGGAAAGAAACCCCATCTTCTCAGGGAGAGGGTTGAGAGGTATGCTGGGACTCAGAGGTGGAAGGCTCTCGAAGGACCAAAGCCCTCCTGTGGGTGGAACTAATGGTAGAGCTTCCACCTACCCCTAACTGCAAAATGCAATACTTCTGGTTTCTGGAGAGAGGCTTTCTGGAGCACTGGATTGCTGGGTGGAGCTGGGGACATGCCATTTCTTGGGGATAAGCTGGTAGGCCGCCTGGCAGGCTCAGTTCTGCTGCCCTGTTCCTCAGTTATGCTCTGCAGACCCAACCTCTGAGAACATCTTATGTGAAGAGCAGAACTGGGTGTTTAAGGACAGAAGTGAGTTTGCTGAACATGGCTTTTGTGACTGTTTCATCAGGGTAGGATGGATATAAGCCTTTCCCTGAGTATGTCCACTCACTTCCTGGTGACTCTCTCTTGTCAGTGTGATCTCTTCATGTTTTACAGAGGAGTCAGAGGGGAGGGGAAAGAACCTTTTTCTCTTTTAAGTTAGGGCAGGTAACTAGGACAGTTTTGTCTCAGTTCTCAAAGTTGATCTATGCCGGTGAATTTACTGAACCTTCCCACTTCTACTTCCTCTGTCTCCATTTCCCCCAACACTCGGGCAGCATTTGTGATAGTGCAGGCAGCACCCCCATAATAGTGCATTGGGTTCTGGGGTCCCTGTCCAAGAGGGGTTTGGTTCCCTTCACATCCTGTGCTCTTCACACCTGTTCTCTGGGATAGCCAAAGTTCACCGTTTCAAAAGCATTGAGACCAAAAACAGCCCTGAGAGGTGGGGAGTGAGGGCAGCCAGAAAGGCGGAGCAGCAGCAGCAACGGCTGGAGAAAGATACAAGCTTGGGGTGAGGAAGAGAGGGAGACTGATTGCAACCAGACACACCAAGCCTGGTGTGCTCTCTTTCACCGGGAGCCAAGATAGCCTCAGCCTTTCAAATTGAAAACCAGTAATTGCAAAGGAGAATAGGATTTGACACAAGAAGAGATCAGAGTGATGGCTTTGGGGGACTAAGCTGTCAGGGACCAGCAGCTCAGTTTACAGCTAGTCCTGCTGTGTACCTTGCACATCTTATTTATGTAACTTTTGTTTTCTTCTTTCAGTTGGTTCGATCCCATAATTCCATTTAACACCAACAAAAAAGTCAGTCACCAATCTGATGACGATGAGAGAGGGCAGGAAAGGACTAGATAGTTGTTTTCCACTAGGAAGGCAGGCACACAAGCGGATCAGCTCTATGCAGTGCTTTATACGGAGAAAGCCCATTTGGGATTTAAGTTAGAGAGAACTGCTTGGATGGGACTGGTGGTTGCTGTACGTATTTTTTTGCAGGTGTTCGTAGGATTTATTTGTATGTAACGTACCATGCATATTGAGAAGCCTGTTAGGTATGGTCCTGGGCAAGTAGCTCACTACTTAGGGAAGTTAGCTCACTTCTTAGCTCACCACTTAAGCACTGTTTGAATTGTAGGTCCACATGTACAGTAAGTTCACAGACCACTGGTGGGTGGTGGTGGTTTAGTCGCTAAGTCCTGTCTGACTCTTGTGATCCCATGGACTGTAGGCTGCCAGGCTCCTCTGTCCATGGAATTTTCCAGGCAAGAATACTGGAGTGGGTTGCCATTTCCTTCTCCAGGGGATCTTCTCGACCCAGGGATCTGACCCATGTTTCCTGCACTGCAGGCGGATTCTTTACTGCTGAGCTACCAGGGAAGTCCTCACAGACCATTAGGAATCTGAATATCTGCTGGTGATTTACAGAGATTTGTTTCTGTGGGATTATGGAGATTTTTTTCAAGTACGTAGCTGTGGAGACATTGGCTTTTTTTATTGGCTACAAATGCAGGTGCAGAAACACACACACGGTATCTTTCCCCCTCTCCAGAGATCCTTAAGAAAAGCACGTGCCCTGGAGAAGGGAATGTTTGTTGGGCAACTGCTGGAGAAAAAACACCTTGTGCAATGAGCAACATTAATACCAAAACTCTGCTTTGTAGCTGGAAGAAATTTATTTCCCAAATTATGCTTCAGATTCTTTAAAGGAATAGGAATTATATTATCTAATGGTGTATCATGTTTAACATCTTTTTAAAAGTGGCAGTGGTTTTAAGGAGAAATTTCATATTCTCAGATTATTACTTTTAGCAATGGATTACAGCATTTTTTTTTTCTTTTTTGAGAGTACATCTCCCCTGCTGCTTGAGTATCATCTATGACTGGCCTGGAATTAGTAAGTTTTGATTGAACCTCAAATTCTAGTCTCAGCTTCTTTAAATCTACCCTGTCGATCCGTTCCTCTCCCATTCCCTCTTCATCCTTCTCACTCCCCTCCTCCTTCCCGTCATGAAAATATCTAGGGAAGCTTGAACATCTTTCAGCTCTTAGTGTATCTGAGTCAGCAGCTTCAGCCAGCCAAGCCTGCCTTTCTGGACTGGGCTTCAGAGCTCAGGAAAGTTAAGGGTCATGACCAAGGTGGGAAGCTAAAGTTACATTCCTGTGTGTGGCTTCCTCCCCCCACATCTTCCCCTGCTTCCTGAAGAGTGTGCTGGGTCTCCTTGGGCTGAGAGAGGACAGGTCTGTGGCTATAGACTCTCGCTAGGTTTACATCTGCCATCAAAAGAAATGTGTGAGCAAGTTTTAACATTTCTTGAAGGCAAAGAAATTGAAAGCATCATATTTGATTAGGAATAAGAGAGCAGGATTAAGAAACGTAGGATCTTCTTTCCTATTTATTTCTCCTGAAAATAAGCGAATCAAGAGACCTGTAGGGAGGGAAGTTGGGAGATTTTGGAAAACTGCCTTTATTTTATTTTACCTCCTGGCCGGCACTTCCTCACATCTTGAAGCTTACTCTGGGCTTTTCAGTTCCAGCTTGTTTAGGTCCTGTCTTGTCAGCTTCCTAATTTTAAATTTTACTTTTAATTAAAAAAAAGAGAGAGAGACACACACACACCTGCACCGATCCTGAGTTGTGGGCAGAGCGCTAGTTCAGGCCAGGGTGGGAAATGCTCAACGACCAGGGACTTGAAGCACAGGACAAATGGTAGGAGAGCTCAAAGTCTTCCCTGAAGCGCACCTAAGAATTTAAGACAGGGTCTGGTTACTTCAGACGTTTTGATTTGGGGTCAGGGGTTTAGTTTTAAGTAATAAAACCCAACCAAACCAAAAGGAAGACTCGAGGCTGATTGGTCTCTTCCAAGCCTGACCCGTGGCCGGCTCGGAGGCAGCTCTCAGCTCCGGTCTTTCCCTCCTGCGACCCGCCAGTGGCCGCCTTGGCTCCTGGGCCCTTGCGCTGAGCTCGGCAAGTGCGGGTGACTGGTCGGGGACCCTGGGGCTGGAGCTGGGACAGTCGGGAGACCCCTAGAGGCCATGGCAGCCTGTTTTTCGGTGGCAGCCGAGTGCCTGTGGCTCCCCTGGGCTGCCTGCCCTGAACCGCTTCCCGTTGGACCTTGTCGCTGTCCGGTGGCACCGCAGCCGAGGCTGCCTCCTTCCCCAGCTCCTTCTGCGGTGAGCAGTGGGCGCTCAGCCCCACCGGCAGGGCTGGACCAGCGCCCGCTTGGTCCTCCCCGTTCAGCTTCGCCTTGCCTCTCTGCTCTCCCGCTACCCTCTCCTTCCTTGCCACCTCCCCGCTTCGGCAGAGTGCCAGATTTAGCAAAAAGCCTACAAATAAACATACACAAAAATAGGATGTCAAATACTGCACAGGGCAGACTTCTAAAACATTCTTTGTTGTTTTTCGTAAGTGCAGATTCCACTGGGCATCCTGCAGACAATTTTATCTGGCAGCACCAGCCTGGGAGGCGGACCAAGCCCCATTGCCCTGGGCGCCCCTCGGGGTGGGCGTAGCTCTGGCTAGTCTCCAGGCCCCTTTCTTCCGGGGGAGCCTAAACTGCCCCCAGAGGTTCAGAGAGGCGCTGGTGTCCATCTTGTGGGTCAGAGCACCGGGAGTAGGGAACCCCGGGGGCGTTTTCCACATCTCAGAACCAGAGTTTCCCTGCCACCCAGGACAGAACCTCTCTCCCGACACAGCACACCCCTCTGGGTTATAAATCTGGCGGATAGTCCTGTTCTTGACTTACACAACCAACTTTTCTTTTCCCTGATGGATGAACTCCCGAGTTTAAAAGATTACAGTAATCACAAGAGGACAGTGTAAATCGAATCTGATAGCAATAACTTTCGGGGAAGGTCAGGCTCAAGTGAAATGTTACCAAGCAACAGGCATTTTGTTTGCAAAATACAATCAAAGAGCATTGATGAGAAATTCTTCACTGCAGCCAGTCAGCACTTTCAGCTAACAGCTTTACAGAGGGAAAGGGAGTAAGTCTTCATAAATCAACGCGCCTGGAGGACTCTGAGCCCCTTTCTGGGAAATGTTGCACAGAGTCCAGTGAAAACCTACTTGCCTGCCTGCCTCCCCTTTCTCTTCTTTTTCTCCTTCCGTTGGCTTTTGAATCTGTTGCAGCCCCCCAGCCATTAGTCACTCAGGTCCTAGACCCCCATGTCTTGTGTCATATGGCTCTGATGGCAGGTTGGGCCTTGCATTGGGGTTTGCATGGCCTCTCCTGGCAGAGGTTGGGGCCCGAGTAGTGGAACACTGGCCATTGCAGGCCCATCACCTTGGGATCCTGTCACATAGCGTCCAAGATTCCCATGTGGCTTTAGGGAGTCACCCTCTTGTTTGAGCCCTGCAAATCACTGTCCTCTGAAGAAACTGAGGGGAAACTAAACCATAACTAGGCAGGCTTTATTTTTAATTTTTTATATCTTACTATACAGTTAAACAACGGTAAGTAAATCAGCACAATCAACTGCTGAATAACGATATTATGGAAAACTTAACATTCAGATCATTGGTTTTCTAACAAATCTCTAATCTCTTTTGATGCCAATGACTAGGCAGACATAAATTTTGCGAAGCTGAGATCAGTGTTCTGCCCCACCACCCCGTAATTATTACTTGTTCAGTATATGTTCCACTCATAGCCATTATATGACTGTTTACAACAACATTCCCTCCCATGAATACAGTCTGCCCAGCTGCTGGCCTTTGGGTTACCTGCTGTGTTTCAATGTAAATACGACTCATTGCATAGGTAACTTGGAAATTTTGCAAAATGTTCATTAGTAAACAGTAAGCCTCTCAGGGGTCACAAGGTAAATGCTTTGATCATCTCTGTGTAATCTTACCTAGCACAGTGGAAGGGCACATGGTAAAAGATTTAAAACTTGTTAAATAGACAACTGAATAAGTAGCTAGCTGCATTTTTATAAGTACCAAATGTACTTGTATATTTATAGATAATTTCCCTCCTGCTTCTTGAAAAATATTCCTTTCAGAGTCAAGAAAGAGGTCAGAAATAAGTTTTTGCAGGATTTACAAAGTCCTCAGTTGCAAACCATCCTTCCTTAAGTCCAGCCCTTTCTATATCAATGTCTGCCAAAGTATTGGTCCCTAGGAATCTTCTTGATTTCTTCATATGTTATTAAGTCAGTGTTCTCATTGATTTTAAAAGCATGACTATTTACTTTTCATAGGTTTTCCCCCCACCTCAGGAAGAAAAAGAAAGATTTTAGACTGACATTCATCCCCTGCTGTATGTATGCTAGGCTTTTTATCCATTGGGTTTTTTACGGTTCAGCACTTCTAGTGCAAGATAAAGGTAACAGAAAATGTGAAAAGCATGTCTCTTGTTTGACTTCTGATTGGGCAGTGGTCTTTTTTGAAAGCCCCATCCAGCCAGGACTTCTTCCCTGCCATTGTTGTGAGATTTGTGTGCTTTGAAAACAAGCCATCAGTAAACAGTTATTTAGAGGTGTGTTCCTCAAAGCTCAAGTGAACACATGAGGACGTCACAATCCCATGTTTCAAAATGCGTGACATGATTTCAAACAGAAAAAAATTAAATCCAATGACTTTCCCACTGGCAAACAACACTCCCTATGCCAGTGCTTTTTTTGTTTTTTATTCTGGATGGATGCTGTATTTTGTTTCTGTAGATATCATTGGATAGAATGGATTAAAACCCCCTACATCTCAGTGCGGAGGGTTTTTCATTTTTCTGTGTCTTGAGCACAGTGTCTGTTTCGTATATGTGGCAGACTTTCTCAAAATCTCTGAAATAACTACTTGGGATTTTTTTTGAAGTTGCATTTTCATATGAAAAAAATCCACTAAAGAAAGTTAAAATTTGCAAGCTGTAATTTTAGATTGGAAGTCATTTTTGTGTGAGTGTTCATTTTCTGTCCTTAAAGTCTTGTAACTTCTTATGGCACAGATATATTTTTGAAGTTGGTAGCACTGTTTTCCAGAGAAAAAATTTCCTTCTTAATTGAGTATCTACTTTCAAAAAACATCTTTACCCTTGTGAAGAGTTTATTTTAGGGATAGCTGTGAGTGTTTCTACATCATGAAAAATACGAAATTGAAGTGTGAACATCTAGAAGATTTTTAAATGTCTAGATGTTTAGCTCTAGAAATAGCAAGTTATATCACTTTCAATAACTGGTTTGCAGTAGCAGATGAGTGATTTCTACTTTTGGTCTAGCAGTTTTTGGTGCTTGTGTATTAGGAGTAAAAATACTATCAATTGAAATATATTCTTACTCTTCAATGTTCTAGGAATTAGGGTGTCAGTTTCAAGAAGAAAGAGGGTAAAACATTTGGAGAGCATTTTGTTTTTCATTTTGCTACTTGGCGGTTTCACATTTCTATATCTCGAAAAGTCTTTGTATTTTAAACCGACAGGAGCATTTTATAAAGTTCATTTAGGGAAAAAAAAAATCTAGAGATATAAAGAAACACCTGTTATTAAATTACACTTTATCACTGGGCCCAAGATTCACCCTCTATAATTACTTGTGAAAGTCTGTATTTATGACAGAATAATTTACAGTACTTGTAGTTTAGGTATAACAATACAACCAACACTTGACACCATGCACTTGCAGGGATCATATATTCTGCCCTGTAGGCATTATTGCTGGGTAAGGAGTTATTCTTGGTATAAGGTGAGAGGCTAGTCGTCCCTTGCCCAGTTCTGAAACCCCAGCATCCCTGGATGTTGGCTGGGATTCTGTTCACCCAGCACCCCTTAGCAGGACTTCACGTGGCGCTCAGGTGTGTGGACGGCATAGGTGTGTCCCACTCACGGCTTCCTTCAGCAGCGTCTATCTTCCCACTGGATATGGTGTAAACTGGGCTGCACTTGGTTGGTTGGAATGTTCTGAATTTGTACGTTTGATTCCTGTGACATCACGTTAGATTTTCTCACTTTTTGGCCATAGCCTGCACACCCCTCGGAGAGGTTGATCAGCCCAGAAATCTGCAGAGAGAGAGTGGACAAATCAGTACAATCCAACATCACTCTCTGAGAAGTGACCGCAAGTGCTTGCTGCACTGGGGATGTCACCATGGCAGGTAAACAAGGTGGTACAAGAGAATAGAGAAGAGACTTTATGCCGCCCAGCAGCTCATGACTGGTGGACAAGCTGCTGACTGTGGCCTACTCTGCAGATCAGGAAGAGAGGCTCAAAAATAAAATTTTGCATTGTCTGATTTATAATCCTGCCATCCAGTATCCAATTGTTTGAAACAGTACATCCTTTACTGTCTCGAAAAAACTACTACATTTTCTTAATGGTGGATATGGCAGATTAGCCAGAACTTTATTCCTTAGTGCTGCTTTGGCTAAACTTGCCCTTTGAATCACTTCTGTAGTCTGAAGCATTCTGTGGAAGAATGAACTTGGTGATAGACCTAGAGACATTTTTCCCAAATGTCTTCAGTGTCTGCAGCTGATCCAGGGTGGGGGAAAAGTTACCTTCTAAAATGGGAAGTTAGGTTCACACACTGCTTTTGAAAGTATGCTTTTGAAAATATCAAAATTAGAGCTTTAAAAAAAATTTGTTGTTACCCTTTCTTTCCTAGAAGAGCCAGCTGTTTCTTGCTTTAAAACAATCTCACCATCCCTTATATTGCTGTGACGCTGTGTATCATATTTCTTTCACTTTTTCATTGTAGTAAAATACACATACGTTTTACTATTTTAACCCATTTTAGGGATACAATATAGTGACATTAAGCACATTCATAATGTTGTGCAGCCCTTACCACTTTCCATTTTCAGAACTTTTTATCACCCCTAACTGAAACTCAGTACCTATTAGACAATACATCTCCGTTACTCCCTCCCCCAGTCCCTGACAACTCTTTTCCTTTCTGTCGCCATAAGTTTGCCTGTTCTAGGTATGTTATATAAACGGTATCATAGAATGGTTTTCCTTTTGTGTCTGCCTTATTTTACTTAGCATATATTCATGGTTCATCCACATTGTAGCATATGTGAGAATTTCATTCATTTTTGAGGCTGAATAATATTTGATTGTATGTATAGACCACATTTTGTTTATCCGTTCACCCATCATCGATGGATGCTGGGTTTCTTCCAACCTTTGTCTCTTGTGGATAATGCTTCTGTGAACATTTGTGTTCTGTGTATGCATATTTGCCACTTAGCAATTTTTCCCTGGGTGTGTTTGCTTTCTCCCTGCACACGCACCTCATCTCCCCAACTTGGTAATAAATTCCACAAGTTAGGGGCCAGTCTTATATCTGCTGATGTTTTCTGCCCTCAATGTCTTACAGGGTACAGTGATAAAAGTACTTGATGCTGATAATAATAGATTGCTGTTGCTAAGTCGCTTCAGTCGTGTCCGACTCTGAGCGACCCCATAGACGGCAGCCCACCAGGCTCCCCAGTCCCCGGGATTCTCCAGGCAAGAACACTGGAGTGGGTTGCCATTTCCTTTCCCAATGCATGAAAGTGAAAAGTGAAAGTGAAGTCACTCAGTCGTGTCCACTCTTCACATCCCATGGACTGCAGCCTACCAGGCTCCTCCATCCATGGGATTTTCCAGGCAAGAGTACTGGAGTGGGGTGCCATTGCCTTCTCCGTAATAATAGATAATGAAAGTTAAATAAGAAAACTCTTTAGAGAAGCACAGTGTTTAAAGCCTTACTTTATGTCCATGTTTCCCTCAGGAGAGTATTTGGCTTGTTTTCCTAAGCTCCAGTGAGCAGAGGCCAAGATCCAATTGTGCATTGAGTTCAGTGCTGAGTTACCATACTGTCATTGTCTTCTCATTGTCAAGTGTTTAATGATAGAGTAACACCAAGAGGTAGGTGCAGGGTCATGAGTCAGGAGACTTTAGACAGGTCTACCTGCTTGCAGTATGAACCTGTGGAAGCTTTTCTGTTGCTGTTTTCTCACTGGGATCAAGAACAACTACCACATTAACCCAGGACATGAAAATTGGGTCACCAATCCTAGGATGCTGCTGAAGAGGATATGTCATATTTCTCTTGCAAAAAGGTCTCTTGTACATATCCTGGAATTGTTACAGAAAGCAAAAACGGCTTCATGCATGTTGGCTGAAGATGGTCCCCACACTGACAGCCGATATTTTGTATTGGAAAGGAAGCAGGTTAAATGCAAATTTCGGATAGGTATGAATTTGTATCAGATTTACAGTCAAAAGTTTCACTGATACAGTTTAAGGATATTTTTTGGAAGTATTTATTTATGCTTACAACATGTTTATTGGTTTGTAAAGAAAGTTTTGTCTTTCAATTATAATTAAAGTACATCCCATATTAGAAAAAAGCTCACAAATGGGTCTTTGTTTAAGGCTTGTAAAATAAACAACAACAAATAGGAGGAGATGGATTTTAGATGCTGCTTTGATGAAATTTCACCAGCTGGCTCTCTACACATCATCAGGTGTGCCCAGGGAGGAGGCGACAATGAGGCTATTCAGGCAGGGGCAGTGGAAAACACAGGCCAACCGGTTGTTTACAACCTGACAACTGGGTCATTAATAATTTCCATCTTCAGATCAGTTACGTTGGCTCTGAGTAGACACAGCCAGTACATGTTTTAAGAAAGATAAAAATCCGCTTGTATGTAACTTGTTAATAAAGAATATGCTCCTTTATTATAAAGGTCTCTTAGAACCTACTTCTGCAACCAAACCAGTCTTTGTTCTTCCTTCCTTTCTGCCTCTTTAGCACAGTGATTCTAGCCTTCGTCAGGGGGTGAGTGATGTCTTAGACCAAAGTGTTAGATTTACTACTGGTTTACTGGTTTACTTCACAGCAAAGCTCTGCTTTATTTGGGGAGCTTTGTTTCTCTCTTTCTCTTTTTAAAATATAGTTCAGGAAGATATCTTGAAGTCCATTCTATATGCTTCTTACATTCCAGGTCCTGGAGTTACGGACACACTGTTTTCGTTGGTGAGTGTTCCTCCAGTTTCATAAGTCTTCTCCAGGCACCTCTTTCTCCCTCTCTGCAGCCTGTCCCACACCCAGGTTTCACAGCTGGTGCTGCTTGCCCTCTGGTGCGGGTTATAGGCAACCAAGTCTTCTGGGATCTCGAGTGGCCTTTTAAGAGAGGTTTCCACATATGGAGGCTTCTTTTACTCTGGCAATCATATTGACTTGTTATTGTACATGGTATCCTGATGAAACATACTGATGACTAGTTCACATATAACACAGAATCTGCCTAGGGAAAATGGTTTTAAAATATTAAACTTTCCCTTGGGTGTATGGGTCGTGCACCAGCTGTTGCAGCTGTTGATGTCCTTTGGTGGCACCAGACCCCTCATTTGGAGAAGAGGAGCTAGAAAACAAGCCCAAGCTCATTTCTCTGTTTGTCCCTGGATGGTGTTTATCCCCAGTCTGATCTGCATTTAGACTGTTACTGCTAGATAGCCACATCATCTGTGGTTGTGGCTCTTTCTGCACCGTTTTGTGTTGAAGGCAAGCTTTCCTGAACAGCCCATTCTGAGAAATCACTCTGATGTCTATATCCTTACTTACAGGGTTTGTTTGTTTTTTGCCATTTGCTAATGACATAGTTTGGATAATTTTCTGGCTTGCAGTATGTTATAACCCACAGAGAAGCAGTTCCCCTTGCAAAAAGGGCAGGTAGGGCCCTCTCCTGAGCTCATGTGTTCTTTGCACACCAGGAGAGGATTCAACCAGCTGTTCTCTGCTTTTCAGATTTGACAGAAGAACGACTTGGGGATGGCAGCACCGCTGACAATGCTGAGACTTTCAGCGACAAAGACACGGACCAGAGGAGCTCCCCAGACGTGGCCAAAAGTAAGGGCTGCTTCACACCTGAGAGCCCCGAGATCGTGTCAGTGGACGAAGCAGGATTTGCGGTCCAGAAGAACGGGGCCAGCTCAGAGAGCCGGCCCGACAGCCCCAAGTACCCCGGGGAGCAGAGCCACCTCCTGATCGAGGGCCCCTCGGGGACCGTGTCTCTGCCCTTCAGCTTGAAAGCCAACAGACCGCCCCTAGAAGTGTTGAAAAAGATATTCCCCCACCAGAAGCCCGCGGTGCTGGAGTTGATCCTCAAGGGCTGTGGGGGTGACCTGGTGAGCGCCGTGGAGGTCCTGCTCTCCAGCCGCTCGTCCTCCTCGGCTGCCGACCGGACTTCTGCTGGGGAGCCTGAGGGCCTGGTGCTGCCCTCCAACGGGCACCTCTTCGAGCACACCTTGAGCTCCTACCCTCTCTCCTCATCCAAGTGGTCTGTGGGGTCGGCCTTCAGAGTCCCTGACACGCTGAGGTTTTCTGCCGACTCCACCAACATGGTCCCCAACCCCCTGGCCGTGCCCCTTCAGCACCCGTTTCCCCAGCCACCCCGGTACCCTCTGATGCTGAGGAATACCCTGGCGAGAAACCAGTCGAGCCCCTTTCTGCCCAACGATGTCACCCTGTGGAACACCATGACGCTGCAGCAGCAGTACCAGCTGCGGTCCCAGTACGTCAGCCCTTTCCCCACTAACTCCACCAGCGTCTTCAGAAGCTCGCCCGTCCTCCCCGCCCGCACCCCCGAAGACCCTCGGATCGCTATCCCCGACGACGGGTGTCCCATGGTGTCAAAGCAGTCCATTTACACCGAGGATGACTATGACGAGAGGTCTGACTCCTCAGACTCCCGAATACTCAACTCGTCATCTTAAGGCGCCACCCGATGGGGGTGCCCAGGTGACATTTTCTGTGCATTTGAACCCTGAGCCCCTCCCCTTGTGGAGAGGCCACGTCCTGTGTATACCTTCTCCTGCCATATGACAAAGTGACCCTGCTTGATTCTAGACCTTAGCAATAAAAAACATAACTTATTTAATTTCTTGCACTTCACTGGAAAATGCCAAATAGCTCTGCTCTGTGGCTTTAGCGCTGAATGTTGGTTGTCAAAGAGAGTCTGATGCTAAGAATGGTCTGGGGAAAGCCTGGGCCCATGGAAGATGTCTTTGGGGAGGTAAAGCCAAAGGTCGGCCCCACCCCTAGACTCAACCTGGAATCTTCAGTAATGTAGTGTACTTGAATGCAATTCTGTAAAAGAGGATTCCTCACGATAATGAAACCTAAAGAAGTGGTTTGGTTGCAAACGGACTATAAACAGGGGCCTCATATTCCTATGCTAAAAATCCTTCTTGCATTTTAAAGAGAGACTGCACTTAATAGAGTGAACTACTCACATGCTTATTTAAGCTTGGACAGTTTTCAGAGACAGACTCCATTAAGAATTATTCTTTTCACATGGCTGAATCAAAACATGTGTAATGTCAATGTAAACCCAATCACAGCTGTGAACTGCATGAAATATATTGTGAAATGAACACAAGATTAAGCTTTGTCAGGTTAATGTAGCATGCTAAGGACTCTAGAAAAAAAAATAAACTAAGGAGATGATCTTGGTTTATGTCATTTCTGCCTATGGAAAGAGGATCTCTAAAAATAGAAACTTGATAAAAAAGCTGCTTACTAGTGCATGGATCAAGGTTTCAGTTAAACGTGATGCTGCTTGAGAAATATGAATGGCAAAGCTTTGAGGCTGCATTCAGAAAGACAGAATTGATTGTTCAAGAAGAGAATTAATTCAATTCCTCCATCTGTTCGTTTCTTCGACAGATACTTACTGAGTGCCTACCCTGTGTAAGAGGATGCTCTTTGTATGTTATTGTCCAAGTTATCTGCCCATGAGTCCAAGATAGCAGGGATTATATAATGGAGAATCTCATTAAAAACAAAGTAAAAATGAAACAATCAACAGTGTGGAAAGTAAGCAAAGTGCTTAGCATGGTCCCTGACATAGAGAAAGTACTCAATAAAGGAGAGCAGTTACTCCTATTAGGTTCAGGTTATACTCCTGTTTGCAGCCAGGATTGTAGAAGTGAATTCCCTCATTCTCACCAGAGAAGATGCCATTCTGGTTTGGCAGATAACCACAACAAAACGTTGGAAACCAGGACTTTCCCCCTTCATTTAGAAAGCATTTGGGTGGTGCTGTACTTGGTCAGATACTTTTATAAGTGAGTTATTAAACAGTAATATGCAGTGGTGCCCACGCCAGCCACTTCTTAACTGTTTCCTTTCTTCAGAGTGCTGGAGAGGAAAGGTGACTGACTGTCCAGGTTAGACAATAAACTTGTGAATGTTGAAGGGAAAGAAAATAAGAAAATAAACGAAAGCGTCTACATGACAAGGGTGCAGAGAGAGAGAGAGCTCCCTGCACAAGAATAAGTCTTGAAGGGATCTTCAGTCTTGGAGGGAGAAGGGCAAATCCTCTTGGCCTGAGGTGTTTCCTCAATGAGGAACAGGATCTAATGTCACCTGCCCACCATCCTTGCATGGGTCCCAGGAGAAAAAATGATACTTAAAACAAAATCTCGTTTTTATTTCTGTTGGGCACATTGGGAATGAGAAATCATTTGAGAAAAACTCCTTATATTCGTTGGACTAATATGTATTTAATTGACGTGATTTCGTACCAGGGTGTTTCGAAGTAAGTGTGATTTGTTGTTAGGGTTATATTTATTTTTTTATTTGAAGGATTATTGCCTTATAATATTATGTTGGTTTAGGCTGTACACAACACCAGTCAGTTTTTGTGTGTGTGTGTGTGTATATGTATATCCCCTTCTTGAGCCTCCCTCCCCCCTTCCTATCCCACCCCTCTAGGTTAAGGTTATATTGAAATATTAGTATTTACATAAATGAAGGAAGTGAGGGATAGAATAATATAGCCCCTGATTCTAAAAACACGTGTCCAGGACATTTTCTATGGTAGTGATGGGCTAATGTCTGAGCCTACCTAACACAGTTGGATTTTCAGAGGTATCTTCATCTCACAAGTTTACCTACATTTATTTAACAAGTAAGTGATCACAAATCCCATATGAGGTGATAAAACTATAAAATCTGTCACATCTTTAGGTTGAGTGACCTGGGTTGACAAAACCTGGCTTAAGATACCATATCCTGACAGTTTGATTTTGCCCACAGATTATCAGAGTCCTTGCCTGCTTTTTCCAATGGCCAGCAATATGGAATTAACTATAAGGCAGCTCATTCCTGGGCTACCACAGGTACGTTTGATCCTCAGCATAATCTTCGGAAGCAAGAAATAACTCACTTTGGTGCGGTAAGTGTAGTCGGGGGTCAGAGGGGGAACGCGATGGTAAAGACCCTGTGCCCTGCTTCCCGTGTTCAGCTTTGCTTCTCCGGCAGCTCCAACAGCTAAGGCCCCTCTGGTAAAAGTGGCAAAACCTTCTAGGTTCCAGCTCTGAGACCATCCTGCCATGATGGCCTGTAGAATCTGGGGACATGAACACTCTTCTGCTCATGCTGCTGCTGCTGAGTCGCTGCAGTCGTGTCCGACTCTGTGTGACCCCATAGACGGCAACCCACCAGGCTCCCCCGTCCCTGGGATTCTCCAGGCAAGAACACTGGAGTGGGGTGCCATCTCCTTCTCCAATGCATGAAAGTGAAAAGTGAAAGCTCAGCCGTGCCTGACTCTTACCGACCCTATGGACTGCAGCCCACCAGGCTCCTCCGTCCATGGGATTTTCCAGGCAAGAGTACTGGAGTGGGGCGCTTCTGCTCATGGGCACTCAGTTAATCCTTCACAGGAGAATCAACATCTGGATGAAAAGTGAAAAACAGTATCATTCAACTGCTAGTTAAATCCCATCATCACACAGACAAAATATCTGGGTACTTGGCTGTACACTTGTGGTTGAATCAGGCCAGGCTTTTAGAGAGTTAACTCATGTTAACCACAGTGCTTCTCCTGCTAATGAGGACCTGCTGGTCTGAGGGTAAATGCTTTGTTCATCTGTGATGTGAGGGTGGGTGAGTTGTCATGGTGTCCCGCGTAGTTAGTCGCAGAGTGTGGTCTAGGCACCCAGTGCTTGATTTCTAGTTTAGCTTGCTGGGCTCTGCTTGTTGAGTTCACAACCCCTGTAGCCTGAGCTCCTGCTCTTTTACCATCCTCTCCAGGTAATTCTTAAACTCACTGGGATTTGAGAACCACCTCACTCTGCGTCACATCCTTGGGTTCCTTTCTTAGACCTATGTCAAGTAATAGCAGAAGAGCTAAGGGATGTGAACTCTGATGGTGGGGCTTTCGAAACCCCCCTTCCACTCCTCCCTACTTTCCTATGCAAGAGTAAACTTCACTGTGTATGCATGTGGTCTTTAGCTCATACCCTAGAGATAGTTCAAGTTAACTTCAGGGTCAGTGTTAATGATAGATTGAGTGCACCTTTGGGATTAGAAATGCCTGTTTCTGGAAATGTCCATTAGTAAAGGACCTGATATTAGCATAAACATGCTACCCTTTCCCCTAAGGGGAGTTTTGCCAATTTTTAAGTTGTTCCATGATTCCTGGCTTAATAGTGACACCTAGAAATAGGTTTTGCCCTGGAGCTTCGAGTTCTAATAAATATTCATAAACCTTCCCCAGCGTTTTTGAGGTATAATGGACATGTAGCATCATTTAAGTTGTACAGTGTGATGATTTGACATATGTATCTGTTGCAAAATGATTACCATGATAAGATCAGTGAACACATCCATCACTTAATTACTTTTTTGTGGTGAGAATATTTAAAATCTGTTCCCTTAGCAACCTTCAAGTATACAATACAGTATTGTTTACTGTAATTACCATGCCGTACATCAGATCCCCAGGATGTGCTCATCTTATAGTTGGAAGTTTGTACACTTAGATCAACATCCCCTGTTTCCCTCACCCCTCAGCCCCTGGCAACCGCAAGCTTACTCTTATTTCTGTGTGTGTGTGTGTGTGTGTGTGAGTGTGTGTGTGTGTGTGTGTGTGTGTGTGTGCGCGCGTGCGCGCTCAGTCTCTTGGTCATATCTGACACTGCATCCCCGTGGACTGTAGCCCACCACACTCCTCTGTCCATGCAATTTTCTGGGCAAGAATACTGGAGTGGGGTGCCACTTGCTACTCCAGGGGATCTTCCCAACTCGGCAATCAAACCCTAGTCTCCTGCATTGGCAGGCGAGTTCTTTATCACTAGCGCGACCTGGGGAGGCTCCTATTTCTATAAGTGGCTTTGTTTAGATTCCATGTACAAGTAAGGTCATATAGTACTTGTCTGTTTGTGACTGGCTTATTTCACTTAGGATGTAATATTTTCTTTATCAATTCATCCGTGGATGGAGACAGGTTGTCTCCATATCTTGTGAATAATACTGCTGGGTACATAGAGTGCAGATTATCTCTGAGACAGTGTTTTCACTGCCTTCAGATAGACTCCCAGAAGTGGAATTTGTTGGAGAAGACTCTTGAGAGTCCCTTGGACTGCAAGGAGATCCAACCAGTCCATCTTAAAGGAGATATGTCCTGGGTGTTCATTGGAAGGAGTGATGTTGAAGCTGAAACTCCAATACTTTGGCCATCTGATGTGAAGAGCTGACTCATTTGAAAAGATCCTGATGCTGGGAAAGATTGAGGGCAGGAGGGGAAGGGGATGACAGAGGATGAGATGGTTGGATGGCATCACCGACTCGATGGACATGGGTTTAGGTGGACTCTGGGAGTTGGTGATGGACCGGAAGGGCTGGCGTGCTGCGGTTCATGGGGTTGCAAAGAGTCGGACACGACTGAGCGACTGAACTGAATGTAGCTCTATTTTAAGTTTTTGAAAGTGCACGAGGGCTCCCTTTTCTCCACATCCTCACCAGCACTTATCTCCTGTCTTTTTGGTAATAGCCATTCTAACAGGTATGAGGTGATATCTCACTGTGGTGAAATACCAATGCTTTTTTTTTCCCCCTGTTTCTTGTTTTTATTTTTTTTTGTACTTTTTAGAAGCAACATTTCACTTGATTTTATTCTTCTGTCCATGGTTAACATTAGTTACAGGTGATAATATAATCTGAGTATAAAGCATTACATTTTTCAAAAGAGATTTTGCTCTTAACTGAATTTTTTTCAGTCAGGAAGTGAATAAGACAGAGTAAATGAAATAGACTCACGAACGTGCAGAAAAAAACTAATACAGTAATTTGTGGTATACGTTCATAATTCCACAGTGGAATCTCCAGAAACAATATGTAGAAATAGAAGTTCATTGTAAATGAATATCAACTGCTTATTCCCAAACCTGTTTTAAAGTTGCTATCACATCTAGGCTAGATTGCAGGAAATACACAATGAAATGTAGAAGCATTTCTATTGTATCTATATTATCTCAACACTTGATGATGGGAAGAATGAAAGTAGTTTCACGAATGTCTTGAGAAGCAAGGCATTTGTTAGCCAAGGACATGAATATGGTTGAGATAGAGAGCAGAGCAACCTGAGAAGGCGGCAGGTACCGGGGCAAGGGAGCGGTAATTCTGGACTTCTGGTCTCAGCTGTTACAGTTAACTGGCCAGCTTCTAAGAGAACAAGAACATTTAAACTTTATAAAAAGAACAGGACCAGAGGACAGGGTGTACAGTGTAGCAGTCATATTTTATAGGGTCTGTTTTCAGGGACTCTTCTTCCAAGGTCCCCAGGCTGCCCTGTGGTTGGGTTGGTGGGAGGTGATTAGGAGGGGGACATCTTGGGAACATTTGTTGGGTGCCCAGAAAACACACTGACTGCATTTGAACTGACATATTTGAAAAATGAACTTGATTTCATCGCATACTGTTTCAGTGATTCATTCTCTATATGTGCATTTACTCAGCAGAAGTGAGCTGAAAATAAGATGGATGCTAAATTTATATGTTAATTTTAATATTGAAGCTATCCTGTATTTGAAGAATAAGATCAATGCTTCAATTTCATTTCTTATGTGGTACTGAGTGTTGTCATTACTGGGGAAAAAATCATTTCCGAATGCATCCTCCCCAAATTCCAATCTCAGAGGGCAGAGGAGTCTTGGAAGAGGCAATTTTGCCTTTTGCTGATGTTCTTCTCAGTGATATGTTTCATTGTTCCCACAGTATCATTTACTATCTCAGTGTGAAGGGTGAATAGCAAGGGTAGAGGGTTTTTTTCTTAAATGACAACGGAGTGTATTTACTAATTGGTTTCTGAGAGTTTGCTGTGGTTTCAGGCTGTGTCAAGAGTTCCATATATCCCACAGGCAAAGCTACTGGACTCAACCAAAAGTAAATTTAGGGGGACCCCCCCCCGGTGGTCCCGTGGTTCACACTTCACCTCCCAGTGTGGGGGTTTCGGGTTCGATCCCTCATCGGGGAGCCAAGATCCCGCATGTCTTATGGCCAAAAAACAAACCATAAAATAGAAGCAGTATTGTAACAAGTTCCATAAAGACTTTGGGAAAATATTGTTTAAAAAAGTAAACTTAGCAGTTGTTCAGAAAAATTATCCCTCCAGAAGCCTTCAGTCGCTGCTTGGTGATTTTAGACATGAACAAAAAGTGAACATGTTGGTTGCTCCTTCGTGTCTGACTCTTTGTGACCCCATGGACTGTAGCCCTCCAGGCCCCTCTCTCCATGGAATTCTCCAGGCCAGAACACTGGAGTGGGTGGCCATTCCCTTCTCCAGGGGATCTTCCCAACCCAGGGACTGAACCCTGGTCTCTCGCAGGCAGATTCTTTACCAGCTGAGCCACAGGAGCCTCATACTTAACCTGTGATTTAAGTGAAAAACTCCAAAGATCTATGGAAAGTTCTTTTGAGGAAAGACAGAATCTCTGTCTCCCAGCTAAACATGATGAGCCAGATATGTAGTGATTTCTGTAGAAAAGAGCAAGTCCCAGCTCTTTTTCAGTCTCACAGTGGCTTTGGTGATGGGAGTGGCTGTTTGGACCAGCAGACGCTGCCTCTGCATGCAGGCTCTGGCCTTCCTCAAAGGCTCTTCCTTTAGGGAGTACTGGGTGACACTGCTACTGTGGATGGTTGTATATTTTGTGTTTTGCACCAAGAGGCTCAACCAAGAGGGTGCGTTGGGGCTCAGATCCAGATGAGTGTTCTTTTCTAATTTGCCAGACCAGAAAGGGTGCTGTTTTGGGAGGTGTCTTGTTCACCTCTGCAGAGAGGTGTACTAAGTGTAGCAGGGACTCTGGGGAAAGATAAGGAGAAGGAAAAAGAGTGAACGGGCTATGAAAGAACAGCTCAGAGTATACAGAGAAGTAGCTATGAAAGCCACTGATAAGTCTTTGGCATCCCAACCAGCAAGGACCTACTGCATAGCACGGGGCACTCTCTTCAGTGTTACGTGGCAGCCTGGATGGGAGGGGAGTTTGGGACAGAAGGGGTACATCTGTACATATTGCTGAGTGCCTTTGCTGTCCACTTGAAATTTATCATGACCTTGTTAATTGGCTATACTCCAATGTAAAATAAATAAAAAAGGCCTTGCCATCTCCATCTCCCTCAACCTGTTCCCTTGAAAAAACAGGAAGTAGTTTTTAGAATGTCAAAAAAAAAAAAAACCCCAAAAAACCCCACAAAAACCTCACTCACTGGAGTTGATGTTAGGCGTGCAGGGAGATGTTGGAAAGGGAGGCAGGAGAACTAGCCTTTATTGAACACCTACTGATTGCATTTATTATCTCAGGCCATGAGGCCTTTCTGACTTCAGTATGTCTCTGAGGACTTTCCCTGCTCTAAAACCAGCTTAGGCCACCAGCAGCCAAGCAGATTGATGTCATTTGGGGCCGCTTGAGTGGACAACAGTGTATGGAAAACAGAACTGAGGAACGAATGAAAAGTCCTGCAGCGAATCTTGGTATGTGCAGTTTCCTACCTCCGGGAGAGTACTATGAACCAGCCTGCCAGTTCAGTTCAGTCGCTCAGTCGTGTCTGACTCTTGGAACCCCATGGACTGCAGAACACCAGGCTTCCCTGTCCATCACCAACTCCTGGAGCTTACTCAAACTCATGTCCATTGAGTCAGTGATGCCATCCAGCCATCTCATCCTCTGTCGTCCCCTTCTCCTCCTGCCTTCAATCTTTCCCAGCATCAGGGTCTTTTCATATGAGTCAGCTCTTTGCATCAAGTGGTCAAAGTATTGGAGTTTCATCTTCAGCATCAGTCCTTCCAAAGAGTATTCAGGACTGATTTCCTTTAAGATTGACTGGTTGGATGTCCTTGCAGTCCAAGGGACTCTCAAAAAGAGTCTTTTCCAACACCACAGTTCAAAAGCATCAGTTCTTTGGCCTCAGCTTTCTTTGTAGTCCAACTCTCACATCCATACATGACTACTGGAAAAACCATAGCTTTGACTAGACGGACCTTTGTTGGCAAAGTAATGTCTCTGGTTTTTAATATGCTGTCTAGGTTAACATAGCTTTTCTTCCAAGGAGCAAGTGTCTTTTAATTTCATGGCTGCAGTCACCATCTGCAGTGATTTTGGAGCCCCCCAAAATAAACTCTGTCACTGTCTCCATTGTTTCCCCATCTATTTGCCATGAAGTGATGGGACCCGATGCCATGATCTTTGTTTTCTGAATATTGAGTTTCAAGTCAGGTTTTTCACTCTCCTCTTTCACTTTCATCAAGAGGCTCTTTAGTTCTTCTTCACTTTCTGCCACAAGGGTGGTGTCATCTGCATATCTGAGGTTATTGATATTTCTTCTGGCAATCTTGATTCCAGTCTGTGCTTCATCCAGCCCAGCATTTCACATGATATACTCTGCATATAAGTTAACTAAGCAGGTGACAATATACAGCCTTGATGTACTCCTTTTTCTGTTTGGAACTAGTCTGTTTTTCCATGTTCATTTCTAACTGTTGCTTATTGACCTGCAGACATATTTCTCAGGAGGCAGGTCAGGTGGTCTGATACTCCCATCTCTTGAAGAATTTTCCACAATTTGTTGTGATTCACACAGTCAAAGGCTTTGGCATAGTCAATAAAGCAGAAGTAGATGTTTTTTGGGAACTCTCTTGCTGTTTGGATGATCCAGTGGATGTTGGCAATTTGATCTCTGGTTCCTCTGGCTTTTCTAAATCCAGCTTGAACATCTGGAAGTTCATGGTTCACGTACTGTTGAAATCTGGCATGGAGAATTTTGAGCATTACTTTGCTAGCATGTGAGATGAGTGCAATCGTGTGGTAGTTTGAACATGCTTTGGCATTGCCTTTCTTTGGGATTGAGATGAAAACTTACCTTTTCTGGTCCTGTGGCCACTGCTGAGTTTTCCAAGGTTGCTGGCATACTGAGTGCAGCACTTTCACAGCATCATCTTTTAGGATTTGAAATAGCTCAACTGGAATTCCATCACCTTCACTAGCTTTGTTCGTAGTGATGCTTTCTAAGGCCCACTTGACTTCACATTCCAGGATGTCTGGCTCTAGGTGAGTGATCACGCCATCATGGTTATCTGGGTCATGAAGATCTTCATTCTTTCTGGAGTTAATTCTCCACAGTTCTCCAGTAGCATATTGGACACTTACCTACTTGGGGAGTTCATCTTTCAGTTTCCCATGTTTTTGCCTTTTCATACTGTTCATAGGGTTCTCAAGGCAAGAATACTGAAGTGGTTTGGCTTTCCCTTCTCTGGTGGACTGTCAGAACCCACCATGACCCGTCTGTCTTAGGTGGTCCTGCCTGGCATGGCTCATAGTTTCATCGAGTTAGACAAGGCTGTGGTCCATGTGACCAACCTACCAAATATCTCCAATGTCTAATGTGTTTTTAGCATTAACAATATTTTATTATATAGTTTTCAAAATTGGCAGTTGTGTATCTCTATTGTTGGCGTTGTCTAGTCACTAAGTCGTGTCTGACTCTTTTGCGACCCAAGGACTGAAGCCCACCAGGCTTCACTATCCATGGGATTCTCTAGGCAAGAATACTGGGATGGGTTGCCATGCCCTGCTCCAGGGGATCTTCCTGACCCAGGGGTCGAACCTGTGGCTCTTGCATTGGCAAGCGGGATTCTTTACCGCTAAGTCACCAGGTTATGACACATATATAATTCCGTATTAAACAGACTATTTGATTTGCCAAAGGACCCGCTTTGTATCTGTCAGAAACATGTTCTGTATATTTGTGTTTATACCCTCGTCTAAATCTTGTTAACCCGACACTGACTTATTCAAATTAACAAGTCAAAGTGCCTGTTAGATGTTAATAATTTTTAAAAGATCTGCCTGGGACCAACCCAAATGAAAACTTTTAAAAATCAATACTAGGCAGAATGTAGCATTTTCCAGAAATGGTTTGGAGTTATGTGTGACTCAGGAACAGTCATTAATAAAGCACTTACTCTGTGCTAGCCAGTCTTCTTCAGGATTAACAACTATGAACTCATGTCATCTCCCATCAGTCATATAAGGTGGCTAGTGTTACTGTTCACCGTTGATAGATAAGGAAGTAAAGAAGTAACTGCCAAAGGATGCTACCTAGAAGTGGCAGATGTGGGTTTCATTCGCAGCAGTTTGGGTCCATTCTGTGGGGTTAGAGTTCGCAGAGTGTTTTAGAGGCCCTGTGTCTTTCTTTGCCCAGACCCCTGGTTTTCTCCGAGGTCCAGAGATGCCTCCACCAGAAGTGGGAAATGCAGCCGTGGCTGCAGAATCCTGGGCACTCAGGCAAGCAGAAACCTCCCTGTCCTCCGTTTTCCATCAGTGAACCAGTCAGTACAGTTGCACAGAGGATGATGCTCTGCTGGCCTCAATGAATGGTCTTCCTGTCTCTGCTGCCCCCTGGAGGTCAGTGGGGATATAGCGGATGAAGTCAGCATTTTCCGGATTTCTTGTTCATAATGAATCTTTTGGCTAAACAAGAAAGGCATATTGGCTGTGTCCAGTCTTGCACGTGGAATCTTTGTTGTATCTTGTGTGATCTTTCCTTGTAGCACATGGACTCTCTTGTTGTGGCTTCAGGCTCCAGAGCTCAGGGCTCCAGAGTGCTCAGACTCAGTACTTCCGGTGCATGCAAGGGCTTCATTGCTCTGTGGCATAAGAGATCTTAATTCCCTAACCAGGGATTGAACCTGCATCCCCTGCATTGCAAGGCAGATTCTTCACCACTGAACCACCAGGGAAGTCTCAATTTATCACCTTTTGAAGCTCAAACCTTTCCTTGCCCCTGAATCTGACTACTTTGAGTTTGACTTCTTTTCTGCAAACCCTACATGTAAATATTAATGAAAATTGAGTACCTTTATGGAGAAGGCAATGGCACCCCACTCCAGTACTCTTGCCTGGAAAATCCCATGGACGGAGTAGCCTGGAAGGCTGCAGTCCATGGGGTCACTGAGGGTCGGACACAACTGAGTGACTTCACTTTCACTTTTCACTTTCTTGCATTGGAGAAGGAAATGGCAGCCCACTCCAGTGTTCTTGCCTGGAGAATCCCAGGGACGGGGGAGCCTGGTGGGCTGCCGTCTATGGGGTCGCACAGAGTCAGACACGACTGAAGTGACTTAGCAGTAGTAGCAGTTTCTCCTATTAATCTGTCTTTGTTAATTAGCAGGTCTCCAGTTACTAAGGGCTTCCCTGGTGGCTCAGATGGTAAAGAATCTGCCTGCAATACAGGAGACCCAGGTTCTATCCCGGGGTCAGGAAGATGCCCTGGAGAAGGAAATGGCTACTGACTCCAGTATTCTTGCCTGGAGAATCCCATGGACAGAGGAACCTGGAGGGCTACAGCCCATGGGATCTCAAAGAATTGGACACAACTGAGTGACTAACACACATACATACATTTTACTGAACATAAGAGCATAGAGGAAAAGTTTTCCCTTTCTGATGGTAGACAGTGTCAGACAGTGAAGTCCACAAGAAGGAGGTCTGTGGATTCTGGGCAGGCCTCCCACTCACAGAGGGTAGAAGACCTGGAGCAACCCCAGCAGGACTCCACACACCCCCAGGCCCCACCAGGGCCTACGGTGAAGGTAGGGTGAGTGAACTTGGGTTCCAGGATGCCGAGTATCCGGCTGCAGCCCTCAGGGCAGAGACAACTGTGGGCTATGGATGCAGGGCAGTCTGCAGAGAGTTAACCATGGGCAGAGGGCTGGACCTTCAGTGGCTCAAAGAGAGGGGGAGAGTAACATGTATTCCACTGTGGGCTGAGGCCTGCCTCTAGGGAGGGGGAGCCAGCTTGCTGGTGCCTGACCCGACAGCTGCTTCCGGTGCCCAGGGTCCTGTCTGCCCAGGGAGCGCTCTCTGTGGCGGCGGGATTAGGCTCGCTCCTTCCCGCACTGCTGCAGGCAGCCGGTCACACTACAGAGCTTTGTGACTTGCTATGAGCCTAGGTGGCTTCAAACACAGGTTTCCAGATTTCCTGGCTAACTGAAGCTGAAGCAAGAATTCACTAATGGTCTGTCTTAGTCAGGAACCAGATACGATATATGAGTTGAACTTGTATTTCAGATAAACTGTGGATAATTTTTTTCTATATGTCCCAGGCAATATTTGTATCAGCATCTGTTTATATGCACACACACACACACACACACACACACACACACACACACACACGCATGTGTTTGTAAAGTACATATAAGTATTCTTCAATATAAATATTGCCTATACAGACTTGTACTAAAAAATTACTCGATGTTTATCTGACGTCCAGTCTAACCCGGGGTCCTGTGCTTTTATTTGGTACATCTGGCAATTCTACCAGGAGAACAGCGCTTCTGTGGCCATGGCTGTGGTCACACCCCTGCAGTCAAGCAAATGGGAGAGCTGAGGTTTTATACTGGGCTGAAAGCCTCATCTAGCCCACAGAGGTATTTTGTTAGGCCAGTATGGAGGCTTTATTTTCATTTCCCATGCTTGCCATCACTTAAAAATTGGAAGAAATCAAAAAAGACAAAAAAATGGGAGGAGAATCAAAGATGGCAGAGGAATAGGATGGGAAGACCACTTTCTCCCTCACAAATTCCTCAAAAGAACATTTCAACGCTGAGCAAACTCCACAAAACAACTTCTGTAGGCTGGCAGAGGACATCAGGCAACCAGAAAAGCAGACCATTGTCTTCAAAAACAGTCTTTTATTTCTCCTCTAATTTTTATTTCTATAACCTACTATTACTATTTTAAAAAAAAAAGACTTTTTTTTTTTTTTTAAGGCAAACACCATATATAGTCTTTGGGTGGTTGTTGGTGTGTGTGTTTTTTTTTTAATAATTCTTTTTTTTGTTTGTTTGTTTGTTTGCTTTTACTCTTTTTTTTCTTTCTTCCTTTTTCCTTCTGCTTTTTTTCTTTAATATTGTGTTTTTGAAAATCCAACCTCTACTCTAGATTTTTAATCTTTGCTCTTTGGTTTTTGTTGTCAATTTTGTACATTTAAAAACCCAAACTTCACTACCCAAGTTTACCTGAGAGCGAGATTTCTGGCTTGACCACTCTCTTCTCCTTTGGACTCTCCTTTTTCTCCACCAGGTGGCCTCTGTCTCTTTCCTCCCCCATCTCTTCTCTATCCAACTCTGTGAATCTCTGGGTGTTCCAGACGGTGGAGAACACCTAAGGAACTGGTTACTGGCAGGATTTGTCTCTCTCCTTCTCATTCCTCTCTCTTATCCTCCTGGCCACCTCTGTCTACTTCCTCCCTCTCCTCTTCCCTGTATAACTCCGTAAACACCTCTGAGCGGTCCAGACTATAGAGTGCACATAAGGAAGTGACTACTGGCTAGCTTGCTCTCTCCTCTTTTGATCTCACCGCATCTCATTCCAGTCACCTCTAACTACCCCCTCCATCTTCTCTTCTGCTTGTAACTCAGTGAACCTCTCTGGGTGTACCTCAATGTGGAGAAACTTTTCATCTTTAACCTAGATGTTTTATCATCGGTGCTGTATAGATGGAGAAGTCTAGAGGCTACTGTAAAAGTAAAACTGAAAACCAGAAGCAGGAGGCTTAAGTCCAAAGCCTGAAAACATCAGAGAACTCCTGAATTCAGGGAACATTAAGCAATAGGAGCTCATCAAATGCCTCCATACCTACACTGAAACCAAGCTCCACCCAAGGACCAACAAGTTCCAGAACAAGACATACCACACAAATTCTCCAGCAACACAGGAACACTCCCCTGAGCTTCAAAATACAGGCAGCTCAAAGTTATTCCAAAACCTTTGATGTCTCATAACCCATTACTGGTCACTCCACTGCACTCCAGAGAGAAAAAACCCAGCTCCACCCACCAGAACTCCAACACAAGCCTTCCTAACCAGGAAACCTTGACAAGCTACTGATAGAACCCCACCCACAGTGAGGAAGCTCCATCATAAAGAGAACTCCACAAATTACCAGAATATAAAAAGGCCACTCCAAACGCAGCAATATAACCAAGATGAAGAGACAGAGGAATACTCAGCAGGTAAAGGAACAGGAGGGTTGCCCACCAAACCAAACAAAAGAGGAAGAGGTAGGGAATCTACCTGAGAAAGAATTCCGAATATTGATAGTGAAAATGATCCAAAATCTTGAAATCAAAATGGAATCACAGATTAATAGCCTAGAGACAAGGATTGAGAAGATGCAAGAAAAGTTTAACAAGGACCTAGAAGAAATAAAAAAGAGTCAGTATATAATGAATAATGCAATAAATGAGATCAGAAACACTCTGGAGGCAACAAATAGTAGAATAATGGAGGCAGAAGATAGGATTAGTGAAATAGAAGATAGAATGGTAGAAATAAATGAATCAGAGAGGAAACAAGAAAAACAAATTAAAAGAAATGAGGACATTCTCAGAGACCTCCAGGACAATATGAAATGCTCCAATATTCGAATTATAGGAGTCCAAGAAGAAGAAGACAAAAAGAAAGACCATGAGAAAATCCTTGAGGAGATAATAGTTGAAAACTTCCCTAAAATGGGGAAGGAAATAATCACCCAAGTCCAAGAAACACAGAGAGTTCCAAATAGGATAAACCCAAGGCGAAACACCCCAAGACACATATTAATCAAATTAACAAAGATCAAACACAAAGAACAAATATTAAAAGCAGCAAGGGAAAAACAACAAATAACACACAAGGGGATTCCTATAAGGATAACAGCTGATCTTTCAATAGAAACTCTTCAGGCCAGGAGGGAATGGCAAGACATACTTAAAGTGATGAAAGAAAATAACCTACACCCAGATTACTGTACCCAGCAAGGATCTCATTCAAATACGAAGGAGAAATCAAAAGCTTTACAGACAAGCAAAAGCTGAGAGAATTCAGTACCACCAAACCAGCTCTCCAACAAATTCTAAAGGATATTCTCTAGACAGGAAACCGAAAAGGGTGTATAAACCCGAACCCAAAACAATAAAGTAAATGGCAATGGGATCATACTTATCAATAATTACCTTAAACGTAAATGGGTTGAATGCCCCAACCAAAAGGCAAAGACTGGCCGAATGGATACAAAAACAAGACCCCTCTATATACTGCTTACAAGAGACCCACCTCAAAACAAGGGACACATACAAACTGAAAGTGAAGGGCTGGAAAAAGATATACCACGCAAATAGAGACCAAAAGAAAGCAGGAGTGGCAATACTCATATCCGATAAAATAGACTTTAAAACAAAGGCTGTGAAAAGAGACAAAGAAGGCCACTACATAATGATCAAAGGATCAATCCAAGAAGAAGATATAACAATTATAAATATATATGTACCCAATATAGGAGCACCACAATATGTAAGACAAATGCTAACAAGTATGAAAGGGGAAATCAACAATAACACAATAATAGTGGGAGACTTTAATACCCCACTCACACCTATAGACAGATCAACTAAACAGAAAATTAACAAAGAAACACAAACTTTAAATGATACATTAGATCAGTTAGACCTAATTGATATCTATAGGACATTTCACCCCAAAACAATGAATTTCACCTTTTTTTCAAGTGCTCATGGAACCTTCTCCAGGATAGATCACATCCTGGGCCATAAATCTAACCTTGATAAATTCAAAAAAATTGAAATCATTCCAAGCATCTTTTCTGACCATAATGCATTAAGATTAGATCTCAATTACAGGAGAAAAACTATTAAAAATTCCAACATATGGAGGTTGAACCACACACTTCTGAATAACCAACAAATCACAGAAGAAATCAAAAAAGAAATCAAAATATGCATAGAAACTAATGAAAATGAAAACACAACAACCCAAAACCTGTGGGACACTATAAAAGCAGTGCTAAGAGGAAAGTTCATAGCAATACAGGCATACCTCAAGAAACAAGAAAGAAGTCAAATAAATAACCTAACTCTGCAACTAAAGCAACTAGAAAAGGAAGAATTGGAGAACCCCAGAGTTAGTAGAAGGAAAGAAATCTTAAAAATTAGGGCAGAAATAAATGCAAAAGAAACAAAAGAGACCATAGCAAAAATCAACAAAGCCAAAAGCTGGTTCTTTGAAAGGATAAATAAAATTGACAAACCATTAGCCAGACTTATCAAGAAGCAAAGAGAGAAAAATCAAATCAATAAAATTAGAAATGAAAATGGAGAGATCACAACAGAAAACACAGAAATACAAAGGATCATAAGAGACTACTATCAGCAGTTATATGCCAATAAAATGGACAACATGGAAGAAATGGACAAATTCTTAGAAAAGTACAATTTTCCAAAACTGAACCAGGAAGAAATAGAAAATCTTAACAGACCCATCACAAGCACGGAAATTGAAACTGTAATCAGAAATCTTCCAGCAAACAAAAGCCCATGTCCAGACAGCTTCACAGCTGAATTCTACCAAAAATTTCGAGAAGAGCTAACACCTATCCTACTCAAACTCTTCCAGAAAATTGCAGAGGAAGGTAAACTTCCAAACTCATCCTATGAGGCCACCATCACCCTAATACCAAAACCTGACAAAGATGCCACAAAAAAAGAAAACTACAGGCCAATATCACTGATGAACATAGATGCAAAAATCCTCAACAAAATTCTAGCAATCAGAATCCAACAACACATTAAGAAGATCATACACCATGACCAAGTGGGCTTTATCCCAGGGATGCAAGGATTCTTCAATATCCGCAAATCAATCAATGTAATTCACCACATTAACAAATTGAAAAATAAAAGCCATATGATTATCTCAATAGATGCAGAGAAGGCCTTTGACAAAATTCAACATCCATTTATGATAAAAACTCTCCAGAAAGCAGGAATAGAAGGAACATACCTCAACATAATAAAAGCTATATATGACAAACCCACAGCAAACATTATCCTCAATGGTGAAAAATTGAAAGCATTTCCCCTAAAGTCAGGAACAAGACAAGGGTGCCCACTTTCACTGCTACTATTCAACATAGTTCTGGAAGTTTTGGCCACAGCAATCAGAGCAGAAAAAGAAATAAAAGGAATCCAAATTGGAAAAGAAGAAGTAAAACTTTCACTGTTTGCAGATGACATGATCCTCTACATAGAAAACCCTAAAGACTCCACCAGAAAATTACTAGAGCTAATCAATGAATATAGTAAAGTTGTAGGATATAAAATCAACACACAGAAATCCCTTGCATTCCTATACACTAATAATGAGAAAGTAGAAAAATAAATTAAGGAAACAATTCCATTCACCATTGCAACGAAAAGAATAAAATACTTAGGAATATATCTACCTAAAGAAACTAAAGACCTATATGTAGAAAACTATAAAACACTGGTGAAAGAAATCAAAGAGGACACTAATAGATGGAGAAATATACCATGTTCATGGATCGGAAGAATCAATATAGTGAAAATGAGTATACTACCCAAAGCAATTTACAAATTCAATGCAATCCCTATCAAGCTACCAGCCATATTTTTCACAGAACTAGAACAAATAATTTCAAGATTTGTATGGAAATACAAAAAACCTCGAATAGCCAAAGCAATCTTGAGAAAGAAGAATGGAAGTGGAGGAATCAACTTGCCTGACTTCAGGCTCTACTACAAAGCCACAGTCATCAAGACAGTATGGTGCTGGCACAAAGACAGACATATAGATCAATGGAACAAAATAGAAAGCCCAGAGATAAATCCACACACATATTGACACCTTATCTTTGACAAAGGAGGCAAGAATATACAATGGAGTAAAGACAATCTCTTTAACAAGTGGTGCTGGGAAAACTGGTCAACCACTTGTAAAAGAATGAAACTAGATCACTTTCTAACATCACACACAAAAATAAACTCAAAATGGATTAAAGATCTAAATGTAAGACCAGAAACTATAAAACTCCTAGAGGAGAACGTAGGCAAAACACGCTCCGACATAAATCACAGCAGGATCCTCTATGATCCACCTCCCAGAATTCTGGAAATAAAAGCAAAAATAAACAAATGGGATCTAATTAAAATTAAAATAGGCAAAACACTCTCAGACATAAATCACAGCAGGATCCTCTATGATCCACCTCCCAGAATTCTGGAAATAAAAGCAAAAATAAACAAATGGGATCTAATTAAAATTAAAAGCTTCTGCACAACAAAGGAAAATATACGCAAGGTGAAAAGACAGCCTTCTGAATGGGAGAAAATAATAGCAAATGAAGCAACTGACAAACAACTAATCTCAAAAATATACAAGCAACTTATGCAGCTCAATTCCAGAAAAATAAACGACCCAATCAAAAAATGGGCCAAAGAACTAAATAGACATTTCTCCAAAGAAGACATACGGATGGCTAACAAACACATGAAAAGATGCTCAACATCACTCATTATCAGAGAAATGCAAATCAAAACCACAATGAGGTACCACTTCACACCAGTCAGAATGGCTGCGATCCAAAAATCTGCAAGCAACAAATGCTGGAGAGGGTGTGGAGAAAAGGGAACCCTCCTACACTGTTGGTGGGAATGCAAACTAGTACAGCCACTATGGAGAACAGTGTGGAGATTCCTTAAAAAATTGCAAATAGAACTACCTTATGACCCAGCAATCCCACTGCTGGGTATACACACCGAGGAAACCAGAATTGAAAGAGACACATGTACCCCAATGTTCATCGCAGCACTGTTTATAATAGCCAGGACATGGAAACAACCTAGATGTCCATCAGCAGATGAATGGATAAGAAAGCTTTGGTACATGTACACAATGGAGTATTACTCAGCCGTTAAAAAGAATTCATTTGAATCAGTTCTGATGAGATGGATGAAACTGGAGCCGATTATACAGAGTGAAGTAAGCCAGAAAGAAAAACACCAATACAGTATACTAACACATGTATATGGAATTTAGAAAGATGGCAATGACGACCCTGTATGCAAGACAGGAAAAAAGACACAGCTGTGTATAACAGACTTTTGGACTCAGAGAGAGAGGGAGAGGGCGGGATGATTTGGGAGAATGGCATTCTATCATGTATACTATCATGTAAGAATTGAATCGCCAGTCTATGTCTGACGCAGGATACAGCATGCTTGGGGCTGGTGCATGGGGATCACCCACAGAGATGGTATGGGGAGGGAGGTGGGAGGGGGTTTCATGTTTGGGAACACATGTAAGAATTAAAGATTTTAAAATTTAATAAAAAAAAATAATAAAAGCTTCTGCACAACACAGGAAAATATAAGCAAGGTTAAAAGACAGCCTTCTGAATGGGAGAAAATAATAGCAAATGAAGCAACTGACAAACAACTAATCTCAAAAATATACAAGCAACTTATGCAACTCAATTCCAGAAAAATAAACGACCCAATCGAAAATGGGCCAAAGAACTAAATAGACATTTCTCCAAAGAAGACGTACGGATGGCTAACAAACACATGAAAAGATGCTCAACATCACTCATTATTAGAGAAATGCAAATCAAAACCACAATGAGGTACCACTTCACACCAGTCAGAATGGCTGCGATCCAAAAATCTGCAAGCAATAAATGCTGGAGAGGGTGTGGAGAAAAGGGAACCCTCCTACACTGTTGGTGGGAATGCAAACTAGTACAGCCACTATGGAGAACAGTGTGGAGATTCCTTAAAAAATTGCAAATAGAACTACCTTATGACCGAGCAATCCCACTGCTGGGCATACACACCAAGGAAACTAGAATTGAAAGAGACACATGTACCCCAATATTCATCACAGCACTATTTATAATAGCCAGGACATGGAAACAACCTAGATGTCCATCAGCAGATGAATGGATAAGAAAGCTGTGGTACATATACACAATGCAGTATTACTCAGCCGTTAAAAAGAATTCATTTGAATCAGTCCTGATGAGATGGATGAAACTGGAGCCAATTATACAGAGTGAAGTAACCCAGAAAGAAAAACACCAATACAGTATACTAACACATATATATGGAATTTAGAAAGATGAGAATGACGACCCTGTATGCAGGACAGCAAAGGAGACACAGATGTGTATAATGGACTTTTGGACTCAGAGGGAGAGGGAGAGGGTGGGATGATTTGGGAGAATAGCATTGCAACAGGTATACTATCATGTAAGAATCGAATCGCCAGTCTATGTCCAACGCAGGACGCAGCATGCTTGGGGCTGGTGCATGGTGATGACCCAGAGAGATGTTATGTGGAGGAAGGTGGGAGGGGGGTTCAAGTTTGGGAACGCATGTACACCCGTGGTGGATTCATGTCAATGTATGGCAAAACCAATACAGTATTGTAAAGTAAAATAAAGTAAAAATAAACATTAAAAGAAAAAAAAAGGAAAAATGGGAGGACTCACATATGACAAGGCCCTGGGGCTATTCTAGGAGAAGTGGGCGATTCAGCAGTACTGCATGGAAGCAGGTGGGTTGGCTAGTGCCTGCCTTGTGTACTAAGTCACTTCCTCCTCTTTGTGACCCCATGGACTGTAGCCCGCCAGGCTCCTGTGTCCGTGGGATTCTCCAGGCAAGCACACTGGAGTGGGTTGGCATGCCCTCCTCCAGGGGATCTTCCTGACCCAGGGACTGAACCTGGGTCTCTTGTGTCTCTTGCACTGGCAGGCAGGTTCTTTATCACTAGGTCTCCCTGGATGCCCACCCTGGTCTCACTCATCTGTGCCTGGTCCCTGTGGCTGAGTTTAGGACGGACTTATCCAGAGCATTTAGTTTCCTAAGTCTTGCTGCTGAGTGGGGAGGCATTTTGTTTGGTCCTGAAAGTCCAGAGTGACTGCTGACCTTGACCAGGAGGATCTTAAATGTGGGAGCTCCTATCTCCTACCCTCTGCTCTTACCTGGGACCTGGCTCCTTTGAAGGGCTTAGGTATGACATGGAACTAGTCTCCAAGACTCCCTCTGAGTCTGTTTTTATTTCTAAAATTGAAGGGAAGAAAATCTATATTTTCTAACTTTTTTTTGGTACCAAAAGTTGTGTTTTATCAACCTCATGTCACTGTGGACCTAACATCTGGAAAGATCTTGTTTACCCAAGCCAAATGACACATACTACAAACAGCCTGAATTCTGGCCAGCCTCAAAGCTAACCAATGTCACCACACCTCATTGATCAAATTCCCTCAAAAAGCAGAAAACATTCTGTCAGCTCCTGTAACCTGACTGAAAATACATTCAGCTGCCCCAGGCTGTCTTTAGAGCCCCTAGGGGCTGGGGGCTAGATCAGTCAGCTCAGTCTTAGCCGTTTTGAAGTAACGAGCAAACTCCAAAATGTTGTTGGCTTAGCACGTAGATCAGGCCCATACAGTTGTGCCAGCGCTTTGGCAGCTCTGTGGGTTCAGACACAAGGATTCAGTTTCCACCTCTGCTGTGGCTACACCATCTCAACAGTGGCTTTTATGGTGGGAGAAGAGATAGCGAATGGGCTTTGCGGGGGTCCCTCCTCTGCTCAGATGTCATTTGCAGGATCCAGTCTCATGGCCTCACTTAAGGGCAAAGGACTGGAAATTATGGTTTTCTGTACACCTGAGAAGGAGCAGAGAAATGCATATAGTGAGCTAAAAGGGAAGACCACAGGGACTTGGGGTGATCCATGGCCCCGTTCCAGCCCCCAGATCCCACATCCTCTCCTTCAGTGTGGCTGGAGGGTGTGGGGTAGGTACACCTGCTCACCCTGGATGGTGACCGCCATGCATCAGACACTGCAGATATTCTGATCTTTTATGTCTCCAAGTCCCATCTTTTTCTTACTAATTATTACACTTAAAATGTTGACTTACTGTATGCATGTACTGACCAGTTTATTTTTACAACAGCCCTCCCAGATAGATACTTTTCCTATTTATTTATTTATTTTTATTACTGGTACATGCTCAAACTACTGCACATTTGCACTCGTTTCACATGCTAGTAAAGTAATGCTCTAAATTCTCCAGGCCAGGCTTCAGCAATACGTGAACCATGAACTTCCTGATATTCAAGCTGGTTTTAGAGAAGGCAGAGGAACCAGAGATCAAATTGCCAACATCTGCTGGATCATGGAAAAAGCAAGAGAGTTCCAGAAAAACATCTATTTCTGCCTTATTGATTATGCCAAAGCCTTTGACTGTGTGGATCACAATAAACTGTTGAAAATTCTGAAAGAGATGGGAATACCAGACCACCTGATGTGCCTCTTGAGAAATCTGTATGCAGGTCAGGAAGCAACAGTTAGAACTGGACATGGAACAACAGACTGGTTCCAAATAGGAAAAGGGGTATGTCAAGGTTGTATATTGTCACCCTGCTTATTTAACTCCTGTGCAGAGTATATCATGAGAAACGCTGGACTGGAAGAAACACAAGCTGGAATCAAGATTGCCGGGAGAAATATCAATAACCTCAGATATGTAGATGACCACCCCTATGGCAGAAAGTGAAGAGGAACTAAAAAGCCTCTTGATGAAAGTGAAAGAGGAGAGTGAAAAAGTTGGCTTAAAGCTCAACATTCAGAAAACAAAGATGATGGCATCTGGTCCCATCACTTCATGGGAAATAGATGGGGAAACAGGGGAAACAGTGTCAGACTTTATTTTGGGGGGCTCCAAAATCACTGCAGATGGTGACTGCAGCCATGAAATTAAAAGACGCTTACTCCTTGGAAGAAAAGTTATGACCAACCTAGATAGTATATTCAAAAGCAGAGACATTACTTTGCCGACTAAGGTCCATCTAGTCAAGGCTATGGTTTTTCCAGTGGTCATGTATGGATGTGAGAGTTGGACTGTGAAGAAGGCTGAGCGCCGAAGAACTGATGCTTTTGAACTGTGGTGTTGGAGAAGACTCTTGAGAGTCCCTTGGACTGCAAGGAGATCCAACCAGTCCATTCTAAAGGAGATCAATCCTGGGATTTCTTTGGAAGGAATGATGCTAAAGCTGAAACTCCAGTACTTTGGCCACCTCATGTGAAGGGTTGACTCATTGGGAAAGACTTTGATGCTGGGAGGGATTGAGGGCAGGAGGAGAAGGGGACGACAGAGGATGAGATGTCTGGATGGCATCACTGACTCGATGGACACGAGTCTGAGTGAACTCCGGGAGTTGGTGATGGACAGGGAGGCCTGGCATGCTGCTATTCATGGGGTTGCAAAGAGTTGGACACGACTGAGCAACTGGACTGAACTGAACTGAACTGAACTTCAGTGTGGCAATGAGGAACCTTAGACAAACGTGGATTAAGGTAGAAGGAAGTGTAAGTTGGATAAATTCATTGATGAGGACTTCCTGGGCCAAAGATCATATGTAAATTTTCTAGGTGCTGTACACTGCCCCTCTGTGAATACTGTCCAGTGTATACTCCCACTATTGAAGTCTGAGAATGTCTGTTTTCTAATATCTTTGGCAAGTGTGTTTTCAATTGTCTGATTTTCCACAGCCTGGAAATCTCAGCGTGTTTAGTTTGCATTCTCTTATTATGAAGGAGACTGAGCATCTTTTATGTTTTAGAGCCATCTGCATCAATGAGCATTTCTTCCATAGAGTTCTGGGGGGACCATTGGCTTTGAGCAGGTCCCTGACCTAAGCTCAAAGCTGGAAGACCCTGTGGCTGCCAACCACCCAGACTCATAGGTGAATGTCTTAGGGAAGAAGTTGCTTGCCGTGCATTCCACTGAAGTGCTGGGAGGTGCAGAAATGAATCCTAACCAGGCTGTTGGTTCCATCTGTCCTGAGATGGATAAATAGAATGTGATGCAATTTGATCAGGGGAACATTTGGGTCCTGGCTTAACAGTGATGGAGCTCTATTGTCAGCTCGGGTTATGTCCCATCAAAGCTTTCAGTTTTGACCTCATTGACTTGGTGAATTTTCCTTTGTCTCACCCAGTATCATGGAAGTGGGCATGACCTTTTACTTTCTGATTATTAAAAAAAATATTTTTATTATGAAACAAAAACATACAAATAGAGAACAGTAAAGTGAACCCCAGCATCTGTATCACCAAGATTAAGCCATTGAAGATTATATAATGCTTGATTCATATATCCCATTTTCTCTTCCTTTTGACTCAGATTTTAAGACAAATAATGTCATTTTACTCTTATATACTAAAGTAAACATATCTATAAAGTGGGTGTTTTCATACATCACTGGAATGTCATTACCATATCTGACAAAGTTAACAGCCATTTCTTGGTATCATCAAATACCTACATCTTCTAAAAATTTCCCAGTTGTCTCACATCTGTCTCTTCTTTTACCATTGGTTTGTTTGATCAGGGTCCACATACTGTGCTTGGTTCTTACATTCCTTAAAGATTCTCTATTTCACAGCAGACCCTCTCTCCCTTTGTGAGGAAACAGTCCACTGTCAAGCCTTTTTCAGCAGAATGCCCTCCACTGTATTAATCTGTATATTTCCTTCTTTTGGGGATCATTTAATTTGTTCCTGAAATCCCCTGTATTTCCTAGAGAGTGGAAGCGACTTCTAGAAGCTTGTTTGATATGGATTCAGATATTTGGGTGAGAGTCCACAGGAAAAGGCACCTGTTCTTGGATCATTTTAGAAGTCAACAAGGTGGGTCTTTCATCTCACTAAGCAAAATCTGAGGGGTCAAGTGACGTCAGCCAGGCGTTTGCATTGCAAATGTTCCCTTCAATCTTCCCCTTTCAACATTTCACACAGTGGTTTTATCTACTGACTCTGTTGCCTGAATCAGTTATTTCATTCAGTTCAGTTCAGTTCAGTTGTGTCTGACTCTTTGTGACCCCATGGACTGCAGAACACCAGGCTTCTCTGTCTATCACCAACTCCTGGAGCTTACTCAAACTCATGCCCATTGAGTCAGTGATGCCATCCAACCATTTCATCCTTTGTCTTCCCTTTCTTCTCCCACCTTCAATATTTCCCAGCATCATGGTCTTTTCCAGTGAGTCAGTTCTTTGCATCAGGTGGCCAAAGTATTGGAGTTTCAGCTTCAGCATCAGCCCTTCCAAAGAATATTCAGGACTGATTTCCTTTAGAATGATGGACTGGTTGGATCTCCTTGCAGTCCAAGGGACTCTCAAGAGTCTTCTCCAACACCAAAGTTCAAAAGCATCAAGTTTTTGGCCTCAGCTTTCTTCACAATCCAACTCTCACATCCATACATGACCACTGGAAAAACCATAGCCTTGACTAGACAGACCTTAGTCGGCAAAGTAATGTCTCTGCTTTTGAATATACTATCTAGGTTGGTCATAACTTTTCTTCCAAGGAGTAAGCGTCTTTTAATTTCATGGCTGCAGTCACCATCTGCAGTGATTTTGGAGCCCCCCAAAATAAAGTCTGACACTGTTTCCACTGTTTCCCCATCTATTTCCCATGAAGTGATGGGACCAGATGCCATCATCTTTGTTTTCTGAATGTTGAGTTTCAAGCACTCTCCTCTTTCACTTTCATCAAGAGGCTCTTTAGTCCTTCTTCGCTTTCTGCCATAATGGTGGTGTCATCTGCATATCTGAGGTTATTGATATTTTTCCTGGCAATCTGGCTTCCAGCTTGTGCTTAATCCAGTCCAGCATTTCTCATGATGTACTCTGCATATAAGTTAAATAAGCAGGGTGACAATATACAGCCTCGACATACTCCTTTCCCAATTTGAAACCAGTCTGTTGTTCCATGTCCAGTTCTAACTGTTGCTTCTTGACCTGCATACAGATTTCTCAGGAGGCAGGTCAGGTGGTCTGGTATTCCTATCTCTTAAAGAATTTTCCACAATTTGGTGTGATCCACACAGTCAAAGGCTTTGGCATAATCAATAAAGCAGAAGTAGATGTTTTTTGGGAACTCTCTTGCTGTTTTAATGATCCAGCGGATGTTGGCAATTTGATCTCTGGTTCCTCTAGCTTTTCTAAATCCAGCTTGAACACCTGGAAGTTCATGGTTGTTGAAGCCTAGCATGGAGAATTTTGAGCATTATTTTACTAGCATGTGAGATGAGTGCAATTGTGTGGTAGTTTGAACATTCTTTGGCATTGCTTTACTTTGGGACTGGAATGAAAACTGACCTTTTCTAGTCCTGTGGCCACTGCTGAGTTTTCCAAGTTTGCTGGCATATTGAGTGCAGCACTTTCACAGCATCATCTTTTAGGATTTGAAATGGCTCAACTGGAATTCCATCACTTCCACTAGCTTTGTTTGTAGTCATGCTTCCTAAGGCCAACTTGACTTTGCATTCCAGGATGTCTGGCTCTGGGTGAGTGTTCACACCCATCGTGGTTATCTGGATCATTGAGATCTTTTTATATAGTTCTTCTGTGTATTCTTGCCACCTCTTCTTAACATTTTCCGCTTTTCTGTTCGGTCTCTACCATTTCTGTCCTTTATTGTGCCCATTTTGCAGGAAATGTTCCCTTTGTATCCCTTATTTTCTTGAAGAGATCTCTAGTCTTTCCCATTCTATTGTTTTCCTCTATTTCTTTACATTGATCGGTGAGGAAGGCTTTTTTTTTTTTTTTTAATTTCTCCTTGCTATTCTTTGGAACTCTGCATTCAAATGGGTATATCTTTTCTTTTCTCCTTTGCCTCTAGCTTCTCTTAGTTATTTCATTAGGGGTTGAAAAACAAAGATTTTCAAGTCCTGTCATTCATTTCACATGTATTAGCTAGATTAAAAAAAATTTTTTTTTGACGTGGACCATTTTCAAAGTCTTTATTGAATTTCTTACAATATTGCTTCTGTTGTTTGTGTTTTGGTATTTTGGCCACACTTCTTGGGGGCCTTAGCTCCCCAACCAGGAATTTATCCTGTATCCCTTGCATTAGAAGGCAAAGTCCCAACTGTTAGACTGCCAGGGAAGTCCCTTGATTTTTTTTTTTTTTTTTAGTATAAAGAAAACCAAGGCTATTTGGTCACCCTGGGATGGTTTTTCCCACTCTTAAAATGGCCAGTGATTTTCTCAGATCTCTTTGCTTTTTAAGTAGTCTATCCTTTTCCACTTTGGAAAATAAATGATGAGGACCTTATCATATTCAGATCATGAAGCTAACATAGGAGAGAGCTTTCTTCTTAGCTTTTCTCATTATCATAGAATATTCAGCACCAAGTGTGTATGTAATTTCATAATTACTAATTGACTCTTTTTAACCACTGATCTTATCCTCTCACCCTGCCTTTTGTTTTCTCAGAGTCTGTCTGCTTAAGTAGGCAAAGTGTTGCGATAAAAGCAAGCATGTAGTCTGAAATACCATCTCTGAACATTCTTTTAGACTTAAGGCCAAACACTTCTTGTTTCGATAACATACCACAATGACTATCAGTCATGTACACTTTAGTGAGAATTACTGCAATGAGCTTGCTTTCCATTTCACAGGTTAGTTTACTGAAGAAAAATAAATTGATTTGGGAATTGGTGAGGAGAAACAGGCCTGTAAAGGAGGCAGAGGGAGCTCAGTTGCTGATTGTAGGTCAGTCCTAAGTAGCTGTGAGAAGGCTGAGTTTGGAGGCGATAGAGGCAGCTGAGGACATTTCATGCTATAAGGCAGTACTTGGAAGGAGAAATAGAGATAAAGATGTGCCAGGGAATTTTTACTGCTCAAGAACAGGTAAGGTGCTCCTATTATCGGCACCTAGTGTACCTATTCTTCACCCATCATAGTGTATCATGAACTGTTTTTCGCTGCAAGTCAAGAACACCACACTAAGAAAGACCATTGTGTGGACATGTGCTTTTGTGAATGAATATTGATTGGAAAATTAATATAGCACAGTGGTTAAGTTCACAGGATTTGGAGACAGATCAAATTTAGTACAAGTCCTGGCTTCATCATTTGGACAACCTTCTTTAATAGCTTCAGCCATCAGTTTTCCTGCCTGTAAAACGGGGATAATAGTAATAAGACCATAGGATTGCTACAAAAGTAAGTGAAAAGTGACGCTAAGAGTCAGACATGACTGAGCGACTTCACTTTCACTTTTCATTTTCATGCATTGGAGAAGGAAATGGCAACTCACTCCAGTGTTCTTGCCTGGAGAATCCCAGGGATGGGGGAGCCTGGTGGGCTGCCGTCTATGGGGTCACACACAGTCGGACGTGACCGAAGTGACTTAGCAGCAGCAGCAGTACTTAAAGCACTAAACACATTTCCATTTACACAAACCTTCAATACCTAATAACTTTGAAAAACAGTTTAAAAATGTAAAAAGGAAGAGGTTTTTTTTTTTCACTTTGTAAAAGGATTCTACTACTGTTTGTAGAAAAAGATTTCATTGTCACTCATCCAGAGGGCACACAACTATGGGGATCTTTCTTTCATATGAAAGAGTGACCTGGCTGCCCCTTGTTGCTTTTGTTCAGTCGCTCAGTCATGTCTGACTCTTTGTGACCCCATGGGCTGCAGCACAGCAGGCTTCCCTGTCCATCGCTATCTCCTGGAGTTTGCTTAAACTCATGTCCGTTGAGTTGGTGATGCCTTCCAACCATCTCGTCCGCTGTTGCTCCCTGCTCCTCCTGCCCTTTATCTTTCCCAGCATCAGGGTCTTTTCCAATGAGTCAACTCTTTGCATCAGGTGGCCAAAGTACTGGAGCTTCAGCTTCAGTCCTTCCAATAAACATTCAGGGTTTTTCCCCATCTATTTGTCGTGAAGTGATTGGACCAGATGCCATGATCTTAGGGGTGCCCTTTAGAGATTGCTTCTTAGGATTTCCCTGGTGGCTCAGATGGTAAAGCGTCTGCTTACAATAAGGGAGACTCGGGTTCGATCCCTGGGTCAGGAATGTCTTCCTGGAGAAGGAAATGGCAACCCATTGCAGTACTCTTTCCTGGAGAATCCCATGGATGGAGGAGCGTGGGGGGCTACAGCCCATGGGGTCGCTGAGCGACTTCACTTTCGCTTTCTTTCTTAGACATTGCTAGATTGTTCTGGATGCAGATATTCCTGGCCAGATGAAAAGCAGCATCTAGCAGCTCTGTTTTTTCTTTTTTTTTTTTTTCCCTCCTATCATTTTCAACCCACCTGTCTAAGGATTATTCCCTAAAGTAGGGCTGAACAAAACTCCTGTTGCACCATTACTGACACCGTATGTTCCTTGAGCCAATGCCGCCATCTTGTGGTGGAGTTAGGCGAACACAGTTTGGCACCTAGCCCAGGGTTTTCACTCTGCTCTACCAGGAACATCCTCGGGAATCCCTGTTTTTGTCTCCTTGTCTTTCATAAAGTGCGGTCAGCTGCCTCAGCCCCGCCGGCTATTGCTCACCGCTCCTCTCTGGCTCCACTTGACCCCTGTGCCTCTCGGTGCTGTGTCTACTTGTGTGGCCCTGTGTTTGCTTGGGAGAAGGGATGACAAATACCAAGAACCTGGGTAAAAACAACTTAAGCCTGTTCTGAGGTAGCGTTTAAGAGGATACCTCTAACTGCTTCTTATATGTTCTTCTTCAAACCTTAAGTATTTGAGCATGTATGGTCTCTGTAATTAGAACTCACTGTCACACAAGTCTGGAACACTTTCCGAAAGGAACCGTCTGTATACATGACTGTGTGTTGCTTCAGGCATGGTGTCTGCACACCGGGAGGATGGATGAGGCCACTGTGTGTCTGAGGACATGAGAGACCAACATTGTCCAGGCAAGATCATTAGCTAAAATAATTGCAGAAGCCTGCTACAAGGAGTGGTCCAAGGACCTGCACCAGCAGCAACACCGAGAGCTCACTAGTAGTGCAGACTCTGCGGTGACATCCCGGACCTTCTGGTGCAGGCTCTGGGTTTTAAGGAGACCCTCAGTAATTTGTACGCACTTTAAAATTTAAAAAGCACTGAGCTATAGCAGTGGTTCTCAACTTCTGCTGCACATTAGAGTAACCCCAGAGCGTTTAAAGATACTGACACCCAGTGCTCACCCTAGACTGATTTCATTAGATTCTCTGCCCACGAGACACAGATTTACACACTGGCTGACCTTTTAAAATAGGTCCATACAGTTACCCAGAGCTGGACTTCCCCATAAAGGTGTTTCAGGAAGCTGGGCCACAAAGTCTTCTTTACTGAAGAACTCACAAAAAGTGCCAAAACCCAGCGAAAATGCTCCAGTAGCAGCAAGCAAGCTAAGGAAGAGGTTCAAATTCTAGTGACAGGCTTTAAAACTTTAAAATGTGGTGGACAAGAAAATAAATAGAAGATTCTGGTGTAGAACCGAGAAGGCCAACCTACCCAAACTTCCAGCGGAGGGTGCTTCAAGGAAAGGAGGCTGGTGACAAAATCCTGAGAATTCTCACTACTATCTACCAATAAAAGGGGAAGAGAGCCCTGGAGAGTGACTAGGCAGCCTAAAGTAAAAGTTAAGAGTATTACGAGTTCTTGTGACCTCAGCAGAGGCAAGAAAATCAACAGAGAGCCTGTTTCCCAGTGACCCTGTCAGATCCTGGTGAGTATTCCCTGAAGGTACCCATCCATGGAAATAAGATTCTGTTTTATTAAGAGCTGTGTGTGCCTTTAGGCTGTGAAAATTGGATAATGCACATTATACAGCTTTAAAGCTATGACATACCTAGACAGCGTATTATAAAGCAGAGACATCACTTTACCAACCAAAGTCTGTCTAGTCAAAGCTATGGTTTTTCCAGTAGTTACGTACAGATGTACGAGTTGGACCATAAAGAAGGCTGAGTGCCAAAGAATCTATGCTTTTGAACTGTGGTGTTGGAGAAGACTCTTGAGAATCCCTTGGACTGCAAGGGGATCAAACCAGTCAAACCTAAATGAAATAAATCCTGAATATTCATTTAAAGAACTGATGCTGAAGCTGAAATTCCAATACTTTGGCCACCTGATTGGGAAGAGTTGACTCATTGAAAAAGACCCTGACGCTGGGAAAGATTGAGTGCAAGAGGAGAAGGGGGCAGCAGAAGGTAGGATGGTTGGATGGCATCACTGGCTCAATGGGACATGAGTTCAAGCAAACTCCAGGAGATAGAGAAGGTCAGGGAAGCTTGGCATGCTGCAGTTCATGGGGTCACAAAGAGTCAGACACGACTTTGTGAGTGAACAACAACAGCAGTTTGGACTGTGGATGACCAGGTCTCAGGTTTTCAAGAAAAGTTCAGATCAAATAGACTACAGGTATTATAAATCTAATTGCCTGTAGGGGCCAGATACGTGCTATAATAAGTGATGCTGGTTAGGTGTAGGACCATAGGGAGTGGTGTGGTCCATGGGAACTAGAGAGTAAAAGCTTCACCTCAAGCGATGGTTCTTAAAGTGTGGGCCCCAGCCAATATTAGCATCACCCAGGGACCGGTTAGAAATGCAAATCTCTTATAAACAAACTCCATGGATGGAGCCCAGGAAAAACTGTTTTAATAAGCTTCCCAGATAGTCCTATGTTCACTAAAGATTAAGAACTGCCAGAGTAAAAATTCTCTAGCTGATTGTTGCTGAGAATGTAAGTCCTGTGTTGTCATATCTTACAATTTTTTTTAAAGAGAAGCTTAAATTGTGGAATTTTATGTGGAATCTCCTAGTTTTTAAATTGCAGTAATAGGTTTGCATTTTGTAGAAAATACCAAGTGGGCCAAACAAAACACATGATAGTTTTGCAAGGTGTGTTTGTTTGATGGAGAACATCTGGATGAAGTGGCCCATGTTAAGCATGAAAAAGATGAAAAGAAATGACATGGCAAATGTATAAAATACTACGGGAAAGGAAAGGAATGAGCCAATCAGAGCATATAAAGATAGATGAACAGCTCTGTCTAGAAGGAAAAAAATACCCAAAGGAAAAGAGAACTCAAAAATGAGATGATAAAATGCCATGAAATGGAGCCATTATACTGTGAAGAGATTGAGATACATTCCTGGTTTTAAACCCATCAATGGATCAATAACACTGAAATTCAGTGAACAGACTTTTACACACCCACCACTGGGTGAGTGCTATGGTCTCCCCTGGGAAAGATGGCCAAGCATAGAAGGACTTGCTCCTATAAACAAGTCTCTGAGTGCCAACCAGTCAACAGCTGTCTCATTCAGTGATGTCATCTACCTTCCCCCACCCCTAGGTGAGTGAGGTCAGTAGTCTGGTCTGCTGGAGAGACCTTAATACAGCAATCGTTTCAGGTTTGTCTTTTTTATTTCAGGTATTAAAGAATGGTCTCATGCTTTGATGAATTCAGGAGCAAAAAAGTTGAAGGAAAATAAATCGGTGGAGAGATGTGACTGATACAAACCAGAGCAAAGAATAGAACAACCATAAGGCTGTGATTATTGAACAGGATGTAAATGTTATAAGATGACAAAATAAAGCTAACAATAAAAACAGAAGGTTAGGAGAGGGAGATGGAGGGAAATTTAAGACCTTATATTTTCTGAACGTTTTACCCTGAATCATTTAGCAATATCTAAAATTCAACCAAAGTGTTAAAATAATTCTAATATATTAATCTTCCCCCCACTGTCTTTAAAAATTATTTTTTATTACAATATAAATTAAACATGTACTAACATGACTAGATATTCCTATCCTTATAGTTTTATACAAAGGAAGGAATGATGCTAAAGCTGAAACTCCAGTACTTTGGCCACCTCATGCGAAGAGGTGACTCATTGGAAAAGACTCTGATGCTGGGAGGGATTAGGGGCAGGAGGAGAAGGGGACGACAGAGGATGAGATGGCTGGATGGCATCACTGACTCGATGGACGCAAGTCTGAGTGAACTCCGGGAGTTGGTGATGGACAGGGAGGCCTGGCGTGCTGCGATTCATGGGGTCGCAAAGAGTCAGACACGACTGAGCGACTGAACTGAACTGAACTGAAATACAGACAAAGCTAGTAAAATGTAGATTTGCAATGACAGTTTGGAAATAGATTTTTGAATATCCCTACAGGAAAGAGCACAGATCACTGTATAGCAAGATTAATTTTCACAAGATGAACACACTCATCAGCACCTGGATTGAAACTTAAAACTTTGTCCTTCTCATCATTGGCTTCCCCAAAATAGGTAGCTCCAAATCTTACTTCTAACACTAGCTTCATTTTGGCTTTTTTGCGCTTTATGAAAATGGAATCATAACTTTTGTGACTGGTTCCTTTTAGTCAGTATTACACCCGTGGAACACTCAGTGTTACATCAGAGATGTTCATCCCCGTTATTGCAGTTCATTTTTGGTTTTGTATTCTATTGTATAAATATACCATAGTTTATCCGTTCTATGGGTAATGGATTTTTGAGCTATTTTTGGATCTTGGCTCCTAGAACCGTGCTTCTGTAAACATTCTTACCTTTGTCTTTTGGTGCATTTATCTGTTACATATATTCCTAGAAGCGGAGTTGCTGGAGCGGAGTACACATATGTTCAGTTTAAGTTAATACTGCTGAACAGTTATCCAGAGGCGTAGCAGTTTATACTTCTACCAGCAGCGCATGATGTTCCATGTTCTTGCCAGCAGTTGGTACTGTCAGTCTTTCTAATTTTAACTATTCTGGAGGGTGTTCAGTGATTGTCTCACTGTAATTTTGTGTGTATTTTCCTGACAACTGAGCACTTTTTTCTCATGCTTATTAACCATTTGGATATTCTGTTTTATGTAGTGTCTATTTGTAGTCTTTTTTCATTACAATTATCTGTCTTTTTCTTACTGATGTGTAGAAGGTTTTGTATGTTGTGAATTCAAGTCTATTATTGGATGTGTAAATAACTGAAGTTCTTAATTTTAGTGAACTCCAAGGTTATGAAGGTATTCTCTTACGTATTCATCAGGAGCTTTATTGGTTTACATTCCAGAGTTAGATTTGCAATTCTTCCGGAATTGATTTTTGTGTATAGAATGAGGTAAGGGTCAAGATTATTGGTTTTTCTTCATATAGGTTTCCGACTGACCCAGCACCGTTTGTTGGGAAGACCATCTTTTCTTTACTGCATTGCACTTCCATCACAAATCGCATGACTGTATGAGGCTTGTTTCTGGACTGTTTTAGGTCCTTTGGTCAGCCTGTTTATCCTTCTGTCAGTATTACCTTGTCTTAATTACTATAGCTCTACAGTCTTGATACCTTGCCATAGAATTCCTTTAGTTTTATACTTTAAGATTTTATTGCCTTTTCATGGTCATATGTATTTCCAAATAAATTGCAGCTTTAGCTTGTCAGCTTCTTCAGGGGAAAAAGAAGCATATTGGGATTTTGATTGGGAATAAATTGAATCTGTAGATCATGTTGGAAGGGACTGATAGCTTTACAGTCTTGAGTCTTCCAGCTCAGGATGTCTCCCTCCATTTATTTAAGTCTTTTCTAATTACATTCAGTAATATTTTATCATTTTATATATAAAGTTCTTGCATATCCTTTGATGGATTTATTCCCAGACATTTGATATTTTGATGCTATTGCAAATGGTCAAGTAATAAATATTTCATTTAAAAATATTTTCTAAGTGATATGTAGAAATGCAATTGGTTTTTGTACTTGAGCCTTTTATCCAGATACCTGCTAACTAAATTCACTTATTTATTCTATTAATAATAGCTTATCTGTTGGTTCTTCTGGTTTTTGTTTGTTCATTTGTTTTTTAACTTCCACAATCATGTGATCTAATGATGGCAGACAGATGGGCTGGGGGTGGATTACTTTGTCCAGTCTGGGTCTGAGCTGATTAGAAACTCCATTTCTGCATTTGTGAGAGCTGGCTTATTTCCATTGTCCTTAATTCTAGAGTAGATGCTTTCAGGGGTCCTAACAAAAGCCAGGACGTCTCACAGGGCCCTTCCTCCTAAACCCCATATTCTCTCCCCAGTTGGAGAGACCCTGTTTAACTTCTCATCCTCTTGGTCACCAAGTATGTACTGACATGCCTGAGGGGAGGTGCGGACTGAATGTGATGTTCCCCTCCCCGTGCCTCTCTTCCTTCAGGGACCTTGGCTCCAGGAATCTCCACTTCCTTTCCATTATTACTTTTAAGTTACAATGAAATGAATGAAGTGAATGAAATGTTATTTTATCGTAACTTTTCATTTATTTAATGACTAATCATGTTGAGCATCCTTTCATGTGCTGTTTAGTCATTTGTATCTCTTCTTTCAAGAGATGTCTACTCAGAGCCTTTGTCTATTTAAAAAACGTATCATCTCTTAATTTGAGGTGTAGGAACTCTTTATGTATTCTGGGTACCAGTCTCTCATCAATTGCACAGTTTGCAAATATCTTCTCCCATTCTGCGGACTGTCTTTTCACATTCTCGACGGTATTGTTTGCCACACGAAAGCTTTTAATTTTGATGAAGTCCAGTTTATTTATCTTTCTTTTTTTGCTTGTGCTTTTGGTGTTGTACCTAGGAAGGCTTGGCCTAATACAAGGTCACCGAGGTTTTCTCCTAAGACTTACAGTTTTAGCTCTTGCCTCGTGCCCTCCATTTAGGTCTCTGGTCCATTTTGAGTTAATATTTGCGTGTGGTGTGAGGAAGGGGCCCACCTTTATGCTCCTGCCTGTGGATATCTAGTTGTGCCAGTACTGTTTACTCTTCTAAATAGCCCCTTCATCATATTCTTCTCAGTGACCCCAGGACCCTCAGTTCTTCATGGCCTCATGCTTACCCATGGATGGCTGATTTCTGGGACATTTCCTTGTGTTGCCTGTGGTTCTTACCCCTTTCTTCCCCAGGACCTGGATTAGATTAGAGATAACTTCACTCATGAACGTTGGGCTTTGCTGTCTTCACGATGTAGTGCAGAAGAAGGAGTGGAAGAGCTGGGTGTGGAATATATATAATTTCATGGGAGACTGGGTGGGCAGTGATCAGGCTATGGCACTGCAAAGAGATCCACCCCAATTAGGGAGCCACACAGTCTGGCAATCGGAGACTCCTCTGCTCCAGCACCTGCGGCGCTCCTCTTTCTCCTGAAGCCTTGCCACCCAAATCTGCTCCCTCACTGAGGGTTCCGACCGGGTGTTGACTCTCGCCACTGTGGTCATTAAAGCAAAATGACTTCTTCTTTCCCCAAAAGGAACATCATAAATGCAACTGAATGCCTCATTTCCTTGGTGTCCAGTGCTCATCCACCAGGAGGCCTGCTTTTTAATATTCTTGAGTACTTTCTGTGTCACTTTGAGCATGCCACCCCTCCCATCCAGGTACTAACCAGGCCTGACACTGCTTAGCTTCTGAGATTAGACAAGATCAGGTGCATTCAGGGTGGCATAGCCATAAATGAGCATGCCACTTCTATTTCTCCTTCTGAAAAGTGGGGGTTTGTAATCTCTGTCTTTAAGTGTAAAGACAAAAATGCTACTACCTTCCTGAAATCTGGGCTGAATCCTTGAATCTGGAGGCTGTTCATGAAGTGTTTCAAGAGATATGAATGTTAACCTAGTAAAATATAGAACTGTCTTCCTGCTTTTTTGTGTCTTGGCCCTGTACGTTTAACAAGCACTTATAACTGTAAATGGCTTTTCTTCTGGAAGGTTTATAAAAACTCTTTATGGTCAGGAAGGACTTCATCCACCTTCTCACCACACTTTCCTCGTGTTAAAAAAGCAGAAAGCGAAACCAGCACTAGGAGGGAGTGTTTAACCAGCAGAGGGAAGACTTTCTGGTCAGGTTCTCTGATGTGCTGAAGCCTCATGCTGCGTTGGACATGTCAGCTGCGTAGTGGAGCCTGTTACTGCATGTTGCTATGTCTCTGAAGAATCCAAAAGGAAAAATAAGAAATTCAGATAAATCATGTGTAACAAGTAGAGAGAATGTGGCTGAACTTTTTTCTGAATTATTCTGTATTTGGCATCTTACCTGGTTTTGAACTGCCCAGTGAAAGTTCATATTTATTCAGTTACTGGTTTAATCAACAGATATTTATTGTGTACCTACTATGTGCCAGGCATGGTGCTTGGGCTAGCAAGGAACAAAAGAGTTGAACTGCTGTGGAGTTTATTCTAGCAGGGGAAATCTGGAAATAAATATAAATACAGATAAACTACAAACTGATAACTATTATGAAGAAAAAATTAAAGGATACGGTAGGATAGCAAAGAATTAATTGGGGGATTAATTGGATAGCTGAATTAATTGGGGGAAGGCTTTTCTGGTTAATTTTTTAGAGTCAGCTTAACTGGGCTAAGGGATGCCCAGGTAGTTGGTAAAACAAATTTCTGGGTGTGTCTGTGAAGGGTTTCTGGAAGAGATTAGCATTTGAAATGGTTAATTGTGGAGATGGATAGGCGTCACCGGTTCCTTGAGGGCCTGAGTAGAACAAAAGGCAGTGGAAGGGTGAATTCATGCTCTCTGTCTGGCCCCAGGCACCCAGCTTCTCTTGCTTCTAGGCAGGGGTGATGGTGGCTCTGTTTTGGACTCGGCCTTATGCCGTCTGACCTTGGGACTCAGGCTCGAGGACTCAGACTGAATTGCGCCATCGGTTTTCTGGCTCCCATAGCCCGCAGACAGCAGATCATGGGACTCTTTGGCCTCCGTAACTATGTGAGCCAATTCCAGTAATAATCTCCTTTTATGTATGAAAAATGAGAGTGATAGTTGCTCAGTCGTGTCTGACTCTTTGCGACCCTATGGACTGTGGCCCACCAGGCTCCTCTGTCCATGGAATTTTCCAGGCAAGAATACTGGAGTGGGGTGCCATTCACTTCTCCAGGGAATCTTCCTGACCCAGGGACTGAACCTGGGTCTCCTGCATTGCAGGCAGATTCCTTACCATCTGAGCCACCAGGAAAGTGAAAGTTACTCTGTCGTGTCCAACTCTTTGTGACCCCATGGATTATACAGTCCATGGAATTCTCCAGGCCAGAATACTAGAGTGGGTAGCCTAACCCTTCTCCAGTGGATCTTCCTAACCCAGGGATCGAACCAGGGTCTCCTGCATTGCAGGCGGATTCTTTACTAACTGAGCTATCAGGGAAGCCCAAGAAAGCCCCCCTTTTATGTATAAGTGCATAACAGAACCCCCTTTTGGTTCTGTTCCTCTGGCGAACTCTTGACTAATACACTGACCATATGACAGACGTGAAGGGGGAATAGTGAGAGGAAGAAGATTCTAAGAAGAGGGAACAGCAGGTGCTAAGGGCCTGAGGTCAGGATGAATTCGGTGCATTTGAGGAACTGAAGAAGCCAGTCTGCTTGGATGAACATGCAGAGAGAGATGAGACGAGACCACAGGCTTAGCGGAATGTGCTGCCTGTTTTGACGGTCTGTCCTAAGTGCAATGGGAACCCATTCTGGGGCTCTCAGAAGGGGACTGATACAGTCAGATTTATATGCACATCTTGAGTGTCTCCATGAAGACAGTAAGCTCTTCAAAGCAGGGCTAAAACCTTATGTTTATCTGCTTCAGAACCAGCACTGGGCTGTGGGTATCACAGGGGCCCAGCAGGTAAGTTGTGATGGTTATTCATGTAGGATTTCATTTAACTTGAAGTTTGGTTCGGTTGTACTACATAAAAATAGGATATTCGTGTCCCTATAACACAGTCTAGGGAAACTAGACTTATTCTAGGTTTATTTTAGTGTGCTAAAAGGATAGAGGCCTTTCTTTTCACATGTATCTATACCCATATATGTAGTCATATATACATTTTATGTATATATATATATACACACACACAGACATATACATTTACATACGTGTATATATAAATTTTTTTTTTAGTGAAACCATTTCTTAACTTGGAAATCCATAAATGATTTATTACTTTTCCTAATTCCTCTCTATTTCTAGTTGAAGACTGTTCCTTTTTTCAGTTTGCCTGAAAATATAGTCCAGCTAATAAATAGGTTCAAAGGCAGACAAAAGGAGTTTCCACAGGTTATGAGAAAATGCCAGGGTCTTGAAAGACCTCCATGGATACAAAAACATAAATCTCAGAAAACTCTTTTGAAATGTCATTCACCTTCCTCATAGGAAATCAGGGCCCAGAGAGAAATGAACTAACGTTACAGTTCATCTGGACCTTGTTACTCAAACCAGAAGAAGGATGGTAGAGGAGGATGGACCCAGCAGAAGTAAATCCATTTGGAGTTTTATAGTTTCCCATTAAAAAAAACACACCCCAAAAAAACCCTCTTGAACTTTCTGGTAAGACAGATGTATGTATCCAACATTCAGCACCTGGAGAATATTATTCACTGATGACAATCCAAAGAGTTATCTATTAGCCAGTGTTATGATGGCAGAGTAACAATGCAGGAGCAGAAGTCATCATCTGGTGCTGAAGCATCGGGGCCTCTAAGGACATAAAGCCATCAGAGACATTTTAACATGGTGAAGCGTGAGGTCTTAGCAGGCTGGGGAAGTTTGCGCCTTAACATCACTTCTGTCATTAGTATTTTAAGAAAATGTGGATTCATTCATTCATTTCCTCATTTTCTCCCTCTCTCCTTTCCTTCTTCCCTCCCCTCTTTCTCCTCCATTTCTTCCTTCTTTCTTCCCCCTTTTTTTTAATCCATCAAATATGTTCTATTACTAATGTATGGTAGATGCAGAGGTGACTATACAGAGGTTTAAGCATGATCCCCGCCTTCTTGGAGTTTTCATTCTAACGGAGATAAATACACAATGTGGGCAAGACCATGTCTAAAAAGTATCCCAAGATTGTAAACAGGTTGGAGGGAAGGAGACTGGTAAGGGTGATTAGGTAGTTGTGAGTGACTCAAGGCTTATGGGAAACAGAGGTTCCTAGGCAGTTCCCCTCCTTATTAGTTTGCTTTGGGAAGGGGCTGATTCATGCTCATGCGTGGCTTCTTTAGGAAGATTTCCGTGGTCAAGGGAATTTCTTAGATATCGGTACTGATGCCTGATACCAAGATCAACCTCTGATTCCGCCATCAGGGATTAGCCAAAGAGCAGCTCTGTATGCTCCTGCAAAAGTGGGCACCGAGTCTTTTTTTCTCATTTTCCTGCCCAGTCCCCTCTGCATACAAAGAAGTCACCAGATACCCCCCTGTCTCTCTCTGTTTTTTTCTTTTTGGCTGTGCTGGGTCTTCGTTGCTTTTTTCAGTTTCTCTAGTTGTGGCCAGCAGGAGCTCCTTTCTGGTTGTGGTGCAAGGGCTTTTCACTGTAGTGTCTTCTCTTGTTGCAGAGCATGGGCTCTAGGGCATGTGGGCTCAGTAGTTGTGGTACTAAGCTTAGTTGCCCCAGCATGTGGGATCTTCCCAGACCAGGGATTGAACCCCTGACCCTTGCATTGGCAAGCGGAATCTTTACCACTGGACCACCAGGAAAGTCCCCACCTCTCTCACTTGGGCTGTTTTTCTGCATCCTGGGAACCTGGTGGGCCCTTGCTTTCTTACTGTTTGTTCTGGAGTCTTTTTTTCAATCCCCTTCTTAGATGAGCTAGCTTGCAACTCAATATATTGGCCCAGGTACGTGTCATCTTTACCAGGCACACAGATACACTTCCTTATAACTTCCAGCAGAGGCCAGGGATGGGGAGGGGCTTTCAAAGGTTAGAGATTTGCATCTATTCTCCTGCCCCTAGAAAAAGAAAATTCCCTGTGAGCAAAGCTACCTGTTCTTTTTTTTTTTTTTTTTCCAGAAACTCTTGAGCAGAAACATCTATTTGTTCCTGTTGGGTGGTGGCCCTTCTCTGCCATCAGAGGTGCTTCTGTTCCTTGGAGATCTCTTTCATTCTGGGAACTTAAAACCTCTGGGATTGAAACGTGATCTGCTCCATGAGGCAGTAAAGCAAGGTGGTTAAGGAAGCAGATGCCTGGAGCCACACGACTGGCATCCAGAATCCTCATTCTCCTCTTACAGCTGAGACACTAGCCAGGCATCTTCCCTGCACCTCCGTTTCCTCCACTGTAAGGAAAATACTAGTGTGTCCCTCACAGGCTCCTGAAGGATTGCATACCTGAGGTGTCCAGAAAGGGCCTTGGCAAAGAATGAGCATGCTGGTTTAGTTGCTGAGTTGTGTCTGATTCTTGTGACCCCATGGGCAGTAGCCTGCCAGGCTCCTCTGTCCTCTGTCCATGGGATTTCCTGGCAAGAATACTGGAGTGGGTTGCCATTTCCTTCTCTAAAGCATCGTGTAACTTTCCTCTATTATTATTTCACCTTGGATAACAGAAAGACAATCAATTCTTAAACTATATTCTTATTAGCAACACTTTTTGTCTCTTAATTGGTAAGAAATGTTTGAAAAGGAATATTCATGCATGTTTCTATGTTAGAGATAACATAGGTTGAGAATCACTGACTTTCTTCTGTCTTTTCACGGTCAATCACCTCCAACTGCAGCCCCATGCACCAACTGTCCTGCCGTCTGTCTCTGTACATTCCGTTTGTCTTTCTAGAGTGTCATATAAATAAAAGTGTATAGTATAAAATCTTTCAGGTCTGACTTAGTTTGCTCAGTGTAATGTGTTCAGGGCCAGCTGTACTGTCCTGTGTATTCGTTGATTTCTTTGTACTGCTGAGCAGTATTCCATGGTGGGGACAGATCTGTGTCACACCTTGTCTATCCATTTGCCTGTGGATGGGCATTTGTTTTATTTCCAATTTGCCTGTTATGAATAAGGCTGTTATGGGCATTCACGCAGACATCTTGTAGACATGTTTTCATTCCCTTGAGTAAATACCCAGGAATGGAATTGCTGGTTTCTTGACCAGTGGATGTTTTACTCTGTGAAAAGTCAAGATATTTTCCAAAACGTTATCATTTTTCATCCCCACCAGCAGTGTATGAGAGTTCCAGTTACTCCATATCACCAACACTTAGTATTGTCAAATTAAAAAAAAATTAGCCACTTAAATAGCTAAATGATGCTATTTCATTGAAGTTTTTGTTTGTGTTTCACTCATGACTAATCAGGTTAAGCATCATTTCATTTGCTCATTAGGAATCTGTATATCTTCTTTGGTGAGTGTCTTGTTAAAATCATGTACCCGCTTGTCTATAAATTGGATAACTTGTCTTTGTATTACTTGTTAGAGTTCTTTATATATATATATTTGTAGTTACAAGTCCATTGTCAAATATTTGTATTATGATTATTTTTTTCTAAGATAATTTTTAAAATGTTCACTCTTTCCAAGCTATATCAGGTATTGATCAAGTAGTCCCAAACCAGGGAATCTCTTAAAGAAACACCAAGTAATTGCTTGCCCCTGCAACCTGGTATTTCTTCCATCCTTGGAGCTAAATGTTTACATTCAGAGTTGAAAAGACACCCTGTGTGAGCCTAGAAACAGCATTCCATCTAATGCTGTCAGAATAAACAGCTTCAGACCAGCATTCTCAAATCTGCAAGATGGAACAAACAGATGTTTTGTCCATCACAGGAGGAGGTCTATCACATTTCTGAAAAGTTGTCTCTTTCTTCTTCAGCGTCCTGGCTTTTATTAGTGAGCAGTCTGACCAGATGTGCCATCCCTTGGCCTCTTTGCTTCTCTTCTGACAGAGAGTGTAGTTACCCAAGATGGCCAATTATGTCCTTTAGGCTTAGAGGTGGCCAGTGGAGCCCTCTCTGACCCCACAGGAGAAGGACCCAGGAGGCATGTGTCTAGACCGGGAAAATAACCTCTAAGCCAATGGCAGGTGAAGGAGAAAGTAGTGGTTTAGGCATTTAGGAAACTTCTAATTTCCAACATTCTCTAACAGATAGTAAAATAATAAAACTACTGTCTAATGTTAATCAGGTGTTGACTAGCTGCCAGACAGTTCACACAGGTCTTCTTGAATCTTCCTAAGAACCCCAAAGAGGAAGGCACTTTTGTTATCCTCATTTCAGATAAGGAAACTGAGGCTTAGAGAGATTTTGTTTAAGTTGTGGGTTTATTTTGTTTGTTTGTTTTAATTTATTTGGCTCTGCTGAGTCTCAGTCGTGGCATGCGGGGCCTTTAAATGCCATAACTGGGTGGCAATATAACTTAGTTGCAACATGTGACATCTAGTTCTCTGACTAGGGATCAAACCTGGGCCCCTTGCATTGGGCTGATTCAAGCCTGTGCCTTTGCCTCCCTCCACCCCTGCCTAAATCACAGATGTCCATGTGCTCAGATCTTCAAGACTGCTCACAGAGAGCTGGAACTGTGAATGTCAAACCTGGGAATGCCAGGGGACCTCTGTACTTAGTCTGAGCTATCCCTTGATTTCTGTGCCAGACAGCTGTGCCCACATCCTTGGATATGAAATCTAGGCGTTCAGGAGGATCTTTTCAGAACTGAAATGAGGGGAACACCCAAATTCATATGGAAGCTGAAGCTCAGGAAGCCCTCACCCGTGTTTCTTGACAGCTCTCAGCAGAGTTTCAGGGGAGGCTGGGCTTTCCAGCTATGAAACTGCGGAGGAGGCAGGACAGATGCAAACCAGAGAAGGCAAGTGCGTGTGCGTGCACACAGGTTCATGCTCCCGTAAGCCTGGCAGGCGCAAGGTGGTGCATATGACTGAGGGCGGGTCAGCCCTCTCAGTGCTGGGCGTCCCAGCTGAAGCCTGGCACGACTGAAGGGGCTATGGAGTATGAGGAAACCCAGCCCTGCTCAGTGGCCTGGAATCATGGGACTCTGCTAGGCTCTAGGGTAGCTCTGCTTGATGCTTTTTTAAAAATTAAAGTATAGTCAATTTTCAATGTTGTGTTAGTTTCAGCTGAATAGCAAAGTGATTCAGTTATATATGTATTTTTTTATATGTGTGTGTATACATCTTTTTCAGATTCTTTTTCCCTTATAGGTTATTTTAGAACATTGAGTGTAGTTTCCTGTGCTATAAGGTAGGACCTTGTTGGATATCTATTTTATATATAGTAGTGTGAATCTGTTAATTCCAAAAGCGAAAATGTTAGTCACTCAGTCGTGTCTGACTCTTTGGGACTCCATGGAATGTATAGCCCACCAGGCTCCTCTGTCCATGGAATTCTCCAGGCAAGAATACTGGAGTGGGTTGCTGTTCCCTTCTCCAGGGGATCTTTCCAACCCAGGGATCAAACCCAGGTCTCCTGCATTGCAGGCAGATTCTTTACCATCTGAGCCACCAGGGAAGCCCCACACTCCTAATTTATCCCTCTCCTCATTCCTGTTTGGTAAACACAAGTCGGTTTTCTATGTCTGTGAATTTGCTCTGGTTTGTAACTAAGTTCACTTGTGTTTTTTTTTTTTTTTTTTTAGATTCCACGTATAGGTAATAGGTGGCATCATGTTTGTCTTTCTCTGTCTGGCTTACTTTACTTAGTGTGTTGAGGTTTCTGACCAATGGTCACACCAAAAGCTGTTAACAGGTTCCTTTGCCAGCCCTAAGCAGTGGATAGAAGATTTGTTTTGGTTCGGAGAAGGCAATGGCACCCCACTCCAGTACTCTTGCCTGGAAAAATCCCATGGATGGAGGAGCCTGGCGGGCTGCAGTCCATGGGGTCGCTGAGGGTCGGACATGACTGAGCGACTTCACTTCCACTTCACTTTCTGAGGTTTTGGGGGAGAATAAAAGCACAATTGTCTCCTTAAAACATTAGGTGAGGACCTAGATTAGTTCCTGTTTATTTTTTATTTTGAAGAAGAAGAGGAGGAGGCAGAGGTGTGGAGTTTGATTCTGGGAAGGAGCGAGGCACCCACACCCAGTACAGCAGAGACGCATGAGGCCAGCACCGTGTGTTGCCTGAGCCCTGATCCTAATCACACCACAGCATCCCCCATCCTTCAGGCATGAGTTTCTCCCTCACTTCTATACGAACTGTCATCAGGAAGGGCTCTGTATATCAGCCATTTCCCCACGCAGAGATTTTGGTGGTTAATCTCTGTCCAAGGAGGCAGAGCGCTGTGGTGGTTAATGTGCTAGAGCCAGCCTGCCTGTGCCCAAGTCCCATAATAAACGGATGCGTTTACTTAGCTTTTCTCGCCTTGTCACTCGTTTGAGTTTGCTTCAGCTTCTTTCCGTGTTACGTGATGACACCACAGATACAGTTGTATGTAGAATTTTTCATTCCTATGGGTTGATTTTTATTCCCAGAAGTGGAATCATGGGGTCAAAAGGCATCTTAGTAGTGTGTGAACTTAAGTTACCCGCTATCTCCATGCTTAAGTTTCCTTGTGTGGAAAGTGAGATTGATCATGAGGTTTGTTGTGAGAATGAAATGTTACCATTTGTAAAACAATGATGTCTGGCACATAGCAAGTCTTATACTTAGTGCTTAATGTATTGTTATCTCTGTCACAGTTCACAATTTTATGCCTTATCTCTAGTTGTGAAATGAAGGGTTATCCTCTATTGAAAAAATAACATAGCTTTTAGGGAGTGGTGGGAAGTGACTTCTTAGAGGAGGGCATTTAGCTGATTCCTTGACTCACAGCCAGGGGCAGCCCTCTTTGCCAGGAAGATGGGTGCAGCTCTCAGAGGCTAGTGGCAAATAGCAGAAGAGACCTCTTTGGCCAAACCAGGGAACCCAGCAGCCCAGCGTCCCAAGACAGATCAGCCTCCCTTGCCCACAGGCTTGCTCCCGTCCCGCCATGCTCAGTGTTACCTGACTTTCTTCCCGGACAGTCCGTGGGGCCGCCAGAGGCCTGGCAGTGCAGTGATGGACATGTGATACGGGCTGAGGGAAGGCGTTTGAGGAAAGAAGTCCCACTGGGGAGCAAAGCTGTTTCGCCACCTGCTTCTGCCTGTCACTTCTGCTGCCCCCAAGACCCAGGTGTCACGTAAACATTTACAGGGCTCTTGAAGGCAAGTAGTCACTCAGGTCCAGAGGCTCCACTCAGCTAGGTTCAAGTTCTTGAAGCAGTGGACTGTGAATTTGGGGTTACTGGGAGCCCTTGGCATGACTGTCTCCCATGATTTTCCTAAGGCTCACATCCAGATGCCCTAAATAGGTGAGTAGACCTCAAGGACAGTTGCCATCAATTTCCTTGATAGTCACACTAGGCATTTTATTTAAAAGATTGTTAAATTTCATTTTATTTATTTCCAGCCTTATTGAGATATCCTTCACATGTAACATTGTATAAGTCTAAAGAGTACAGTGCGTTGATTTGAAACACTTACAAATTGCAAAATGATCACCATCATAGCATTAGCTCACGCCTCTATCATGTCACACGTCTGTTTTTTTGTGGTGGAAACATTTAAGATCTACTTTCTTAGCAACTTTCAAGTATACTAGTATTAGCAATTTTCAAGTAATAATAGTATTATCACCATGCTGCACATCAGGTCCTCAGAACTTATTCATCTTATAACTGAAAGTTGGCACCCTTTCATCAGCATCTCCCCTCACTTCCCACCATGGTAACCACTATTCTACTCTATTTCAATGAGTTCAGCTTTTTTAGGTTCTACATCTAAGAGAGGTGTCTTATTTCACTTAGCATAGTGACCTCAAGATTCATCCATGTTGTCACAAAGAGCAAAATTTCCTTTCTCATGGATGAACGGTATTCCCTCTGCGTGCACATGCCACACACTGTATCCATGCATCTGTTGACAGACATTTAGGTTGTCCCCACACCTTGGCTGTTCTGAATAGTGCTGCATTGAATACGGGGGAGTTCAAAGAAAGACATCTTTTCAACTTAGTGTTTTCATATTCTTCAGATTAATACCCAGAAGTGGAATTGTTGGATCACATAGTGTTTTTACTTTTAATTTTTTGAGGAACCTTGATGCTGTTTCCATAGTGGCTGCACCAGTTTACACTCCCAGTAACAGTGCACAATGGTTTTCTTTCCTCTGCGTTCTAGCCAACATGTGTTCTTTTTGATGATAGCCTTTCTAACTGTACACTTTATTCCCGGGTGATTTTGGAGTGATACATATGCCTATACACGGTCCAGCTATACATGGTCCACCAAAGACTGACGTTTCTTGATTTAAAAGGAAACAATCTAAATGTGTATTCTATCTTTCTTATCTATTATTTGATTAACTTAGAATTTGACACTGGGAAAGGATTCACTAGCATATCAAGGGAGATTAATAAATGCTTGTTGAATAAATGAATTGATGAACAGAACATGGTTTACTTAGCTGTTCCCTGTTTGTGAACTTTTAGGAGGCTTCCTTTTAAAAAAATTATGAATAATGTTACCTTGATTATATTTGTGTGTGTATAGCTTTTTCTTTCTTTTAGGTTATTTCTTCTTTTAGAAGTGGGATTTCTGAGTCAATGGTTATGGATGATTTTATGGCATTTGATATGTATTTCTAAACTTCTTTGCCCAAGATTTGTGCCAATTTCTGACGTCCCCAGTAATGTTTGAGTGCCATTTTCACGTCACCCTTACTGGCTTTGGTTGTTAACATAAAATTTCATTTGGTACTTTACCAGATAAATATGGTTTCTTAATATTTAATGTTGTATTTTTTCGACTTCCAGTGACTATTCTTCTGTTTTTGATTGCTAGTTGAATTTACTGTTTTGTGAATTCTGTTCACCACTGTGTTCTATTATCAATGAAACAACACATATCTTACAAAGTTATTAGCCTTTTATACTGTGTGCAATAAATGTTTTCCCTAGTCTGTTTTTTACTTCCTTTTTCTCTCTCCTTCCTGTATACCTTCCTTTTTTCTTTCTATTGTTTTAATGTCCAGTCAGTCAAATCTGTTGTCTTTTCCTTTGATATTTTCGTTTATCAGCCATTAGAACGTGAATGCTAATGTGAAACAGAGGGGAAAGAGAGGCGCCGATGCATGAGGTGGGCGAATTTCTCTAGTCTTGTATTGCTGGATAGTTTGCATCTCTCTTCATGTTTTGTTGCTGTTTAGTCACTAAGTCCCATGGATGAAGGAGCCTGGAAGGCTGCAGTCCATGGGGTTGCTGAGAGTCGGACACGACTGAGCGACTTCACCAACTTTTCACTTTGATGCGTTGGAGAAGGCAATGGGAGCCCACTCCGTGTTCTTGTCTGGCGAGTGCCAGGGACGGGGGAGCCCGGTGGGCTGCCGTCTATGGGGTCGCACAGAGTCGGACGTGACTGAAGTGACTCAGCAGCAGCAGCAGTGCTCCCTCTGTGAAGACTGAAGATGGGCGGTGGGGAGACAGGCAGCTGACCTGAGCGCTGGAGGAAGGAAGAGTTTGTGACAGTGAAATGTGCTTCACTGCCCCGTAAGTGAAACGTGGGAAAGAGGAAGGCTGGAGTCAGTGTTTCTTGGCTTGTGCAAAGCTGGTTTTTAAGGCTGAGTTAGGGGGTCTGAGCACAGCGGGAGTGTTGGTGCTGGCAGCGGTGTGCAAATGCATTACACAAAAGGGAAGAGAACCAGCCCGCAAATGAGATGGAAATGTTAGGCCAGGCCTCCTCCGGGTGTATCTGAAAATCAGAATACTGAGACTTCTGAAGACTAGTTCCATGGAAGATCTGAAGGGCCTTCCTCTCCGGGGTTTCCCATCTGGGTTTTCAATAACTTTTGCGTTTCCCACGGCGGCTGGGTTTGGGACAAAAATGGTGCTAGTTGTTACATAACCAAACAGAGCCCTTGTCCCAGCGGCAGTTCGGGGAGCTAGTTTCCGGGCAGTTCACATGGGAAGGGGCAGACTGTGAAAATTCTCTTTCTCAGGGGGCGAGTCCTGCTTCCCCTGTGTTATTTTAAGCATTAGGTTATCATTGCCCCACGGCCTGACTGCAGCATGTGGCTTGTGTGATGTATTTTAGCAAAGAACTTGATAAACTGGTAAAACTGACCTAAAAAGTCACTGAGATTTAAACCATTTGTACTTCCTCTCTTAGTTATGCAGCGAACATGGTAATTGTAATAGGTGAGTGTAAGAAGTTATATAATTTTGATCTCAGTACAGCGTGAAACCACAAATGGGAGATTTATGAAGGATGAGTGACACAGAAGAGAAATTCTGGGCTTCACTTAAGATTCAGTTCTGTCTGATGCTGAGAAAGGCCTCTATCAGCCCCTGTTTTTTACCAGTAAATATTAATGTTGTCCAATCAACTACTGAAAAACAAGCCAGTAGGCAAGCTTGAATGCCTGATGGAAGGACAGTTGCCCTTCAGGGCTTCTGCTTTTGGCTGGTGACTTCAGGAGGTAATTGTTTCTGCTTCCTGCCTCTTTCATGTATGTGTCTTTTAGCCCTACTTGATCTTCTTCTGTCTGAGCTGGCCCACAGTTGGACACTCAAGGTAGTTGGGTTGCCTTGCTGGCTGATGGAGGGAGCAGCAAGGGAAGAATGGATTCTCTCCTGCTGTTCCTTACTTGAGGGCAGCCAAGGTTGCTCCTAGATCCTAAGAAGCCCCTCTGATATAGTATGTTCAGATAGGAAGTGGTCTTCCTATCTGGGGTCTTCCTGGTATGGTCTTTAGAGGCAGTGGCTCTGACCTCTCAAAATTGACAGTACAACAGCCAGTATTTAATGGATTTTAGGCACTGTACTGAAACCCTTAGAATACTCCAAGTGAGAGCTCTGAGCCAACTGTATCATCACTTCCTGGGAATTTTCCAGAAATGCAGACAGAGGCCTCAGCTGAATTGGAAGCTTTGGAGATGAAGCCTAGCTTTCTATGTCATAGCAAGCCCTATAGGGGATCCTGATGTACCCTGAAGTTTGAGTATCACTGTTTTTGGGAGTGCTGAGTAAGTTATATAATCCACATAACAACCCTGTGGAGTTCAACCTATTTTAAAAAGTCTTGGACTTCTCTGCAGTCCAGTGGTTGAGACTGCACGTCCAAGACAGGGGACATGGGTTTGATTCTTGGAGGGGGTCTAAGGTCCCATAGGCTATACGGGCCCACAGGCATGGCCAAAAATAAATAACTAGTAAATAAAAAATGAAAGTCTCAAATTTGTAGGCAAGGAAAGACGAAGGAATTCACTGAGGATTTCACAACAGCAGAACTGGGGTTTGAACCAGATATGCTGACTAATAGCCCAAGATCTTTGCAATCACACTGAGATATGGGGATAATAACAGACCGGAGAGGAGGAGGACAAGCTTTGTAGGTAATGAGAAACAAGGGTGACTTTTATTTAGGTGTATTTACCCAGCTTCTAACGGTGTGTTGGGGCCTGTTCCTACCAGGTGAGAATCAGTTGTAAACATCTCTCCCCAACTCTGATTTCAGTAATATCAGATGGGTTGCTCAAAATTTGTTATTCTGGGAATATTTACACCCCAGAAACTATCAGGTGTTGCAAGTCAGGGCTTCCCCCACCCTCAGCCAGTTGTTAAACATTTACCATCACACCATTGCCCAAATGTATTTGTGTGTGTGTGTGTGTTTGGGTGTAGTCTATATTCTTACTAGATATTACATACCAATTATGAAGGCTAATTTAAAGCCAGCACCATTCATGGATTTATTATTTTAGTCACAGCTATATTTTCTCATGTCTAGAATATTGCTTTGATGGCATTTAGATGTCAGAACCTTAGAGTGAGAAGGGAACTTGGCATTTATCTTCTCAAAATTCTCTGTATTTAAGAAAAATAAAGGGAAAAAAAATACAGTAGTATCACCAGTCGATCCTAAAGGAAATCAACCCTGAATATTCTTTGGAAGGACTGATGTTGAAGTTGGAGCTCCGATACTTTGACCACCTAGTACAAAGAGCTGACTCATTAGCAAAGTCCCTGATGCTGGGAAAGATTGAAGGCAGGAGGAGAAGGGGATGACAGAGGATGAGATGGCTGGATGGCATCACCAACTCAATGGACATGTTTGAGCAAGCTCCAGGAGATGGCGAAGGACAAGGAAGCCTGGCATGCTGCAGTCCCATGGGGTCGCAAAGAGCTGGACATGACCGAGCAACTGAACAACAAGAACAACAACAACAATATCACCTGCTTGGGAGGAGCCCCAAGACCGGAGACATCCTTTCTGGGCCCTTTTGGTAACTCTTGGGCTCTGGTGGGGGAAGACAGAGCTGGTCCAGCTGTTGGCAAACCTGATGAGGAGGGTGGAGTGGGAGTTCCCTTCTCTGTGGCCTGGCAAGGGTGTGGGAGAGATGGGGTTGAGAGCTCCCTGCCTCTGGAACAGGGTAATGAATTGAAATGTCAACACAGAGCCTTCTGTGAGCTTCTGTCTCAGAGGGATTCATGTAGGAACAACTGAGGATTTGAGATTTCAGGGTTTCCAGGCAGGAGTGGAGGGGAGGGCAGGGCTTTCTGTAGTTTCCCGCCAGCCCCTCACTCCACCTCTGTCTTGGAAAACCACTCCCTGGCCTGGCCGATGGGGTGTCCCTCTCCCCAGACGGTATCAGGAATGAATTAGCATGTTTCCCTCTTGTAAGTGATCCTCTTTTTGAGTAAACATCCCCTGGGTTTCTGTGATGTGTAACTAATGGAGTGCTAAACTCTCAGGGCTGGTTTAAGACTCCGAGTGCACACGTGTTGCCAATCCATCATGCTCCTAATACTAATTAACATAGCAGGGACACAATAAAGCCACAGATCCTGCACACATTACCCGGCTCGGGTTACTCTCTCATAACAATCCTGCTGTTGACCCACGGAGAGCTCACATTGGGAAAAGGAGCTCTGGCCTCTTCTCCCTGGGCTAGGCCTGCCCCACCATGTCAAAAATGCCATCATTACTGTGCGTCATTGTAAATTTGGTGCCCACTGTCCCCTTGGTGTTTGGCGCCTGAGTTCACAGAGCTGGAGGGGGTGGGGCTTTCCAAGTGTGCCTGACCAGGGGGTGGGGGGGGTGGGCGCGGGGGACACACTGTTTCTCTAACACCCTGGGCTACCATTCAGACTGGGATTTGGGGCCCTGCATGGTTCACAGCTCTTAAGCAGGCCTTGAAGGGAGATTTTCTGACTGAAAACTGGCTTACCTGCACACTGCCAAAATCATTTATCCCCATTTATCCCCTCACCCCAAAGTCAGCCAGACAGATAGGCACCTCTATCTTGATTGGGGTGTTGGTTACACAGGTATACACCTCTGTCAGAAGTCATTGGGTCGTATGCTTAATGTCTATGCATTTCACTGAATATAAATTCTCCCTCAGTTAAAAAGTTCTAAAAATTACTCTTTACAGCTACGTGTCTGAATGAATCAGGACTTTCTGAGTGTCTTAGAGTCAAAACAAGTTATAGAAACAGATGCTGAAGGTATACTAGGCATCCATCACCGTGTCAGATCTTGTGGTCATTGTTCTCTAATGACATTATTCCCGTTCATTTAAGTGACTTTGGATGTAAACTTAGAAAATAAATTATGAAAAAAATAAAGGGAAGAGCATGTTCAAAGCCCATCCTGATGGAGCCTCATAAAATATTAAGAATTCCTGCTTTAGAGGCCTCTCATAAAGGGGTGATTGATCCAAGGGAAACATGATAAAGCAGTTTATAGTCTGGTGTTGAAATGCTCAGCAAACAAATCTTGTGTAATATAGCACCTGGTTAAGGCTCCCTTTCCTCAGTTTCCGTGATTTAGAGACTGCCATGTGGGGCTGGGCTGAGGCAAGTGGAGAAGCAGAGATACACAGGGTCCCCACTCCTGTTTCAGTGAGGGTGGCTCAGAATTTAACTTTCACATTGGCGCCTTGCAGGATGCTTTCTTTGGTAGAAAGGTTCTTAAGGTAAAATATGTTGGAAAATCATGAGCAAATGATCCCAGCTCTCAATTTAATATATTTCTCATTCTATAGCATAACTAGGAGATATTTGCATGAGCACACATTATCATGGGAGATTTTCACTGTTATCTTTCCAGAGTCAACAGATCTTTTCATGTTGAAGTATGCCTGACATATTCTGTGCAAAAGTAATAGTTATGCATAGTGTAAGATATTATATGTACTTATCATGAAATCACATATACTTATATATGTGGTATATACATATACTTAATAGTTTCATGAAATAGAAAATGACTATGCATAACCTAGAATATTTTAATATTTAAAAATTATGTATCAGAAATTGTTCCATAACAATAGGAGGAAAAGTGAAAGTAACTTTAAGAGGATTGCATGCAGAGAGATGACCTAACAATGTTTTTATTGTGCCCTCTCTGCCTAAATCTTTTTAAAGATCGGGTTGTTGGTAGATAGTGGCTTCTTTTTCACATATTCTTGGCTTAGGGGCTTGCTTATTTAAGTGTTCAACAAGTAGGCATATCAAGAGAATAATAAAACAAGTCAACATAAGCCTTGGGAAAAAAGACAAAAGCAAACAATGTCACATTGTCAGGCTCGTGAAAAATCAGAGGAAGAAGCTAAAAGCTTGTAACAGAGTCAGACAGCAGTTAAGTAAACCATTTCGATTAGGAAGAATAGTGTCAGCACATCGATAATTTGATAATTAGCTAATTGTTGATGACTTTGTTCCACCTGCAGGATTACCCTAAAATACAACTTCATTATCCATGATATGCTTGATAAACCACCTGGTAAATGAAATCTATCAAATCTATCTTTTAAATATTAGCATCATTATATAAGTTAATAAGTAACATTATAAAGATGGGGCTTTTTCTGTCTAAGGTCTCATTCTGAATATGCCAGTGGTTAAGTACAGACTAGATGGATTTTTACTTGCTAAATACTGAGTTTGGCTTCTTTCACTCTCATCTTTTTTTGGGATAAGGTAGGATATATTCCTCTAACATGATATTGTCTGACTTAACTGTCACATAAAGTGTGCTTTCCATCTGCACATCTGGGGAAGTCGTCTAATTCAGATCTGCTCTTTGCTGCCTGGCCTTGGGCCCCTTTACTTTGTGCGATGCTCTTGTTAGCCACACATTGGCAATCTGAGTTGGTTCTGGAACTGAAACCCGTTTGCCATCTTGCCTCTGCCCAGCACTGCTTCCTGACTCCAGGATCCACTGGGCCAGTGGATCTCTCTCTCTGCAGTGACAACACTTTGTGCTTGTTGCTGCTACTGCTAAGTCGTGTCCGACTCTGTGCTACCCCATAGACAGCAGCCCACCAGGTTCCCCCGTCCCTGGGATTCTCCAGGCAAGAACACTGGAGTGGGTTGCCATTTCCTTCTCCAATGCATGAAAGTGAAAAGTGAAAGGGAAGTCACTCAGTCATGTCCGACCCTTACCGACCCCGTAGACTGCAGCCTACCGGCTCCTCTGTCCATGGGATTTTCCAGGCAAGAGTACTGGAGTGGCGCTGCTAAGTTGCTTCAGTCATGTCCGACTCTGTGTGACCCTAGAGACAGCAGCCCACCAGGCTCCCTCGTCCCTGGGATTCTCCAGGCAAGAACACTGGAGTGGGTTGCCATTTCCTTCTCCAATGCATGAAAGTGAAAGTGAAGTCGCTCAGTCGTGTCTGACTCTTCGAGACCGCGTGGACTGCAGCCCACCAGGGTCCTCTGTCCATGGGATTTTCCAGGCAAGAGTACTGGAGCGGGGTGCCATCGCCTTCTCCGCTTGTTAGTGTACCCTTTCATAACTCCTCCTTTCACGTATGTGGATCCGAATCTGGAGTCAGAAAGTGTATTTGACTGACACATGTGTTTTATGATTCTGAAATGAAATCGAAAAAAAAAAAAGAATTTGTTGGCTAGATATTTGCCAAGTAAGGCTTTCAGTCGCTAAGAGCTGGAAAGAGTCACTGGATATCATGGATCTAACAGACTATCTGAGCCCCTGAGTCAGTGATTCTTAACTTTGGTGGCCCTCATACCTGCTTCCTGATTTGGCACCTGCAGTGGTGTTCGTCTGGGCACTGTTTAGGGGGTGAGGGAGAGCCCAAATTTCACAGATGGTTTCTGTCTGTTCCAGAAGTCGAGAACTTCTCAGGTGGATCAGTGGTAAAGAACTAGCCTGCCAGTGCAGGAGACATAAGAGACACAGGTTCAGTCCCTGGGTTGGGAATATCCCCTGGAGGAGGGCAAGGCAACCCACTCCAGTATTCTTGCCTAGGGAATCCCCATGGACAGAGGAGTCTGGTGGGCTACAGTCCCTAGGGTTCAAAGAGTTGGACATGACTGCAGTGACTTGGCATGCATGCATGTATAGTCAAGGATAATGTATATTTGAGACTTCTGCAGTTTCCACCAGCAATGGTGTTGTAAATGGTGTTGTACCCGTTGATGTAAAGGAATGGGCTCTGGAGTTAGGTCTATCTGGAGATGAATTCCAGGCCCACTGATAATCGATCAGATGTGTGACTGTGGGCAAGTTTCTTAAACTTAGTATGTCTACAAAATGGACATATTGCTCAACTCAGATAAATTAATTAGATAATCTATTAATGCACCTGGCCTAGATGGGTGCTCCATAAATGTGGGAGTGATTTTATTTTATACAAATAGCCTGAGCATTGGTCTGATTTTAGTCACTGCCATTCATGCTTAATGACACTAACTGCTTTAATGCTTTACAGTTCTGTTAAGTTCCCCATCTTCCTCCAAAGTCCAGGTGCTCTAGGTTCTATATCTGAATGCCCCTCCCCACTTCTCTACCACGGTCTCCCTTACATACTCTGATACAGTTGCACCGTGCCACTTTTTGTTCATTGAACACACCAAGCACATTCCTACCTCAAGGGCTTTGTACGTGTCATTTTCTCTGTCTGGAATCTTCTTCCATCAGAGAGCAACACCTCTTTAGGTCTCTGCTCAAACATCTCTCATCAGTGAAGCCACTCTGTATAAGATAGCACCCCTTCCAGACACTCCTTATTCCTCTTGTTGTTATTTAGTCACTCTGACTTAAAGGCTTTTTTCTTGTTTGTTTTGGCTTAAACAACAGACACTTGTTTTCTCACAGTTCTGGAGGCTGGAAGTCCGCAATCAGGGTGCAAGAAATGGTTAGGTTCTGGTGGGGGTTGTCGTCCTGGTTTGCAGACAACCACCTTCTCCTTGTGACCTCGCTGTGTTCCTCAGAGCATGTGTGCAGAGAGACAGTGATTTATCTCATGTCTTACAAGTCCGATCCTTTCAGCTAGGACCCTACCCTCATGATCTCATTTAACCTTCATCACCCTCTAAACACCCTTCTCCAAGTATAGTCACGTTGGGGGTTAAGGCTTCAGTATGTGAATTTTGAGAGGACTTAGGTTTTTTTTCATGGCGCTTATCTCCATCTGACATATTATGTACGACCTTATTTGTTTGTCTGTCTTCTATAAAGTCAGGGGATTTAGTCTCTTTTATTCACTGCTGTGTCTCTAGAGCTTAGAACTGGGCTTAACACATGATAAGTACTCAATAAATGTCTGTTAAATTAATGAATGAAAGACCCTTATCTGCCACTCACAAACGGGTGACTTAATCATTTAATCAGCACATATTCACTCACTACATATCTTCCTTAAGGGGGTGTTCTAGGTGCTATTGGAAATACAAAGAGTTTTAAGATATGGTCCTTACTCTTAAGGAACTTACAGTCTAGATTTAGGAAAATAACATACCCAAAATGACAAAACAAAACAATATAAAAATAGCTAAAAATACAAGGTAGAATATAAAGAGCATAGACATTGAGATAAATCAGGGGTCAAGGAGAAGGGTATTCCTTGGATGGGTTGGGCAGAGAAGGTTTCATAAAATGTGAACAGATCCTTAAGAGATGCTGGACTGTGATTGGTGGAGTACTGAGGGGCTGGTAGCAGTGGACAGACAGAGAGGAGGTATCAGTAAAGACCTGCAGGTATGTTAGAGGGCATTGGGCGGGTCAGTATGGGTGGGTGGTTTCTCATAGACAAAAGCAGAATTTGAGGTTGTGGATGGCTTTGCAAGCTGGAAGAGAGTCAGGGCTGGTGGCACTGTCCTGCGGCACTGAGCTGGGAGTGAGAGTTGGAGGGCAGACCACATGATGTTTTCAGATGATGCAACTGTTGTTGTAAAGGGGCGCTGAATTTGGAGAGATCTGCCCACAGAGGAGGCTGTGCAAACAGCCAGGCTGAGGGCATGGGGGACTGAGCCACACACCAGACAGAAAGGCTGGCTTTGAAAATAAACTCTTGATTACACAGAGGTTGGTTAGACAGCTCGGGGATTGTCCAGGCCTCCTGTCTTGTTTTTCCTATATTAACAGTTAGTGTTTTGGTCATTTCATGGTTCATTGGCCCCTTTAACCAGGTAAGAAGGGCGAGAGTTTGTTTAAAACTTTTCTCAACTGCAGTTTCAGAATTGGTTTGTAGAGGGCCAGAGACTTGGGTGCAGGGCTTTTATGAATATTTAAAAAATAAACATCATGGGGGAAGTCTCTGGTGGTCCCATGGTTAGGATTCTGCACTTTCATTGCCTAAGATGCAGGTTCAATACCTGGTTGTGGAACTAAGATCCCAGGAGCCTCGCAATGCAGCTGGAAAAAAAATATGTGAGCATTAAATTTAATATTTTCTAAATGTTAATCACATTAGCTGCCTGTCCATCAAGGTAGTTTACATCACCTGCCCATCCCCAGTCTCACAGCGATGAGGACTCTCTCCTTATAACTGTTTTGGCTGTTTCACTACAGTGCTCACAAGTGTGTTTGTTTAGAAACTGCTCCACTGGCAAGGCGTAACATCAGAGTCAGACAGGTGTTTTGCTGGTCTGGGAGGACCTGTAAGGTCAACGGCCTACTGCTTACTCCTGTAAGAATTATCTGTCCGTGTTTATTTGGGGACAGGGTCTGCTCTCTTCTCCCCAAACCCAAATGATCAAGGCAGTTTGAGTCTCTGAATTACTTCTCGTTGCTCCAACTGGCTTCTGGGTGTTCTTTTGCTAACAGCGTGTGTGGCGGATGTGAATTTAATTTCTCAAACACATTCAGTTCAGTTCAGTTCAGTCGCTCAGTCGTGTCCGATTCTTTGAGACCCCATGAATCGCAGCACGCCAGGCCTCCCTGTCCATCACTAACTCCCAGAGTTCACTCAGACTCACGTCCATCGAGTCAGTGATGCCATCCAGCCATCTCATCCTGGGTCATCCCCTTCTCCTCCTGCCCCCAATCACTACCAGCATCAGAGTCTTTTCCAATGAGTCAACTCTTTGCATGAGGTGGCCAAAGTATTGGAGTTTCAGCTTTAGCATCATTCCTTCCAAAGAAATCCCAGGACTGATCTCCTTTAGAATGGACTGGTTGGATCTCCTTGCAGTCCAAGGGACTCTCAAGAGTCTTCTCCAACACCACAGTTCAAAAGCATCAATTCTTCGGCGCTCAGCCTTCTTCACAGTCCAAATCTCACATCCATACATGACCACTGGAAAAACCATAGCCTTGACTAGATGGACCTTAGTCGGCAAAGTAATGTCTCTGCTTTTGAATATGCTATTTAGGTTGGTCATAACTTTTCTTCCAAGAAATAAGCGTCTTTTAATTTCATGGCTGCAGTCACCATCTGCAGTGATTTTGGAGCCCCCCCAAAAATAAAGTCTGACACTGTTTCCACTGTTTCCCCATCTATTTCCCATGAAGTGATGGGACCAGATGCCATGATCTTAGTTTTCCGAATGTTGAGCTTTAAGCCAACTTTTTCACTCTCCACTTTCACTTTCATCAAGAGGCTTTTTAGTTCCTCTTCACTTTCTGCCATAAGGGTGGTGTCATCTGCATATCTGAGGTCTAATTATGACTTGGAATCTTGGCAAGCCTTCAAATATGGACTTAGAATTTTTCTTATGATTTCACTGACCATTGAATTAAAAAATTCATTGCTACAAAGGAAGGAAGCGGCTTCAACATTCTAAACCTAAGTAAGAGTGAAAAAATGCACTCATAGAAATGCCTTCTAAAGCCCATTAAGATCTGCTTTCCCAGAGGCAATAACTAGTACAGTATTACATGTAGCTTTTCCTTCTATTCTGGTTTTTTATTAGTGGTGCTCCAAATTTCAGTATGGCCCTGCTGAAGCTTAGTAGGGTTGACTCAGATTGAGATTAATTATTTCTTGATTGGATGAGATTCAGCTCAAGGTAGGACTGGGACCCTGGTCCCTGGGGATGGTTATCAAATAACACAGTAGCATAAAGCAAGCAGCATTGCATGAAAAATCTCTTGCCTGTCATCCTGAATAACATTGCACATGATAAATTGTACTCCCATGTTCTTTTGTTAGATTATTGTAATTATTGAGTAATTTTAAGAGTAGCCTATTGTGGCTTTTTTCATTTAAAGTTTTGAAAGCAGTTAAGAAATAGAAATGAAATGATTGGCACCACTGAGTCATGATCTTCCCCAAAGCAGGCACTGCACACTTTGTATTTTTCGTATCAATTTAATTAATTTCATAGTTTTTAGAGAAACTAATTTTACAAAAGAAGTAAAAGCTAAACTGTACTTTTAGAAAAACTTTTAAATTCTATTTCTAATTTGTGTCAAGTATGGGAAATTTGGTTAATAAAACTTTGTTTTACAGACACACAGACAAAATTAGCATTAATCTCATTATGGTGTAAATTTATAAAAAAATTCGAGATAAAGTTCCACACTTAATATCTCCCAGGAAAATTTACCTACAATATAGATTTTTAACTGTATATTCTAAATTTACTGAAACTTATTTTGCTTTTCTGAGTACAACACAGAATAATCAGAGTTCCTTCTTTTTGTTCAAAGAAAGTCACTGGTTGAGCTGAGGTTATGCGTGAAAAATCTCACCCCGGAAGGATAATATTTTTCGAAAGGAGCGAGAACAGGGTTTTGAATGGAAGTGTGTGTAACTGGAAGAGGAGGGGGACGTTGCCACACGTCCCTTCTGTGCTGCAGAAATCACTGGTCCCATAATGTTAAGCTGCACTCAATGAGGCAATGCCTCTACTTCTGTCTCGACTTGAAAAATATTTGAAATTCAGAAACCGTGATCCTGTAGCCAGAAGGGAAAATTAAAACATGTTAACTGAGGAAGTTCATTAATTGTTAAAATCTTTTATCTTCAGTCAGCAACCAACATATTTAGAAGGACTTTTAAAAAATGTTTCAAAACACCAATAATGCACAGGGACAAACTGAAAAAAGAAAAAGGAAACACTGCAATGAAATTCTGCATCTGGTTGACATTTAAATAAAGCTGCCAGAGTACAAACAAATTTCAGGACAGCTCTAGTGACATATTTTTAAAAGAGAGTGCAGAAAAAAATGTTTGGCTGAGCAAATCTTAACACCACATGTGAGGGAACCATCAATATTATTACATTATAGATTTGCCAAATGACCCAGAGCATCTGGGAATACTATAGAGAATGTCGTAACTGGAACCTGATTATGTGCTTTCATATGGTGGACTGTGTACTGAGGCCAGTTCTAGTTCTTTTGAAAAAGATAAGCCAAGTCTACTGACTGAGTTCAGTTCAGTCGCTCAGTCATGTCCAACTCTTTGCAACCCCATGGACTGCAGCAGGCCAGGCCTCCCTGTCCATCACCAACTCCCAGAGCTTACTCAATGTCCATTGAGTTGGTGATGCCATCCAACCATCTCATCCTCTGTCATCCCTCTCTCTTCCTTGTAACTCTTAAATAGATGAAGGTTAAGTGTGCAGATGTCTGCATGCATGGTGCAAACTGGGCTGAAGAAAACCGTTAAAAAGAACACGGTGACAATGAAACTCATATTTGAGCTCCTGGGAGGCAGTCTGTTCCCGTCAGTGTGAGGCAGGTGAAGATGTCTTAGGCTGGGCTCAAGATGCGTCTTGGACAAAAGGTAAAATTCTTTGAGTGTAGAGAGTCCAGCTGGTTCATAGATTTACACTGGTTCATACATCTACATAGATCTACACCAGTGCTTAGCTACTTTAGTTAAAACTCTGCGAAAGTAACTAATTCCAGCCTTGTACAGTGTAAAAACTCTAAACCTTTTGAAAGAGTAATTAATTACTGTGTGTGTTTGAGGGAGTCCTCCAAGTTGGTTAGAAAAGCAGGCTGCACTAGAAAAGCAGGGATTCGGTTTGTAGACCCTAGACTCTAGAGCCATGATTCACTTCTGCCGCCTGTGTCTCTGATTCCAGTCCACTGGCATCAAGCCAAGTGCTCAAACGAGTATTTTGCTGGAGTGATTTATCACAAGGTTGTGAATTCTAGAAGATATCAGATCAGAGACCCAAGAAATTCTATCCAATTACTGTAATTAAATCTTACCAACTCAGGCCATGGGCCTGAAGCTTTAATTGACATAAAAGCAGTGGACTCTCTGAAGTATTCTTCTGAGAATGGAGGAGCAGAAAGACTAGCCCATGACAACTGTTAAATCTGGCTAACAGATATATACATATTGTGTATCCATATGGATATGTGAATAGCATGGATATTACACTATTGGATTTTGCTAATGGACATTACACTGTTTGACCTGCCTTTGTATATTGTTTAACATTTCCATTATTAAAAGCAGAAGAAAAAGAAAGGGAAGGAAAACAGTTTAGCTTAAAGTTCTAGCTGGAAACCAATCTTAGCAGACTGAGATAAGACAGTTAAAGATGAACCTGTTCTTCCCTGCATAATGACACAAAGGATTTTTTGGAAGAGAAATGGAAAGCCTGTGGGTCAGTGTGTTTATTTAGCAAGGTTTTGTTACCTTTCAGCCTCCCTCCTGCTCTTCAAAGTGAGAACAGTATTTCCTTCTCAATGCTTTCACACAGATAAAGAAATCTATAAGCATTCCAAAACGTTGTTTCCCATTGGTCACAAGGAAAGTAAAGTACTTTTTTTTTATTTGGCAAGTGAAAGAACATAATGGCAGCGTCATTTCAGAGAAGGGTATTGCTTGAACAGTCATTAATAAAACCAGCACAGTAGTCCCCTCTGTGGCTGTTCACAGTCATAATCTTATCAACTTGCTTACCCAGGGCAATGATGTTCTTGATTTGACAAAATAAGACAAGGGGGACCTCATTAATACCTTATGTTCAAAATGCTTTATGATTTTCAAATAATTCCAGGGTTTTTTGTTTGTTTGTTTTCATTTTGAACTTAGAAAACCACTGGTATTTGTAAGGAAAAAGTATTTATTATCTCCATGTTGTAAATGAGCAGCTGAGACATAGACAGGTCAAGGGCCTTGACCAAAACTTCTCAGGAGCCTTGGAAATGATCTTAGGTCTTCTGTGCTTTCAGAGCCTAGGGTGGTTTACACAGCTTCCTGTGACCTTGGCATTGCGTGGGTTTGTCTTGGGTCATTTCTTAGTTTGGGGGATTGGTTTCCTTCAGAAGCAGCTGGGACCTAGGTCTTGCTAACTCCAGGTGGGAAGTGTGCTGGAATGGGATGGTTCAAATTCAGATCTGGGTTCTGTTGTCGTCCTAGCCCCCTGGACAGGACAGCCTCTTAGAATCCGCATCTTTAACTGTCAAATGAAAAGCTGTGAAGAGTCGATAACACCAAGCTAGAAGGGTCCAGCATCCAAACTGACAAACTGTGGGCCCTCAATAGTTGTGAATCCTACTTCTCTTATCCTTCCTGGGAAATGCAGTCCAAGAATCAATGCAAGAAAGGTCCCTCTCCATTCTTCCAGGTAGATGCTTAAAAGGCCAAGACTGGGATTCAGAACCGCTCCCCGCCCCACCCCCCAGCCCCCAACTCACCCCCCGCCACAAGCAAATGACGCTTAAATCTCTCGCTGATGACCCTTCAGACTTCCAATCGGTCAGTGCTTCTGACCACCGAGCCCACCTAGAAAAGAGCACGGGAGGGCCAGGGAGATTTCAAGCGGTGCTCTGCGTCTCAGCCTGGTCTATTAAGTGCTGGTTAGCGCGCCCGCCCCCTGGCGCCCCCGTGTGGCTTCTTGTGGTAGGGAGGATGCACCCGTCCCTGTTTTGGAGGACGCTGGATCCTTGGGCAGTGGCCTGGCCCAGGGGGTCCCTGGCATTTGACGGTACAATCGGGAAGGGTCCACTAGGCACTGTGGGAGGATCAAAGCATTCTTGCGGGGCCTGAGGCAGGCACCCGGGGTTGCAGTTTTGTTAGCTTGGCCTCACCTCGCCAATAAATTTTCTACGAAAAAAGGGGCAGGGGTGGAGGGCAGGGGGCGGGGTGGGGAGGCTTGGTGACCAGGAGGCGAGAATGGGAGTTTCTTGCACCTGCACTCCCGCTCCGTTAAATCAGTGTGAAGCAAGTGACATCTCCCCTTTGCCTGCCCCCTTGAAACTCCTCATCTTCCTTCCTTAGAACACCCGCCTGCTGTCTGGGGTCAGCGTTTCAAAGAGAATATTTCCTCCTGGCTCTTCAAGTTTATGTGGCACTTTGTAAGAGGGGCACGCGCTCAAGTTGGGCTTTCGTCTTTCCCCATCCCCTCTCTCCCCACACACCTCCGTGGAGAAACCATCATACAAGCCTTTTTCAATTTCTCACCCCACCCAAAAGTATTTTTTTAAAAATATGGAAAGGACCTTTAGAGGTGATTTCGTTCAAGTCTTTCATTTTGCAGAGTAGCCAATCAAAGCCTAAAGAAGTAATGGTGAGTAAATTGGCCCAAGGTCAAGGGTTACTTTAGTTGGCAAAACCAAGACTAGAACAGGAAAATCCCTGGAGACTCTTCTACTTTTTTTACACTGCTTATTTCATAGAGGAAAAGAATCTTAGAACTGTCTCAGACAGGTCAAGTGCTGTGTAGAAGTGTCTGTGTTTTTGCCAGTTGGCTTCCAGACCTGTGATCACACTTCAGTCACTTGGATGTATGGATAGTTGCTTGCTATCTATGTGAATCCAGGGCGAGCAGGAGCCAAGTACAGTTTGATCCTCTGTTCTTAGGCACTCCCTCCCCACCCCCAGTCCATCAGGAGGGAGCATCTGTGCTATTTGTGTTACACTGTTGGAATCTTCTACTAGGTTAGAGTAAAGCTTGACCATAGGGATGCTTCTGGTAGAGACTGGAAGGAACTCAGCCAGCCAGAGAGGACACATTTCAGGGAGACTGCCTGGGGTTAACAGCAAAGAAGATATTTTGGCCCTCTCCAGAGCCCAAACTCAAACCCCAAAAGGAGATTAGCACACAGAATAGGGATAGGGAGGCCTATTTAAGTGACCTGGTAAATTTTTTTTTCTTTTCTTTTCTTAAAATTCAGCCATCTGGACTGAATCTGGAAGTTATAGCATCATGGAACCTTGATGACATGCGAGAACCCTCTTTGTCACTTGAATGAATCCACCACACTGGATCTGGGCTCTAGGGAACTGAATCTTTTGTGAAGTTACTCCATGTCCCTTTCTTTCACTAGTTGACATTTTTGGGTTTTATTATCACATACTTGACTTGGATTTTGATTATATAAGATCAGTAATGGAAATATGCAGGAGCAGAATATCACCAAGATGTCAGAATCAACACCAAGTTTTTTTGTTTCTAATTCTTTTTCCTCTCTCCTCTTCTTGTCCTCCTTGGACTTTCTTCATGCCCTTATGATCTGTACCATGAGTCCATCAAATGGTAGTTTAGATTTGTTACTGTTTGAAAGAGAACTTGGAAGCCAATGAAATTTACTGTTCACTTTAGTCAAGAAACCGGAAGCCCAGGAAAATGAAAGGATTTACCCAGTGGGTCCTACCAGGGATGAATTAAATTTTCACCATAGTGCCTGCACCACAAACACTTTGTTTTCCTCTTCTTCTCTACTTGATATTAATAGTTGGACTGTTGGGAAAATATGGAGAGTGATTTGAGTGTGGTTAAAGGCTGTCCTCTAGAAATTAGGACAGTAAGACCCAGTATGGGATGGGAGTAGAGGTGAGGCCCAGTATGGGATGGGAGTAGAGGCGAGCAGTTCTCAGGGATAAGGGTTCATGGTCAGGTAAGCATGAGGCCCCCAGGGGCTTCAGGGAGGCCCCCAGCAGGAGCTCAGTGTGCCTCCGAGGTGGCAACAAGCAAGGACACGCCCATGGGATGGAACCCAGGCCCCACTACAAGCCTGAGCCTCTACCTCCCCTGACGGCCATTTGGAATGGGTACTGAGAAGTCATAGACGCCTGCAGTTGCTTCATCTCCTAGAAGCTACTTGACCCCCAAGTGAATTGAGCCACATTTCCCAGCATGGAGGATGGAAGCTGCCTGGGGGTTGGGTCGGGCTGGCGGGCAGATCCTTGGATGTTCTAGGATTGCTTCACACACCCGGCATCTAACTCCATCCAACTCCATCCGCATCCCACAAAGGGCACATTTTTGTTTGTTTGAATGGTGTGAAGACTTTGAGGTGGAGGGGGAGTTACTGTGGACCCTTTGGTCTTACGCAGTCACTGTGGAGCTGCGTGTATCCTTGGCAAGTCCTATGCACTCTCCCAAACTCAATTTTCTTCTCCGTTTGTAAAACGATGGGGCGTTGACTAAGTGGGTCCCCTTCTGTCATAAATGCCTGTGATTTAAACCTTGCTTCCCACGGAGGAGGGATGAGAGCGCAGATCACATTGTCCTCTTTTGTTCAGCATTTTTTCCCTAGACATGCAGAGCAGGGAGCAGGGGAAAGGAGACTTCTAAAGCCTCGCGGAGAACAGTTATCTTCCGCTAGCTGCCTCATCCCCCGGCCCCCTCCTCTTGACTTCTGACAGGTCATATATTTGATTACGCAAAGCAAATTGGGAAATCGAATTGCCGCAGTCCCATCTGGGATTATTTATTTCGCTGCGTCCACAGCCGGTCGAAGTTGTGAGACGATATAACGTTAAGAGTAGCCTTCCGCGAGAGGAGGTGGATTTGAGGTCGTCTTCTGAAAAGAAACCGGAGGGTTTATCAGCCAAAGCAGAGCTCTTCTGCGATTCCTAGACGGTTCCAAAAACCATTCACCACCCCGGGCGCTGCCAGCAGGTTGACGTCGCGAGGCTGCTCAGGCTGGCGGTGCAGCTCAGGCCTCACCTCCTGGCCTGGATGCTGGAAAGTCGGTCAGGCCCCAGGAAATCGGCCTCGTATTTCCTGGCTTCGGGCTCCCCTGGGCTCTCCGCAGGCCAGTTCCTTGAGTTCAAATGATAAAACTAAAACAAATAACACAAATAACTCCTAAGGTACTGACCCTTTAGTGCGGGTGGGTCACCGTGCCAAGGAGTCTGCACCTATCTTTTCCTTTAAGGTTAATCTCACTTTGCAGTTGCGCAAAGTGAGGTGCAGAGGGAGTTAAGGACCCTCCTCGATGTCCCCAGCCAGGGACCCGCAGGTCAAGCATTCTAACCCCTGAGAGCCTATCCCAAACCTGGACTCTCGGCCTCCAAGCTGGTTACTGTAGAGGAGCCTGGACCCAGAAATCCCGCTCCATTCTAGCAGCCGGGGCCTCAGAGAACGCGGCGGGAAGTGGCCAGGCCAGGCTTGGGAAGCTAGGCGTCCTGAAGTGGGACGTGAGCTGGCGTGGTGGGCTGCCGGCTGCGATTCTTAGCAAGGAATTGACGGGCGAGCGCGGCCACTTTGAAACATGCTTTTATTTTTTAATTTTATTTTGAGAACAGAAAAGAAAGCCCCTATCATTTTGAAAGAGGGAAACTCTCCGCACCCCCTTTCTGTCCCCGCCCCCCGCTCCAGGTTCCCTTGCTTGACTCGGTATGGGGTAGGGGGAAGTTAGCATTGCGTGTGTCCGAGATTCCAGAGAAAGGAAAGGGGTGAGAGATGAGAGAGAGTTGGAGGGAAAGGAGAGGGAGAAGGGGCCCCCAGAGCCGGCCAGCTCAGAAAGAAGACACTCCCGAAGCTACCCCCATCATGGGGGACTGGCGGAGACCGTGGCGGCCCGCAGCTTTATAATTTACAAGAGAGACGCCGAATTGCCCTTTGTAATTTGGTGTTGGTTTACAAGCCAAAAGAACCTGTTTCTTCGCCTAATAGATCTGCAGTCAGGGCCTGACCCCTTTTCAGAGAGGGCCCTGGGGAAAGGAGCTGGGTTCCTGGCGCCCTCGCCTGTCAGTCAAGTTGGGGAGACACTAGGTGGCCGGCCCCCCTGGGGCTGCAAGGGCGGCCGCCCGCTGGCCAAATAACGTTGATTAAACTCCCATTGTGTGAAAACTGTCCTCTTTATTACAATGGGCCAAAGATGGACATTCTTCCCATTTTGCAGATAAGGCAACTGAGGCCCAGGGATATAATTAACCAAATCAGGTAATGGATGGAACAATCAACAACCAGCCCAGGCTCTCTCACTCCTGCTGTCTCTGTATCTTTAGTTTACTAACCAGTTTGTGCAGTCGTGGCCCCGCCTCCGTTCAGATAATTTCTGATTTAATATTAGAGTTCCTCAGATTTTCCTAAACTCCTCCTAAGATAAAAACTTCTCCACTTCCACACCATCTCACCTCTCAGCAATTGGAGGGATCTTGATCTTCTTGCGGAGTTCAGGGTCAGGGAATGGAGTGTAATTCAACGGGATCACGATTACAGTTGCTTGCCCCCAAAGGTGGGGTGCAAAGAGAACAGGACAGGTTGGGGAAGGTACCTGGAGATGGGTGGGGAAGTCCGGAGGAAGCAATAGGGCTGCAGTGTAGATTTTTAACGGGGGAGGAAGGGTGGGGGCTGGCGTTCAGTGGAGGGAATGGTCCAGGACCCACCCACCTGGATCCAGAGAGCTCCACCCCTCCAGAAAATTCTTGGGAGCTGCTTTCCCCAAATCTAGCCAGACGCGGCGCAGGGAACGGCACTACGGGCTCAGACTTCTGAGGGCCTCGCACTCTTCATACGCTTTCAGGAGCTGCCCTCATGGTCCTCAGGTGTCCCCCCTCCCCCCAACTCCAACCCCTTGTCCTGGTTTCAGCCCGCATGGTTTACTGTTCACAAATCCCACGTGTTTTCTTCTTGTATAGCAGCTTTTACAACTCGAACTAGTTCAAGGGCTGCCCGTCTTGTTTATTTTCTGTTTAGGAAACAGCAGATCCCACCCCTTTCCCCTTTTCATTCTGTCTGGGTTCCCCTTCCCCTCAATCGACTTACCCAAAATTTGCAAACTTATTTTGCGACTTCCCTCTCTTTTAGGGTAACCACTAGTTTAGCAAACCTACTTTCTTAATTTTGTTTGTTAATATTTAAAACAACTAGTGAAGGGCTAATGATTTCCTGTCCTCCGCCCCCTCCCGCGGTAAAAGCACTAAATTAAATAAAAATCCAGTCGGCCAACTGCTTGCCCGCGCAGCCAGCAGTGTTGGAAGTTTGTAGTTCGTTAGCACGCCTCGGTAGAAGCAATGAAAAGGCTGTTTACAAAGGTAAAAACGTAGCTAACGAGGAGACGCAGAAGGGCAGGTACTAAAATCAGAAGCCGCGCAGGGAAATAAAAAACACGAAACCATTGTGAGTTTTTCTGGCTTGAAACGAAGGGCTTCTCGAAGTCTGAGACTTCAGAACAGAAGCCGACCTAGGACTTTGCATACCAGTCCATTGCCCTCCCACTGCGTGACCCAGGACTCCTCTTTGAACTTCAGTTTCATCATTGGGGCAAAACGGGACAAATAACACACTTCTGCGCTCAAGAAGTCAAACTCTCTAACATGGTGAATAAATGCGCATTGGTGAGTGTAAGAAACTACGCAAAAGGTTAAGAATCACAGTGATTCTAGGTGGTGCCAAACAGGAGTCTGCTTGGCTCTTTGTCCTGTGTTTCAGTGGTCAGAGCTCCCATGTCACCCTCCGAAATGCCCAGAGGGACTGAGCAGCCGACGGCAATAAAGAGAACTGTTTCTCTACTTCTTTCGCTGGGCATGGAAAGCGGTTCGAGAGAGGAGAGAGGAGAACCCGCACAGAGAGAAATCGCAGTGCCTCGTAACTAGGGAAGAACTTTCCACATCGCCAGAGGATTTGGAATACCTGCGCCTCCAGCACATCGCGTTAGTTTCAAAGTAGTCTTTCCTAAGCTGCCTCGTTCCCACCTCTTCGAGCTTGGTTAATTCTGCCTGCCTGCCTGTCTGCTCAGTTGCTCTGTCGTGTCCGTCTCTTTCCGACCCGCCAGGCTCCTCTGTCCATGGGATTCTCCAAGCAAGAACACTGGAGTGGGTTGTCATGCCCTCCTCCAGGGGATCGTCCCGACCCAGGGATCAAACCCACGTCTCTTGCGTCTCCAGCATTGGCAAGCGGGTTCTTTACCACTAGCGGTTAACTTCTAATTTTCAGTAATTTCCTTTGTTTAACACATATCTGTAGCGGGCCTACTATGTGTTCAGTGCACAGGCATTCAGTTTTCTAATCTGTCTTCTAAACCATTCCTAAGAGGCACTGATTATTTAAAGGTATAACTAGGAAAGTGTCCAAGTGACTTTATACTTAGTTTAAGAGATAAAATGCAGCGTTGAATTAGAAGACTAATTCCCTTCTTCAGGATGTCGGAAACGTAACCGTTATTAAAACATTTACGTAAGAGATTTATGAAGGAGCCCTTTTCCCTCTTATAAATACATTCACGAATACCAAAAAGTTCTTTGAAAGGCGGTTTCGTTTAAAAAAATGCTGAGTGAATATATTGTACTTCGATCTCTTAATGGCACGTATATCCGTTCTCTCCCAAATCAACTCATAGGAATTCATATAGAAAAATATAAGTGAGTGGGTGACCTGCCTGTCTCACGGGCGTGGTGAAAGTTAACGAGGAACCACTTTTCACCTTGAGGATGAGTGGCGCTAGCCCCCAGAGTATCTGCAGGCCATTAAGTCCTGTTAAGCCGGCGCTGGGGTGAAAGGTAGCCATTGATTTATTCTTGCAGGAGAAAGTAAGATGCCTCCGTGCGCTTCTCTTATTTCCGCTCCTAACACTGGGTTAATGATTGAGTTGCAGACACACTGGTGATGCTGATGACTTATGTTTTTCTGAAAGCTGCCTTGTCGTCTGTTACTTTCTTTTGAAGACAACGTGATTTGTAAGACTGTTGTCTGCTTATTTTCTAGGCCACGAGATAAATGGCGACTTCGCTCCCGCCGGCGCCGTCACACTTCGGTTTTAACCTCGGGACAGACTTCCCGGCTGCACCGAAGGCCGCCGGGGAGGATTCTGGCGGAGCGCGGCGGGAGGGGCGCGGCGGTCGCGAGGAGGCGGGGAGCGCCGGGCCAAAGCGCCTCGGCCAATCAGCGTGCACACCGCCTGACGACCGGCCAATCAGCGGGCACAAAGCTCGGGGGCCTGAGCGGATAATACTAGGAAAGGGAGCCGAGGCTGGCGACTGCAGCCAGGGGCAGTGCGCTGTTTGCTGCTGCTTGCGCCCGCCCGTCCGCGCGTTCCGGGAACTCGAGATCGAAACCTGGTCAAGACGGCCCAACCTTACAGTTCAGCTAAGGTCAGAGAAAGCCAGAAGCAGCCTCAGCGAGGTGAAGCGCCTGGCTGCTGAGGAATGATCAGAGTCCGGGATGTGTGGAGCGTGATCGCTAAGAATTTGACTCACTTTCTCCATGCTCCTTCTCTTCCACTCCTCATCCACGCGGGCCTCCAGCTGTCAGCACCAGATTTCGTGACAGGGTGTGGCCACCCCGATTTCTGTTTGCAAGCCCTGCCAGCAGCCCAAGAACAAGGTCCCAAGGCTGGATTTCTTTCGCCTAGGCTGCTTAGCCGGGGCCTCAGAGTCTTGGTGAGTTAATGTAATGTTGCTGGGGTGGGCAAAGGGCGTGAATCATCTTTCCCTACCTTTCCTATTCTACTTGTATGTCTTGTCTTTAAGTGCAAATCATGAACGATGTACACAGAGCCCGCCTGGCTTAGTGCTGCGTGGTCGAAACACTGTTGATGCTGGACGGGTGTCTGCAGCTCTGTGCCCAATGTCCCCAATGGGACTCTATTGGCAGCAAAACAACTTTGATTTTAGTTGATTAAATCTGCAGTATCCTGAGGTGGGGGGAGTGTGCTAGGGTGTGGGGTGGGTTTGGGGAGGATAAGAGAATCTCTCCAAGTCCGACAGGTGTAGGAGGATGACAGGTGTGTGGGAGTTGTGGGTGGTACCTCGCAGGGTCCAAAGGTCCCTTGTGATCCGAAAGAAAACAGTTCTTACATGGACATTTTTATATTCATCATGGCTATACTAGTTGGATATGGCAAAGCCTGACTAGTGACCAAGGCCGTGGTAGTTGAACACGCTATCTTTACCCAGGGACTTGTCCCAAAAGCGTGTGTAAAGCCAGAGAGGGCTGGTGTTCACGGAGCACTTAGAATGCACAGATAGGAACCTTGCTGGGTTGGGGAACCGTGAGGGGGGCTAAAGATACAAGAAATAAATGCTCGTGTGGTCTGGATGTGAAGGACGTGTAGAGAAGTGGGCTTCTCAAGAGGTCGGAGGCGGGCAGACCAGGCGTTCTGGGCCCCAAGCCTGGGGCCGGTGCCTGACGGAGGTCGATCGGTGGGTCTTTGGGTGTTTTCTTGTCTCCCCAGAGTGCAGGCCACTGAGCATAGGCCCGGGAGAGGCGTGGTGCGCCATGGCGGACGGGCAGCCGGGTCCCGCCGTGGACTGGGAGATCGACGTGGAGAGCCTGGAGCTGGAGGAGGACAGCCGCGGGGCACCGCCGCCAACGCCGCCCGGGCCCAGCCCGCCGCCTGCCTACGAGGACGACGACGACGCGGAGGACGAGGACGACGTCGACGCGGAGGACGAGGGCGACGGGGAGGAGGCGGCCGCATCCCCAGGGGTGCCGGGGCGGCCGGAGCGTCAGGGAGCCCTGGCGCCAAGGCCGCCCACGGCGCCGCAGGCCTCGCAGGCGCCCGCCGTTTCCCCGGAGCGCGGCGCAAACGCGGGTGGCGGCGCGGAGCCGCGCAAGCTCAGTCGCACGCCCAAGTGCGCGCGCTGCCGCAACCACGGCGTGGTGTCCTGCCTCAAGGGCCACAAGCGCTTCTGCCGCTGGCGTGACTGCCAGTGCGCCAACTGCCTGCTGGTGGTGGAGCGGCAGCGCGTCATGGCCGCCCAGGTGGCGCTCCGGAGGCAGCAGGCCACGGAGGTGCGTACACGCCAGCCGGCTCGCCCCCTCCGGGGTGTCTGGGGCCGCGGTGGGGGTCGGGAGTCGGGGACGCGGGTGAGGCACACTCTTCGGCCTGGGTCTTCGAGGCGCCTGGCCCTGCCCGGATGAGAGGACATCTCTGCCCACGCTGGCCTACGGTGTCGGGAGGCAGGAAGCCATGCCATCGCTGGGGAACTTAGCAGAAAAGATTTTGTGTTAAGAAGCAGGCAGAGTCTTGAAAGTGGTTAAGTTCCGTTGGGGACATTATGGGACATAATTTTATTTCGATTTTCTATATCGCTTATTTTGGTGATGTTGGGGGAAAGCGGAGGACAGCGGCCAAGGACAGAGGCCGATGGCAGCGCCCTAAGTCCATGGCCGTATTATCAAGAAAAAGAACCACCCAGCACGTAGAGCTCACAGCGCTTCCGAAGTCATGGGCCACTTAGGAAAGTGCTGCCTATTTACGTGTGTGTCAGTCGTGTCCTACTCTGCGACCCCACGGACTGTAGTCCACCAGGCTTCTTTCTCTGTCCAGGGGGTTTTCCCGGCAAGAATACTGGAGTGGGTTGCCGTTTCTTACAGATGAGAGCAAAAGTGACGTGGTAATTTAGAAGAGACGTCTAACTTCGAGGAGAACTACCTAAGAACCAGTTGACAGGTCTCTGGCGCCAGCGCGGGGCGAGAAGGGAAAGGGTCTTCTTGAACTTCGCCTGGGACTGTGTGTTTTCTTGTGTCCCTGTGCAAGCGCGCTCCGAAGAGAGAGAGAGGTTGCACGGGCAGCTCCCACTTGGGGGTGGATGGAGAATTTTTGATATTACTTTTTGGCGAGAAGGGGCCGGGGAGTGGACCACATGCAAGCCTTGGGCAGTGATCCTCATGGGAAACCTCCCAAGGGCCCCAGAGAGCGCGGCGCGCTGGACTCCAGAGGTGCCTGGGCCTCAGTGCGGCCTCCTCCGGTGTCCCGCGTGTTGCAAGGCGGGCTCTGCGTTCGCTCGCACTCCCCGCGGCTTGCGGACGGGGACGCGGGTGGGGAAGGGCCCGGAATTCCACCTACCAGGCGGTGACAGAGGGTGCGCCCGACTCTGGTTTTGCTCACCTTCTGGTGCCCAGTGAACAGCTTGGAGTTTTGGGCAGACCTGAAAACTTCCGACTTTTCCCCGTCAACTCTCTGTACCGGATCCCATCAGCCCTGCTTCGAGGAGAAACCTGCTCCACATCTCTGACCAACGTCGGGTGCCCGGCGGCGTCTTTGGCCCTAGGCTGGGCTCCGAGGTCACAGCGGTTCGCCGCAGCTCTGTTTTAGGGCCCGGCTCCTACCTTCTCATCCACTGTGGATTTCACGTCCTCCCCGCTGTCCCTCCACTTTTGAACGGGGACTATGTCTGGATGACTCTCGAACAGTGGCCCCAGGGAAAGCCCGGGCCCTTGCACCCCAATTGGAGGGTTCGGACAGAGCATCTAGCTCATTGTGCTGAATTAAGAGGTGCTGATATTAATTTGCTTAGAATCATCTTTACATGGGATGGGAAAATAAATACATTTAGAACGAGGACCATTACTCATGCCTCCATGCCTCTCCCTTCTCTTACACCCCGCCCCCCCCATCCCCGGCTCTATTGATTATGTTTCTTGTGTTTACAGGACAAGAAGGGGCTTTCCGGGAAACAGAATAATTTCGAGCGCAAAGCAGTGTATCAGAGGCAAGTCAGGGCACCCAGTTTGCTGGCCAAAAGCATTTTAGAAGGTAAAGCAACGCAGAATTATCCTTTAGCCTTTTAAACTGTGTTCTCAGTGATTCTCATTATTCAGGCACATGGCATTTTCACTTATCTGTGAAGGAGCAATCTGAGGGGAAATTGCTTTTTATTGGAAAGTCTGGGTTTGGGAAGGAAATCAGGATTTGGGAAAATTAATCTCACATACCTCCTTTTTTTCACTGGTAATTTTGTTTTCTGCCTAGTAGTTAATGGGTTAACATGGAGTACATGTGAAATTTGCCCTAGTGTGAGGGATGCACAGATACACTGCCAAGTGATCCCAGAGCAGATGTCCTGGAAGGAAATAAATTAAAAGAAATCTTTAGTTTCATTTGGAACTAAATAGAATGAGTCAAGTGAGTTTAAGAGCTACCCACTGCCTTTAGTCTGGGCAGTCCAGCCTTTAATCCCTCTCTTTTTAATTGTACTCCTTTTCTCTCTGGATTATCTACTTAAATTGCAGTTATTCCACGCTTCATTTTGGTATATTGACAGTTTGTAGATTGTAGAATGTGGAAAAAGTTTTGAATCACACAAGAGAAGTGGAGGTTGAATTTGAACAGACTGATGTCTCTCCGTGTGTTTGTTTTCTCTAAAGCTTGGGGATATATTACTTTTTCTTAAAATACTACTGATTTTTTAAAATGGTTCAGTTTGGATATGGAATTTATTTATTGATATAATAATATATTGACTGTCTCTCACCATTTAAAGAAAAGGAAAGTTTATATTTGCTCTAATTGCTGCCATTTCATAAGGCTCAGGTTGAAAAGCAGGTTGTTTTTTTTTAAAGTAGGCATTTGAATTGTTTTTCCTATGTGGCTTCTGAATTGAGTTGTTTCTGGACAGGTTTTAAAGTTTGTTCATGTCTCACCCTGCACTGTATACTTCTGACCTTAGAATGGCTTCTCATGCATTCAAAATGAATTTGGTTACAAACTGGGTAAACAGATTTATAACCATAGGGACCACACTGATAATTGAAATTGTGCCAAAGCAACTTGAGAAGTGGGAGGACGAAATGGAATAGAAAATCCAAGTAAATAACTTTCTGGCAAGAGCTCACCATAGAAATGTACACATTCATTTTCAAATTATATTTTATTTGCAAATGAGCATGATGGGTTTGTCACTATGTAAACACAAACATCACAATGAATCCTTCAAACAAACTTGACAGTGGTGAGTGCTTGGGGCTGATGAAATACTCAAAAGTATTTTATGCTGCCAGGAATTCTATTTATGTTTTATACTAATCTTTGTTTTTTACTTTATCCCTATTTATAAGATGTATAATGACTTAATCTATGTTCTAGTGATTGCTTGTTCAACCATTTTGATATCTGGCCAACATGATTAGTACTGGTGAAAAATGTTTTAGATCAGTTATTTTCCGTTCAGCAGGGGATACTCTGGCCTTTGTTTGTACTGGTAGTCAGAGGTGGGGGTAGGGGCCCAGTTAAATTGTTCACTGCAGAGTCTCTTTAACTAGTTAACAGCTCTTTTCAGTTTTCTATGCTTTTCTGTTTCCTTAAGTCTTTCCTCTTTTTCTCCTCACTAATCTTTAACTTTCTCTTTTTCCCTAGTTCTCCTTGGATTATTCTGCAACTGTAACAATGTGTACATAATGAGCCAACTTTAGAAAATAAAAGTGACATCAGCTCTAGGTATAGATATCTTTTTTTAAATAATGAAAAAAGGTGACATGGATAGTAATAAAGAATTGATTGAAGCAAGCTGAGCAGCCTTGTCTTCTCAATATATAGGAGCCTGGGGAGAATATTAAAATTTTAGTCAGTAAAGTATGCCTGTCAAAATAAACAAACCTATCATAACAATAAAAACAACAACAAAAAGTTACAGTATGGATATCCTTCCCTGGGAAGGGATTCATTTAAAATTGAACCCATACTTTTGCTTTCTGTATAAAAATACCAGTGATATGGAACTGTACATAACTGTTGTGCTGATATCCATTGTTTCTGTTGCCTTCTGGATTTCCAGATTTTTCCTTATTAGATGTTAATCTCTGTCATGTGCAATGCTTACTTGTTTTAGGCTACCGCCCCATTGCATCAGAGACTTATGTGGGAGGGAGTTTACCTCTACCTCCCCCCGTAAGTGACCGGATGAGGAAAAGGCGGGCCTTTGCTGATAAAGAGTTGGAGAACATTATGCTGGAGAGAGAATATAAAGAGAGGGAGATGTTGGAAGCTTCCCAAGCTGCTGCCTTATTCCTGCCCAACCGCATGGTACACGGTTCTGAGTATAGCTCCTACAAAAGTGCCTACAGCTCCACCCCAGTGGAACCACCAAACAAAGACTTCTGCAATTTTTTGCCCACCTGCCTTGATCTCACCATGCAGTATTCAGGCTCTGGGAATATGGAACTAATTTCTTCCAATGTCAGTGTGGCCACGACTTACAGACAGTATCCCCTATCCTCGAGACTTTTAGTTTGGCCCAAGTGTGGCCCCATTAGTGACACCCTCCTCTACCAGCAGTGCCTGCTGAACGCTACCACGTCAGTTCAGGCCCTGAAGCCTGGAACCAGCTGGGACTTGAAGGGAGTACGACTGCAGGATGGACTTGGAGCAGATCATGACATGATGCCACCAAAATTGGAAGGCTCTCTGGTGCTGCCTCACACTCCTGAGGGCCACATCTTAAGAAGTGACCTTCAGGGTCACCAGGCCCTCCCGGAAAGGTCTGCATTCTCCCCACCCAGACGGAATTTCTCGCCCGTTGTTGACACGGACACCCTGGCAGCTCAAGGACACGTCTTAACCAAGATCAGCAAAGAAAGCACCAGGCACCCTCTGCCACTTAAACATAATCCATTCCACTCATTATTCCAACAAACTCATAATGACAAATCAGGTCCCGAGTTGAAAACATCATCTGTCAAAGAGGCCTTTGAAGAGGCCCCTAAGAAACCCAGGGAGTGTTTAGTCAAGGAGAACCAGAAATACACATTTACAATAGATAGATGTGCAAAAGACCTTTTGGTAGCCAAACAAGTCGGAACAAAACTCTCAGTGAATGAACCGCTGTCATTTTCTGTTGAGTCTATTCTTAAGAGGCCTTCATCTGCCATCACTCATGTCTCTCAGTGAAAGGCTGCTTAAATGGAAAGCTGGATTTGCTGCCGTCTCAGAGGATTCTTACCAGTCACTAATTTTTTCAAAGATAAAAGTTGTATAAAGAAATTTCTAATGTAAATGATGATTAAAAAATTCTGTATATTCATATGCATGTACTTTACCTTACCACATAAATATATTTAAAGATGGAAATTGCTTATGTGCAAATTTTCAGGCTTTACATAGCATTTCAAAAAGCAATAAAATTGACACTGTCTTCTAAAAGACCCAGAATTTGCTTAAGTAAATAGTTTCTCTGTCTAGGTAAAAAAGCAAATGTCCATAAAATGTGTTCTTTATTTTTCTGTGATTCTGTGTATTTTCAGGTGCTCTTAATGGTTTCTGGGAGCCATAGGGAAACACTTATGCCTTAGTTGTGCATTTTGGAGGGCATCTAAATGTAGATGTTCAATACTGAGGCAAAAATAGCTATAAGGAGAACATAGGGAAGATTTAGTTTATAGAATCTTCATTTCATGTGATTAGACAAAGTTGAATTAATTTGAAGGGAAATGAAGTTTAATACCTCATTTATATGACATAGGTTCTTGGAATGGGTCCCAGTTTTCTTCTCTGATGGGCCTCAGGCTTCCTTTCTAGGCTGGACACTCATTCTGTGATTTTTTTCAGGTTGCTGGGAGCCACAGAGCAGGTTCTCCTGCACATGGTGAACCCCAACTCAGCTCTGTGTTACTTTGTTCTTTCCTGGGATCTGGTGACAGCAGGCATTTAGCATCAGACCTAGTCCCAGCTCGCAGCTGATCTGGGAGTCTCAGCTTCATGTGTCCCACATTTTTGCCAGTGTCAAAGGTATAGCTTTCAGTGTAGCTCTTCTGAGATAAAAACATTTTGTCTTCAAACTGCTTCAGCAGAGAGTTGCCGAAGCCTGCAGATGTTTATCACAGCATAAGGGTGGCTTCTTGTTTCTTACAACTTTCTCCCTGTTTTTAAGTAGTTATCCCCTTGTTTTGTTCAACAAAATATTATAAGATTCTATAAGATTGATAAAATGTCAGCAAGGCATTTATGAAAGTATGAAATTCATCCCTGAAGACTTCACCTGTGGACCTGGGATCAAGTACTAAGATGTTATGGTCATTTCAAACAATCAAGAGCCAAATCCACCTCTAATTTTGCCATGGAGTGGGGTTTTACTTCCAAGTTTGCTCTCATTGTGTAACAGGAACGCTAGGTAGGCATATGGAATGTGCCAAGACATTCAGTAGTTTGAAGAATTTCTTTTTCACTCTGAAAAACATTAAAAATTATTTAAGAATGACTTTCTTGCTACTGATGAGCTCATATAAGGCCAAGGGGTTCTCTAGATTGTTGCTTAAAATCAACAGCAGTTACAAAAACAAGCCAGACTGTAGATTGATTTTCAGTTTGTACTTGTAAAATAACACTTGGTTTAGTTGAGTCAGATTTTCTTATTTTTACTGTTGCAAAAGCCAGAGTGAATGGAAGTATGCCAGAAAAAAAGAAGATGAAAGCAGGCGGAGATCCCAATAACTGTTGAAGATTCTCATTAAGTGCAAAGTATTTTCCAGTCATGAAGTCCTGGTGTCAGAGACAGAATCTTGCACTGCAGTTGCCCCTCTGCTCCCACCCCCAGTCATCTTTGTTTTATCTTTACAGTTACTAATTGTTATCCTCCTATTAGGAATTTATTCTTCATATTAAGTATAAGGGCTTCCCCGATCGCTCAGCAGGTAAAGAATCTGCCTGCAATGCAGGAGACACAGGAGATGTAGAATCGATTGCTGGGTTGGGAAGATCCCCTGGAGGAAGCAATGGCAACCCACTCCAGTAACTTTGCCTGAAAAATCCCATGAACAAAAGAGCCTGGCCAACTACAGTCCAAAGGGTTGCAAAGGACACGATTGAATGACTGAGCATGCACACACACATTGAGTGTAAACTTAGCATCAAAACTAACTGCCGCAGAGGTAACGGAGGAAATCACATTAGAATAAAACCACATAAAAAATCCCACTGAGAAGGCTTTCTCAATCGACACATGGATTTTTCTCTTTTTCTTACCCCATTTTAGTATTGGGAATATATATATATATATATATATATATATATATATTTGTCAAATTTTTTTACCCTTTTGTGTTCATTGGACATTTGAGCATATATTTTCTGACCTCTCTGTGTATCATTTTAATCTCATTAAGTGAATCCAGTTGGCTGTGAATATTAGTGGTTTTCCTCACATTACCAGTGACCAAAATTTCACTGTTTTGAACATTTATGAGGGGCAGTACTTTTCTTGGTGAATATATTACTCTACCATGTATTAATTCTGCTGTAATGATGAGTTCTTGGAATTCCACATCTACCATCAGCCACTCAGTGAGAGCTTTGTGCTTGGCACTTTGCTTCTTTTAATCTTTTCTCTTCTGTAAAAGCTAGTATTTGGCTATATACAGTCTTCAGAGAATACTGTCTTCAACAAATTGAATTAAACTTTCAGTTTAAGTATTTTTTTATGTTCAAAACGATAAATGGATTTGGCTTTAATCATTTTTAAGAACTTAAGGAATAGCAAAACATGGACCTTTCCCTCAATTTGACTTAACAGTACAATAATGACTTTAAGAACCTATTTTCCTTCCATCTCAACGGATCAAGCAGTTCTGAATCCTTTACAACAATGCTTTTCAAGCTTTAATGCATGACGAGTCACCTGGGAATCTTGATAAATGCACATTCTGATTCTGTAGGTCTGCAATGGGCCTGAGCTGCTGCATTTCTAACATTCCTCCCAGGGCCTGCCTGTGTTGCTGTCTTTAGACCACGCTTTGAATAGCAAATGTTTACATTTCTATTATTTTAATGCACATTTAACACACTCTTCTGTGCATGTTGGGTTCTAATGCAATAGAGTTGTCATGAATGATTTAATATTGGGTTAGCCAAAAAGTTTGTTTGGGTTTTTCTGTAACTATGAATTATTAAAAAAAAAATGTCCCTCCAAACCCATAGAATATCTGACATCAAGAGTGAATATTAATGTAAACTATGGACTTTGGGTGATGTGACAGTGAAGATTCATTAGTTAAAACAAATGTTCCACTCTAGTGGGGATATTGATAATGGGGAGGTTATACATGTGTTGGGGAAGGGGGAACATGGGAGATCTCTGTACTGTCCCCTCAATTTTGCCATGTCAGTTACGAAAGTTCCCTTTCTTTCTGACCCTTTGGTGGCAGAAGTAGAAGACCTAGGCAAAGTCATGAAGCAAACAAGTTGCTTCTGTTTTCCCTTTTTTTAATGCCTAGATATCCTTTCAATTTGGTTAAAAAGTAATATTTATTTTCAATTGTGATAAAATACACATAGCATAAAAATCACCATCTTAACCATTTTTAAATGCACAGTCAGTAGTATTTAAGAGGATTCACATTATATACAACTATAACCACCATTCCTTTCCACAACTCTTCGCCTCGCAAAACTGAAACCCTTTTACCCACTAAACAATAACCCCTTACTCCCCACAGCCCTTGACAAACACCATCCCCCTCTTGTTTGTTTATTTATGACTGTGCTGAGTCTCCCTTGCTTCCGCGTGGGGCTTTTCTCTAGTGGTGAGCAGGCGCTCCTGTCTCGTGGGGTGTGTGGACTTCTCACCGTGGTGACTTCTGTTGCAGAGTGCAGGCTTTCTAGTGCTCGGGCTTCAGTTGTGATGCATGGGCTCAATAGTTCCTGGACTCTAGAGCACAGGTTCAGTAGTTGTGGGACACTTGTTTAGTTGCTTTTCAGCATGTGGGATCTTCCCAGACCAGGAATTAAACCAGTGTCTCCTGCATTGGCAGGCAGAGTCTTAAACACTGAGCCACCAGTGAATTTGACTACTCTAGGTACCTCATGTATTTGTCCCTTTGCGACTGACTGGTTTATTTCACTTAGAGTATTGTCTTCAGGTTTTATTCATGTTGTAGTGCATGTCAGAATTTCCTTCCTTTGTAAGACAGTAGGATTGCATTGCCTGTGTATGCCACATTTTCTTTATCCTTTCATCTGTTGATGGACACTTGGGTTGCTTTAATGCTGCTGTGGACATGGGTGTGTAGCTATCTCTTCCCCTAGTCCCCACTTCCTGATTTCACTTTTCCATCTTCAAGAACTCCGTTTTCTCAAGTGTATACCCATCCATATCGTTTCCCTCTCTCCTAGTGAGTGAACCATGTCCATTCCTCATCAAGTTAGCTCTGCTCTGCCTAGAGAGGCTTCAGTGTCAGTCATGTACCTTTTAATGTGAGTTTGAGTGAGTGTGTTATCACATCATCTTCATTTGAAAGCTTAATTCTAATTGTAGACTGAAAGACTTGCATTAACTTGTATTAAGAAACTTTCTGGAATGTCCTCTGGAAAGTCTCAGCAGTGCTAAAGAGCAAAGAAATGGCTGAAGGTCAGGATGAAGTAAGAAAAGGAGAGTCTGCAATTCCCTGTAGAATAATAAAGACATCACTTCATTTTGAGGTTGGATTTTCAATTGGGACTAGAATTCTACTGGCCATCCTGATTTTATTTATTGTTGGATTAACTTTCTTTGTTCCTATTCTAGGTCTGTAAGCTTAGGCTTATTTCTTAATAAGCCCTAGGGCTGTTAGTTTTTGATATGGCTGGATTCTGCAGTTTGTACACTTTGGTTTGTGTGGCACCCACTTATATTTATTTTAATGGTTGTACCAAGCTTTTATCATACTCTACCATCCTTAGTTATGTTGTTTTTTAGCTTGTTATATCTGAACATGTTTAGAGTATGTGGTTATTCATGGAATTCAATGTAATGAACATCGGCTGAGAACTTTTTGTATGCCAGATACATGCTGGTAAGTGGGCCTATATTATTTAGCTTCTTTTAAGTAGAAAAAAGGAACCCAGAAGACTACTCAAGTTATATTTTAAAATAAGGTTTTATTTTAAAGAGAAGGAAATAAGGAGGATGGAAATCTTAGCACTTAGCAGGTCTCCCAAAGACTGGGACATGGTCTAAACACTATAAGGTTGTTCAGTCCAGGTCTGGCCACCTTGCTTCCTAGTTGTTCCCTTGGCAATTAATGCATGGCCTAGGGAAAGTACCTGAAAGTGCTAGTTGCCTCTTCAATATCTACTCTCCTCTCCTTTAGTAACAGAGCCCTCGATTTATTTGGACTGGTGACAAGCCCAGCTCAAAGTCTGCATTCCCAGCCTGGTTTGCATCTAGGTGTGGCAACCCACTCCAGTATCCTTGCCTGGAGAATCCCATGGGAAGAGGGGCCTGGCGGGCCACAGGCCATGGGGTCAGAAGAGTTGGACACGACTGAGAGACTTAGCATGCATGCGCGTGGCTGTTGTGGCGCGGGTGGACAGCCAGGGGCAGACTTGAGGATATCTAGCAGAGACTGAAACCACAAGGAGGAGCACGTTTGGATTTTTCCTGTTTTGCATTCTTTATTCCTGGAATTTGGAAGAATCCTGTAGCACAGGATGACATTTAGGTTGGCAGCCACGTTCAAAGGAGGCTGAAGCAGAGAAATTAAAAAAGCCTAGGTGCCTGTTTCTTTAGAGGATCTGCTACAGCAGCCCTCGATTGCTTGCCTCTGTTTGATCATCTTTTATGGGAGATACCGTGTGCATGGGCTGTTGTCACTGGCTCATGGTTACGAACAGCTGAATGTAATCCCTTTTGGTAAAGTGGGGAGGGTTCCTCCCTTCTGATGAAGCATCTGCTGGGTGTGCCTGCTTTTCCTCTGTTCCCACTCTCTTTTCTCTAATTTTCCTTCCCTTTTTTACTATTATCTCTACGTGCATCTTTTGGCTTCTTTCTCTGCTATTGTTCCATCATACTGTAGCTCCTTCCTCCATACCAAGAGTAGGAGCTGATGAGCTCAGCTAATTCCTGTTGCCTTCTTTCATCCAAGCCTTACAGGTAAGGTACTTGGACTTGGTTTCCATGGGGAGTCCTGTGGTATAAGCCATGGCACTTTCCATTAGGAAACCTCTCACTGGATATAGGGGGCTCTTGGAGTATTAATATACTATATCCCCTTACAAATTAGTTAAAAATACGAATAAGACATGGTCCCTGCATCCTAAGGGCTCAGAGCCTACTGAAGCAGAAGCATACATATATGCTTAGTGGGTTTTTGTTTTGTTTTGTTCTTTACAAAAATCCAACTCTAAGTCAGATGATAATGATAAAAGAGCTAACTTATGTTTTACATTTTTTGTCTGAAACTTTTCATGCATTATTTCATTTAATTCACACAAAGTTTAACTTGTGAAGTAGGTATAATTGTTATCCTCACTTTACATGTAAGAACACAGGCTTAGAGAAGTGAAGTAGCCTGCCCAGGATCATACACTGGGGATGTGACTGTGTAGGGAAAGATCCCAGGTCACTGGAATTTCAGAGAGTATACTCTTAACCTGCATCTTATGTGACCTCACAGAAATGAAATGAAGCTCCTTTTCATGCCCATATCTTGGTGTATGAGGATAGAGAGGTGGGAGATCTGAGTTCCAATTCATGCTTCCGCTTTCTGTCCTTTTATTTCTCAGATTTTATTTCCATCTGTAAAACAAGGGTTGATGAAATGGGCTTGAAAGACTTGGCTGTTGAAAGGCAGAGTTTGATCCTGGTGGACCACATGCTTGTCACTTGGCAAGAAGACTCAACAGAACCCCTGAGCTGTGGTGGCTCTGGCTGGTCTATTCAGCCTGGGCTCCATCTGTAGCGTTAATCCTCTGGAAAGTGACTCTTTAAAATAAAGCCAAATCGTCCAGGGGGGACATCTGAAGCATGAACCAGAGGATGTGTTTAAGAAGCTTACCCTGATGCTGAAAAGCCTCCAACAGGAAACAGACATGGCTCATAGTCACTCAGTCAGCTCTAGTCTAGTTTTTATATGGCATTTCTCTTCCTTTCTCCACTCACTTAAATGGCCAATATTCTTAATATGAACCTGTTCCCTTAGATTGCTTCCAGGAGGCAGCATGGCAAACCGGAATGCATACAGGCTTGGAGTTAGGTTAAAGCGATTTAAAATTTAGCTCATCCTTGGCCAGTCATCTCACTTCTCTGAACTTCCTTTTTTCCTTCTGTGCAGTGGAGACAATAACATCAGAGAGAATTGTTAAGAGGATTAAGTAGTTTAATGTGTATAAAGGGCCTGATCCAAATCAAGTTGCTCTCCCTACCTTTGACCCGTGATATTCCCTAGAAGGTATTTCTCTTCACCAAGAGTCTGTAACTTCAAACAGTTTGCAAGAATTACATGGTTTTAAAGACTAATTATTAAGATGGAAAAATTTAGCCTCGAGATTCTACAGAACTGTAGACTATGTCATTTAATTTTATAACATAATAAAATTATCATAAAAGCAAACACATGCTATAATAAACATGAGCCATTTTGTACCCAGTCATAATATGGACTTCTTTTCTAGATTGTAAACTATTAAAAAAATAGGTGAAGAATGTACATGGTGCAAGACTACAAAGGATATACAGTGTAAAGTAAGCTCCTGACTCTCCTCTTCAGAATCAATTGCTATTGCTCATTCATTACATATCTTTCCAGAGATAATCTATGAACACTGATGCATGAATGGGAGATGACATGTGCAGAGTTCTGCACTTGGCCCTTAGCAGTGTATCCTGGGACATATTCCATGCCAATTCATGTTGAGCTGCTTTAATGTTGACTTAATGTAGACTCTGTGTCTTGAACTAGATTCTCAGAGATGACCTTCTCAGATGGTAAAGAGTCCATCTGCAATGCAGGGGACCCAGGTTCGATCCCTGGGTTGGGAAGATCCCCTGGAGAAGGGCATGGCTACCCACTCCAGTATTCTTGCCTCGAGAATTCCATGGACAGAGGAGCCTAGCTGGCTACAGTCCATGGGGTTGGAAAGAGTTGGACACCACTGAGAGACTAACACACAGTATAGTCCGCTCTCTGTATCTGTGGATTTCACATTCACAGTTTCAACCAATGAGCTGCCATTCAGTTGAATTAGTGAATGCAGAACCCTCAGTACTGAGGGGTGACTGTATTTGTTGTACTGCACCAGTATCTACAGGATTTGAGCTTCACAAATTTTAGTGTCTGTCGGAGTTCTCAGAACCAATCTCCCCATCCATTCCCTTTATATACAGAGAGAGAGGACTGTGCAAACTTTCACTGTGTAGAGGAGGACACTGTGGCTTACAGGAGTGTGAACTGTTCAAGGTTGTAGATCTCTTGATTTTCATTCTGGTGAGCTTTCCTTGTCACCAAGCTGTGGATGAGTATAGGTGTGTGCACAGACATGTGTGAGCACATTGGCCAGTCAGTTAGCTAATACCTACTACTTGTGACATGGCACCTTTCATTTAAAAGTTATAACAAGAGATACAGAGACAAATGAGGAGAGTGAACTTGAGTAAAGAATCTGTTCAAGGTTTTTGGTTCTCTCAGGCTCTAAAATCCATACCCTTTGGCACTGCACCCAACTTTCTCTCTCCCTCTTAGAGGTAACAGTTTCAGGAAAGTGGGGACAAAAGATGCAAAGAGGTGTAAAGTGATTAGATTTTGATTAAATGTGGAATACTTCCCTGGTGGCACAGACGGTAAAGAATATGCCTGCAACATTGGAGACCTGAGTTCGATCCCTGGGTTGGGAAGATCCCCTGGAGGAGGGCATGGCTACCCACTCCAGTATTCTTGCCTGGAGAATCCTCATGGACAGAAGAGCCTGATGGGCTACAGTCCACGGGGTCACAAAGAGTTGGACACGACTGAGCGACTAAGTGCGCACACACATAACTTCCAGTAAAACAAATGACTTTGTTGAATCTTAAGGAAAAGGCACATTGTGTTATATTGACAGAGGTGAGGGTGGCTGGGCAGATGGGTCGTTAGGAAGTGTGGATCAAAGTTGCCTGCAGGTGTGGTGAGGGCATCACAGCTTCATGATGACAGCCCAGTCTATAGGCGCTCTCAGAATGACACTGCTAACTGATGTCTTGTTCGTAAGATCCAAACCTGTCAGCCAACTTGGTCAGCATCCCACTCCCTTCTTTTAAACCATGGCATGTGTTGCCCAGTTTCATTTCCTTCTTTCCCCTGGAAAGTGCTCCCTTATCAGACTTGGAAGACAAAATTATTCGAGCCGCCTTCACTCACAGTGAAAACACCACTGTATTTCTCATTTATGTTATAGGTTAAATTCCTGTAGGGCCTGCCTTGCAGCACTGAACCACAGTGGATCCTAAGGCTCTGTCCATGACAGAGTGGATTGTGAACAGTAGATGACATAGTAATGTGGCCACAGCCATGGTGGCTGGCTGCCTCCGGCCAGGATTTGCCTTTTTCTGGCAAGTTGAAAAGCACTGCCTGCTCACAGGTAGTGTCATGAATGTTTCCTCCCTATTTTGCATTGAATATGTGTGTGTATGTGAGTGTGTGTATAATCTTGGTTTTCTTTCCTCTCTTATTCCCTTATCACGTAGCATAAAATGTATTAATTTTATATATTATTATTTAATATTTTATTATTTATTATTATTTTACATCAATCTATAAGTTATGGGATATGATGAAGGGTAAACATGACTTAAGGACTTTACCTCCTGTTTGTTCTGAGGCGGAGGTTACTGTGATTTCAGCCTACACAAGATAGTTATATCATGTTAGGCAGAATTATGACCTTATTACTGTTTTATTTAAAGATCAAGTATGGTTTAAAGAGATGCATGTGGATGCCAGTTTGACAAAGGCTTAATCTTACCATGTGATCTTGGTGGGGCCTCAGTGTGCCCAAGATTAAACATAATTTTTGGGTGTGTCTGAGAGGGTGCTTCCCAATGAGATCAGCATTTGAGTCGGAGCACTCTGTAAAGTAGACTGCCCTCTCCGCTGTGGATTGGCATTGTCCAGTCCATCGAGGGCCCAAATAGAATGAAAGAAGGAGGAAGGAAGAATGAATCCCATTTTCCAGCCTCACTGCATGAACTCAGACATCTTATCTCATCTTCTGCCTTTGGACTGAGGTTTACACTTGGCTCTCCTGGTTTTCAGGCATTTGGACTCATACTGAATTACACCATTGGCTGTCCTGGGTCTCCAGCTTGCAGATGGCAAGAATTTCAACCTCCATAATCTCATTAATCAGTTCCTCATCACTCACGACTCTTGTAGCTTTCCCACTGAAAACTCATGGGGTTGGAGTTTGTAAATTTAACCCCAGAGCTCTGCTTGCCTTTTGGTGCACCTGCTACCAGGCAGTGGTGATTAGTCATGATCTCATGGATCAGATAGATATTGAGGAAACATGGATTAGCATGTTATGTTATATTCTACCTGCCTTTTTTATTTGTGGGAAAGCCTTTTAGCTTGCAGCCTACCTTTGTGATCAAGAAAGATTTTTAGAATGCGGATGTTCATAACCGATAGGTTCCCAGATCACTGCCAGACAGTGCTGATTTTTAAACAAGTTGTATTTTCCTAGACTATACTATTTTGAAACACTTAACCAGAATCCAACACTCTTCCTGAGAAAATAAAGGATGCAGTTTTTCATAATTCATCATTATAAAAACATCGATACTTATGCACAAAGAATTCTTCATTTTTTTCAGTATCTAATTTTCTGATAATGAAGTAATGACTGAAAATGGCTTACACTCAAGGTGAAGCCTACTGAGGATGAGAATGCCAGATATTAGATGTTGCCAAATCAGGACAGGATATAAATGTTCCTCTTTCCAGACTCTTATTATAATCTTTAGGTCTTTTATTCACAGGAGACCTAAACCCTAAATAATACAGAATAAACTAGGACACTGAAATGAAGGTAGGGACAGGGGTATTTGAAAGGTGTATTCATGATTCATTTATGCTTGTTCTCAAAATTCAGTGTATCTTGAATAATTTTGATAGTGTATCCTGCAGATTTAGGGCATCAAAAAAAGTAAGTTTTTTGATGTAGACTAGATTTTGGGTTTGCAGAAATACCGCTGCCCTCCATAAACTGATATGTGCCTGGGAGAAGAATATCCACTCACCAACTCCTGCTGGCAGGATTGTATATTGGGTGTTGTGTTAGAATACTTTGTGTTGCAAGTGACAGAAATCTAACCCTTGAGCATTTAGTTTAAGCAGAAATGAAGAATATTTGAAATACAGGGGTTTCTTATATAATTGAAGAAGGATTTATAAATAAAATTTCAAAAGAAGTAAGGAAATGTCCAGGCTTCCCTTCAGGAACAACTGGAACTGGGGCATTTATTTCTGTACTGGATTCTTTCATGTCTAACACCTATCGTGGCTTCTTCTTGCGGTATTCCTCCTTCATTCGCTCTCATTGCAGACCAAATCCCTCCCAAGCATCATATTTCATAGCCTTCACCCTGAGAATACTGAATTCCTACCTTTGTTCCATTTGAAAGTCCTGGGAAAGAACTCTGATTGGTCAGGCTTCGGTAAAGTACCAACCTTTGACCAATCAACCCTGGCCAGGAAGATGAGATAAGGCTTGGGCATTGCTACCAGACACCAGAAGAGAGACTCCTGAGTCAAGTAGACCCCATTTGGTACCAACCACAGTTTGCTAGTCCTAGGTCTGTCTAGGTGCTCAGGCATCTCTTCATTTCCTGAAAAAACCCTGTATATTTGGTATGTTCCTATGTTGAAATCCAGGTACAGAAATCTGGAGGAACTCTGGATGATGTACTTGCAGACCACATAATAATCTCTGGCCCAGGGGAAAAGATCCTCTTGGCCATAGGATAAAGATGTAGAGAAATTTCTTACGCCACACACCCGAAAGGAACGCACATATCTTAGAGACAGAGGTGAACATGAGCACTTTGGCATTTTATTTTCCCCATGAAAAGACATGTCAAACCACTAACACATTCATTTCCCTAACTTCCTTTGCAAAGGCTCATCCTACCTCCCCATCTTTGAAACACTCAGTGGGGACACTCACTGGCTTTGATATCACAAATAATTTTTTCTTTGGGATGAAGGTGTTTGCTGAGGCAGCAGATTTCCCTGCTTGATTCTTTATTTGTGCATTAAAATATAATAGGTCTTCAGTTTTAATCCTAGACCAGAAAGAACATAAAATGTGTTTGATCTCTGGTTCGTGATGGAGCTCCTTAGGTCTTGGATAGATTACTTCTGAATAGGTGCCCTTTGCCCAGAACTCCAGCAGGTACTCCAGGGCAAAGATAAACTGTGTCTCTAGAGATGAAAGGACAGTTGTTTTCCCCACAAAACCTCATAAATCAGTTTTGATATTGTTTTTGTTTGACTTTATTTTATTTTTTTCAGGCACAACATTAGGGCTGTTCGATGCGTTTAACTGAAAATATTTGTATAGTGTCCTGGGTTTTCTTTTGTGATGAAAAGTGTTACCTCAAGAAACTAGCTGATAAATTGCAAGGCAAAGTGAAATGAACATCCACCCAGCATCAGGCTCTGAGAGTCCAACATCTGATTGTACTTAGTGAGGAGGAAACTTGAAAAAAAAATCAACCCAACTTTCATTTCTTGCTTCTTTTATCCTTAAGCTCAGCAATAAACTAGCACTCTTTGGTTAAAAAGTCAAGGGAACAGATGTATCATACTGGTGCTTCAGCATGTATATTTCAAGTGGGGCACGTAAAGTATGCGAACGCCTCTCAACCCTCAGTGGGGAGAGCCTCGAGCATGTGCCACGCTGCTGTCAGTCACCAGGGCACATCCCTGAAATTATAGCTCCTCTAGTTCCCTGGGGAGAAGGCAGTGGCTCCCCACTCCAGTACTCTTGCCTGGAAAATCCCATGAATGGAGGAGGCTGGTAGGCTGCAGTCCATGGGGTTGTAAAGAGTCAGACACGACTGAGCCACTTCACTTTCACTTTTCACTTTCATCCATTGGAGAAGGAAATGGCAACCCACTCCAGTGTTCTTGCCTGGAGAATCCCAGGGACGGCGGAGCCTGGTGGGCTGCCGTCTATGGGGTCACACAGAGTCGGACATGACTGAAGCGACTTAGCAGCTGCAGCAGCAGCAGTTCGCTGGAGCTTGGTACAAAGGGATGCACTTCTGGAGGCTGGCTGCTCATTTCACAGAGAGGAAGGAAGTGGTTGACCTGTACAGAGCTGAAACACCAACATTTGACAGCTGGTAGGTCACAAGCGGAGCCTGGAAACGATACTGTTGAAAACTAGGGACAGACCTCAGAGGCAGTTTAAAAAGGCACTGAGTGCAAGGTCTTGAGTTCTGTCCCAGAAGACCTGGGTTGTGTTCCACCTGGCCCTTGCTAGTCAGATGAAGTTACTTAGTTTTCTGCTCCCCAAACTGGGCCTATCTGTGTTTGCCTCGGAGAACTTTTAGGGTGAATGACAGTGCATGGGTCTGTGTTTGGTCTTGCAGTCCTGTCCAAGTCTTTGTGACCCTTTTGGACTGAAACCTATCAGACTCCTCTGTCCATGGGATTTTCCAGGCAAGAAAGCTGGAATGGATAGCCATTTCTTCTTCCAGCGGATCTTCCTGACCGGGGATCGAACCTGCTGTTCCTGTGGCTCTGACAGTGCAGGTGGATTCTTTACCTCCTGAGCCCTGGAGTGGGGTGCCATTGCCTTCTCCAAGGAATAACAGTAGTGTGCATAAAATGATTTTCTTATGCTCTAGTGTAGCCTGTATTTTTTTTTAAAATTAGAATTCATTACATATAAGAAAGGCTTCACTCAACTTTTTAAATTCAGAAGCTGGAAAGGACCTTTGAAACCATCTGGTTCGACTTCCTAATTTTGAGAGACTTCCTGATTTTGAGGCAGTGGCTTTTCCCAGGAAAGGATGGGCATAATAGGCTGGAAAAGGCACATGTTTCAACCTTAGCATGGTACTCCTGCTAAACCATGCTACTGTCCGACTCTAAGTGCCACCAGGGCAGGGCCCCCAGAGGTGTATTCCATGCCTGTTATGGTGCCTGGCATTCAGTGAAAGTTTGTTCAGTTGATAAATGAAACTTAGGGATGCTAAACTTTAACCAGAAGAGATCATTTTTTTTTTGCTTTGTGTTTCATCTTCTACGTCTTTCTGAAGAGTCAATGAGCAAAATATTGTGAACTGTTTATTACATAAGACAAATTACTAAGCAGCTTAGTATGTGTACTGAACAAAAAATGGGATATTTGAAGGAAAACTGCCTACTGATGTATGACAGTGCAGTTGAAACCCTAATCATTCTTAGGCTGTTAGATGTCTGCTTTACCCCTAGGATTATGACGTGTTAAATTGAGAAGAGAGGTTATGTTGTTGTGGTTACCAAACATCCTACAGAATATGCACAAACAAACAAAACTGGTGAACAAGCTGTTCTCTTGGTAGTCCCCAAATGCCTTTAGGAATTGGTGATGGCTCACATCTTTTTTTCCTAAGAGTTAGGATGAAATAAAGATGCCTGTCCCTCTTCTCAAAAACACCCTTTTTGGCTCAGGCCAGGATTCTTGGCCTGGTTTTCTGCATGGCCATGCTCGCTTTGCTCAGTAAGTGAATGGAGTCCACAGAGAACCCCTTGACCGCTGTTGGCCATCTGCCATCCACTACTGCTACCTCTTCCTGCCATGTAAGGAAGGATGGCCAGATGAAGGGTAGTTAGACTCTGAAGGTCTGGCACATGGGGCTGCAGTGTTGCAGACTAGAGGAGCTACTGTTGAATCTGTCCTTCTTTGTTGGGGAGCAGAGCTAGATAGGAGCAGGTGACTTCCCAGGCAGTCTCATACTTGGTGCCTAGATGCTCTGTAAATATGTGTCCAATTGTTATACAGGCTGCATGGGAGAAGCATGAGTGGTGCTCTGCTTCTCTGTTTTCCCAAATAATTCAACTCCAGACCCAAACATACTTATCTTTTTGAAACAAAAGCCTTGCATTCTTATTGAGTGGGGTTATTTGTTCATCTAAATGACTGAGCAAGCCTCTTATGGTGACAGTTTAAACAAGGGCACTGTGAACAGCCCTGCAGGTCAGGTGTAAATGACATCTGCTGGAGTTGTGCAGACTCTGCATCATGATCTTGTTTCCCTGAGTTTAAATAATTCTTATTATTTTTCGTGTGCTTCCCTGGGAGAGGGGCCACACACAGTCCCACCCCACACAATTTATAACTCAATTCTTTTCTAACCTTGCTAAGTGCTCTCGGTAACATGAGTGCTAGGAAAAATAATTTTTTCCATCTTGCTATAATTCTAGTGATATTTTTAGCACCTCTTAAATACTAGCACCCCAGGCAACTCCTTCCTGACCTACCTCTTAATCTGGCTCAGTATGGAATACAATATAAAAAAGAGAAAAAAAGAAATTTGTGGTAATGAGAGATCACTGGAGACATTTACAAGCTCATAAAATGTAGGTGAACTTCCAATGTGTGATGCTTATCCAATGTGTGCATCAACATTTTTCAGAATTCACTGAAGATCCAAAAAATAGGAGTCAAATCTATTTTGGCTTACTTTGTTCCTCGTCAATGAAGGAAATAATAAACTTTATAATGATAAGACTTTATATCATTTCAAAGGGTTTTCATGTGTATGATGTAATTTCTTTTTAAGGTGCAAGCCTTTCGGTTCATAATACTTTACCGTCGTTCATTATTGGTCCATGTAAATCCCTCTTACTTTATCATGTTTTCCCCTAATTCCCCAACCTCCGTTCCAAGTTCCCTCTCCCCAATATATTTCCAGCTATATGTTGATAATGAGTCTTTAAAGTTGTGTGTGTCTTACTAAAATACAGAGTGCTGTGGGGAACATATTTGTGTTTTTAACTGTGATTCAATCTTGTATTTAATATCATATGGCTGTAGCTAGTTAGCTCAGTATTTTTAACTCCTGCAAGGTATTACATAGTGAGCATCCACTGTATTTAAAAAAATATTTTAAAAATTCTGGTAAAATATACATCACATAAAATTTACCATTTAATTATTTTCAAGTGTACAGTTCTTTGGCGTTAGGTACAATCACATGATTCTGACAACCATCACTACTGTCTTTCTGCAGAACTTGTTCATTTTACCAAACCAAAAGCTAACTGTTAAACACGAACTCCACGTTCTCCTTTCCCTTCAGCCCCTGGCAACCACCATTGAATCTACTGAATTTTATTATTCCCCTACTGATGGACACAGGGGATGTTTTCAAGTCCTAGTACCACAAACCCTACCACCACCAGTGACCTCATCATACAGATCCCCTGTGAAGCTGTGCAAGAATTTCTCTGGCTTAATAGAATCAGAAGGAGATTTTGGAATCATAGGGACACATGGTTTTCTAGAAAGACTGTACCAGTTTACAGTTTCCCCAAAGGTATCCCAAAGTTTCTACTTTGCTGTATCCTGCCTTCTCTAGAATTAGCTACTTTTAATTTTCTTCAGTGGTAATAGTCTTATTTTCACTTAAATTTCTTTGTTTACTGAAGAATCTGAGCATCTCTTAATATTCTTTTTAGTTACTCAGGCTTTTGTTTCTGAGAATTACCTTTGTAATACTTTTGCTCATTTTAAAATTGGAATTCCCACTTTTTCCTTATGGATTTTCAGGAGTTGTTTGGATATTATTTGGTGCAAAGTTCTTGCTGGTTTTGTGTTAAAAGTATTTTCCCCCTAAATTCTCATCTCTTAATTTGTCTATGGTGTTCTTTATTATTTTTTTTAACTTTTTATTTTGTATTGAGGTATAGCTGATTAACAAACAATGTTGTGAATTTCAAGTGAACAGCAAAAGGACTCAGACAAATGTATCAATTCTCCCCCAAACTCCCTTGGGAAGTTGATTGTTGATGATCCATTTCCATCTGACAGAGGAAGCTGATAATCCTTTTTTTTCCTTTCTAGGTGGGAAGTGGCTCATCACCTCCCAGGATCAATCTCATCTCAGTTGGGGGACAACATCAAAGTAGCTTTGCCCTCTCTACCTGAAAAATTCTAGCATCTCTATTTGTACAAGAAGTCAGCCTTGCGAAATTCCTGTTTTTCTAACTTGCAAAATTCCTGTTTTTCTAATTTGTAACAAACTAGCCAGCAATGATGACAAAATAGGATTCCAGGGGCCGGGAACACAGGGGAATCATTAGGTTACCACCACCTATTTCTCTTTCATCTTTTTTATTCTTTAAGAAACACATTTTATTGTTTTTGTTGTTCCCAAGTAACTTTATTTTGACACAATCAAATCATCAGTTTTTTAATGTTAGCATTCATGTTTTTAGTGTCTTGTTCCAGAAGTCTTCTGCTAACCCTATATAAAAAATGTACTATTGTACATTTTCTTTACATTTTTTGTTCTCTCATATCTCATCTATATTTTCTCCATAAAGGTACCTCTCACATTTGTGCCTTTAATCTATCTGAAGTACACCTTTTTTTTACTAGTCTCGTATAAGGTCCAGCCTAATTTTGCCTCATCTTGGTGATCTACTTTCCCATCAGAATTTAGTAATGTAAATGATTCATCCTTTTCTTCTTGTTTTGTGGTACCAGCTTTATCTCACATTAGCTCCCTTGTACGTGTGGTGCTGCTTGTAGAAACTCTGTTCTTTTCCATTGGTCTGTTTGCCTGTTATTCCTGGTTCAGTGCCATGCTGTCTGCACAGCTTTGTAATATGTCTCAGTATCTGGTGGGGTGAGTGTCTCCTTGATTGTCTGTTTCAAAATCGCCTTAGCTATTTGTGGAATTTCACTTTCCCATATACATTTTAGAATGAGTTTATGGAATTCTTTAAAAAATCCCCTTGGAAATTTGATGAGATTGCCTTGAGTATATAGATTAATTTGAGAAGCATTGACATCATTCCAGTGTTTCTCTATTTATTCAGACTTTCCTTTATGTACTTTAATAGAATATTTTTAGTGTTTATTTTATAAAGGTCATATATTATTAGTTCCTAGATACATTGTAATTTTTGTTATTGTAAATGGCATCTTACGTTCTAGTTCATCATTGCTAGCATAGAGGGATATTACTGATTTTGTAGATTTATCTTATAATACTCTTGCTAAACTCTAGAAGTTCTAATATTAATAATTTATTGAAACTCTTGAGTTTTCCCTGTGGATAATGCTATTATCTGAGCACAGTAAGTTTTATCTTCCTTGTCTAATCCTTATACTTCTTAGGTCTTTTTTGCCTTATAGCATTTGTCAGTTTCTCTTGTTGAATGAAGAAGTGATATGGGGCATTCTTGTTTGGTATTCATTATTAGTAGAAATAAGTGAAATGTTTCTTTATTATATGTGATGTTTAATATAGGTTTGTGACATGTAGTTTATTTAAACTCAGGGAAATAGTTCTCTGGGATCACTGATCTTTATTGAATGCTTTGTTTGCATGTTCTTAGATAATCATATGATTTTTCTTCCTTCCTTCCCACATCACATCATTAAGCATCTGTCCTATGCCAAGAATGCTGAGAGGATAAAGTGAGAATTGGAGATTATAGGCAGACTTTTTGGAGATAATGAACAGTACCAGGGGCAGTTAAATCTATGGCTCTTTAGGGCTTTGTAGGAAGCAGTTGAAGGGATTGTGCGAGGAAAAAAAAAATCTCATTAAAATTGTATAATATGGTGATTAAAAGTAAATTTATTGAGTATTTACTGTGTGTCAGGATCTTAATTTGCAACTTTAAAGCTGTTATGTCTCTTTAAGCCTCATAATAACCATGTGAGGTGGAATTATTCTCACATTTTAAGGTAGAAGAAACAAAGGCTTAAAGAAGTTAAATAACTTTGTTGTTTTCTTGGAGTGTTGGGAATGCTGATGGCCTTGAGGAGAGGAACCAGGAAATGGGGAAAAAGGAGTAAAAGGGAAAATTTCACAGATTCCCTTTTGTTGTTGTTGTTCGGTCACTAAGTCATGTCTGATTCTGCGACCCCATGGACTCAAGCACACCAGGCTTCCCTTTCCTTCACCATCTCCCAGAGTTTGCTCAAACTCATATCCATTGAGGTGGTGATGCTATCTAACCATCTGGTCATCTGCCGCCCTCTTCTCCTTTTGCCTTCAATCTTTCCCAGCATCAGAGCCTTAGCAAGTAATAGAGCCAGTGTTCAGACTCAGATCTCTTTCCAAAGCTCATGTCTTTCCCACACACTGTATCATATTCCTTAAAAAATCTCTATTGATAATATGAAAGAGATATAAAGAAGAATCCCAGTCAGTCATTAAAAGCAAAACAAAACAATTCCATCTCAATATACTATAAATTTGAGGGAAAGAAAAATGAACTAGAGCTCCTTTGAGAAATTACCAGTTTCAGTACTGGGACCATGAAGGTACAAGATGATCTTGGAATGTGTTGTTATGCCAGAAAGCAAAGAAGTTCTCATAGAAAATGATAGGGACCTGTCAAAAGGGTATAAGAATCAGCTAAAGGGGCTCCTGATGGTCAGATCTGGAAACATTTGAGCATCAAAAGAAACAAGACCAGTAATTAGTTGTAATCCATTGAATAAAGTGAGAATCCATGAGTCTGTACTAACAAATATATGCATAGGAGAAAAAAGATTCTTCCTTTTGTACACATGATAAACATGGAGAGAGTGGTGTAGTTGGGAAAATCACTATTTTGCAGCCATCACTGCAAAGATTGTTTTAGGCTGGAATCATCAGTGGATGCTAAATTCCCATGTGAAGCAGAATGGCCTTGAAATGTCTGTCCAGATTTTTTTTTTTTCCTTCAGTGCAAGGGAGGAAAATAATAAATATACAATGAAGAAATTGGACAACACCTTAAGTTAGCAATAAAAATCATTTTCACCAAGGATGGGCTTGTGTGGCTCTAGAGTTGATACTTCAAGGGTGCAGCATCATGGTATATAACCAAATCTAATCATAAGGAGACATGAACCAAACCCAAACTGAGGAATGTTTTATACAGTAGTATTCTATATAATAGCTGACCTGTCCTGAAGGACTGAGAACTGTTTCAGTTTAAAAGAGATGAAAAGGACATGACATATAAAATTCAATACTGTTTGTGATCCTTAACTATATCCTATCCTGGAGAAAGGAATGTTATATAAAAAAAGGCATTATTGGTACAATTGATAAAACTAGATTATTGATTGTAGATGAGATAAAACTATTGTTTTTGTGTTAAATTTCTTGAATTAGATAGCAATTGTAGCACCATAAAAACACTTTGCTTTTAAGGACTATATACTGAAATATTAAGGGGAAATGGAGCATTTTCTAATGGCTCAGAAAGGAAATAAATAATAAAATATGTACAGGTAGAAGAATGAGAAAACAAATGTGGCACGATGGTAATGAATTAGCGAATCCAAGTAAAGGCAATATGGAAGTTCTCTGTACAATATTTGCATATTTTCAGAAATTATGAACTTATTTCAGAATGAAAAAAAATACTGAGTAAGAATTAGTAAAGCCCTTTGTCGAAAGTACTGACAGGTTTGATCCATACCATCTCTGTTTTCCCACAGAATGGATGACGAACACTCCTAAATTACACATTTGTCCCTAAGATGGACTTTCTAGAAGCAGAAAGCTCCTTGTTGGTTATCTGCCTTCTCTTGCTTGTAAATTCAGTACCATTATTAAAAGGAAAGGGGGCATTTGTTAGTGAATAGAGGTTTTTATTGTTTTCCTTTACTCAGAATGGTGGATGCCAAGCCTAACAGTTTCAGCCTTGCCAAGACTCTGTTTCCCAATTTGATATATTTATAATAATAATCTTTAAGAAATCAACCCTCAGTGACACCCTGCACCTGAGGGGAGTGAAAAACCACTGACTTTTGTTTACTCTTTGCTGTGCTCCAGGATTCTGTATGGAGCTCAGTCATGTTGGGGATGTGTTTTGTGTGGTGCCAAGCAAGTCACCCAGATTGTGTTATCACCAATGCTTTGCTTAGAAGTGAACAGGAATTCTGTAAGTTGCATAATACTTCTATTTTTTTCTTTAAAATGAATTTAAAATTTGTAGTGAATACATATAAAATTGTGATGATATACATATAATGTATACTATAAAATTTATAATATAAGATAATCATTTTAAGCATACAGCTTAGTGGCATTAAGTACGTTCATATTGCTATGCTACTGTTATCGCCTTCCACAGAATTCTTTTCATCTTGAAAAACTGAAATTCTGTACTTATTAAACAGTAACTTCCTTCTTCCCTCTCCCCCCTACCCCTCCAGACCTTCGCAATCACCATTCTAGTTTCTGTCTCTGTGAATTTGATTACTCTTAAGTACCACGTATACTTGGATACTATATTTGTACTTTTGTGACTGAGTTGTTTCACCTAGCATAATGTCCTCAAGTTTCATCCATGGTGGCATGTGTCAAATATTCTTTGCTTTCAAGACTGAGTATTATTCTACTACATATATGCATATGTACATATATACACATTTTGTTTGTCATCCGTGGGTTGATGGACATTTGGGTTTTGTCCACCTTTTGGCTTTTGTGAGCAATGCTGGTGTGAACATTGCTGTACACATTTATGTTCAAGTCCCTGTTTGCAGTTCTTCTGGATATATACCTAGAAGTGGAATTCTTGGATCGTATAGTAATTCTATTTCTAATTTTTTGAGGAGCCGTCATACTTTTTCTATAGTGGATGCACTAATTTACATTCCTATCAGCAGTACAGAAAGCTTCCAACTTCTCCACATCCTCTGTAACACTTGTTATTTCATTTTATTTTACTAGCAGTCATCCTATTGCATATATCTTATTGTGATTTGAGTTGGATTTCTTTTAAATGCAAACTCCCTCGAGAAGGAAAAGCAAATATTTTCAGATTATCAGTACTCTAGAGTGAGTGAGTTTATAAGGTTTTCTTTTTTTCTCAAAATGACAGCTCCCTTTAGAATGGCATGTATATGGATGGAAAATTACTTGTAGTATTTAATCTAACCCTGAGATAAGAGCCTGGAGGCCTTTTTCCAACCCATTATTATGAGGTCTTTGATAAATCAATATAATTCACAAAAGCCTCAATTTCTTTATATGAAAAATGTACACAATACTCTATAGCAGTGGCCTTCAAGATTTGGCACACATCTGAATCCCCTGGATGGCTTGATAAAGCACAGATTGCTGCACCAATCCTCAAGGTTTCTGAGGAATTTGCATTTCTTCCAGTGGTGCTGATGTTGCTCAGGCAAGGGACCACACTTTGAAAATCATGGCTCTAGGGATTTGTTTTAAGAGTGAGATAATGCAAATAAAATAAAATAATTTCCCATAGTTATTAAACACTGTGAAATGCCAGAGATTAATTTAATCACATGAGGACAGAGAGGTCTCATGAGTTAGGTGGTGGAATCTAATAGAGTGATACTTTTCAGGACTGCCCTAAATCTCAGTGATTTGAGCTGTCTGAGAAGTGGGCCAATGAGGAGAGAGTAGGGGATATCATGAAAGAGATGGACTTTGGGAGTGAAGCTGGGAAAGTGTCAAAACCTCATTTTATCAAAGACACAAGTTTGCCCAGGACCAGTTCTAGTGCCTGCTTGAGGCTTCTGTATCAGTAAAGAATTGTTTGGGTGCTACTGCTAAGTCGCTTCAGTTGTGTCCGACTCTGTGCTACCCCATAGACGGCAGCCCACCAGGCTCCCCCGTCCCTGGGATTCTCCAGGCAAAAACACTGGAGTGGGTTGCCATTTCCTTCTCCAATGCGTGAAAATGAAAAGTGAAAGGGAAGTCGCTCAGTCATGTCCAACTCTTGGCAACCCCATGGACTGCAGCCCACCAGGCTCCTCTGTCCATGGGATTTTTCAGGCAAGAGTACTGGAGGGGGGTGCCATTGCCTTCTCCATGTTTGGGTGCTAGGATGAGAAAATTCAAAGAATGGGCATAATAGCTGCTTAAACAATTAAGGGCTTACTTTTTTTCTCATGCAAAAAGAACTCTAGAGATAGAAAGTTATTTGTATTGATTCAGTGGCTCAAGGATTTCAGTATTGAGGTCTGTCAATTTTTTGCCCTCTGTCATGCATACAATATAGCTGCTGCAGTTGCAGCCATTACACCTGCTCTCCGCACACATATTCATGGAAACAGATAAAGAAGAAAGGTCAATGTTTATGACAGGAAAACAAAACTTTCTCAGACATTTTTGTCTGGTTTTTGTTTATGCCTCAATGTCCAGAGCTTCCCTTGGCCATTCATAGCATCAGTGTGGCTGAGGAATGTTTCAGTTGAGTACACAGCTATCTAAAACTAAATTGGAATTTTGTCATTAAGGTGGAATGTGTCTGTCCCAGCTTCATAATTTTTCCTGCCCCTAGTGACTTTAGGCTAGGATGGTCAGGCCACTGTGGGCAAAGCTATTAGTGTGAGTTCTCTTTTTTTTCTTGTATAACTTAATGTACCTTTTTTTTTTTTAACAGTTATTGTCATCATTAGTACTTTAACATCTATGACAAATTGAAGCTGGAGAGTACTTTTCACTAATGTTGGCTCAGCTATTTCTCCAAGTCACCTTGGGAGATCATATCAGCCCTATTTTGTAGGTATGAGAATAGTTACTCCTTTTCCATTTGTCTCTCTCTGAATCCTACCACTTCACTAAGTTTCTGTGGCCTGTCATCCTGCTTTGGTCTCTCCCACAATGTGGTATGCTTTCCAAATTCCCCAAATCCTAACATTTTCCTATGTCCCATTGCCCCTGGGAACTCTGTGGTGATCAAGCTAATCTGATGGACTGATTCATGGGAAAAACCACATTTAAGAGGTGAACTCTGAAAGTAAACTTTGGCTGTCATTGTGTACAAAAGTTTTTCAGTCTGTGTTCCCATCCAGAAGTTAATGCTTTTCTTAGCCTCCTAATCTACTCGCCATGGCGTAGAGGCAATAATGAAGTCCACCTTATGCATTTTTGAGAATCTCCTTGGAAATGTGCTTTGTAAACATGAAATCATATATTTATTTGTGGTTTATCACTTTGAGTTTTCTTTGTGAGCTTGAGTGGAGAATAAATAAAGAAATGATATCTTCTGAGGATGGTAACATTGTGAATATTCAGGGAGATTTGAAAGAGGAAAGTCTGGTAGCTGGGCCATCAGGCTCCTGCCAGGAAGGTAACCTCAGGAGTAGATGTTCTGGGGAAGACAGTGGAAAGAAGGCAGAAAAAGAAGGAGGTATAGGCAATGGCTAATGGACAAGGCTGGGCAGGTGAAATGAGAGTGGGAGGAAATGAGTGCTGATACTGGTAGTCTCACTGAAGATGAAATAAGGGGGCCAGGTCAGGGACAGGAAAGTGGAAAAGGAGGCAGGGAGGTAGACTGGCCTGCAGGAAGCACCAGAGTGACTAGAAAGGAGATGATATTCCCAAGAAAGTAGGAGTCTGGGGAGAAGTGAGCCACCATAGATCAGTTTAGCCAATTTGAGTCCAATTCAGCAAACATTTATTAAAATTTTTCTAAAAAATTATTTTAAAATTAATTCTAATAGAAATATAGTTTATATATAATATTATATGTTACAGCTGTACAGTATACGGATTCATAGTTTTTAAAGGTTATATTCCATTTATGGTTATTATAAAATATTGGCTATATTTTCTGTGTCATATAGTATATCCTTGTAGCTTATTTTATATCTAAGAGAATTTATACCTCTTGATCCTCTACCCCTGTTTTGCCCTTCCCTCTCCCCATTGGGAACCACTAGTTTGTTCTCTGTATCTGTGAGTCTGCTTCTTTTTTGTTATATTCATTATTTTATTTTTTAGATTCTGCATATAACTGATATAATACCAAAAAAGTATTTGTTTTTCTCTGTGTGACTTTTTTTCACTTAGCATAATGCACTCTAAGTCCATCCATGTTGCTGCAAATGGCAAAATTTTACTCTTTTTTATGGCCGAGTAATGTTCCATTATATCCTTTCATCTTCTTTATTCATTCATTTATTGATGGACATTTAGATTGCTTTCATATCTTGGCTGTTTTAAATAATGCTGCCATAAACATTGGGGTTGGAGAAGGCAATGGCACCCCACTCCAGTACTCTTGCCTGGAAGATCCCATGGATGGAGGAGCCTGGTGGGCTGCAGTCCATGGGGTCGCGAAGAGTCGGACACTACTGAGCGACTTCCCTTTCACTTTTCACTTTCATGCATTGGAGAAGCCAGTGGCAACCCACTCCAGTGTTCTTGCCTGGAGAATCCCAGGGACGGGGGAGCCTGGTGTGCTGCCGTCTATGGGGTAGCACAGAGTTGGACACGACTGAAGCGACTTAGCAGCAGTAGCAGAAACATTGGGGTACTTGTGTCTTTTTGAATTAGTGTTTCTGTTTTTTTTCAGATACATAGCAGAGTGGAATTTCTGGGTCATATGGTAGTTTTAGATTTAGTGGGATTTTTTTTTTTTGCTCTTTTTTACGATTTATTTTTAATGCGGGATAGCCAGCACAACATTATTTTTGTTGTGTTTTTTTTTGAGAAACCTCCATCCTATTTTCCATAGTGTCTGTACCAATTTACATCTCATCAGCATTTGTTCAGCAAACATTTATCAAGTTTCATAGAAAAAAAATAATCCCTACCTCCTCAAAAAAAAAAAAATTGTCCTTGTGATCCCTAGAATTTGTGAATCTACTACTTTGTATTTTGCTGATATAATTAAGTTAATAAGCTAGAGATGGGGAGAGCAACCAGGTGGCTCAGGGTAATCACAAGCGTCCTTGTAAGTGAAGGGCGGGTAGAAAGAAGGATCTGAAGAGCTACTAGCTTTGAAGTCTGAGAGGAGAGCCATAAGCCATGGAAGGCAGGTAGCCTCTAGAAGCCCAAAAGCAAGGGAAATGGATTCTCTTTTACAGCCTCCAGAAGGCATGTCGCCGTGACACCTTGATGTTGGTCTAGTGAAACCCATTTTGGATGACCTTCAAAACTGTAAGCTTTTATATATATATATATTTATATATATATATATATATATATATATATTTATGTATTTTTTTTTTGCTTATGTACCCTAAACTCCTGATAATTTGGTATCACAACAAGAAAAAAACCTGATACATTGAGAAAATATCAGCTGGTGCTTCGGATTGGGAAATATGAATAAATAAGATATTAATGCTAGCCTTTAGACTAGCTTCAGACTCTTTAAAGGATTTGTGATAAACAAGATGTTGTATGTGAAAGCAGTAGATGACTATCAATTCCCTGGTCCGGTCAGTGATGGTCAAATTTAATGTGACCAGGAGGATTTATGCTAAAATGTAGATTCTGACCAACGAGGTTTGAAGTGACCCCAAGATTCTACATTGCAAATACTTCCTAGGTGATGCCTGTGCTGTTTGTCTGGAAACTATGCTTTGTTTAGTCAGGGTCTAGACTGTGAGTCTGTCTAGGGGCTGGGAAACCAAGAACAACAAAGCTTCTTAGTTATGATGGAGAAATTTGTTGGCATATCATTTGACACTAAAATTTAACAATATAAAACTTACTAGTAGAAGAAACTTGGGGCTTCAGACTCTTTAAAGGATTGTTGTGATAAACAAGATGTTGTATGTGAAAGCAGTAGGCAATTTATAAAGGTAGGCAAGTAGCAGGTAATATGCACTGTGTACAAATTTTAGTTACCCCCTTTGAATGTCAGATGAGAGCAGTTTTGGCAAGAAAGTGCAAGTGTCATTTTGGACTCATACTTCCTTTGTTAAAGTGAAGGAAGAAATATTTGCATTAAAAACATCTCAGTGTTTATCCCAGTCATTTTTCTTTTATGCCTTTTAAGTCCTCTGTTCTGCTCTGGTTATACTACACACATGGAGTGCAACACTTGAAAACAAAAAAAAAGTACAGAGAATAAAAGAGTAGTCACCTGTAACTCCATAATTCAGAGATTACCAGGAAGCACAGTTTTTCCAAGAGCTTGATTGATTTGATACTCTCTTAGAGTCTGTGCGGACTTTTGTCTCCTTTAAATATTTTAGAAAAGAATAACTGTATGCTCTTGTGTTGTGCACTGTTATTAATATCCTATAGTGATGTTGTCTTTAATAATTCCATTCACATCAGGGAACACTTTTCCATAAAGCAATAGTTCTCAACTGGGGGCTATTTTATTCTTTGGGAACATTTCACAATGACTGGAGACACTTTTGTATTGTCGTGACTGGGGGTAGGTTCCTGCTGGCACCTAGTAGGGATGCTCCCCAACATCCTACCATGCACAGGACAGCATCCACAACATTAATTATCTGCTTCAAAATGTCAGTGTTTAGTTTGAGAAACTCAGCTACAGAGCAGAGTGTTGCAAATTGTACTGGTCATCAGTCATCTGAAAGGCTTGTTAAAGCAACAATTGCCCCCTACCAAATTTCTGATCTAGTAGGCTTTGGAGGAGGCTGAGAGTTTGTAGTTCTAACAAGCTGTCAGGTGATGTTGATGCTGCTGGCCTGAGAGCCGCACTGAGAGAACTATTTCCTTAGGGCTTAATAGCTACATGACTTTAATTGACCCATATGAACTATTAGCTCCTTAATTTGGGTCCTGACTTATATTTAGTAGTTAAGCTTATTATACCGCCGCTGGTGTGTTGCAAACATCTCTTGGGCCCAGGCCAGGTCTCTTCCTTTCTTGGTATGTCCTGGGATGCTGAGAATAGAAAATAGGTCTCATTACTGTGGACCAGATGGTTTCACTTGGCTGTTTGGACTCGGCACCATATAAATGGCTCTAAGGACATATGAATGAGTTGTTGGCCTGGGAGAGATTGATAAAGAGAGGGGAGAGATGGAGCAAGTGAATGTGGAAAGGAAAGAAACATCCATTTTTTTTTTTTTTTGCAATCAAATTAGTTTTATTATAATTACCTTTGGTAAAAATGAAAGTGATCATAGGGAGAAAAAGTTATGTTTCATTAGCACAACTTTGTGGATAGCAGATTTTAGTGTTATTAATTGTCTTTTTCTTTTTTTTTTAATTTTTATTTTTTATTTTATTTTTTTTTTATTAAATTTTAAAATCTTTAATTCTTACATGTGTTCCCAAACATGAAACCCCCTCCCACCTCCCTCCCCATAACATCTCTGTGGGTGATCCCCATGCACCAACCCCAAGCATGCTGTATCCTGCGTCAGACATAGACTGGCGATTCAATTCTTACATGATAGTATACATGATAGAATGCCATTCTCCCAAATCATCCCGCCCTCTCCCTCTCTCTCTGAGTCCAAAAGTCCATTATACACAGCTGAGTCTTTTTTCCTGTCTTGCATACAGGGTCGTCATTGCCATCTTTCTAAATTCCATATATATGTGTTAGTATACTGTATTGGTGTTTTTCTTTCTGGCTTACTTCACTCTGTATAATCGGCTCCAGTTTCATCCATCTCATCAGAACTGATTCAAATGAATTCTTTTTAACGGCTGAGTAATACTCCATTGTGTACATGTACCAAAGCTTTCTTATCCATTCATCTGCTGATGGACATCTAGGTTGTTTCCATGTCCTGGCTATTATAAACAGTGCTGCGATGAACATTGGGGTACATGTGTCTCTTTCAATTCTGGTTTCCTCGGTGTGTATACCCAGCAGTGGGATTGCTGGGTCATAAGGTAGTTCTATTTGCAATTTTTTAAGGAATCTCCACACTGTTCTCCATAGTGGCTGTACTAGTTTGCATTCCCACCAACAGTGTAGGAGGGTTCCCTTTTCTGCACACCCTCTCCAGCATTTATTGCTTGCAGATTTTTGGATCGCAGCCATTCTGACTGGTGTGAAGTGGTACCTCAATGTGGTTTTGATTTGCATTTCTCTGATAATGAGTGATGTTGAGCATCTTTTCATGTGTTTGTTAGCCATCAGTATGTCTTCTTTGGAGAAATGTCTATTTAGTTCTTTGGCCCATTTTTTGATTTGGTCGTTTATTTTTCTGGAATTGAGCTGCATAAGTTGCTTGTATATTTTTGAGATTAGTTGTTTGTCAGTTGCTTCATTTGCTATTATTTTCTCCCATTCAGAAGGCTGTCTTTTCACCTTGCGTATATTTTAGATGGAGAAATATACCATGTTCATGGGTTGGAAGAATCAATATAGTGAAAATGAGTATACTACCCAAAGCAATTTACAAATTCAACGCAATCCCTATCAAGCTACCAGCCATATTTTTCACAGAACTAGAACAAATAATTTCAAGATTTGTATGGAAATACAAAAAACCTCGAATAGCCAAAGCAATCTTGAGAAAGAAGAATGGAACTGGAGGAATCAACTTGCCTGACTTCAGGCTCTACTACAAAGCCACAGTCATCAAAACAGTATGGTACTGGCACAAAGACAGACATATAGATCAATGGAACAAAATAGAAAGCCCAGAGATAAATCCACACACATATGGACACCTTATCTTTGACAAAGGAGGCAAGAATATACAATGGAGTAAAGACAATCTCTTTAACAAGTGGTGCTGGGAAAACTGGTCAAACACTTGTAAAAGAATGAAACTAGATCACTTTCTAACACCGCACACAAAAATAAACTCAAAATGGATTAAAGATCTAAATGTAAGACCAGAAACTATAAAACTCCTAGAGGAGAATATAGGCAAAACACTCTTAGACATAAATCACAGCAGGATCCTCTATGATCCACCTCCCAGAATTCTGGAAATAAAAGCAAAAATAAACAAATGGGATCTAATTAAAATTAAAAGCTTCTGCACAACAAAGGAAGAAACATCCATTTTTTATCGTGCTTACGACACTCTCTCACTGTATCTCGAAACCTCAACACACCTGTGCAGAGTTTTGCAATTTCTTATAAAAACAACGGCCTTTTAGTCTGGAATGGTAGATTCTCAACCTGACACTATCTTAATGGTATTGCAGTCAGGTTAGCTTTTCACTGTTATCACACCAGCAGGCTCTCAAGAGGGAAGATTTATCACTTGTGTCTCTGGGTTCATAATCTCTTTTCCAAGCATCCTTTCTCCCACTTTGCCTCCTGTTGCCCCCAGTCCATTCAGCATGAGCAGAGCTCACTGCCCCCTCTCATAATGCATCATGTTGAGACCTTGCACAGAGGTGGCAACTGAATTCAGGGTGGGGGAAGCTGAGGCAAGTTGGAACTGAGAGGGCTGGGGGTAAAGCACGGGTTAGATCAGAAAGATCCCAGAAGCTTTGGGTCAGAAACCAAGGAAAAATTGTGCTTAAAATGAGGCAGTAGGTGACTGGGGGTAGGTTCCTTTATCTGGTTAAAAAACCAGATAAAGATTAGAAAAGCACCGAGGAAAAAGCATGCAGGAATGGGAGTGTTCACAACTGAAGTGAAGCCCTTTTTCTGAAGCCTCTTATGATTTCTACTTGGCCAGTGAATAAAATAGTGCTGGTCTGTGAAGTGCTAATCTGGTTCATCTGGTTGACAGGGCAGACCTCAGAGCATAAGAATAGTTGGTAATTTTGTAGGTGGAGCACAGAGATGGGCACACAGGAGTTTCAAAGATACTGCTAGTATTTCTTTCCTTAAGCTGTGAATGCAAGTGGATTATTTTATTACTATCTACTACTTAGAAAGATATTAATCAAACACCTCCTATTCTTCTAAATAGTGCAACAAGATAATTTTCTCCCTCTTTCAGAAATAAGGAAATGGAAACTGAGAAAGAGAGTGTTATGCTCCGAGCCCGTATCTCCGAACCGACCGAGGGAGCAAGTCCACCACAGTATTGCAAATGCAAGAAGGGAGTTTGTTTATTCCTAGCGTGCTAGGGCCCAAGTCTCATCCCACACAAGGGAATCTGACAAGAGCCGCGAACAAAGGAGTATGGCGGCTTATATACAGGCAGTTCTTTGTCTCAGTTACAGGAGTAGCTGGCGTTACATGATTGGCCAGGCAGGATGAGCGCATATCCTGTCTCTTTCTGGTAAACATGACTCAGGTCCTAGAGACCGTCGTTTGGTCCCTAACAGAGAGGTCATTTGCTCAAGGAAGTGTGGGGCTGGCATGGGGGTACCCAGTTTCCTCCGTCAAGGCCTGCTCTCCTCTCTCACTGAAGTATGAGGCTGTTTGGGTCACAGGTGGTTTCCCAGGTTTCCTTCTGATCATTGTGGAGTCCTCTCTGTGGGTCGGGGGTCACCCTGTTGCCCAATCATGGGTATTCACAGCTCCAGTATTCCAGCCTGCTGAAATTTAGCCATCTTTCTATGAAGATTTTTTTACTGGTTTCCCTTCAAATATTAAACAATTCTCAAACCATAAAGACAGCAACCTGCTTCCTTCCCTAACCTGGGAATTTGAGGGGTGGAGAGTGGCGTTTTGCAGCACTGAAAATTAAAATTGGTAGTTTCATAAGTATTTGACACAGCCATCCCTGATGAAACGTGTGAGCTGCAGTTCACACGGAAAGCCTGCTGTGTAATCAGGCCCACATCCGACCACATGGGAGCCCTACTCTCACCATTGTGAGAGTCACACCAGCCTTTCCTATAAAACAGTCTTGCTACACTTAGCAATGCTCTGCCCTCATTCATGTGACTTGAGCACGGTCTTAGTGGCACTGTAAAACCGAGTTTGCGGCGCCCATGAGTCATGGAGGGGGAGAGCTGCGTGGTGGCTGGAGCCAGCGGCAGAATCAAAGAGGCAGAAAGTGGGGACCATGGTTTAGGGGTCTCGAGGGCCTGGGAGTCATGGATTAATATCCACCTCAGGGCATCCTGGGGGAACTGCAGCATCCTAAAATTTTGGAACAAAGTAGATCACCCAGTCCAGAGTTTTTACAGGACACACGCTGATAGAAAAACCAGGGCTGTGTTATTTTAGCTAGAGCCAAGCCAGAGACGTGTGTCTTTATTTTTATAGTCTTTGCATCTGAAACCTAGAAGCTGCCTTGTGATAAACGTCTCAGGTCTTGCTTTCAAATAAGGTATATTTAAATATATTCTTTAAAAATACTTTTTCATCTTCACAGTTGACATCAGGGCAACTAAACACTGTAATTAGAACTGCCCACCCCTCTTTGTAGCCAGCCTAGCCTGTCCCCATGGCCTGAGTCATTTTGCTGCAAAATGAGGTCTCAGTGGTTGCAGCCAGGTTGCCAGGTGTCAGGGCTGTGGTGAGCACTCCAAGGCCACTTCCGTCTCAGCACTGCCCACTAGGTGACGCCTGTGGGTGGAAGAGGCTCTCCGTAGTGCGGGCTTCCTTGCTTTCTTCCTTGTCCAGCTCACATCTTGCTGAGAAGATGCTTGCGTGGCAAGAATGGAATAAATTATTCTGGCCTACTTGCTTGGGGAGAGTGCATGTGAGGATCTCAGTCAGCCCCTTCTTCTGAGGGATATTGATGTCTTTGCTTAGCATATGTGACGGTCTAATTATAAAAGAAGGAAAAAACCCAAAAGCCTAGCATAGCCCAAACAGCTTTAAGTTTCTGGGTAGGTTTATAGCTGCTTTATCAATGTAAAAAAAATAATGCTCAAATTAAGGTGACATGCAATGGTCCTAGAGTAGTTAGCTTAACTATGAGATCGTGTGGGTAAGAAGATTGGAGATGGATGTGACTGGAGCAGCTGTATGACTGTTTTATGCTGTAGCAGTGGTTCTCAAACGGGAGAGCATCAGAATCTCTGAGCGAGATTGGCCAGCCGCAGATTTCTGGGTCCCACTTAGACTCAGAAATTCTTGATTTAAGAACATTGTGGGTGGGGCCTGAAAATCTGCATTTCTAAGTTTCTAACGGGTTCCCAGGTGATTCCGATGCTGCTGGTCCAGGGACCTCACTTAGAGAACCACTGTATGACAGCATTTTGTTCTGAGTATGGGGGTGGGGGGTGCTGGAAATGGGCGGAGAGGGGGTGGAGGCTAGGAGCTGGGATATCCTGGAAGGGCAGAGGGACAGTGAACTGGGAATCTGTGTAAAGAGAGGTTGTCTTTTAGTTATAGAAAAGTCACTTCCCTTTTCCCTGTACAGCTTTTCAGATGTTCTTATTCCAAAGAATGCCAACAACACAGTGTACTTTTGATAGATAAATCTTCTGGGCAGGGATAACTTGAATCTAATGACAAGTCAGGGACAAATAACCAGGCAGCTGGGCCATTGCTGGAGATACATTGAGGTGATTTATTTAAATTCACTCCATTGTTTTTCTAGTAGGGAAATGAAATAGTCTCTGTGTATCACAGGTGTTCAAATGCTTTTTTTTTTATGGCTAAATATTTAAAGTGACAGTCAAGGCTCAGAAGGTTGTGTGAAAACATTATAGCTGGTAGTTTTTGAACATCTTAATTGAGATTCTTGGTTCTTTATAAAGAGTGAGAGTGGGTGTGGAGGTATATATGAAAACAGTTATTCCCGTTACACCCCAAACTCCTCTTGAAGTGTGTTTGCATGGCTTAAAGCATCTTTGTATGACATAGTTTCTTTGTACAGATTTTTTGATGTTTATGCTTTTTCTTTTTTTTCTAGACTAATGCTTCTGTGCAGCACAAGATAGGTTAGTTTGATCTCCATTCCATAAGTGAGGACTGTGGGCCAGGGCAGCTAAATAATAAACCAAAAGTTACTTGGTTTAGCATCAAAACTGGAAACAAGGAGTCCTAGACTTTAGTTTCCAGGCTCCATCTCCATTTTTCACCGCTGCTTTTCCCACAGGACTCCTTCTATCAAAGCATCTCTTATGAAAATTTCCATGAAGTTTACTGTAGTTGTGTCTTGTCCTCAGTTATAATTGGGGTCCCCTAAGATTTAGTGAAATATCTAGCCCTCAGGTTGATAGCAAGGCAGGCAAGAATGTTCCTCTCTCTCTTTCACATAATGACAGTTAAATCCCTTTCATAAGAACATAGAGGTTTTGTTCTGTTTCTAATTTCAGAACAATAAGTTTCCAATGCACCACCACCCACCGGAAAAAGAGCACGCGGTGACTGACAAGGTGAGGTCTTTGTTTGGTTGTATTTCAAATCTTGCGCTTTCTGAAATCCCTAACACTTTGGTTATAAATCACTAAAAGGTGGATGTTCTCTAAAATGAATTTTCATGAAATGTCAGCTGGAGTCTAGGGGACAGCTACAATATTTATGACTGGTGGTATTTCTTAGGAGAGAGAGAAGAAAATGGAGCCAATATAGTTTAGTACTAGGGGGTTGGGGAATAAAGGGGTGAGGAGAGCAGATTTCTTTCATTCACTCAGATACTTTTGTTTCAGCCATTTTCAGTGCAAACACAACTCATGGTGCTCATAGTGGAGAGTTCAGGGATGTTCATCCATGTGGTAAAGAATGGGTTGGAAGAACTTGGGCAGCTGCGTTAAGGGGAAAACAAACAAACCCAAAACTACTATGGGAATGTATTTGTTAGTAGGGAGATTGTTTTACCAAGTCCTCTATTTCTGAAAGACAATTCGACCCTAGTCACAGTTCATGGTGGTTTGCTTTCAAAAGCAAACTGCTCTGTTTATTTGGGGGAGGAAATGTTGCAGAGATAATGTAACATCCACGTGTCCCCCTTCATTGTTGGGGAAACAGAACATCTCTGCCTGCTATTTGAGGGCCACTGAGTCAGATATGAACTTATATTTTCAATGTTTTCTCCGATTAAGTGTTCCTCACTAACTGCCCTAGTCCCATGGGCCTCTTGAGTATTTCTGTCCTGTGTCTTTGCTTGAAAACTCTCTGTATGGTAGAGTGAGTTTCTCTTCCTTTCTTACTCAAGTGGTTCTTCATCAAAAAACAAACAAAAACCTTCATTGAGGTAACTCCCTGTCTTAGCTCAGGCTGCTTTAACAAAATACTGTAGACTGGCATGGAGGGGCGAGTGGCTTAAATAACAGACATTTCTATCTGGAAGTTCTGGGAGCTGGAATGGCCAGAGTTAAGGTGCCAGCAGATTGCGTGTCTGATAAGGGCTCTCTAGTGGCAGCTTTCTTGGCTGTCCTCACATAGCATGCTCTGGTATCTTCTCCTACGGACACTAATCCCATCTTGCAGGCCTCACCCTCATGACCTCATCTAAACCTAATTCCCACACAGACTCCACCACCAAATACCGTCATATGAGGAATTAGGGCTTCAACACAGGAATTTTCACAAACAGTTGATAAGATTCATGTACCATACACTCATTTAAAATTTGTAATTCAGTAGCTTGTTGTTATATTCAGTGTGTAACCATCACCACAGTACAAGTTTGGAACATTTTTAATGACTTAAAAAAATCCTGTACCCATTAGTAGGCTCTATCTAAATAAATCTATATCTAGATATATAATTTCTCTGTGAAAGTGAAAAGTGAAAATGTTAGTTGCTCAGTCGTGTCTGACTCTTTATGACCCCATGGACTGTAGCCCACCAGGCTCCTCTGGTGATGATTCTCCAGGCAGGAATACTGGAATGGGTAGCCATTACCTTCTCCAGGTGATCTTCCTGACCCACAGATTGAACCTGGGTCCCCTGCATTGCAGGCAGATTCTTTACCATCTGAACCACCAGTAGGTTGACCTATTTGAGGCATTTCATAAAAATGCAATCATATAGTATGTGACATTTTGTGAGTGGCTTCTTTTACTCATATAATGCTCTCAAAGTTTCATCCAAGTTCTAGTTTGTGTTAAAACTTTCATTTTTTATTGCCAAGTAATATTGTCTTGCATGGATATGCCATATTTATTTATTCATCAAATGATGGATACTTGGATTTTTTTCTTTCTTTTGGCTTATTGCCATAAGTAATCGTGTATAAATTTTTTTTTTAATGTGAATAAACATTTTCATTTCTGTTAGATGCATACCAAGGAGTAAAGTTGCTGGCTCACATGAAAACTCTGTTTAACCATTTGTAGAACTGTCAGACTCTCAAAATGACTATACTATTTTTACTTTCCCACCAATAATGAATGGGAGTTCTAATTTTTCTGTATCTTTGCCAACACATACTATTGTTGTTTTTTAAATTTTAGCAATCTTAATGCATCTGGTCCCATCACTTCATGGGAAATAGATGGGGAAGCAGTGTCAGACTCTATTTTTTTGGGCTCCAAAATCACTACAGATGGTGATTGTAGCCATGAAATTAAAAGACGCTTACTCCTTGGAAGGAAAGTTATGACCATCCTGGATAGCATATTCAAAAGCAGAGCTATTACTTTGCCAACAAAGGTCCGTCTAGTCAAGGCTATGGTTTTTCCAGTGGTCATGTATGGATGTGAGAGTTGGACTATGAAGAAAGCTGAGCACTGAAGAATTGATGCTTTTGAACTGTGGTGTTGTAGAAGACTCTTGAGAGTCCCTTGGACTGCAGGGAGATCCAACCAGTCCATTCTAAAGGAGACCAGTTCTGGGTGTTCATTGGAAGGACTGATGCTGAGGCTGAAACTCCAATACTTTGGTCACCTCATGCGAAGAGTTGACTCATTGGAAAAGACTCTGATGCTGGGAGGGATTGGGGGCAGGAGGAGAAGGGGACAACAGAGGATGAGATGGCTGGATGGCATCACCGACTCAATGCACATGAGTTTGGGTGAACTCCGGGAGTTGGTGATGGACAGGGAGGCCTGGTGTGCTGTGATTTATGGGGTCACAAAGAGTTGGACACGACTGAGTGACTGAAATGAACTGAACTGAACTGAATGGGTGTGAAATTGTTTTGATTCACATTTCCCTTAACAAAATGACTAGTGAAAATATTTTCTGAAAGTGAAATTTGCTCAGTCGCATCTGACTCTTTGTGACCCCATGGACTATACAGTCCACGGAATTCTCCAGGCCAGACTACTGGAATGGGTATTTCCTCTCCAGAGGATCTTCCCAACCCAGGGATCGAACCCAGGTCTCCTGCATTGCAGGCGGATTCTTTACCGGTTGAGTCACAAGGGAAGCCCAAACATTTTCTAGTTGGGTATATTTTATTTATGTGGCATGAGGTAAGGGTCCAACTCTTTCCCATGTATTTTCCTAGCATCATTTGTTGAAGATTTTCCTTTCTATAAAATTGACTTGGTACTTTTGTCTAAGATCAGTTGACATAAACATGAGGACTTATTTCTGGATTCTCAGTTCTGTTCCACTGAAATGAATGTGCCACACTATCTTAATTATTGTAGCTTTGTGTAGTAAGTTTTGAAATTGCCAAGTGTAAGTCTCTCAACTTTGTTCAAGATTGTTTTGGGTATTCTGGGTCCCTCGAATTTCTGTATGAATTTTAGAATTAGTTGTCAATTTGTGCAAAGAAGCCAGCTGGGATTTTGGTAGAGACTGTATTGAATCTGTTCAATTTGTATAAAGTATTGCCATCCTAACAGTATTATGTCTTCTGATCTGAGTGTGAGATGTCTTTCCTTTTATTGAGTGAATGAGTGAAAGTCGTTCAGTCATGTCTGACTCTTTGCGAGCCCATGGATTGTAGCCCACCAGGCTCTTCTCTGTCCATGGAATTCTCCAGGCAAGAATATTGGAGTGGGTTGCCATTCCCTTCTCCAGGGGATCTTCCCAAACCAGGGATCAAACCCAGCTCTCCTGTTTTATCATCTTTTAGCTTTGCTTCCTTCTGGTCTTTACCCTACTGGGGTCTTTGGGAACTGTGCACATGTGCAACAGCATCTACCATACCTCGTCACTTTATCTGCAGTTCAGTTGCTCAGTCGTGTCCGACTCTTTGCGACCCCATGAATCGCAGCATGCCAGGCCTCCCTGTCCATCACCAACTCCTGGAGTTCACTCAGATTCACGTTCATCGAGTCAGTGATGCCATCCAGCCATCTCATCCTCTGTCGTCCCCTTCTCCTCCTGCCCCCAATCCCTCCCAGCATCAAAGTCTGCTTTCTTCACAGTCCAACTCTCACATCCATACATGACCACTGGAAAAACCATAGCCTTGACTAGACGGACCTTAGTCGGCAAAGTAATGTCTCTGCTTTTGACTATGCTATCTAGGTTGGTCATACCTTTTCTTCCAAGGAGTAAGCATCTTTTAATTTCATGGCTGCAGTAGGCTGGATTTGAAGAGCCAAAACAGGAAAACACTTAAGGAGACCTAAGACTCTCATAGAGAAATAAATTAGAGCTGCTGTTTCTTTTACCTTTGCTTTCCTGTTCTTTATTGTCTATTTTAAAGTTCCTTTTATTGAATTCCTTTTATTGAGGAAGTTTATTGACTTCCTTTAATTGAGGTCTTCTTAAATTTCCTTCAACAACCTTGAAGTTTTGGGAATATGTTTTGTATTTCTTATGTTAAATCTAGGTATCTTTTTGATACTGTTGTAAATGAAATTCTCTTCATGTTTGGGTTGCTCATTGCTACTCTGTAGAATTATGACTGATTTTTTTGCATATTGATCTTTTATTCTGAAAATCTTGCTTGACTTGTTCTTTAGTTCTAAAGGCTTTTTAGCAGATTAGATAGGATTTTTTCCTAGACAATATTATGTTCTTTGTGAATACAGAGTTTTGTTTCTAATATGTCACTTTATTGACTAATTGTCTTGGCTAGAATCTCCAGTACGATGTTGAATAGAAGTAGTCATTTTTGTCTTGTCTGTAATCTTACAGGGGAAAGCATTCAGCCTTTCACAATTAAGTGTAATTTTTAGGTGCAGGCTTGTTTTGTAGTTGCCCTTGATCCGGTTGAAGACGTTTCCTCATATTCCTGATTTGCTGACTGTCTCTATCATGAAGGTTTGTTGAATTTTGTGAATGATTTTCCCCATTTATTGAGATGGTCATGCCGTTTTTGTCCTTTATTGGCATGATTGTGGTATATTGTGTTGATTTTTTTTTTGGTTGTTAAACAACCTTGCATTCAAGGGATAAACTCCACTTGACCATTATGTATGAATATAATCTTCTGTATGCATTTCTGGATCCATTTTGCTAGTATTTTGATGAAGGTTTTTGTATCTATATTCATAAAATGTTGGTCTAAAAGTTTTTTCTTTGTGACAACTTCGTCCAGTATTGGGTTTTGGAATCTGGATGTACTGATTTCACTGAATGAATTGGTAAGTGTTGCTTCCAATTCTATTTTTTGGGAAGGGTTTGTGAGGGATTGGTAGAAATACTTGTTTAAATATTTGATAGAATTCATCAGTGAAGCCATCTGGACCTGAGCTTTTTTTGTGGGTTTTCTTAAAATTAATGATTCACTCTCTTTACTTGATTTGTTGAGATTTTCTAATTCTTGTTAGTGTCAGTAGTTGTATAAGAATTTGTCCATTTCATCTAAGTTGTCTAATTTTTTATAGTTGTTCATTATACACACACACACACACACACACACACACACACACATTCTGTCAGTAATGGTCTTGCCTCTTTAATTTCTAAAATAGTAACTCATCTTCATTTTTATCATGGTCAGTCTAGCTAAAGGTTTGTAAATTCTTTTCAAAATCCACCTTTTTGTGTCAGTGATTTTTTTCTCCATTACAATTTTTTTATTCACTTGTATACTAATTTTTATTTTATTCATTCTGCTGTATTTGGGTTTAGTTTCACTGTTTCCAGTTTCTTAAGGTGGAAGGTTACATTGTTTTTAGACCTTTTTCAGTATAGTCTATTATTTCAGCTATATATTTCCCTCTAAGCACTGGTCATATCCAGTGAAAATTGGTATGTTGTATTTTTTCATTCATCTCAGTACATTCTATTTTTCCTTGTGATCTCTCCTTTGACCAATTTTGAAGGCTATAATCCTAGAGATAGGATAATCCTTCCCAAATGAAAGACAGAAATGTTAAACTAATAGTTTTGCAGCAGACCGAAACTTTGTCACAGATCAACATGTGGGAACTTTGGGTTTCTGTAAGTAGTAGCATCACCTTCATCAAAATGACTAATTTTATTTAGTGCATGTTATTTTGAGTCAGGCATTGTTTGAGGCACTCCATTGTATGTTGACTTATTTACTAACATAATTGGTGAGGTGGATATGATTATCATCATCATTTTTTAGTGGAGAGAATTGAGGCACAAAGAAGGTGGGGAACTTGCCCAAGGTCCTGAGTGTCAGAGCCAGGACTCAAAGGCCAGAGTTTGGCTCTAGCATCTGTTACCCTCAACTGCTGCAGAGTGTTACGGCAGGTTGGCCGAGTGTGGCCCTGGACTGTGATACTGGTTTCGTTAGGGAGAGTGAACAGCGAGGTTCACTAGAGTGTCCCAGAGAGAGAGACTTGGACCTAACCTTGTGAATGACAGGTTGAGTCAGTCAACAGTGATGATCTCTTGATGTACATTGAATCAGAGAGCAGACAATGCAGGTTTGCTACCCAACCAGCTGCAAAACCCAGAAGCTAGAATGCCATTTTTGACTCTCTCTCACCCTCATGACCTGTCAGTCACTGAGTTTTATTAGTTCAACCTCCTAAATATATTTCTTGGTTATCTACTTCTTGTTTTCTTTGGTTCCCTCCTATCCAGACCATCATTATGGATGGCCTAGTTCATTTTAACAATCTCCTAACTGGCCTTCCTGACTGTAGTCTTGGTTTTCTTAAATCTATTCATTCTGCACACAGAATGGGTTTTCTTTTCTTTTTTTTTTTTAAACAGTTTTGATGAGGCATAACTGATATACCATAAGTTGTACATTAAAAATATTTATTTGGCTGCGTTGGGTCTTAGTTACAGCCCACAGGGTCTTGGTTGTGTCATGTGGGATCCTCCACCGTGGCTCACAGACTCTCTAGTTATGGTCTGTGGGCTCACTTGTTGCAGTATGTGGGCCTGGTTGCTCTTCAGCATGTGGGGTCTTTTTTTCCTCGACCAGGGTCTGAACCCATGTCTCCCACATTGCAAGGCGGACTCCCAACCATGAGACTACCAGGGAAGTCCCTGAATTGGTTTTCTAATAACACAAATCATACCTGAGGGCATACGTCTTCTTGTAATCTCCAAATGGTTTCCTTCTGCCTTTAAAACACTCCAAATATACACTGTAGGGCTTTCTAGCCTTCCCTTTTCCCTGCCCATATTCCCTTTCTTCTTCTAATCTCCAGCCATAATAAACATTGTTTTCTCAAAATGTCTTTTTAATTGCTATTTGTTGAACAAGAAAAACTCATCTTTAGATTTTAAACATTTTAAATGTTTAAAGATTTTAAACATTTAATCATGAAAGTTATAACAGTTTCCTAGGATGCCATAACAAATTGAGTGGCTTGGAACAACAGAAATTTTATTATCTCACAGTCCTGGAGGCTAGAGGTCCCAAATCCTAATGTAGGTAGGATTGGTTCTTAAGGCTGTGGGGGAATATCTGTTCCATGGCCTTCTAGCATCCTCAGGCATTCCTCAGTTTATAGATGGTACTTGTCCTGTGTCTTCTCTCTGTGCCTGTCTGTGTTCAGATTTCCCCTTTTTGTGAGGTCAAAATCATGTTGGCTTGGAGCCCAGCTTAATGATATCATCTTAACTAGATTATCTGCAAAGACCCCATTACCAAACAAGGTCACACTTACTGGTACTGGGGATTAGGACTTCAGCATCTTTTCAGAGGACACAATTCAACCCATAAAGTATCTTATCGGGTAGAATTTATTTCAGAAACATTGAACACAGATAAGGGTATTATCGAGGCAATGGCACCCCACTCCAGTACTCTTGCCTGGAAAATCCCATGGATGGAGGAGCCGGAAGGCTGCAGTCCATGGAGTCGCTGAGGGTCGGACACGACTGAGCGACTTCACTTTCACTTTTCACTTTCATGCCTTGGAGCAGGAAATGGCAGCCCACTCCAGTGTTCTTGCCTGGAGAATCCCAGGGACAGGGAAGCCTGGTGGGCTGCCGTCTATGGGGTTGCACAGAGTTGGACACGACTGAAGTGACTTAGCAGCAAGGGTATTATCATGAATAACTTTGCCATCCTAAATAGCTGTTGTTGGCATTTTTGTGTATCACCTTTCATTCATTTATATAAGCACTTTAGGATAGGAATCTTTCTTGGAACATGATTGGAATAACTATCCCTCCTCCAGCAAATCTGCTGAGAGCTTTTGACTGACAGCCTTTGCCTCAGAACCCAGAATTCTCTCATTATATAGACGCTCATTGAAATAATGGCTGTAAACGCATCAACAGAGGAGTGGAAGTGTAGCTTCACTGTGGCTGGTAAATTCTCTTACAGTGGGCAATAGAGTGGGGAAGGTGGCCAAATGACAGGGATACACAGCTTTTTTTTTTTTTTCCACATTGCTTCTTCCAGATACCACCCTGACTTTTTTTTGGAAGTTCTGTACTCCTGCAAGAAAGCAATATTCTTGTTTCTATCACTGTATCAAGAGGCTGTTATTTTTGGCTCTAAATTAAAAATGAAACTTCAAGAAAATTTAAAGTCTGGTTGGGACAGGTACAAGGACAACTAGATTTTTCTTGGTCCACTTCCTTTTCAAGCGAATCCTTTAGATTCTTCTGCCTCTTTCCTATTTTCTTCTTTTCCTCCCGTGCACAGATGAGACAGTCTCTTCTGACCATAGTTTCAAACTGCCCAGGGCCAGCAGATGAACCTGCAGTAGGACTTGTGAGAGGGCTGGATTTGTGTGGAGTAGATTGGGGCAGTTGTGCAGAGTCCTGACATCTGAGGTGGAAGAGTCCTTGGCGTTGGGCACTGGGTAGCACCCAGGAGGGAACAAGTGTGTGTGGGTACAGATGGCTTTTCCCATTTCTACTCAAAATGTCCTAAAGCACTTATTTGTGATGGTACTTTAACTTTCTGTGGCTGAACCCCGATGCCCATGAAGAAATCCTATGTTTGTTATAGCATGGAATGGCTTTTCAGTGTTTTTGGCTGCCTAGCATTGCACATTTCTGTGTGCTGTCACCATTTCTCCCCTTTCTCCCTACCAAAAGATTACCAAAGGCCAGACCTTGCTTTTCGCTGTGTGGTAGCTGGTGTTAAAGACCCTAAGTTATGCCTCCCATCCTGCCCATTCTTGTGTGGTTCCCTCTTCTTGAACCTGGAGGGCTGGACACGTGGCTCACTTGCAACCAATAGCATATGATAGAAGTGATACTGTGTGACTTCAGTCTGACATGACAGGCCTTTTATCTCTTGGAACACTTGCTTTTGGGACGCTTCCTGTCAGAACTCAGCTACCATGATGTGAGGACCCCAAACCACATGAAGAGGCCCTGGATGGTTATCCTGGTCTGCAGCCAGGAGCACCTGCCAGCACTGAGGCGACCACCTGAGATGTGTGTCCAGTCCACCCTTAAGATGACGGCAGTGATAATTGGCATCTGATCTCAGGACATGGGGAGACCTCAAGTAAGAGGTGCCTTGCTGAGCCCGGTCAACCCTAGATCTGGAAGAGATAATAATTTTTAAGCCACTAAATTGGGGCATCCTTTGTAGGCCACTTCTCCTGGCCATGAGGCCCGGGTACCTGACTTACCAGTGTACTCAGGCTTGACCAAGACATTCTACCCAGACTTTAAAGCTAGCACGAATGATATAAAGGTGGAGGGACCTTGGAGAACTCATCATGGAAGCAGGGGGGCTGTAGCAACATCCAGTGTCCAGGGTAACGGCGGCCTTGACCAGTGCCACTGGCCAGTGATCAGCTGCGCTTGTCCAGTGGCTGGAGCTGGCAGCAGCATTCCTCCGCAGTGTTCCTGTGGTACGAGTTTTGGCTACTTTCTGCTTCCCAGTCTCCTTTCTTTTTTTTTTTTTAATTTTTATTTTTACTTTATTTTGCTTTACAATACTGTACTGGTTTTGCCATACATTGACATGAATCCGCCACGGGTGTACATGAGTTCCCAATCCTGAACCCCCCTCCCACCTCCCAGTCTCCCTTCTTTCCACCTGCTTTCTGATCCCAATTCTTCAGATTTCCTGGGAGCTCTCTGAAGTCCCCTCAGTCTTCTTAGTTAATTCCTTTTCTGCTCAAATTAGCCAAATGTCTACTTATACATGGTCAAAGTGATAAAAGGCACATTTTCTTATGTGAATGCATTGACGTCTTAAAAGGATTCCTTTGTTGTAGTTAAACTTGCATGTCAAAAAATTATTCTCTGCATGCAGTTTAATCTCTATTTATTCAGGGTTGGTTCCTGTCACATACAACTGGTGATCTTAATTGATATTATTCTTTGTCCTTTGCGAAAGTGACTATTGGAGTGACTGTGAAAGTTGGAGGCACACTCTTTTACATTTTGTATTTTCATCCTGTGAGGTAGATGTGACATTTAGAGGTGGTTCAAAACTACTGGGAGCAGGTATCATGGTGGAGTGGTGGTGAGGGAACCACTGAACCTGGTAGGAGTCAGGGGATGTGAGTTTTAGCTTTAAAACTGTGGCTAGTTCACCGTATCCATTATCAGCACATTGCTTCCTTTCTGTAGACCTCAGTTTCCTTATCTTTATAGATGAGAGTTGAACAGCCCTAGGTGATTCCGAATATTCCTTTGAGCTCTGAAACTTCCCAAGGTTGCCCATGGTGTTCATTTTAAGTGGATGTTTCATCTCAACATTGTCAAGAAGAAGAGATCTTTGTGATTGATGCATTGTGGACCCCATTACCCTCAGGATGACTCTAGGGAACTTGACAGGAGATATTAGAGATGAGCAGTAAATGTTTTCCAAGGGAAGGCTGAGTGGTGCTTTGCTAGGTGCTGGGGGTTGCAAGTAAATTGTTTCTAGAGATGGAGACAGATTCTTACAACAGTGTGACAAACACTTGTACTGGAGAAGTTTGGTGATCCAGGAGGAGGATACTAGTGAACTACCTGCGAGGTTTGTGTGTATGTTTGTATAGTGTGTAAGAACTGGATAGGGAAGGTCGCTTTTTTGCTGAAAAAGTAGAGGAAGGGAGTTCTAGGCAGAGAGAACAAGAGTGAGATGGCCCCAAAGACTGTGGAGACGTTTGGAGAACAACAGCAGCTCATTGTGGCCGGGATTCAGGCTTCCTGGTTGGAATGGGGATGAGTAGCAGTGGGAGGCGAAGCCAGGACTGGATCAGAAGGGGCCTTCTAGAACGAGTTAAGTAGGTGAGACCCTCTTCTCTGAGAGAGGAGCCATAAAAGTTTTTAATAATAAATGGTATTGGATCAGACTGAAGCCACAAGGCTGACTTTTTTTTTTTTTTTTTAAATTTTGGTTAAGATTCTGGCAGTCAAGGGAAGTATCTTCTCATCTGTAGCCAGAATAAGGAGATATTTTTTGTGTTATGTCTGGACAGAAGTTTGTAGAATGACCCAAATCTGCCTCTTCAGGGGCCAGAGTTCAATTTCTGAAGCTTCAAAGGGATTAAGGAACTTCTTGATACAAGATAACCAATTTCTGTTAGTACAGGTATATATTTTACTGACTCTTTGCCAAGGTGAGAGTAGGGAGAACATGAATCAAAGTATCAAATATTCTAAGGCATGTGTAGATTAAATTGGTGAAAGCTGAATTTTCTTTCCTTCATGAGTTAATGTCATCTTTTAAAAAATTAGAAACTTTACCAGGAGGTTTTTGAATTCTTAAACATCTACATACACATGGTCAAAGTGATAAAAGACAGGTTTTCTTATCTGAATGCAGTGACATCTTAAAAGGTTTTCTTTGTTATAGTTAAACTTGCATGTCAAAAAATTATTCTCTGCATACAATTTATTCTCTATTTATTCAATATTACTTAACAGTGAAGTTGATAGAAAGTGAGACAGCACACTTTTAAATTCTAAACTACAATTGTTGGACAAGAATCTTGACAATGCCAGACTAATCTCTTCTGATTGGTGCTGTATTGATAGGGGCTGACAACATAAACCCATGCTGGAATATTCTAATCCATCACCTGGCATAAGGCGTATTTTACTTTGGGCTTTGCGGGAAGATAATCCATTTGTATCTGTGTTTCAAAGTGAGTGTTTCTAGGGGCATGAATGTCCCAACTTGCTACCATCTCTTTATAAGGAGGGATTACAACAGGCAATCTTGCAATTAAAGAAATAGCAACATATCTCTATATAGAGGTGTCTGTGCTTTGATTCAGAACCACATTCACCCATATTGTCTTTGAAATCTGTCTTTTGTATTGTTTCATAACTATGTTTCTCCATCACATGGAAAAATCTGGGCCTAGATAAAAATCTTCACATAATGGCCTGTACCAGAATATTTTTCCTCTTTAACAGTCCTTTGTATCTTGGTAGAAATGGAAGAAACCAGACATCATGAAGTAGAGACATGTCATCGCCCATGTATCCTGTCAGAGGTTGTGACCTGCCAAATCCATGAGCAAAATAATGATGGTGGTGCTTTCATGCCACTCCATGTGGGAATGTTTGTTATGTGACAACAGGGAAGTAGAACAGGTATTACCATGGGTACCTGGACAGCCTTGGATAAGGGATCTGACGTTCCTAAAGCTTCGTTTTTTTCATCTTGAAATCTGTTTAATGACATTGATTAAATGTTGACTGCCTTTTACTTGCCAGACGTTTGTATATACATATGTACGTGTACTTACCTACAGTGGACCCTGGAACAGCACGGGTTTGAAATGCACTTTCATGTGGACTTTTTTTTTCACTAAATATGTACCACAGTACTGCTTGATCTATAGATGGATGAATCTGCAGATGCAGAGCCCCGTATATGGAGGGGGCTGGCTGGATTATCAACTCTGAAGATGGTGCCCTTAACCCCAGCGTTACTCAAGGGCCAGCTGTACATTGTGTATCTATATCCACACACACACACACACACATATATACACATTTGTGGATATAAGTTGATTCACATTTTTCATGGCTATTCTATAAAGTTGCTGAGAGCAGTTGCTAGAGAGTTGGGTTCCTGTGAGTCTCTAATCAAAATATTTTTACCAACCAAGCAACATTCACCCTGTTTTGTGCTTCTGTTTAAAGATCCCTTGTATAATGTATATAGTTGGCTTATCAACATTGAACTCACAGCCAATGGTACCATAACTCATGCCTGAATGACACTTGTCTAACATGTATTTCTCTGTAATGTACATCCTTCTTGCATTTAGGAATGTACTAGAGAGCACTGCAGTACTATGCTTGGGTTGGGGAATGCCCATTTTAAACAGCAAAATTAGAAACAAAAATGAGAAAAGCCTGGCACACTCAGTGTACCCTGAAAAGACACTTGTTTTCAGTATGAGAGCTCTAATAAGTAGGCAGAGTGTGGCCTTGTTTGTCCTCAGCTGGGTCTGTGTGCTTGGGGTAACTCATTTTTCATTGTGCTGTAAATGTTCATGAATGACTATAGAAGTGCCATAAGTATTAACTTTGGGGTTACAGATTCTAGTGAGCAGGAGAATCTGTGATAATGGGGATCAATAGTATATATAATCTCATTTAATTATCATGATAGCTCTATTTTGTAGGATTCAGTGTCTGTGGTTTCTTTTTATTTTCACTGTCTCTACCAGACTGATAAAGACTGTCTGTAGAGTAGGCTCTTGTTGGAAAGAGAGGAATAGAGAGGAGGAAGAGGGAGTGTGTAGAAAGAGGGGAGGAGGAAAGGGAAAGGAAAAGAAATGAAGAGTTTTTGACAACCTTGCTTTAAAAAAAATTATTTAATTGGAGGCTAATTACTTTACAATATTGTGGTAGTTTTTGCCATACATAGACATGAATCAGCCATGGGTGTACATGTGTCCCCCCATCCTGAACACGCCCCTCCCCATCTCATCCCTCTGGGTTGTCTGAGAGCACCGGCTTTGAGTGCCCTGCTTCAAGCATCGAACTTGCACTGGTCATCTGTTTGACATATGGTAATATACATATTTCAATGCTATTCTCTCAAATCATCCCACCCTTACCTTCTCTCAGAGAGTCCAAAAGTCTGTTCTGTGTGTGTTTTTGCTGTGTTGCATATAGGGTTTGTCATTACTGTCTTTCTAAATTCCATATATATGCATGACAACCTCACTTTTAAAAACTTTAATTTTATATTGGAATATAGTTGATTAACAGTGTTGGATTAGTTTCAAGTGAACAGTGAAGTGATTCAGTTAAACATATACATGTATCTATTCTTTTAAAAATTCTTTCCCCATTTAGGTTATAGAATGTTGAGCAGAGTTCTCTGTGTTAAGTAGGTTCTTGTTGGTAATCTATTTTGAACTCTCCTGCTTAAGACAGGAGATATGAGTTCAATTCCTGGGTTGAGAAGATCCCCTGGAGAAGGAAATGGTAACCCACTCCAGTACTCTTGCCTGGGAAATCCCATGGACAGAGGAGCCTGACAGGCTACACAGTCCATGAGGTCACAGAGGTGGACACAACTTAGTTACTAAACAACAACAATAATATATGTCAATCTCAGGCTCCCAGTTTATCCCTCCCCCCACATTTTCCCTTTGGTATCCATAAGTTTGTTTCCTGAGTCTGTGAGTCTATTTTTGTTTTGTAAATAAATTCATTTGTATTTTTAAAAATTCCATGTATAATTGATAAAATATGATATTTGTCTTTCTCAGTCTGACTTCACTTAGAATGATAACCTACAGGTCCATTCACGGTGCTGCAACTTAGGTGCATGTGGTTTTGGCTATTCTGCAAAGCTGCTCCACTACTGCCATTTAAATATGGAATGTTAAATGAAATGCATGTAATGGAGAGATGCTATTTGAAGTATCCAATTCTCTTTTGCATTGTTCCTGGCATGGCTTACCTCTGTTGTGCCAGAGGCATCCATTTGCCTCAGATGATAGGAAAGTTACAAGAGAGATGCTAAGAGAAAACAAAAGCCAATACAGGCATGTTTCAGGGATATTATGGGTTCCATTTCAGACCACAGCAACAAAGCAAGAATCACAGTAAAGAGTTACCCAATTTTTTTGGTTTCCCACTTCATGTAAAAGTTGTATTTACACTATACTGTAGTCTATTAAGTATGAGATAGCATTATGTCTAAAAAAACTCTATACCTTAATTGAAAATAGTTAATTGCTAAAAGATGTTTTCCATTTGTCATCTGACAAATGGAAGGTTGCCACAAACCTTCTATATCTGCGAAGTATCATGAAGCGCAATCAATGTATACCTGAAACAGCACCCACCAATTTCATAGTGCGTAGTGGTTGTGAGGTACTCTTCTGTGTTTTATCTGTGTTAATTCCATCCTCACGGTAGTCCTACAAGGTTGTAGAAAGCAGGCAGCCAGGCCATAGTCTACCGCTCACCCTGATGCCTTAAGGGTACCTTTCTGCAGTCAGTTTTTGACATGCAGAGTAGTCCAGAGCAAAGCAATATGTTTAACTGAGGCAACATTAGAGAAGGCATTCCTCAATTTCCTTTTGTTGTTGTTCAGCAACTAAGTCATGTCTGACTCTTTGTGACCCCATGGCCTGTAGCACCCCAGGCTCCCCTGTCCATCACTATCTCCCAGAGTTTGCTCAGACTCATGTCCATTGAGTCCATGATGCTATCCAACAATCTCATCCTCTGTTGCCTCCTACTACTTTGTCAGTTTCCTTACTCCTACAATAAGATGTAAGCCTGATGACCAGAGATTTCCTTTGTAATGTAGAAAAGCCACCTCTTTACTTTAAGGTGTAGTCTCCATGAGGAAGCATATAGCAGGGAGGTGCAGGCAGATTGGAAGAAACAGAATGCTTGTCCCTTCTTCCTTGTTGGTCTGTGGGGGAGGGAGACAGGGATGCGGAAGCAGAATAGCATTTAATCACTTGGGTTATGGGTCTATTAATTAATGCTTTGGTGGCTCAGATGGTAAAGAATAAGCCTGCAATGCGTGAGACTGGGGTTCGACCCTTGGGTCAGGAAGATCCTCTGGAGAAGATAGTAGCATCCCGACCCACAATTTTTGCCTGGAGAATTCCATGAACAGAGGAGCCTGGTGGGCTATAGTCCATGGGGTTGCAAAGAGTTGACCATGACTGAGCAAATAACACACACATGGCTCTATTGGCCGTCTAGGTCAGAATCCTGAAGAAGGAACATGTTACATGCTCTGAGAGGAAGATGGAAAGGAGGAGACTTGTAGGAAGCCTTCTGTGTCTGAAAAAATCGTCGCTGTGAGGGGATCAGGCAGAGGAAGCCTGGAGTCTGGGTTACTGCTTACAGATGTGCAGGTTGGGCACTGCATAACTCCACAGACCACCATGTACTTAGACTTTGATGGAACTACTTCACCTCCTAAAGTTGTGCCTTGTTGTGGCCCTGGTCTGACTTGGCTTTCTGGAGTCTGTGTGTCTGAAGTCTGTTTTAGCTCCTGTGTGTGGCATGAAAATGAGCAAAAACTCCCCTGTCCCTTGGAGAAATACTGGCTGCACAGATGGATATCCTCGGCTTGGTGAGGCAGAAACTGAGGGCTGCAGGATCACTCCCTGAACTGGAAATCCAGTGGGAGGCAAATGCAGACCTCTGAGGAATGTGCTCTGCTAGTGCAAGCCGAAGGAGGGCCGTTTTAGCACAGAGCACCTGCCAGGCCTCAAGGAACCCAGAGAAGGGACACAGACTTTCAGCAAACGCACACAAAATAAGCAGTGACCAAGCCATCCCAGAACCTTACTGCTGCAAAAGAAAGAGAACAGAGCACTCTGCTTTATAAAAATGAATAATCTATAGGCCTTGCCTTCAGATTCCTTATAGGCTCTTGGGAAGGATAGACTGAAATAAATCAATGCAGATGACATTTGACAACATAGTATTAGAAGTATGCCTGAGATAATGTGAGGATACAGTGGGGAGTAGATTCAGTGGCCTAGAGCACTGAAGGCAGGAAAGCTTTTACAGGAGAGGTGATGCCCTCATGGGTTTTGAAGGATGGTTAGGAGTTTGTCAGGCCTACTAGGCAGGAAAGGATTTCATGTAAGACCCGGGGATGTGAGAGAATCTGGGCTCTCCAGATATGAGAAGGATGTATTTCCTGGACTCAAAAACCGTGCAGAAGTGCTTGGGGTTTGATGTTCTGTGGTCATGGTCTAGATATACTTTGTAATTGTATCTTTGAATTTGTGTTTTGGAGGGGAGGTTGATGGGACAGTTGAGCATTTGCTAGCAGCTTGGAGTGGTGGCTTGCTGTTGGTCTCACCTCCTACAGCCTCCCTAGGAGGGAGTCTTGGCCTCCTGTTCCCCTTCTCCAGGGCCCTGCATGGTATCCTTCTCTTATTCCTTCTCCTGGCCCCACGTTTCCCACCATGTCTTGGAGCAGGGCATGCTGGTGGCCATCACTGCCCTGGGCTGGCACCACCACTGCACATTCTTCAGGTCACCTGCTGGGAGTAAGCCTCTTGACCATAACCTGGTCCACATACCCAGGGATTCCTAGCTATGCCTACCTACCATGGATTGAGATAACAGGTCCTGGGGAGGAGAAATGCCTGGCTTGACTTCTGAGACCATTGCTATAGCGTAGCATCTCTAGCCTGCTCTGGTGGAAGGGGAAACTGACATGCATGCTCCAAGCCACCATGATACCTGTGAGGGTCTTGATTCCCTGAAAGTATTCCTATGCCTGAGGGAGTACAGCATTAAATAACCAAAAAACCTTATGACAGATCAAGAGAGATTATAGAACACAAAATATCTTTATTTCAGAGCTTTTAATAATATCCCCCCACTTTTTTTTTTTTTTAAGAGATCTGGCATTTTCACTTTGCACTAGGTTCCAGAAATTATGTAGTCCTGGGTATAGGGACTGAATGAATGAATGAGAGGAGACAGCTCTGAATATAGTTCCCCAGCCACCACATCTTCCAGTCCCCCATTTGGATTTTAAGTGATACTGCTTCATAGGAGCCCTTATTTCTCACTTTACAAATGAAGAAGTTTCAGAACAGTGATTCCAGTTCACCTGGAAAACTGATGAGAGAACCAGTGTCAGAAGTTCCAGCTCCAGGATTCACCCTGCTGTTAACCCTGGAGGCACCTGCTCTTTCATAATCCTCCATGGCCCGAGTGATGTAAAAAAAATAAACGCAAGGTTAATGCTCAGAGAAAGAAGGACATTTGATTTATTGTATCAGGAATGTGTTAAATCGTACCCTAGTGGCCTAAGAGTTAATACATCTTCCAAAGCAGGTAATTTACTGGCAGGCAACTGAGAGAAAAGAATATGGGATCATAAGACATTAGCTCAGAGGCCGGTGGTGCTAGGGGGCATCTTTGAGTGTATATAGCCCAACTGTTAACACACAGTGAAACAGACTCAAGAGGTGAAATGACTCACCCAGAGTCACAAAGCTACTTCCTTCCAGGGCTGGACTTGACTCAGGTTCCCTGACCTCAAAACTAGTGCTTGTCTAGCTTTCCTGCCTCTGAGCACAATAACTAATAAAGGTGACTGTAAATCTTATGACATTGAATTCATTTGGCATTTGTATAGCACTTTTATAACTTCAGAGTGGTTTCTCTTTTTTTTTCCCTCTGAACAAGCAACATCAGTAGCCTCCTATCTATGCAGACAATTGCTTTGAGGATGAAATTTGTTATAAAGCGTACAGAATTGTCCCTCATCAGCAGGGATTCCTAGCCTAGGTCCAAGCACAGCCAAAAGGAAATCCAGCCTCCTCATCTTGAAGTGTGAGTGTCTCAGTCTTGCAGAGGCAGCAGTCACAGTGACACAATGATCCTGGCTGGTGGCTTGAAGTAGGAGGCAAAGGATCTGCTGGTATGGGCCAGGTGAGAACTGAGGAAATAGCATGCTTTCCTGGAATAGCAATGCAAAGAAAAACATCTTGGGACAGCTAGTTCCCTCCCAATGTGGTATATGTATTATAATATGGAGTTGTTTTTCTTGCTAAGGCCAGTGTTTTCCTCCAGTAGGTCACAATAAATCTTTGATGACACTATGAGAACAGTCTCAGAAATCCCAACTGGAAATGGTGGATGGATGATATGGTAGCTAGGTGCTAAAGTGAGAAGTAAAGCAGGATACATTATTTTTCCAAAACAGTGTGTTTTCTCATTGACAGCTGTGTCAGTTAATGAAGCTCTGGTCACTCCTAGGATCTTGAATGAGGCGGACACATTTACTTATACCTAACAATATTCTTTTATTGTTGGATTCATTTCCGGGATGAGACTTGGAAGGAATTCCAGGTCATGCCCCCTGTGTCCTGACTTGGAGTTTTAGATTGGCTAGTTTTATTCTCAGCCCCACTCAAGCTCCTTTGATCCCTATTATTTAATATCCTGTGCTGATTGTATGTATTGTACCCTCAATAAAATGTGTTTTGACTTGGAGGAGACTTTGGGTCCTGTCAGTCTAGCTTCTCATTTTACAGATGGGGAAACAGGGAAGTAGAGTTTAGTCAGTTATTCCAAGTGACTCAGTTTGTTAGTGGCAGATCTGGGAGTAGAACTCATGTATCTTTCCAAAATGCCATGCTACCTGGACAGTGTCTGAAATGTTAATTATAATAGTTTCAGGAGAAACTCTTGAAACAGTCAACTTGGATTTCAGGAATAGGATTTTAAATAATGTTTTGGAAGACTCTTCCCAGTGGTTTCTCATGAACTCTGGTACCTGATAGCCATAGTACCCTTTGGATCCATGTCATGGGATTGCTCTGAATATGAAAAGGACAGGTGGCTTAGCTCAGTGATTCTTCAGTTAACAGGGAGAAGACAGATCTTCTCAAGGGCAGAACCTTGTCTTATTCATTATGAATATCCTGATGCCTAGAATAATGCCCAGTGTAAGACTGCTACTTGGAGGGTTCATGAGTTTCTGGGGTAGGTCAGCAGAAACTTTTATCTATCACATTTTCCTAACTACTTCAATGCTGTTGACTAGAGGATGTGCTTTTGATCAGAGTATTTTAGAGTAAAGAGAACACCAGAGAAAAAGATGGGCTTGTTGCTTTTTCTTGTAGCAGAATTCATCTAACTCTTCTGAACCTGAGTTTTCTTATGAAAAAGCGCCAGGCTGAATCACCAGATTTTCTTTCTGTGTTAACATTATATGATCTCTCACTACCCTCCTGCAGAAGCATGAACTTTCCAGTCATGCTTTGGATTGAGACATTGTGTGTCTGTATGTGTGTTAGGCTTGTTTTATAGATATAATATATGGGAAGGTGGTTTTTAGTTCTAAAATCAAATGCACATGAGCTTAAATGAATCTCAAATTATATAAACTAATAATTTCTTTTTGGGTTATTGAATAACAATAACAATTACACTATAAAGCATCAAAAACTACTTAGTATCTTGTGGAGGGAAAAAAACAAAAAAAATTAGCCCTTAATTAAATATGAATAAAATGAAATTAGGGGTTGGTATTTGTTTAGTTTTAAAGGCACATTGCATCCGTTTATTTGGAAACTCTACCACTTAGTCCTCTGCCTCCCATAAACCACTGTGCAGTGAAAACATACCATATTGCTTACTGTGCTAGAGCTGAAGACACTGCAGCTTGCATTCAGAGTGTCCGATTGTGCTCAGGCTCCAGAAGTTGATTTATAACTTGAGGTGAAACCATGAAACCACATGGACTGTTGTCTGAAAATAAGTATGACCAATTGCACCTGTATTCCTCAAAGAAAAAGCTACTAAAATCTTAACTCAGCATACTTTTACTCTCAGTAGTACTCAAAAGATATTAATCATATACTGCTGCATGTAAAGAATTCATTTAAGAAAAATTGACAGCATTTTGATGAATTTCTCCAGAGTATAAGCAGTAGGGATCCAGGAATCAGAGACATTTAAGAGTGAGAAGAGACCATTTAGTTAAACCTCCTTATGTTGTAGATAAGAACATTGAGATCCACGGAGGTTAAGGGACTTGCTTAAGGGCACAGAGCTAGTTTGAAACACAGTCAGCAATAAAACACATGTTTCCTAACTCCCTAGCCCAGTGCTCTTTGCACCTCTCAATTCCTGAGTGTAGCCATTACTTAAATCTTAAGGTTCATCTGCCATTTATTGTTTCCTGTGTGCTGAGGGATATGTTGAGCATTTTACAGGCTTCAAATCACTTAATCCTCAAAATAACTCATTTTAATAATCCTCAGGAAACTGACCAGGACAGAAGTACAGGCAGTTTATTTTGGAGCCCAAGCTAGGATATATAGGACACTAAGCTAAATTTGAATTTCAGATGAGTAATGCGAAGCTTTTTTATAGTACAAGTAATATGTCCCAAATATTGCATAGGACAATTCAAATTTAAATGATTATCCTATATTTTCATTTGCTAAATATGGCAGCTTTAGCTTAATCTATGCCAAGGCTCTTTATCTCATGCTTGTCTCATTTCCTTGGCTCTGAGAAGTATCCTCTGGTCATTTTTGTGCTGCCATTTCTTTGACCTTATCATATCTTGAAGTTAAAAGCTTACTTTGTAACTAGTTTGATTTCTTACACTTAGAATTTGACCTAAGTCCACTGGGAGCTTGGGTTGCAAAGAGATTTCATTGGGAGTAAGACAGGATAAAATGTTTCTTGGTATAGGATTTCAGAGATACTGGTGGCAATACTGAGGACAGCTGTGCAAGCACTATTCTAAGTTGGATGGTTTCTTTCCCTGGATAGGATTTGTTTGAGGGAATAGAATTTTCTCCTGATTGCCTCTTTTTTTTTCAAGTCTACTTTGCACTGACGTCTATATAGAGTCAGAAGTTAAAGAAAACATATCCCAAGAATTCAGGGAGGTTTCACCATTAGGAAACTTCTTGATGGAATTCACTGTGTTTCCCCACCACAAGATCATCTCAATAGACATAAAATATGCATTTATTAAGACTCAACACCCATTCCTATTAAAACAAACTCAGGAGTTAAGAGTAGAAGAAAGTTTTTTCCTTAACTTGAAAAAGACTGTATCAGTTCAGTTCAGTTGCTCAATCATGTCCAACTCTTTGCAACCCCATGAACTGCAGCACACCAGGCCTCCCTGTCCATCACCAACTCCAAGAGTCCACCCAAACTCATGTCCATTGAGTCAGTGATGCCATCCAACCATCTCATCCTCTGTTGTCCCCTTCTCCTCCGGCATTCAATCTTTCCCATCATCAGGGTATTTTCCAATGAGTCAACTTTCTGCATCAGATGGCCAGAATATTGGAGTTTCAGCTTCAACATCAGTCCTTCCAATGAACACCCAGGACTGATCTCCTTAAGGATGGACTGGTTGGATCTTCTTGCAGTCCAAGGGACTCTCAAGAGTCTTCTCCAACACCACAGTTCAAAATCAGTTCTTTGGCGCTCAGCGTTCTTTATAGTCCAACTCTCACATCCATACATGACCACTGGAAAAACCACAGCCTCAACTAGACAGACCTTTGTTGACAAAATAATGTCTCTGCTTTTTAATATGCTGTCTAGTTGGTCATAACTTTCCTTCCAAGGAGTAAGCATCTTTTAATTTCATGGCTGCAATCACCTTCTGCAGTGATTTTGTAGCCCCCGAAAATAAAGTCAGCCAGTTTCCACTGTTTCCCCATCTATTTGCCGTGAAATGATGGGACTGGCTGCCATGATCTTAGTTTTCTGAATGTTGAGCTTTAAGCCAACTTTTTCACTCTCCTCTTTCACTTTCATCAAGAGGCTCTTTAGTTCTTCTTCACTTTCTGCCATAAAGGTGGTGGTATTTGGATATCTAAGGTTATTATTTCTCCCGGCAATCTTGATTCCAGCTTGTGCTGCCTCCAGCCCAGAGTTTCTCACGATGTGCTCTGCATATAAGTTAAATAAACTGGTGACAATATATATAGCCTTGACGTACACCCTTTCCTATTTGGAACCAGTCTGTTCCATGTCTAGTTCTAACTGTTGCTTCCTGAACTGCATACAGATTTCTCAAGAGGCTGGTCAGGTGGTCTGGTATTCCCATCTCTTTCAGAGTTTTCCACAGTATTGTGATCCACACAGCCAAAGTCTTTGGCATAGTCAATAAAGTAGAAATAGATATTTTTCTGGAACTCCCTTGCTTTTTCAATGATCCAGCGGATGTTGGCAATTTGGTCTCTGATTCCTCTGCCTCTTCTAAAACCATCTGGAACACCTGGGAGTTCACGGTTCATGTATTGCTGAAGCCTGGCTTGGAGAATTTTAAGCATCACTTTACTAGCATGTGAGATGAGCAGTGTGGTATTTTGAGCATTCTTTGGCATTGCCTTTCTTTGGAATTGGAATGAAAACTGACCTTTTCCATCCCTGTGGCCACTGCTGAGTTTTCCAAATTTGCTGGCATATTGAGTGCAGCACTTTCACAGCATCATCTTTCAGGATTTGAAATAGCTCAACTGGAATTCCATCACCTCCACTAGCTTTGTTCGTAGTGATGCTTTCTAAGGCCCACTTGACTTCACATTCCAGGATGTATAAGAAACCTCTAGTCATCAATGTGGGGTTTCAGTCATGGCTCAGAGGTAAAAAATCTGCCTACCAATGCAGGAGAAGTAGGTTTGATCCCTGGGTTGAGAAGATCCCCTGGAGAAGAAAATGGTTCGGTTCAGTTCAGTTCAGTCGCTCAGTTGTGTCTGACTCTTTGTGACCCCGTGAATCCCAGCACGCCAGGCCTCCCTGTCCATCACCATCTCCCGGAGTTCACTCAGACTCACGTCCATCGAGTCCGTGATGCCATCCAGCCATCTCATCCTGGGTCGTCCCCTTCTCTTCCTGCCCCCAAACCCTCCCAGCATCAGAATCTTTTCCAACGAGTCAACTCTTCTCATGAGGTGGCCAAAGTACTGGAGCTTCAGCTTTAGCATCATTCCTTCCAAAGAAATCTCAGGGTTGATCTCCTTCAGAATGGACTGGTTGGATCTCCTTGCAGTCCAAGGGACTCTCAAGAGTCTTCTTCAACACCATAGTTCAAAAGCATCAATTCTTCGGCGCTCAGCCTTCTTCACAGTCCAACTCTCACATCCATACATGACCACAGGAAAAACCATAGCCTTGACTAGACGGACCTTAGTCGGCAAAGTAATGTCTCTGCTTTTGAATATACTATTTAGGTTGGTCATCACTTTTCTTCCAAGGAGTAAGCGTCTTTTAATTTCATGGCTGCAATATTCATGCTGGCATATTGAGTGCAGCACTTTCACAGCATCATCTTTCAGGGTTTGTAATAGCTCAACTGGAATTCCATCACCTTCACTAGCTTTGTTCTTAGTGATGCTTTCTAAGGCCCACTTGACTTCACATTCCAGGATGTCTGGCTCTAGACCCACTCCAATATACTTGCTTGGGAAATATGGACAGAGGGGCATGGTGGGCTATAGTCCTTGGGCATCACAAAGAATCAGACATGACTCAGTGGCTAAACAACAACAAAGTCAGCAACATACTTATTAATGAAATACTGGAAACATTCCTATTAAAGAGAATTAATATCTAAAATATAAAAACAGCTTATGGAGCTCAATATATTAAAAAAAATACCCAAACAATCCAGTCCAAAAATGGACGGAAGACCTAAGCAGACATTCTTCAAAGAAGACATACTGATGGCCAAGAGGCAAATGCAAAGATACTCAGCATCACTAATTATTGCTGTGCTCAGTTGCTCAGTTGTGCCTATCTCTGTGTGACCCCATGGACTATAGCCCACCACACTCCTGTCAATGGAATTTTTCAGGCAAGAAAACTGGACCTTGTTGCCATTTCCCACTGCAGGGAATCTTCCTGATCCGGGAACTGAGCTCATGTTTCTTGTGTCTCCTGTATTTGCAGGCAGATTCTTTACAACTAGTACCACCTGGGAAACAGATCCTTCTTCAAAGAAGACATGCAGATGGCCAAGAGGGACATGGAAAGATGCTTAGCATCACTAATTATTAGAGAAATGCAGATCAGAACTACAATGAGGTGTTACCTCATACCAGCCAGAATGACCACCATCAGAAAATCTGCAAACAATAAATGGTGGAGAGATAATGGAAAAAAGGAAACCCTCTTACCCTTTTGGTAGGAACATAAATTGGTACAGCCACTGTGAAGAAGAGTATGGAGGTTCCTTAAAAAACTAAACATAGAACCATCAAACTATCCAGTAACCCCACTAATGAGCGTATACCCTGGGAAAACCATAACTCAAAAAGATACATGTACCCCAATGTTTATTGCAGCACTGTTTACAATAGTCCCAGGACATGGAAACAGCCTAGATGCCCCTCAACAGGTGAATGGATAAAGAAGATGTGGTACGTATATACAGTGGAATAATACTCAGCCATAGAAAGGAATGAAACTGAGTCAGTTCAGGTGATGTGGATGAACTCAGAGCCTGTCATACTGAAGTAGTCAAAGAGAAGAACAAATATACATTAATACATACATATAATATATATATGAAACCTAGAGAAATGATACTCATGAACCTATTTGTAGGGCAGGAATAGAGACACAGATGTAGTGAATAGACTTGTGGACACAGGAGGAGAGGCGGGATGAATTAGAGAGTGTCATTGACATATATACACTACCATGTGTAAAAGAGATAGCCAGCCAGAAGTAGCTGTATAGCACAAGGCACACAGCTCGGTGCTCTGTGATGACCTAGAAGGATGGAATTTGGGGGTGGGATGGGAGGGATGCTCAAGAGGGAGGGGATATATTCAGTTCAGTCACTGAATCATATCTGACTCTTTGTGACCCCAAGGACTGCAGCACGCCAGGCTTCCCTGTCCATCACCAACTCCCAGAGTTTACTCAAACTCATGTCTGTCGAGTCGGTGATACCATTCAATCATCTCATCCTCTGTTGTCCCCTTCTTCTCCCACCTTCAGTCTTTCCCAGCATCACGGTCTTTTCCAATGAGTCAACTCTTTGCATCACGTGGCCAAATTATTGGAGTTTCAGCTTCAGCATCAGTCTTTTCAATGAATATTCAGGACTGATCTCCTTTAAGATGGACTGGTTGGATCTCCTTGCAGTCCAAGGGACTCTCAAGAGTCTTCTCCAACACCAAGTTCAAAAGCATCAATTCTTTGGCACTCAGCTTTCTTTATAGTCCAACTCTCACATCCATACACGACTGCTGGAAAAACCATAGCTTTGACTAGACAGACCTTTGTTGGCAAAGCAATGTCTCTGCTTTTTAATATGCTGTCTAGGTTGGTCATAGCTTTTCTTCCAAGGAGTAAGCATCTTTTAATTTCATGGCTACAGTAACCATCTGCAGTGATTTTGGAGGCTCCCAAAATCAAGTCTGTCACTGTTTCTGCTATTTCCCCATCTATTTCCCATGAAGTGACGGGACCAGATGCCATGATCTTAGTTTTCTGAATGTTGAATTTTAAGTCAGCTTTTCACTCTCCTCTTTCACTTTCATCAAAAGGCTCTTTAATTCTTCTTCACTTTTTGCCATAAGGGTGCTGTCATCTGCATATCTGAGGTTATTGATATTTCTCCTGGCAATCTTGATTCCAGCTTATGCTTCATCCAGCCCAGCATTTCTCATGATGTACTTTGCAGAGAAGTTAAATAAGCAGGGTGACAATATATATCCTTGACGTACTCCTTTTCCTATTTGGAACCAGTCTTGTTGTTCCATGTCCAGTTCTAACTGTTGTTTCTTGACTTGCTTACAGATTTCTCTGGAGGCAGGTAAGGTGGTCTGGTATTCCCATCTCTTGCAGAATTTTCCACAGATTGTTCTGATCCACACAGTCAAAGGCTTTGGCATAGTCAATAAAGCATAAATAGATGTTTCTCTGAAACTTTCTTGCTTTTTCTGTGATCCAACGGATGTTTGCAATTTGATCTCTGGTTCCTCTGCCTTTTCTAAATCCAGCTTGAACATCTGGAACTTGGAGGATTTTGGGCATTACTTTGCTAGAATGTGAGATGAGTGCAATTGTGCAGTAGTTTGAACATTCTTTGGCATTGCCTTTCTCTGGGACTGGAATGAAAACTGATATTTTTCCTGTGGCCACTGCTGAGTTTTCCAAATTCGCTGACATATTGAGTGCAGCACGTTCACAGCATCATCTTTTAGGTTTTGAAATAACTCAGTTGGAATTCCATCATCTCCGCTAGCTTTGTTCGTAGTGATGCTTCCTAAAGCCCACTTGACTTCGCATTCCAAGATATCTGGCTCTAGGTGAGTGATCACACCATTGTGATTATCTTGTTCGTGAAGCTCTTTTTTGTATAGTTCTTCTGTGTATTCTTTTTTTTTTTAATGTAAGACTCTTTATTTTGATACTATCACTAAGAGTTCCCACAAATAAAAATGTTTGTCCATATAACATGTCAGCTATGGATTTAATCCCCTTTTCCTATTTTCTCACTTAATCCTTATAACAGTCCTAAGGAATTAGAAAAATTAATCCCATGTAACAGATGGGGAAACTAGGTTCAGTGTGGTTAAGTGAAATGCATCTTCAAAGAAGAATGGAACTGGAGGAATCAACCTGCCTGACCTCAGGCTCTACTACAAAGCCACAGTCATCAAGACAGTATGGTACTGGCACAAAGACAGAAATATAGATCAATGGAACAAAATAGAAAACCCAGAGATAAATCCACACACCTATGGACACCTTATCTTCAACAAAGGAGGCAAGAATATACAATGTATTAAAGACAATCTCTTTAACAAGTGGTGCTGGGAAAACTGGTCAACCACTTGTAAAAGAATGAAACTGTGTATTCTCGCCACCTTTTCTTAATATCTTCTGCTTCTGTTAGGTTCTTACCATTCCTGTCCTTTATTGAGCCCATCTTTGCATGAAATGTTCCTTTGGTATATCTAATTTTCTTGACGAGATCTCTTGTCTTGCCCATTCTATTGTTTTTTCTATTTCTTTGCCTTGATCACTGAGAAAGGCTTTCTTATCTTTCCTTGCTATTCTTTGGAACTCTGCATTCACATGGGTATATCTTTCCTTTTCTCCTTTGCCTTTAGCTTATCTTCTTTTCTCAGTTATTTGTAAGCCCTGCTCAGACAACCATTTTTCCTTTTGCATTTCTTTTTCTTGGTAATGGTCTTGATCACTGCCTCCTGTACAATGTGTGTGTGTGTGTGTGTGTGTGTGTGTGTGTGTGTGTGTATATACACATATACATATAGCTGATTCACAGTGGTATACAGCAGAAACTAGCACAATATTTAAAGCAAGTATATTAGATAAAAATATTCATTCTATCCAAATTAAGCTTTCAAATACCAACAAAAATCCTGATATGGTTCTTTATATGACACCATGAGCTGACATAAAACGCAAACTTCTACAAACCAGTCTGTCAGTTTATTCACTGATAGACTTGTAAGTTGTTTCCATGTGTTCACTATTGTGAATGATGGTGCAGTGAACTTGAGCATGTAGCTATCTCTTGAAGTTCTTGTTTACATTTCCTTTGGAGATTATATGTGTATGTATCAGTTCAGTTCAGTCGCTCAGTCATGTCTGACTCTTGTGACCCCATGAATCACAGCACACCAGGCCTCCCTGTCCATCACCAACTCCCGGAGTTCACTCAGACTCACGTCCATCAAGTCCATGATGCCATCCAGCCATCTCATCCTCGGTCGTCCCCTTCTCCTCCTGCCCCCAATCCCTCCCAGCATCAGTCTTTTCCATTGAGTCAGCTCTTCTCATGAGGTGGCCAAAGTACTGGAGTTTCAGCTTTAGCATCATTCCTTCCAAAGAAATCCCAGGGCTGATCTCCTTCAGAATGGACTGGTTGGATCTCCTTGCAGTCCAAGGGACTCTCAGGAGTCTTCTCCAACACCACAGGTAAAAAGCATCAATTCTTCCTCACATCCAACTCTCACATCCATACAAGACTACAGGAAAAACCATAGCCTTGACTAGTCGGACCTTAGTCGGCAAAGTAATGTCTCTGCTTTTGAATATGCTATCTAGATTGGTCATCACTTTTCTTCCAAGGAGTAAGCGTCTTTTAATTTCATGGCTGCAGTCACCATCTGCAGTGATTTGGGAGCCCCAAAAAATAAAGTCTGACACTGTTTCCACTGTTTCCCCATCTGTGTCCCATGAAGTGATGGGACCGGATGCCATGATCTTCGTTTTCTGAATGTTGAGCTTTAAGCCAACTTTTTCACTCTCCTCTTTTACTTTCATCAAGAGGCTTTTTAGTTCCTCTTCACTTTCTGCCATAAGGGTGGTGTCATCTGCATATCTGAGGTTATTGATATTTCTCCCGGCAATCTTGATTCCAGCTTGTGTTTCTTCCAGTCTAGTGTTTCTCATGATGTACTCTGCAGAGAAGTTAAATAAGCAGGGTGACAATATCCAGCCTTGATGTACTCCTTTTCCTATTTGGAACCAGTCTGTTGTTCCATGTCCAGTTCTAACTGTTGCTTCCAGTTCTAATCTGTTGCATACAGATTTCTCAAGAGGCAGGTCAGGTGGTCTGGTATTCCCATCTCTTTCAGAATTTTCCACAGTTTATTGTGATCCACACAGTCAAAGGCTTTGGCATAGTCAATAAAGCAGAAATAGATGTTGTTCTGGAACTCTCTTGCTTTTTCCATGATCCAGCGGATGTTGGGAATTAGATCTCTGGTTCCTCTGCCTTTTCTAAAACCAGCTTGAATATCAGGAAGTTCATGGTTCACATATTGCTGAAGCCTGGCTTGGAGAATTTTGAGCATTACTTTAGTAGCGTGTGAGATGAGTGCAATTGTGCGGTAGTTTGAGCATTCTTTGGCATTGCGTTTCTTTGGGGCTGGAATGAAAACCGACCTTTTCCAGTCCTGTGGCCACTGCTGAGTTTCCCAAATTTGCTGGCATATTGAGTGCAGCACTTTCACAGCATCATCTTTCAGGATTTGAAATAGTTCAACTGGAATTCCATCACCTCCACTAGCTTTGTTCCTAGTGATGCTTTCTAAGGCCCACTTGACTTCACATTCCAGGATGGCTGGCTCTAGATGTGTGTGTATATATGTATATATATGCACACACACCCAGAAATGGATCTGCTAGATCAATATAATAGCATTACTTTTAATTTTTTAAGAATTTGAGGAATAAAGATGTGTTTATATTTGTATATGTTCATTTAGTATTTGTGTATACATATATGTATATATTTGGTGGTTATGTAATAGAACATAAATGTAATGGAACATAAACACATGACACATATATAATGGGATATTATTTAGCCACGAGAAAGAAGGACATTCTGTCATTTGTGACAACATCATTGGACCTTTAGTGCATTAAGCCAAGTGAGATAAGTCCAAGAATGACAAATGCTATATGATGTCACTTATATATAGAATCTAAAAAAGCCAAACTCATAGAAATAGACCAGTGGCTAGAGGGTGGAAAAAATGGGGAAATGTTGGTGACCAGTTATAAGTTCTGAGAATCTAACGTACATCATGGGAACTGTAGTCAATAATACTTTCATGTTATATACTTGAAAAGTTATATATATATACTACACACACATATATATATATATACTCACATATATATAACTATATATATATACTACATGTTATATACTTGTATTATATACTTGAAAAGTTCTGAGAGTTGATCTTAAATATTCTTGCCATACCAAAAACTTTATATAAATTGAGATGTTAACTAACCTTAATCATTTTGCAGTTAGTGTGTGTGTATCACACCATCATGTTGTACACCTTAAACAACATTATATGTTAATTATATATTAATAAAGCTGGGGAGAAAAGTTTAACATAAAAACTCTTATTTTAAATTTTACAAAATATTTAAATAATATAGATGACAAGCATAATGGCATCTGAAAAATGAGCATGCATATGTGTGTACAGTGTTTGATAATATATACATGCACACATAGGTACATGTTTAGAAAAAATATGGAAGAATACATTCTGAACTGTTGATAGGGTGGTTATTCTAAAAATTTAGGTAACCAGAATGAGTGGACCCAGGGTTTTCTTTCTATAGACTTTACATTGTTGGAATTTTTTATCATAAAAATATTAAAAAATAGACTTCAAAATGAAGTTGTGTTTTGATATTTGTGGCTTCAAGGATTGGAGTTAAATAAGAGGAGTAGAATTAACATATTGTTAGTTTCTTTTAATGTCTTATATGTTTTTGAATAATGAAAGAACAGGTATGAAGAACAAGCCTGTTTTTAAATAATGCCCATCCATTAGATATTTCACTCATCTCTTTAGTGATAACTTCTTGCCAGAGTCTGGTAAAAAAATGGGGGCTTCATGGATTCTTCTAGAAGTAGAGGAAAAGGGATCAAAGTTTCCCACAAACTCTTGGTGAACCTTGTGAAATATTCACTCTTCTGAAGGTTGAGAAAGTTTTGACTTCCATTTGTCTTTCATATTCTAAATATTTTCTGTGATTTAAACCATTTATTGCTTCCTTTTGCTGTCAAGGAACTGAAGGAAACGCATTTCAGTAGCACTTTCCTGAATGCACTTATCTCTAGCTACTGCTATAAATATGCAGTAATCAGATTCTCCTAGTGCCCAATAAATCAAGAACTTCACTTATGTCCTATGAAGAAACAGTCTCTCCCCAAGTTATATTGTGAATTCTATAGTAACTACCCTCTCTGGGGACAAAAAGGAACCAAAGGTAACTGTGGGTTAAAAATGCTACTTTCGTGGCTTGATTTACAACAGCTTGTGAAACATCTGCATGAACTGGAGGTTGGAGGGTACAATTATGTTGGAGAGTCACTTACTGATCAGCAATTGTCAGCCAGGCTTTGTCTTTGGTGCAAAGGTACATGGTGTAACAAGTCATGGTTTTTGTTCTCAGGGAGAACAAAGTCTTTAGAGAAAAAAAAGCGGTATTTGGGTCAAATCAGAGAGGTGGGAATGAGTAAATAGGCCTAAATAGGGGAAATCAAGCTGATTAAGAAAACAACTTGATTTAAAATTTTTGAATATTTCATGGCTTTCTCCAGTTAAGATGCTAGAATGATGTTGTTACTGTTGATGTTCTGTTCCTGTTGTGAGATTTTGTTGACTTGACCTGTGGGCACCATATATGGTCTTTGAGCACTGACAGATACCAAGTTTCACTTGGAAGCCATTCTGAAAGACAGAGTAAAGTAACTCCCTTTGTACCTGCACCCCTATGATTTCCATAGAAATCCCTCTTAAACTGAGTACAAGTCAGTTTAAAAAAAAAAAAAGCTTCTCAGAAACAATGAGATAAGGGTGAAAGTCTACACATTTGTAATATATGAGGAAGTACACTTAGGGCAGTTGTTTTAGAATTGTACAATGAGTCAGAGTCACCTGGAGAGTTGTTAAAGCACAAGTTGCTGGGCCCATTCTCTGAGTTTCTGATCCAGTAGGAAGGGTGGGGCTAAGAATGTACATTTCTTAGGCGTTCTAGGGGGATACTGATGTTACTCACCTGGGGACCACACTTTGAGAACTGCACCCTTAGGGCAAGCTGTCTCAAAGAGAAGACTGATTCGTTTCAGAAATAAACCTTATAGTCTGATGCCAATCAGAGTCAACTTTGAATTATATGCGCTGAGGATCATCTAGGGTCAACTCAGCGTTTTTGTTCCAGAAACAGAGGTGGGAAGTGCAGGTTTGAATGTGCAGGTTCAGGCAGCCTGAATTGGAGAATCTTGGCGCTGATCCTCACTAGCTGTGTGAACTTGCAAACATAACTTGATCCTTCTGCATCTTAGTTTCTCCATTTTAAAAATGTGAACTATAACGGTACCTGTATTAGAAGTACTTGAGAGGATTAGATGAGTTAATGTATGTAAAACCAAGTAAGAATGCACCAAGTAAGGACACTGCCACATGATAAACACTTGACTAGTATAAGTTCTTATTCTCCTGTGGGTGCTGAAGCTTGCTGTGCTGTCATGAGCCAGGGGTTTTATGTCTAATATTTCATCTGGATGCTTGCCTGAGGAGGCAAAAATTTAGTTACTGCCCTAAATTGATTGGGATCTAGCTGTACAATTTAACACGAGTGGGAAATCTTATAGAAGCTTTCTGTCCATATATATATATACATTGTTGTGGTGCCACAAGACCATTGGTATTATTTTTTTTCCCATTGGTATTCTTGAAGGATCATGTCTGCAAATCTTTTGTTTGTTTTTATTTTCTTATTTTTAAATTTGTTTTTTAAACCTTTTTAAAATTCTAAATTCACACTCAGGAAGAGGTTTTATAGGTTCTCCATTTTTTGGAATTGTCTTTCTGTTGAGAATCCTTTGCTTTTTATATAGTTCCTTTAAGTCCAAGGCACTGCCTTCCAACTTTAACTGATGTTTAAAATTTTCTAACTTATTGGCAATTTTCTATAATAATGAAAACATTTTATTCCTATTTTTAATCACTACTGGGAGTTTTCTGAACATCCCTAGGTGGTGAGTGTTTTAAAATGTAGGTTTTTTTTTTTTAATTTCAGGTATTGTGAACATATTAAAAAGCAGAGACATTACTTTACCGACAAAGGTCCATCTAGTCAAAGCTATGGTTTTTCCAGTAGTCATGTATGTATGTGAGAGTTGGACTGTGAAGAAGGCTGAACACCAAAGAATTGATGTTTTTGAACTGTGATGTTGGAGAAAACTTTTGAGAGTCCCTTGGACTGTAAGGAGATCAAACCAGTCAATCCTAAAGGAAATCAGTCCTGAATATTCATTGCAAGGACTGATGCTGAAGCTGAAACTCCAGTACTTTGGTCACCTGATGTGAAGAGCTGACTCTTTGAAAAAGACCGTGATGCTGGGAAGGATTGAAGGGAGGAGGAGAAGGGGATGACAGAGAATGATTGGATGGCATCACCGACTCGATGGACATGAGGTTGAGCAAACTTCGGGAGTTGGTGATGGACAGGGAAGCCTAGAGTGCTGCAGTCCATGGGGTTGCAAAGAGTCAGACATGACTGAGTAACTGAACTGACTGACTGTGAGGCCAGCAGATCAGGAGATGATTGAAAAGATGCTCACAGTTCCCAAGAGGAGGGGGAATACCACGGGAAGGGCTACACTGGGAAGCACCAGTGCTGGTCAGGAAGGCAGAAAGAAGGGGAAACTGAGAGCAGCAGGTTTCTAGGAAAAGTGAGGTGCAGTATAAGCAGATCCAGTGTGGCCTAGTTTGAATGACCTTAGTGGGCTGTTGTTTAGAGGGGCTGTCTCTAATAAGCCGATACCTGGCCCCAGAGTAATTAGGGCAGGTTAATAGTGGCTTGACTGTGAGATACTTAAAGAAGGTGGTTGGGGTATGTGCTTTGGATTGGGTGGTTTGTTTACCTATGAAATGTGTGCACCCTGGTAAGCTATGGCTGTCTTGAGGTATTAGCTAACCCTGGGAAGGGCAATGTCTCCCTAATCATTGAGGCCCCAGATGGAATACAGAAATAAGAATATACAGCTAATATGCAGCAGGAATGCCAAAGCCTCTTTGAGACAAGGCTGGTTGTGAGTGTGCCGGGCTGGCTGGGTGACTCACACTTGCTCACCAGTGTCTCAGGATCTGTCTGCTTGGTTCTTTACCATTAGAGTTCTTTATGCTATGAATCTCTGGAATAATTCAAATTCATGTGAAAATGATAATGTTACTTTATAAGGTCTGTGAGGAAAGGGAGAGTATCTGTCTTTCCATTTTTCTTTTCTAGGATGTCTCAATAAAACAGAGGATGCCCAGTTACATTTGAATTTCAGATACATGGTGAAAAAAAAGTGTTAAGCTTGTTCCAAATACTGAAAAAATATTTCTTGTTTATGTGAAATTCAAATTTAACTAGACCTCCTATGTATTTATTTGCTAAATAGGGCAAGCTCACTCTCCTACCACCTATTCAGAGCTTGAAATACTTCTTGAATTAATCCCTACATCCCATTTTGAATTAATAATTGTTCCATCTGTGCCTCAGTTGCATTCTTATGAAACATTGACCATTAATACCAATTTGCATATATGTTCTTTTCTTCTGTTGGCTCTGGTAGTTCCTGGTCCTTATCGTCTTCCTTCTCTTATTTGAGGCTGCTCCCCAACTCCCAGATCCCAAGGCCAGCTAGAATTGGGAAGTTTAAGGAGCTATCAGGACTATCTAGAAGCCTTGGAACTAAGTCAGACTTGCTACCCAAGTTTGTTAATTGAGATGATCTTAATAACTCTCCCCAAACCCCAGATCCTCTGAAGCAGAGCACTGAAATTCTCCTTGCAGAAGTTATCACAAACAGTCATGTTTCTGAACCCAGGAGCCATTTCTCCAACCTCAGTTTTTTAGACCAGTTTTTTGGGACTTTCATGGATTTGTAGGAATTCACGGTTAGACAGCAATGACTGAGTATTATCAAAAGAGGGCACTGATGGCTGCAGGGCCATCTCATAGGCATTCCTATGTGATTCTAATGTGAAGCCAGGTTGAGAACTTTGCTTTACCTTATGGAATTCCATACAGATGGAGCCTTAACTGTATTTCCCCCTTCTCACCATGATGATCTTGTCCATACCATTTTAGACTACTAACACTGACATTTATATCACTAGCCAGACCTCTCGTCTCAGATCCAGATTCGCAGATCTGTCTACTTCATACCCCTGTTTGGAGGTCTTACACATATCTCAAATGTAGCCTGTTTTGCCCTTCAGATTTCTCTCATCTGTCGGATATTCTCCAACATGGGAATCAGCAGTAACAGTTTTCCAGTTTTTCTGGCCTGAAATCTGAAGTCATCCTTAATTCTCCAACATCCTAACTCCTTACCTTCCATCAAGCAGCAAGTTCTCAATTCAAGCTCTAAAAATATATCTTAAATGCATTCCTTTATCTCCGTCTCCACCATCTCCCTGAGCCTTATCTCCCATCATCTTTCTCCTAACTTGTATTCCCACTTTTTTTCTTGCCTTCCTATAGTCACTTCTCTCCCTAACAGCCAAAGTAATACTCTCCTATTTCAGATGACATTGTATCCCTTTTATTGCATAAAAGTCTTTATTGGCTACTCACTGAATTTGGAATAAAATCCGAGCTTCTTACTTTGTTCTATAAGTCCATTCATGAACTTATCTCTGCTGAACAATCCAAGCCACTTTTCCAATTTTCGGCCTGCCCCATCCATTCTGATCTTATTTTATCCCCACCTACTTTTCCTACCTCCGTGCCTCTGCACATGCCTCTCTGTTTTGAATGCTGTCCTCTTACATGGCTAGCTCTTTCTTATCTTGTGCATCGCACCTTAAAGGAAACTTCATGCCCTGACCACGATTTCTAAATTAAGATTCTTCCCCACCATATTCTCTACCTCAGTGCTTTATTTGATATTTTTCATAATGCTAAATGATACTTATTTTGTCTCTTTACTTAACTCTTGTTCCCCTCGATGAGTATAAATTTCTTGAAGAGCAGGGACCAGTGCTTGTTTTTTTCACTGCCATACTTCAGATCCTGGTACATAACCCTGTGCAGAATTGGCTTCATAAGTATTTTTGAATGAATGATTTGGGACCTGCTTTTACCCTACCCCAAACCTGGAGTTTTGTCACTTAGCCAGACCTCGGTGCCTTGGTCCTTAATTGGCTTATAGAACCTTCCTGCTTACCAGCCTGCTTACCGAGGTCTTTGCAGAGTGAGGACAAGAGTTCCTTCTCTAGGCTCAGCCTGCTTAGCTGTCAGATTGAGAGATTACTATATTCTACTTATCAAACTGAACTTTCTGGAACTAGATCTGCTCCTATAACCTAGACATTTTCCCTCTAAAATATTTTTTTCTCCTGGTCTTGGGCTGTTGCAATTAACTTTTCATGCCCACGTCATAGGAAGTGACAAAGATTCCTTTATTTTCCTGATACACTTGAAATCTGAAGATGTCCATGGTTGTAGATAACTGTCACTGTCCTTTTCCAGCTGTGCAAAGTGGTCAAATTGTCCCTCATTATTGAGATGTTAAACTATAGTCTTCTTATTGAAAGAAGACTTCCTATTTCTTGAAACAAAAAATATTATCATGAGCATCATCTGTGGCCCAGTGCAAGCCAGTTTGGACAGGACAACATGAAGCTAACTGTTTAACAGCAAAGCAAGAAAAGTATGCATTTGTGTTTATGCTGTCTTGAATTGTTCAACCCTTGCTAGGGTTTTTGTCATGCCTTCCCAGTGAGGTCAAAAACTTGAGAGTAAAAGCGTTTTTTTTGTTTGTTTGTTTGTTTTGAGAGCATTGACAGCAATCCACTAGAACATTCTTATCCCCTTGAAAGATATTTGACTGAGGAAAGACCCCAGTCCATAATAGTTGCAGGCCATGTGTTAGAACAGATTATTGAGATAGCAAATTGTGGTGGTGAAGGGAGTGGCCTTATGGGTGCTGGATGCATGAGTGTTTCACTACTAATCTGTTGGCTTATGACAAGTTTTTAGTAGGCAGAGTGAAAAACCACTTGTTCTTCCCCAAGAAGGACCAGGAAGAACATGGAAGTGCTTGAAATCAGTGATGGGTCCCGCTGTTAACAAAAATTATGCAGAAAAGAGTTAGCCTGCTCATAAACTAACAGATGAAGGTTGGGGAGAGAGATAAATAAATAAAAATGTAAAAAATAAAATTGTTTGTAGTCTTCATTTGGATCTTCCCAGATGGCACTAGTGCCAGTGCAGGAGATGTAATAGCTGTGGGTTTGGTCTCTGGGTCGGGAAGATCCCTGGAGGAGGGCATGGCAGCCCACTCAGTATTCTTGCCTGGAGAATCCCATGGACAGAGGAGCCTGGGGGGCTGCAGTCTATGGGGTCATACAGAGTCGGACACGACTGAGGGACACAACACGTACCTTCCTCATTTATACTGCTCCTCCATGTCTTTGCTGTGATGCTCTTTTGTCTAAAGTGTTCTCTTCGCAGCTTTCATCTGCCTTGTGAACTCTTATTTAACCTTAACCTCCATCCAGGAAAAGCTTGTCTCTCACAGTTTCTAACACCCCCTTCTCCTTCCACAGATTGAGTTACTTCTTCTCTGTACCTCCTTGTAGGGTACAAATATCAGAGTATATACTGACAGAGAAAATCTGAGCCAGTTAACTTGACTGTCCAGATTTATTTAAATCTGCTCAGTCTCAGGGACCCGCTCAATAAAGGCGTGAAGGCAGAATTACCTTCAGAAGTCCCTGCCTAAACACCTTTTATCTCTGTCTCCAGGAGCATCCAGTGTTCCCTTCTGATAATGGATAGGTAGAGGGTGCAGTAAAAAGCATCTTAATGATAGCCATTTGGGGTTACCAGATAGAGGAAAAGAAGGCAGTTTATCTTATAAGAAACGTCTGTAGTGGGTCAGCCTGCCTGCTAGGCCTGTTTCTTGCTCAGAGGATTCTAACAGGAGATTGGTTACTGTAGACTCGCATGGCCTGAGAGCTCAAGGAGAGTATTTTATGTGGCTCTTTAGCATGTGGTTTGAGGGTTCTGGAGCCCAGGTACTACCCTGAGTCTCCCATTTCAATGGCTCTTACAATGTTGAAATGCAACACCGGGTGTCTCCAAATTTATAAGGCAACTATGCCTGATTTCTTGGTCTTTGACGGCAGTCAGCTGCTTCAGAAAAATGGGAAACAAAATGCTGTGAGCAGTGTGGGTGTATCTGTCTCCTAAAGATCTCTGCAGACTGTCATGGTAGCATTGATAACACTGGTTTATAACTTATGTTTTATACTCAAGCTTTGCTCTCTGGGTTTCTAGTACCAAAATAATTTCTAACAAATAGTAAGCATTCAGTATATAATTTTTGACTTGAATGTATAAATAATAATGAATATTATTATGGTAGAATTGTACTATATATATTGTGAAGTATGATCTTAAAGTGAATAAAAATTCCTTAAATCACCATTGGTACTATAAAGAATATTAACAGATATATATATATATATATATCTGTTTATAAAACAAATACTCTTTCAGAAAAGTCTAGCACAGATATATTTCCTCTGCCTGTTTTAGACCAATTCTATGACTTGACAAATAAATTAGTTTGCTGATATTTTAGGCCTATCTTACAGGGCACAGATGTGGTGTTTTTAGACTTGAGGGTTACACTTTGAGTAATAAGCTAACACAAAGAGAAACAGTAGAAACTAAGGAGGTAACAGCTGATTCACATCCTCATTGTACTCTTTCTAGGACAACTCTTCAATGAAACAAGTTGTAGACAGAAATGAACTTAAACTCTTACTCTTTCTCTTCAGCAAGTAAGTTGAAGTAGTGTAAGCAAAAGTGCCTATGACCTGCTACACCTTTCCTGAGGTATTTACACTTCACATTGCTTAAAATTTTGAGCTGAAAGAATTATTTTCTAACCATGAAGTTGGATTATTTCCTTATAAGGTTTATTTATTTTTGCATAATAAATTTAGACACTTGATTCAAACTTCTAAAGATGTTAAAAGGGAAAAGGAAATACCAGTAGTGATGAATGTTGCTGATAAGTTGAAGGAGAAGATGGCTAAAAAGGATCATGTTGACTTAGCAAATAGAGGTAGTTGATGACTTCTGCCTTAGATTTTTTGGTGGATCGTTGAGGGAAAAGATGAGAGTGAGTTGATTTGTGAGTATAAGGTGAAGAAATGGACTCCATAAATCTTTTAAAAAATAAATGGGATCTAGGAGAATATTGAGCCATTTGAGCTTTAAAAAATTCAGTGAAGAGACTTCTGGTAATGATAGTCTTTACCAAAGTCTGTCTGTACCAAAGTCTTCTGGTATAATCTGCTTTAGTCCTAATTTCCTACTTAGGACAAAGAAAAGCTGTATAAATTTTTTAAAGTCCTTTTTTAAAGGTCTTGCAATTCTATAAGAAAGGTACTAAGAAATCCTAGGGCCTGGGTCTGGGAAGTAAAGCATAGAGAAGAGTTGAGCATTTGAGAGTGGTTTTATCCTGGAGGTATTTCTTATTTCACTTGCTGATAAAGAGCTGAACAGTTTTCCACAGGCTCATGGGTTTGTAGTGCCAAAATTGGATTTTAATGCTCTTCAAAGACAAGGAGGCCAAGTAAACTGGAATCTTTGGGTCAAAACCACAGAAAGCCCAGTACCACTGTATGAATAAGGGTATTCAAGAAATAGACCAGCCCTTGCAGAAACTGAAGTTTAGATTTTGAATAATCTCAAACCCTCATTGGATTATGGTGATCTGGATAATTAATGCCCCCATTTCCTTGCCTGCCAGTAGAAAATTAAATTCTCTCTAGGAAGCTGACATATTCAAAAGTTCAAATCATCTCTACAGTTTTTAATTAAAATTCCAGAAAAAATAACCAGGTATAAAAGTAGTTGTGTCTGACTCTGTGACTCCATGGAGTGTAGCCCTGCAGGCTCCTCTGTCTGTGGAATTCTCCAGGCAAGAATACTAGAGTGGGTTGCCATTTCCTTCTCCAGGGGATCTTCCCAACTCAGGGATTGAACCCAGATCTCCTGCATTGCAGGCAGATTCTCTACCATTTGAGCCACCAGGAAAGTCCCCAGAGTAGACAAAACTAGACTATAAATCACAGGAGACAAAAAGAAAACAGGAACAGTCTCCTAGGGCACCAGACAATGGGGTTATTGGACATAGATTTGTAAATAACCATACCTAAGGAGTTAAGAGAGAGGATTTAAAATTTCAGCAGAAAACCAGAAAATATGAAAAAAAACTAAATAGGGATATTTTGTCTAGGGATAAAAGTGATATTAATTGAAGTTAAGAATACAATGGCTCAAGTTTAACAGGCGTTTAAAGCAAGCTGAGCAAAAACTTTGGTAAACTAGATGATACGTCAGGAAGGTCTTTTAGAAAAAACATCTTCAGTTGAAGATGAAAAGATGAAAAATAGATAAAAGACTAAAAATCACATAGATCATCATGAAAAGCTTTGACATATTTGAAACTTGAATTCTGAAAGAATGAGAGACCAGATGCAGCAGGAGCAATATTTGAAGAGATAATGGCTGTGAACTTTGCAAATATGGTAAAAAATATAAAATCACAGATTTAAGAAATAACATAAACAATAATAAGCTAATTAACAATACAGTATCATGTCAGGAACTGGCACGCACTGAAAAGGAGAACAGAGCAATGTAAAGGACAAATGGTGATGGAGCTGCTATTTGAGGTGAGGGGTGAGGGAAGGCCTGGGAGGTAACATTCAAGCAGAGACTGAAGTGAAGGACTGGATCCCTCCTTGGGAATATCTGGGGAAGTGTTCTAAGATGAAAGAGTTATAACAAATTCCTGATGGGTGTGCCACTTGGATCAGTTAGAATGTTTCAACTGACTTTTCATAGATAACAATAATTTTTGAGACAAGTATTGCCAATTCAACATGATATTAAAAAAAAACACTACACAGGAAACATGAAATCACATCTTGGCACAGTAGAGAGAAACTGCTGGAAACTAAAGACAAAATAATTTGAAAGCAGGAAAGGAAAAAAAAAATACGTGCTACCATTAAAGGGTATCAGAGGATGAGATGGTTGGATGGCATCACCAATGCAGTGGACATGAACTTGGGCAAACTTTGGGAGATGGTGAGGGACAGGGAGGTCTGGTGTGCTGCAGTCCATGGAGTTGCAAAGAATTGGACATGACTGGGCAACTGAAGAAAAAGAATCATTAAAGGAGCAGCCATGATTCCAACAGTTCATTTCTCAACAGAAATGGAAAAATCAGAGGAGAATGGAATGGTATTAGGTTGGTGCAAATGTAATCACGGTTTTGGACTGTGAATTATAAATCATTATTGATGTTCAGTCGCTTAGTCATGTCGAACTCTTTGCAACCCCATGGACTGCAGTATGCTAGGCTTCCCTGTCCTTCATCTCCCAGAGCTTTCTCAAACTCATGTTCATTGAGTTGGTGATGCCATCCAACCATCTTATGCTCTGTCACCCCCTTCTCCTGCCTTCAGTCTTTCCCAGCATCAGTGACTTTTCCAATGAGTTGGCCCTTTGCATTAGGTGGCCAAAGTATTGGAACTTTAGCATCAGTCCTTTCAGTGAATATTTAGGGTTGATTCCCCTTAGGATTGACTGGTTAAATCATTGTAACCAGGCTCAAATACATCTTTATTAATCAAAATAGGAACCATTACAATCAACACATTTTTGCCAATGAGAAATAAGTTTGCTTATTCCTGTAGCATAAAAATCCATGCTTTGGGATTCAGTGAACTCTTGGAAAGCATTTTCTGCCTACTGCTGATTGTGGAAGCATTTTCCCTGCAAATAATTGTCAAGATGTTTGAAGAAGTGGTGGTTGGTTGTCAAGAGGTCAGGAAAACATGGTGGATGAGGCAAAACATCATAGCCCAAGTCGTTCAGCTTTTGAAGCGTTGGTTGTGTGACATGTGGTCAGGCATTGTCACGGAGAATTGGGCCGTTTCTGCCGACCAATGCCAGCTGCAGGCATTGTAGTTTTCAGTGCATCTCATTGATTTGCTGAGCATATTTTTCAGATGTAATGGTTTCACTGGGATTCAGAAAGTTTTGGCGGATCAGACTGGCAGCAGACCACCAAACAGTGACCATGACCTTTTTCTGGTGCAAGTTTGGCTTGCTCTTTGGAAGAAAAGCAATGAACAACCTAGACAGCGTATTAAAAAGCAGAGACATTACTTTGTCCACAAAAGTCCGTCTAGTCAAAACTATGGTTTTTCTAGTAGTCATGTATGGATGTGAGAGTTGGACCATAAAGAAAGCTGAGCACCGAAGAATTGATACTTTTGAACTGTAGTGTTGGAGAAGACTTTTGAGAGTCCCTTGGACTGCAAGAAGATCCAACCAGTCAGTCCTAAAGGAAATCAGTCCTGAATATTCATTGGAAGGACTGATGCTGAAGCTCTAAAACTTTGGTCACCTGATATGAAGAACCGACTCGTTGAAAAAGACTGTGATTCTGGGAAATATTGAAGGCAGGAGGAAAAGGGGATGACAGAGGATGAGATGGTTGAATGGCATCACTGACTCCATGGATATGAGCTTGAGCTGACTCTGGGAGCTGGTGATGAACAGGGAAGGCCAGTGTGCTTCAGTCCATGGGGTCTCAAAGAGTCAGACGTGACTGAGTGAATGAACTGAACTGAACTGAACTGAACTTGGCTTTCACCACTGAGCTGGTCATCGCTGGGTGTCACAGTCTACTTTCCACAGCACATCACAATCCCATCAAGAAAACGGTTCATTGTTGTTGTATAGTGTAGAAGATAAGATGACAGTTCAAAATGATGAATTTTTTGATTTTCACTCAGCTCATGGGAAACCCACTTATTGAGCTTTTTTACTTTTCCAGTTTGCTTCAAATGCTGAACAACCGTAGAATGGTTGATGTTGAGTTCTTCAGCAACTCCTTGTGTAGTTGTAAGAGGATCAGTTTTGATGATTGCAGTTGTCATTGTCAACTTCCAATGGCTGCTCTTAATCTTCAGGGCTCTAGTCTCATTTGCAAAATTTCTTGAACCACCACTGCACTGTACATTTGTTAGCAGTTTCTGGGCCAAATGAGTTGTTAATGTTGAGAGTTGTCTCTGCTGCTTTATAACCCATTTTGAACTCAAATAAGAAAATTTCTTGAATTTGCATTTTGTCTGACATCATTTCTATAGCCTAAAATAAATATAAAATAAACAGCAAGTAATGTCATTAGGAAAAAAATATAAAGCAAGAATGCATTAAAATGATGTATATGTTCCACATTCATCTAGAATATATTCCAATATCATGGCAAATCTCAATTATGCAAAAACTGCAATTACTTTTGCATCAACCCAGTATCTTTAAAGTGCTGGAGGAAGATAATTACCCACTTAGAATTTTCTGTCCGTTAAAAATGTCTTTCAGAAAACTAGGAGAATAAGATAGTGGAGGAGTAGGTGGATATGGAGCACATCTCTCTCCATGGATACATCAGGAATACACTTTCAGACACAGAAGTGCATACAGAACACCAGCTGAGAGCGGACAGGAGGACCTGACCAATGGAAAAGAATATATAGACCCATGCAAAGCTTGGTAGGACGAAGGAACTAGGGGGAAAAACTGGAGTGTTAGTAGGACTGGACCTACCCTTGGTGGGTGGGGGAACTGAAGCAGGGGTCTGATCCCCACAGCGGGGGCAACTGTCTGAGTCAGATGAGAAACATTTAAGGCTGAGAATGAAATAGCTGATCTGTGGCAGCCTAAATGGAATGAGAATCAGACAGTCCTTGCTGCAGCCATACATATGCTGGGCAGGAACTCGGGTCTCCTGGAAGGGGCAGTGGCTGCAGCTGGAGTTTAGGGATGCTGTTGACTGTGGAGAGATCAATCGAGGGGAGGTGAGGGAGGAGACTGTGGTGGGAAATGCCTGTGGAGGAAAACCAGGCAGCCATGGAAGCAAGGCGATACTGTTGAGTCACACCTAGGGGGTGGAGCCATCACCATATCTGCTCTCTCTTTCCATATGCCAGCATCAGCAGCTGAACAATAGAGAGGCTGGCCCATCAAACGCCTGACACACTGAACTACAGAGTAGGACCCTACCCAGGGTGCCCCTTTAAATGCCTGATGTGCCAGTATACAGAGTAGGACCCCTGTCAGGGGGGCCCCCTCTCTGTGCCTGACGTGCTGAACAGCAGAGAAGGACCCCAGGCAAGGGATCCCTCTTAAGTGCTTGAACAGGCAGAGCTATGGAGAAAGACTGGCCAAAGAGGCCTTCTGATCGCCAGCTATGACAGGCTCGAGAAGAGACTCTGATGGGGCCATAACTCCTGCGGCAGAGCCATTTTGTGTCCTTGAACACTTGGCGCCGCCAGGGTCCCAAGCCAAGCAGCTGCACCACCTTCAAGCTCAACTCTCACTGGGGCAGAGCTGCCACAGGCAAAAAAAAAAAAAAGTCTTGTGTGTTTATGCGTGCAGGGTTGCTTCGGTCCTGTCCGACTCTTTGCAACCTGTAGACTATGGCCTGCCAGGCTTCTCTGTCAGGGAGGCGGGTTCTCCAGGCAAGAATACTGGAGCATATGGGCCAATACTGGTTACCATACCCTTCTAGAGCACTATATTTCCTGCTGCCCTAGCTGCCAACCCCCCTGAGTACCTGGTGCTGCCAGAACCCCTGCAACCAAGCAGCTGCACCACCTCCCCACCTGGCCCTCACAGGGGCAAACTCAGGTCCTCCAGGGCAGCCTCAGGAGCTAAACCCCAGCTGATGACCCACATGTAGAGGTGGAAATAAAACCACAACTGAAACCCAGGGGCAGTGTTGCTGAGGAATAAGACCCAAAACCTGCCTACCAGCTGTACAAGCTGCAGATTAAATCCACACAATCAACTAAGCAGACTCTGTGTCTATGGAATATATAAAAGGCCATTGAGAGCTCCCACAAAAGAAAACACACCAGCTCTGATAGCTGTGGACATTGGAGGCAAGAACATACAGAAGTAGGACCAGATTAGAATCTGAGCAGCCCCCACAGCAGGTCCAGAGATCAATCAGTACAGTGTTGGAGGGCATCCTCGGGAGGTAAGGTGGACCATGATTCCCAGTGTGGAAAAGGACTCTGTAGGCAGAGACTCAAGAAAAACATTTATTATTCTTATCTTTTGACTTGTTCTGTAGATTCTTTGGGATTTTTTCTTTTTTTTTCTTTTTTCCCCTCTCTGTTGTAGTTGTCAATTTTATTGGCATTAAGAAATCAAATTAAGCTTTTGATCTATTTTTTTGGTTTTACTCAGTCACATTTTTCATTGTTGTCATAAACCTCTACCTCTACATTGGGCTTTTGCAGTTCTGTGGAGTTTTCCTTTTTTTCCCCCTTTTTTCTTTCTTCTGTTTTTTTCTCTTTTTTATAATTTTAATTTTAAAAAACCTATTATATTTTTCTACGTTTATTCCTTCATTTGCCTTTCCTACTGTTCTTTTCCCCTTGCAGTTAATCTTTAATGTATATAAATCTTCTTTGTCTACCTCTATTTAACTTTGCATATCTATTTTTTCTTTGCTTTCCTCTCAACATTTTTGTTAGTTTTGTTTTCATTGCTTTATTCCCCACTTGGCACTTTGCTTTAGTTTTGTTTTCCAATTTGTGCTTAAGTTAGTTTTGTTCTTAACTGGTAAATATAATTTTTGATTTCCTTTGTTTGCCAGCTCAATCTACTGTATTTTATTTTTGTTGGACTGTTTTGACTTTACTCATGGGTGTATATGTATATGTGTGTATTCCATTATTTTAATTATTATTTGCCTGATTTTGTAACTGCCATTTTTCTGGGGTTCATCTTTGGTTTCTCATTTTTGGATATTTGCTTTACTCTCCCTTAATGCCATAACAAACCACTTGTGGAATCTTCATTCCTGACTGGAGATCAAGCCCTGAGCCTTTGGAGTGGGAGCAGTGACTCCAAGACCATAGACTACCAGAGAACTGACCCTAGGGAGTATCAAATAGTGAGAACTCACACAAAGGAAACCACTTGAAAACAAGACCCGGCTTCACCCAACCACCAGTAGTACCCCGTGCAGGACACCTCATCTAAACAACAAACAAAACAAAAATACACACCCAATCATCAGCAGACAGGAGTACCACCTAACTCAGCCTTCCCCATCAGAGGAAAAACAAACAAACAAAAACTCAGCACAAATCTCACCTTATACGAAGCTCACACAAACCACTGGACCAACCTTAGGAGGGCAGAAACCAAAAGGAAGAAAGAATTCAACCTTCTTCAAGGAAAGAATTCAACTTTCCTTGAAGCCTGGGAAAAGGAGACCTCAAACACAATAACTTAAAAAAAATGAAAAGGCAGAGAAATAATGCACAAATTAAGGAACAAACTAGAAACACAGAAGTTCAAATAAATGAAGAGGAAATAGGAAAATTACCTGAAAAAGAATTCAGAATAATGATAGTAAAGATGATCAAAACCTTGAATACAAAATGGGGAAGATACAAGAATCAATTAACAAAGACCTGGAAGAATTAAGGAATAAACACAGACAAACAACACAATTACAGAAATTAAAAATACTCTAGAAGGAATCAATAGCAGAATATCTGAAGCAGAAGAACAAATCAGTGAGCTGGAAGATAAAGTGGTAGAAATAACTTCTGAAGAGTAGAATAAAGTAAAAAAAATGAAAAGAACTGAGGGTAGTCTCAGAGACCTTTGGGACCATATCAAATGTTCCAACATTCAAATTATAGGGGTCCCAGAAGAAGAAGAGAAAAAGAAAGAGTATGAGAAAAATTTTGAAGAGATATATAGTTGAAAATTTTCCGAACATGGAAAAGGAAATAGTCTATCAAGTCCAAGAGGCACAAAGAATCCCATACAGGATAAACCCAAGGAGAAACACACCAAGACACTTATTAATGAAACTAACAAAGACTAAACACAAAGAAAGAATATTAGAAGCAGCAAGGGAGAAGCAACAAATAACATACAAGGGAAATCCCATACGCTTAACAGCTGATCTTTCAGCAGAAACGCTGCAGGCCAGAAGGGAATGGCAGGATATATTTAAAGTATTGAAAGGGAAAAATCTACAACCAAGATTACTGTACCCAGAGAGGATCTTATTCAAAACTGATGGAGAAATAAAAAGCTTTTCAGACAAGCAAAAGTTAAGAGAATTCAGTACCACCAAACCAGCCTTACAACAAATATTAAACAGACTTATATAGTCAAGAAATACAAGAGAAGGAAAAATATCTACAAAATCAATCCCAAACAAAGGCAACAGGAACATATATATCAATAATTACTTTCAATGTAAATGAATTAAATGCTCCAACCAAAAGACACAGACTAGCTGAATGGGTACAAAAACAAGTCCCACATATATGCTGTCTACAAGAAACCCACGTCAGACCTAAAGACACACATAGACTCAAAGTGAGAGGATGGAAAAATATGTTCCATGCAAATGGAAAGCAAAAGAAAGCTGGAGTAGCAATCCTCATATCAGACGAAATAGACCTTAAAATAAAGGAGATTACAAGAAACAAGGAAGGACACTGCATAATGATCAAGGGATCAATCCAAGAGGAAGACATAATTGTAAATATCTATGCACCCAACATAGGAGCACCTCAATATATAAGACAAACACTAACACATAAAAGGAGAAATTGACAGTAACACAGTAAAAGTAGGAGACCTTACCACCCATTTACACCAATGGACAGATTATCAAAACAGAAAATTAATAAGGAAACATGAGTCTTTTTTAAAATTTTACTTTATTTTACTTTATAATACTGTATTGGTTTTGCCGTACATCAACATGAATCTGCCACGGGTGTACATGAGTTCCCAATCCTGAACCCCCCTCCCACCTTCCTCCCGATACCATCTCTCTGGGTCATCCCAGTGCACCAGCCCCAAGCATCCTGTATCCTGCATCGAACTTAGACTGGCAATTTGTTTCTTACATGATATTATACATGTTTCAATGCCATTCTCCCAAATCATCCCACCCTCTCCCTCTCCCACAGAGTCCAAGAGTCTGTACCCTCTCCCTCTCCCACAGAGTCCAAGAGTCTGTTCTATACATCTGTGTCTCTTTTGCTGTCTCTCATACAGGGTTATCATTACCATCTTTCTAAATTCCATATATATGTGTTAGTATGCTGTATTGGTGTTTTTCTTTCTGGCTTACTTCACTCCGTATAATAGGCTCCAGTTTCATCCACCTCATTAGAACTGATTCAAATGTATTCTTTTTAATGGCTGAGTAATACTCCATTGTGTATATGTACCACAGCTTTCTTATCCATTCATCTGCTGATGGACATCTAGGTTGCTTCCATGTCCTGGCTATTATAAACAGTGCTGCGATAAACATTGGGGTACATGTGTCTCTTTCAGTTCTGGTTTCCTCAGTGTGTATGCCCAGCAGTGGGATTGCTGGGTCATAAGGCAGTTCTATTTGCAGTTTTTTAAGGAGTCTCCACACTCTTCTCCATAGTGGCTCTACTAGTTTGCATTCCCACCAACAGTGTAAGAGGGTTCCCTTTTCTCCACACCCTTTCCAGCATTTATTGCTTGTAGACTTTTGGATTGCAGCCATTCTGACTGGTGTGAAACAGTACCTCATTGTGGTCTTGATTTGCATTTCTCTGATAATGAGTGATGTTGAGCATCTTTTCATGTGTTTGTTAGTCATCTGTATGTCTTCTTTGGAGAAATGTCTATTTAGTTCTTTGGCCCATTTTTTTGATTGGGTCATTTATTTTTCTGGAATTGAGCTGCATGATTTGTTTGTATATTTTTGAGATTAGTTGTTTGTCAGTTGCTTCATTTACTATTATTTTCTGCCATTCTGAAGGCTGTCTTTTCACCTTGCTTATAGTTTCCTTTGTTGTGCAGAAGCTTTTAATTTTAATTAGATCCCATTTGTTTATTTTTGCTTTTATTTCCAGTATTCTGGGAGGTAGGTCATAGAGGATCCTACTGTGATTTATGTTGGAGAGTGTTTTGCCTGTGTTCTCCTCTAGGAGTTTTATAGTTTCTGGTCTTACCTTTTAGATCTTTAATCCATTTTGAGTTTATTTTTGTGTATGGTGTTAGAAAGTGTTCTAGTTTCATTCTTTTACAAGTGGTTGACCAGTTTTCCCAGCACCACTTGTTAAAGAGATTGTCTTTACTCCATTGTATATTCTTGCCTCCTTTGTCAAAGATAAGGTGTCCATATGTGTGTGGACTTATCTCTGGGCTTTCTATTTTGTTCCATTGATCTGTATTTCTGTCTTAGTGCCAGTACCATACTGTCTTGATGATAGGAAACATGAGTCTTAAATGATACATTTGATGAGATGGATCTCATTGATATCTTCAGGACATTCCATCCAAATTCAGAAGAATACGCCTCCTTTTCAAGTGCACATGGAACATTCTCCAGGATAGATCACAAATCAAGCCTCAGTGAACTTAAAAAAATTGAAATCATATCAAGCGTCTTCTCAGAGCACAATGCTATGAGACTAGATAACAATTACAAGAAAAAAATGTATAAGAAACACAAACACATGGAGACTAAACAACACGTTTCTAAATGACCAACAGGTTATTGAAGAAATCAAAAGGGAAATAAAAAAATTTCTAGAAAACACGACAACTCAAATCCTATTGGATGCAGCAAAAGCAGTTCTAAGGGGGAAGTTTATGGCAATACAGTCCTACCTCAAGAAAAACATCGAATAGACAACCTAACTTTACACCTAAAACAACTGGAAAAAGAAGAACAAAAAAAAACCAAAGTTAGTAGAAGGAAAGAAATCATAAAGATTTCAGCAGAAATAAATGAAAAAGAAATGAAAGAAACGATAGTAAAGATTAATAAAATGGAAAGCTTTGTTCTTTGAGAAGATAAACAAAATTGACAAGTTTTTAGCCAGACTCATCAAGAAAAAAAGGAGAAGAGTCAAATCAACAAAATTAGAAATGAAAAAGAGGTTCCAACAGACACTGCATAAATACAAAGGATTATGAGAGACCATTATGAAAAACTATATGGCAATAAAATGCATAACCTGGAAGAAATGGACAGATTCTTACAAAAGTTCAATCTTCCAAGAATGAACCAGGAAGAAATAGAATTTATGAACAACCCAATTAGAAGCACTGAAATTGCTTTGAAGCTGTGATCAAAAATTCCCGCCCAACCCCCACCTCCAAAAAAAGCCCAGGACCAGATGGCTTCACAGAAGTCTATCAAACATTTACAGAAGAGCTAATGCCTATCCTTCTAAAACTCTTTCAAAAAATTGCAGAGGGAGGAACACTTCCAAACTCATTCTGTGAGACCACCATCACCCTGATACCAAAACCAGACAAAGACAACACACAAAAAGAAAGCTACAGGCCATATCAGTGATGAACATGGATGCAAAAATCCTCAACAAAATTTTAGCAAACAGAATTCAGCAACCCATCAAAAAGCTCATACACCATAATCAAGTTGGGTTTATTCCAGGAATGGAAAGATTCTTCAATATACACAAATCAATCAATGTGATATACCATATTAACAAATTGAAAGATAAAAAACATATGATAATCTCATTATATGCAGAAAAAGCCTTTGACAAAATTCAGCACCTATTTATGATTAAAACTCTTTAAAATTTTAATCTACTTTTGAAGTGCCTCAACATAGTAATGGCCATATATGATACAGCATACATTGTTCTCAATGGTGAGAAACTGAAAGCAGCCCCCTAAGGTAAGGAACAAGACAAGGGTATCCATTTTCACCACTGTTATTCAGCATAGTTCTGGAGAGGTCCTAGCTACAGCAATTAGAGAAGAGAAAGAAATAAAAGGAATCCAGATTGGAAGAGAAGAAGTAACACTCTCACTGTTTGCAGATGACATGATAGAGCACATAGAAAACCCTAAAGATAGTATCAGAAAATTACTGGAGCTAATCAGTGAATTTAGCAGTTGCAGGATACAAAATCAATACACAGAAATCACTTACTCTATATACTAACAATGAAGAATCAGAAAGGGCAATTAAGGAATCAATCCCATTCACCATTGCAACAAAAAGAATTAAATGTCTAGGAATAAACTTACCTAAGGAGACCAGAAAATTATAAGATACTAATGAAAGAAATCAAAGAGGACATAAACAGAGAGATATTTGATGTTCCTGTGTTGGAAGAAACAATATTGTGAAAATGACTATATTACCAAATGCAGTCTACAGATTTAATGCAAACCCTATCAAATTATCAATGGCATTTTCCACAGAACTAGAACAAAAAATTTCACAATTCATGTGGAAACACAAAAGATCCCGAATAGCCAAAGCAGTCTTGAGAAAGAAGAATGGAGCTGGAGGAATCAAGCTTCCTGACTTCAGGTTATACTACAAAGCTACAGTCATTAAGACAGTATGGTACTGGCACAAAAACAGAAATGTAGACCAATGAAACAAGATAGAAAGCCCAGAAAAAAACCCATGCACCTATGGGTACCTTATTTTTGACTAAGGAGGCAAGAATATACAATGGGAGAAAGAGAGCCCCTTCAATAAATGGTGCTGGGAAAACTGGACAGCTACATGTAAAAGAATGAAATTAGAACATTTCCTAACACCATACACAAAGATAAACTCGAAATGGATTAAAGGCCTAAATGTAAGACCGGAAACTATAAAACTCTTAGAGGAAAACATGGGCAGAACACTCGATGACATAAAGCAATATCCTGTATGACCCACCTCATAGAGTAATGGAAATAAAAGTAAACAAGTGGGACCTGATTAAACTTAAAAGCTTTTGCACAGCAAAGGAAACTATAAGCAAGGTGAAAAGACAGTCCTCAGAATGGAAGAAAATAATAGCAAATGCAACACCTGACAAAGGATAAATTGCAAAAATATATAAGCAGCTCATACAACTCAATATCAGAAAAGCAAAAAACCCAATCAAAAAGTGGGAAAAAGACCTAAACAGATATTTCTCCAAAGAAGACATACAGATGGCTAACAAACACATGAAAAAGATGCTCAACATCACTCATTATGAGAGAAATGCAAATCAAAACTACAATGAGATATCATCTCACACTGGTCAGAATGGCCATCATCAAAGAGTCTACACACAATAAATGCTAGAGAGGGTGTGGAGAAAAGGGAACGTCCTTGCACTGTTGGTTGGAATGTAAACTGATACAGCCACTATGGAAGATGGTATGGAGATTCCTTAAAAAACTAGGAATAAAACCACCATATGACCCTGTAATCGCACTCCTAGGCATATGCCCTGAGGAAACCAAAATTGAAAGAGACAAATGTATCCCCTTATTCATTGCAGCACTATTTACAATAGCTAGAATATGAAAGCAACCTAGATATCCATCAACAGATGAATGGATGAAGAAGTTGTGGTATATATACACAATGGAATATTACTCAGCCATAAAAAGGAACACATTTGAGTCAGTTCTGATGAGGTGGATTAATCTAGAACCTATTATACAGAGTATAATCAGAAAGAGAAAGATAAATGTCAGGAAGCATTTAACAGGAGGCTTCCAGTGTGCTGTTTTGGATCTGTCAGGAATTCTCTGTTCCTTATTAATTCCTGAATATTCAGGAATTAAGAGGGGAGGCAAGCCTCTCCCGGGGGCTGAGGAATCCAGGCATTTCCTTCATTAGTTTTTCTTTATGGTGATAAGTACCCTCTTCCTTTTTATGAACCATATGGTAAAAGTGATTATTTATAACCCTCTCTCTTTCATATGGATGACCTCATGTTTCCTTGATAACTAAGTTTTGATTTTATCTCTGCTAAAAATAGCTGTCTTGTAAGACAGTATAAATACTCACACAATGTTGAATAAAACACCTCTGCTCCATCAGAGCTTTGGTCCCCATGTCTTGCTTTCTCTCTCTCTCTCTCTCTCTCTCTCTTTTTCAGGCTGATCCCCTGGAGCACAGAGGTCCTCTGGGTTCACTTTCCTGCCCTGCTTCTAAGACCCTCTCGAGAAGGTGCTCTCGCCTTCACCCCATCGAGAGGGTGCCTGAGGCCTTTGTGAACAGAGCCAGCCCCGTGCCAGGGGCTTTATTGAGTTTCTGCATAAACCAAGGAATATCAGCCTCTTTTTCTCTCCTTTACTTTCATATTGGTCAACTCCAGACCACTGGTTCCAGTCCATTAAAGGACCTCAACAGATAAATACCATATTCTAAAATATTGTAAAGTAAAATAAAGTAAAATAATTAAAAAAAGAAGAAAAGAAATGGTACTGAAGAATTTACTTACAGGGCAATGATGGAGAAACAGACATAGAGAATAGAATTATGGACATGGGGAGAGGGGAGGAGATGGTGGGATACATGGAACCTGAGATTACCATATGTAAAATAGATAGCCAACTGGAATTTGCTGTATGGCTCAGGAAACTCAAACAGGGGTTCTGTATCAACCTAGAGGAGTGGGATGGGGAGGGAGATGGGAGGGAGCTTCAAAAGGAATGGGATATATGTATACCTATGGCTGATTCATGTTGAGGTTTGAGAGAGAAAACAGCAAAATTCTGTAAAGAATTATACTTCATTAAAACATAAATTAATTTAAAAAATATCTTTCAAAACTGAAGGAGACATAAAGATACATATGTAATTAAAATATCTGTCAGTTCAGTTCAGTTCAGTTGCTCAGTTGTGTCCGACTCTTTGCGACCCCATGGACTGCAGCATGCCAGGCCTTCCTGTCCATCACCAACTCATGGAGTTCACTCAAACTTATGTCCATTGATTCAGTGATGCTATCCAACCATCTCTCCTCTGTCGTCCCCTTCTCCTCCCGCCTTCAATCTTTCCCAGCATCAGGGTGTTTTCTAGTGAGTCAGTTCTTCGCATTAGGTGGCTGAAGTATTAGAGTTTCAGCTTCAACATCAGTCCTTCCAAGGAACATTCAGGACTGATTTCCTTTAGGATGGACTGGTTGGATATCCTTGCAGTCCAAGGGACCCTCAAGAGTCTTCTCCAACACTACAGTTCAAAAGCATCACTTCTTCAGCGCTCAGCTTTCTTTATAGTCCAACTCTCACATTAATACATGACTACTGGAAAAACTATAGCCTTGACTAGATGGACCTTTGTTGGCAAATAATGTCTCTGCTTTTTAATATGCTGTCTAGGTTGATCATATCTTTTCTTCCAAGGAGTAAGCATCTTTTAATTTCATGGCTGCAATCACCATTGCCAGTGATTTTGAAGCCCCCCAAAATAAAGTCTGACACTGTTTTCACTGTTTCTCCATCTCTGCCATGAAGTGATGGGACCAGATGCCATGATCTTCGTTTTCTGAATGTTGAGTTTTAAGCCAACTTTTTCACTGTCTTCTTTCACTTTCCTCAAGAGGCTCTTTAGATCTTCTTCACTTTCTGTCATAAGGATGGTGTCATCTGCATTTCTGAGGTTATTGATATTTCTCCTGGCAGTCTTGATTCCAGCTTCTGCTTCATCCAGCCCAGCATTTCCCATGATGTACTCTGCAGATAAGTTAAATAAGCAGGGTGACAACATACAGCCTTGACGTACTCCTTTTCCTATTTGGAACCAGTCTGTTGTTCCATGTCTAGTTCTAACTGTTGCTTCCTGACCTGCATACAGATTGCTCAAGAGGCAGGTCAGGTGGTCTTGTATTCCCATCTCTCTGTCAAGTGGGTAGTAAATAGAGTTGAGGTGTTCTAAAGGCTTTGCATTGAGAAGTGATAAAAGAGTTTAAGATGTCAAAGCTGTAATCGCTAAGGTAATCATTAAACCAATGACAAAAGAATGTATGTATATAAACTAACATAATGAAGAGAAAAAACTGAATAAAACAAACCACTTAACCTAACAGAAGGCAAGAAAGTATAAACCTAGAACACAGAACAGGTGAACTAATGAAGTACAAGTGGAAAGTTTATTTTAAAGCAAAATGATACAGAAGAATGTTGATAACGATGAACGGTTTATTCACCAAGATATAGTAATTCTAAACTTACATATATCTAATAATTTAACTTCAAAATATTAAAAGCAAAAAATGATACAATCAAGGAGAAAGAGTCAAATTCACCATCACGGGGAAATTTTTAATATACTTTTTTGTTAGTAACTTATAGAACAATTAAAAAGTTCAGTACAGATATAAAACATTTGAGCAATACAATGAAAAATGACAGAATAGGCCTATATCCTTCACTGTACCCAATAGCTGCAAAATCCATGTTTTTTCTAAATGCACTTGAAAAATTCAAAGTTGAACATATGCTGTGTCATAAAATAAATAAACCTCAACAAATTTTAAAGATTAAAATTATAGGGATTGTGTTATTTAAACCAGTGAAAAGAAATCCATAAATAAAAACAGAGAAGTCCTAACTAAATGACAACTAAGTAATATACTTCTAAAAATCGGTGGGCCAAAGAAGAAATCAGAATATAAATTAGAAAATATTTTCAATTAAATGAAAATGAAAATTGGACGTTTTGATATGATATTTTGTGGGACACAGCTAAAGCTCTGTTTAAAGGAAAGTCTATGGCCTTAGATGCATATGAGAAAAAACTAAAGGTAAGTAAACTAAACATCTATTAAAATAAATGGTTAAGCATAATAAGTTAGGGGAAAAAAGAACAGCAAATGAAACTCAGAAGAAAAATAATAAAATTAGAGTAGATATTAATGAAAACATTTCCTAATGTACAGTAGAGATTATTGAAGCCCCAAGCTCATTGAAAAATTAATAATAAACACTTTGGCAAAATTGAGCAAAAAAAAAGGGAGTGATGAAAATGAGATCTCACTGTGTATCCTGCAGACATTAAATGACATAAAAATATTATGAATAATGTATGACAGTACATAAGAAAATTTAGATTAAATAGACAAGTTACTAGAAATGCAAAAGTACCAAATTTAGATGAAATGGAAAACCTACTAGAATAACGCAACTTAAGAAAATCTGAAGAATGTTACAAGAATTTTTAAAACATCCGTAATTGATAATCTACACTCAAAACTCCAGGCTCAGATGGCTTCTCTGAGTTTGACTATTAGTAATTACTTGAAGAAGAAACAGTCCCAAGTTTACAGATTGTCTTCTAGTAAGTAGGAAAAGGGAAAACTTCCCAATTCAGTTTAAAAAATGAATCCAAAAATCAAATATCAATTCACTTAGAACTTCAAAACCTATCTTGTAATTTTAACCATTTGAAAAAGAATTTAATAAAGTGTAGGGTATTTAATTTTTCTTTTGGTTCTAGCACCTTTGATTTGCAAAACTAATTATTAAAAGTAAATTGTAGACTCTGAACTCTTCATTGAACCAGTCATAAAATAATCTGTTGATGTTTAAGTTACTGCTACCATTAAAGGTGGCTCAGATGGTAAAGCATCTGCCTGCAATGTGGGAGACCTGGGTTTGATCCCTGGGTTGGGAAGATCCCCTGGAGAAGGAAATGGCAACCCACTCCAGTATTCTTGCCTGGAAAATCCCATGGATGGAGGAGCCTGGTAGGCTATAGTCCATGGGGTTGCAAAGAGTCAGACATGGCTGAATGACTTCACCATTAAAGGTACAATTTCCAATTTCAGTAACTGAACAAGAGACAAATATTTCTTTAATAATGAATGCATCTTTCTGTCTATGTAGGCAGTCATTTATAACAGTTCACTTGCTTTTTAGATAGTGTACCTCATTGCTTAAAGAGACAAGATATTAACACTCGACACATATCTCCATTAACAGCCTGTATAAAACTGTGCGTTTCTTGGTTTTTGAGCAAAACCAAAAACACTGATGCATAAATTTAGTGATAGATCCTGAAAGGTACTTAAGTTGGCACTGTAACTTTAACAATTAATCTCCAAGATGAATGCCCATTTAATTTACAGCATTTGCTGCTTTTGTTGTATGAATTACAGCACTTCATTGCCTTTAACAAAGGGTAGAGGTGAAACATTTTTATATAAAAGAGACTTCATTCTAGTATTCTTTAGAAATAATCATTTTATCTGTTGAACATTAGTAAAGGCATTTATCTCCTGCATTTCAGGAGGATTCTTTAGCTCTGAGGCACTGGGGAAGCCCCCAAAGGCATTTTCATGCATAACCAAATTCTTCATTAAAAAACAGCTTAAAGGAAGATAGTTGATGGATGAAGCATCAGTTCATTCTTTCTCTCAAACGTGTTTTTTTACTTTAAAGTTCATTAGGAACTTTAGACATAGTTTCATAAATGAGGGGATATATATTAATACAAGAAAGTGCTATCTTATCCGAGAATAACCAGAGAAACCATAGAGAGTGTCATGAGGTTTGCTGCTAGTCTGTGAAGTTGAAGTTCAAGAAATGTTGTCGTCCAGCATACTTCTTTGTTTCCATCTTGTTTACAGTCTCTTTCACAAAAATGGATTCAGAATGGAAAGTTTTCACTCTCAACCATTGTCTTTGAACACAAGCTCAGTAATAAACTTTCATTGCTGCTGCTTGCAAAGGCATGTTCATATTTCCAACCAAGAGTGATTTTATAATATTCACAATAGATAGCCAGTACATGTTCACCAGGGAGAGGGCTGGTCTTCTTCTGGGCCACAGCCCACATTGCACCCAGAACTACAGAGGTGGGCTTGATGTTGACTAACATGAAAGGATAGTCAATACACCATGATGCTAAATGAGCCTTGCAGTGGATACAGCAGTAAATTCAGTGACAATTTGGTGGATAACCTTGAAAAGTTATGGATTTTGTCATTTTTATCATCTCTGCTGGAAGTTTTTAAACTCAGTTCAGGGCTGGCATGTGAAGAATTGCAACTCTGTTATATTCTACTAGAAAAGAAACCCAGAATATGCAGGCAAAAGCTGTTATTCTGAAGAGTATGAGTGCTTTGCATACAGATGAGAGAGAAAATGTCACAGTGCCTGCTCAGCCATCTGTGCCCTGGCCAGCTCCCCTCCCCACAGTCCTAGACCACAGCTCCTATCTGGCCAGGTACTCATTGCCACCAGCTAGATGAATGGTCACTTCATCGCGTGGCCAGCTGCTGCTTGCGCAGATCATCAGGCAGCCTCGGCTTGCTGGCTGATGGCTCCTTTGTGAGACATGAAGCAATCTCACTCTTCTGGACCAAGCTCATGCTTAATCTTGATAACATGATCTGATATAGCCATTATGGGAAAGTTAAATTACAGGCCAACCACACTCATGAATATAGATTAAAAAATATTAGAAAGCTAAATCCAGCAATCTATGAAAAGGATACTGATATATATCAAGATCTTCCCTGGTAGCTCAGTTGGTAAAGAATCTGCCCACAGTGCAGGAGACCTGGGTTCAATCCCTGGGTTGGGAAAATACCCTGGAGAAGGAAATGGCAACCCTGCTCCAGTATTCTTGCCTGGAAAATCCTATGGACAGAGGAGTCTGGCAGGCTCCAGTGCATGCAGTCTCAATAGTTGGACACGACTTAGTGATCAGGACCAAGTTGTTTTGTTTGCATGTGTTTTTTTTTTTTTTTTTTGATTCTCAAAATGTAGGGTTGGTTCAAAATTAAAATATCAAACAATATAATATATTGTATAAAAGAACAAATGAGTAAAGTTATAAGAATATCTCCACAGATGCAGAAAGTCCATTACAAATTAATATTCTCTTATGATCATAAAATTTTAGGAAACTGTTAATAGAACAAAACTTCCTCAATTTGATAAGAGTGCCCACCAATAACCTCTAACAAACATTACCCTCAGTGGTGAAATACTGAAAGCTCTGTCTCCTTTTTGAAATAAGAAACAAAACAAATTTATCCACTGTCACCATTTTCTATTCAACATTTGCATTAAAGAGCCTAGGCAGCCTGCCGGGGTCCAGCCCTGGTGGATCCAGGGAATTCGAAGGGTGGACGGCGTTGGCATGAAAAGACTTGTTTATTTATTAATATAAGATTAGATTAAGAAACTATAGTGTAGTAAGAAGATTAAGTGAAGAAAGAGGGCTGAATAGCTTGGTTTACACGGAAGACCAATAAAATTCCAGACAAGGAATTTGCACCATCTACGTTGGGCCACTGGCGCCCGCTTGAATATCTAAGGGTGCCTCGCCTTAAGCTCCCTTTCGCGCAGGTCTTAACAGCCAGGGCAAATAAGTAGACCTGGCGAGCCTCCGCGCCCCAGGTGGAGATTCAGCCTGAAATTAAAGTAAAGAGCAGAGAGGGAAAGGGAGAGAAAATGAGAGAGAGAGAGACACGGGGGGAGCCAGATTCCCCAGAAACCAGGCTGAGAGACTAGTTCGAGAAACTGGTCCGAGAAGCTGGTCCCATCCTTTATTGTTCAGAAGGCCTTTTATACTTTTGATAAAACATGGAGATCAATGGGTAACACAAAATTATGTAGCATTCGCAACCCAGACTCTTTCTGTATATCATTTTGTATACAAAAGGTCTCAGGTGATTTACATTATCTTCTGGTCGAGAGGCTTGTTAACACTTTTTGGCTCTCTTCCTTAATGAATGTTAATTTTGTTTCCCCTGAAGTGTTTTTCTTTAATCTGCATCTCCTTAAAGCATTAAAGTTACATCTCTATAGAACAAAGGCGCAGTGGGTTATAACAAAGAAGGTACTTAACTCAAAGATCTAATGTTGCTAATACCAGGTCTACTACTTGTTTTTCTATATACCAACTATATCTACAAATAAAGGATATGAAAATTTGGCAGCAAGCATTGACTCAACAAATGAAACTTTTAATCAGTCCTATTCTAAAGATTTTGACTCTTCGGAAGCCCCTACATTCCTAGGATGTTTTAAGCTTCCTGTGCCTCCTGCGGTCAGGAGGCCTCAAACAATCACATGCGCAGCTGTACGAGTCCTGCAGGCAGGCTAGAAAGCCATCAGAGGGTTTTTTGGATTGAAACACTCTTTCAAATGCAGAAGACTAAAGCCCTGAATTGACTTTTTCCAGAGAATGTCAGAAGAGTGGAAAAGCAGAGCACAAAAGCCGGCAGATTTTTGTTGGGGTACATGCTTAGGAATTTCCAGAGGGGCCCCTGAAGTCTGAGCACGCCTTGCGTATGTCAGCTTCCTTCCTCATGACCTTGTCAAGGGCGGGATTCCTCACACTGGCTCCCGGCAGCAGCCACTTCAATAACAATGAAAAATAAAAGAGAAAATAATGCATATAGAAGAAGAAATAAAACTCTTAATTCATAGTAGAAAATCTAAGATACTATATAGATAAATTATTTAGAAGAATATATTAGTTTAACAGGTTTGCCAAATAAATGGTCAATATACAAAATTATATACTGGGTATATTAGCAATAATTTATTAGAAAATAAAAATTATTCAGTTTTCCAAAAAAGCAGCTATATAGAAGTTCATCTAACAAAAATTTATGAGCTCTCAGAAAAGGAAAAATATTAAGAGAAATTAAAAGAAGCCCTAAATAAATAGCCATGTCATATTCCTGGACTGAAAGACTCAGTGTAAAGATATAATTCTTAACAGTATGCCAAGTTTCTCTGTGTGTGTGTATAGAAGTTGACAAACTAATTTGAAAAAGTATATGGAAATTCAGAGGCCCAAGAATAGCTGAGACTTTCTTTAAGAATAAAGTTAGGAGATATCAAGATTTGTTACATAGCTGTAGAATTAAAGCATCATGTTTTTGGTGCCAGGATAGACATATCTTCCTGGAACACCCAAGAGATATTCATGGTGGTGTCATTTGATTTAAAACAAAGGTGGCACTGAAGAACATTAGGGATAAGATAATCTTTTCATTAACTGATGCTTTTCTTTCCATATTAAAAAACACCTGATGCAGCCCTGGTTCCATATACAAAGATTTTAGGTGCATCAAAGTCTTAAGTATGAAAAGTGAAGCAAAAAATCTACTAAAAGTTGACATGAGAATATATTCTTGACTTTGGAGAATTACATGACTTACCTGATAGGTAAACTGAAAAGAGTAACAGATTCAGATTTTCCATTCTTGTTTCCCCCCTTTCCTGTCTTCCATTGGATAGTTGGAACTTATGTTTTTGTTTTTTGAAAAGTTCTATACTTTTTACTTCAGGTAGCTGCCTTCATCATAAGACTCATGTTTATTTCCACTGATTCTTTAAATATGTCAATATTTACATACTTCTCTTCACAAGAGAATATTTATATTCATTCTTATATTTCTTATCTACACCAGTTCTGTCATGGTGATATATTCCAGAATTTTATTTCTAGTTTATTAAAGTTGTACATTCTCTTCTTCATTGTCCATACAAATTGCTTGCATAGCAATATGTCTTGCCAAGAAATTTGCTATCCATTACTCCCCATATTTTTATATTTCTGAATGTGTTTCAAAAGTACACATTCTTATTTTGTGTGTGTGTGCATGTGCATTGGAAGCCTGTGTGCCCAAGGATATTTAATTATGTGCTCATATTTTGTTTTGAATGGATCTTTCTTCAGTACTTTAAAAATAACTGCTCCACTGATTTCTTGTACCTTGTATTAAGGTTAATGGGTGTAATTATGATATGATTCTTTTCTTTTTTAAATAGGTGATCTGCTTCTTCAGTTCAGATGCTTTTAAAATTTTTACTTTGTCTTTGCTAATCTTAAATTATACCTCTTGATAGAGGTGTACTTTATCTTATATATTCTGTTTCAAATTCTGTGAGTCTTTTAAATTTCAGATCTTTTATCGAGCTTTATTTCTAGGAAATTTATCCTCAGTGTTTCTTCAAACATTTTCTCCTCTTTATTTTTGTCCTTCTTTCTGAAAGCCCCATGATCCAGTTATAGACAGTTTTCCCTTGTTTCACAGATCAAAGATGCTCTTTTATATTTTCTATCTCTTTATTCTTCTGTCATCTGAAGAGTTGCTCAGTTTGTACACTACAAATTTGTTCTGCAGCAGTACCTGTGAGCTCATATTTCCCTTAGGTATAAGATACCCTGTCTGATGATGTGTCCGATAATCTGTATTGCAGGTGTTAAGGCAAAAGAAGAGGATGAATCTCAGGGCACCGAGACTCTGCCCGGTAGAACCATTGCATAGCACTCCTTTTAAAAGACATCTGTTGTGTGTTATTTATTATTTAAAAAATTTTATTGTATTTATTGAAATATAGTTGATGTACAATATTATGTTAGTTTCTGATGTACTACATAATGATTTGACATTTGCAAAATGGCAACCCACTCCAGTATTCTTGCCTGGAGAATCCCATGGACAGAGGAGCCTGGTGGGCTACAGTCCATGGGGTCGCAAAGAGTCGGACACGACTGAAGGACTTCACTTCATACATAGCAGTATATGCATGCACACACATGTATGTATGTGTATTGTATCTTCTTGATCCATTTGTCTGTCAGTGTACAGTTGGTTTGCTTCCATATCTTAGCTGTTGTAAATAATGCTGCAGTGAATATTGCTGTGCAAATACCTTTTCCAATTAGGGTTTTCGTTTTCTTTGGGTAAATGCGCAGACATGAAATCACTGGATTTTGTGACAATTCTATTTTGAAATCTTGAGGAATCTCCAAACTGTTTTCCATAATAGCTGTATCAATTTATAATCTAACTGTACTAGAGTTACCTTTTCTCCACATTCTTGCCAACACTTGTTATTTGTTGTCTTTTTGATGATAGCCATTCTCACAGGTGTGAGGTGGTATCTCATTTTGGTTTTTATTTGATTTTCCTGATTAGTGATATTGAGCATCTTGTCATGTGTTGGTCGCCTGTGTATCCTCTTTGAAAAAACATCTATTCAGGTCCTCTGCCTATTTTTATTATCAAGTTATTATTATCAAGATGTTGATTGTATGAGTTCTTTGTATATACATATATTTTTTTTCTGGAATATAGTTGATTTAAAATGTACTGGGTATATGCAGATATCTACTTTTTAAATATTCCTTTCTCATGTAGATCATTAGAGCATTGAGTTGAATCCCCTCTGCTATACAGTAGGCCATGATTAGTAATCTGTTTTATATACAGTAGTGTGTTTATGTCAATCCTAATCTTCTAATTTATCCCTCCTCACTCTTACCCCCTGGTAACCATAAGTTTGTTTTCTACATTTGTGACTCTGTTTCTGCTTTGTAAATAAGTTCATTTGTGCCATATTCTTAGATTCCACATATAAGCAATATGTGGATATTTGTCTTTCTCTGTCTGACTTACTTCACTTAGTATGACAATCTCTAGGTCCATCCATGTTGCTGCAAATGACATTATTTCATTCTTTTTTTTATAGCTGAATAATATTCCATTGTATGTATATACCACATCTTTATCTACTCCTCTGCTGATGGACATTATGTTGCTTCCATGTCTTGGTTATTGTAAATAATGCTGGTATTAACATTCAGTTCAGTTCAGTCGCTCAGTCATATTTGACTCTTTGCACCCCATGGACTGCAGCATGCTAGGCTTCCCTGTCCATCATCAACTCCCAGAGTTTGCTCAAACTCATATCCATCAAGTCAGTGATGTCATCCAACCACCTCATCCTCCGTCGTCCCCTACTCCTCCTGCCTTCAATCTTTCCCAGCATCAGAGTCCTTTCCACTGAGTCAGTTCTTCACATCAGGTGACCAAAGTATTGGAGCTTCAGCTTTAGCATCAGTCCTTCCAATGAATATTCAGGACTGATTTCCTTTAGGATTAACTGGTTTGATCTCCTTGCAGTCCAAGGGACTCTCAAGAGTTTTCTCTAACACCACAGCTCAAAAGTATCAATTCTTCAGCTCTAAGCTTTCTTTATAGTCCAACTCTCACATCCATACATGACTACTGGAAAAAACCATAGGTTTGACTATATGGACCTTTGTGGGCAAGTTAATGTCTCTGTTTTTTAATATGATGTCTAGATTGGTCATAGCTTTTCTTCCAAGGAGAAAGTGCCCTTTAATTTCATTGCTGCAGTCACCTTCTGCAGCGATTTTGGAGCCCAAGAAAATAAAGTCTGTCACTGTTTCCATTGTTTCCCCATCTATTTGCCATGAAGTGATGGGACTGGATGCCATGATCTTAGGTTTCTGAATGTTGAGTTTTTTTTAATTTTTAATTTTTACTTTATTTTACTTTACAATACTGTATTGGTTTTGCCATACATTGACATGAATCCACCACGGGTGTACATGAGTTCCCAATCCTGAACCCTCCTCCCACCTCCCACCCCATATCATCTCTCTGGATTATCCCCGTGCACCAGCCCCAAGCATCCTGTATCCTGTATCAAACATAGACTGGCGAGTTTTAAGCCAACTTTTTCACTCTCCTCAAGAGGTTCTTTAGTTCCTCTTCACTTTCTACCATAAGGGTGGTTTCATCTGTATATCTGAGGTTATTGATTTCTCCCAGCAACCTTGATTTCAACTTGTGCTTCATCCAGCCCAGCATTTTGCAGGGCGTACTCTGCATAGAAGTTAAACAAGCAATGTGACCATATACAGCCTTGATGTACTCCTTTCCCAATTTGGAACCAGTCTGTTGTTCCATGTCCGGTTCTAACTGTTGCATCTTGACCAGCATACAGATTTCTCAGGAGGCAGATAAGGTGGTCTGGTATTCCCATCTCTTTAACTCTTTTCCACAGTTCATTGTGATCTACATGGTCAGAGGCTTTGGCATAGTCACTAAAGCAGAAATAGATGTTTTTCTGGAATTTTCTTGCTGTTTCAATGATCCAGCGGATATTGGCAATTTGATCCGTGACTCCTCTGCCTTTCCTAAATCCAGTTTGAAAATCTGGAAATTTTCGGTTCATGTACTATTGAAGCCTTGCTTGGAGAATTTTAAGCATTACTTTGCTAGTATGTGAGATGAGTGCAATTTGTGGTAGTTTGAATATTCTTTGGCAGTGCCTTTCTTTGGGGTTGGAATGAAAACTGACATTTTCTAGTCCTTTGCCACTGCAGAGTTTTCGAAATTTGCTGGCATATTTAGTGCAGCACTTTCACAGCATCCTCTTTTAGGATTTGAAATAGCTCAACTGGAATTCCATCACCTCCACTGGCTTTATTTGTAGTGATGCTTCCTAAGGCCCATTTGACTTCACACTCCAGGATGTCTGGCTCTAGGTGAGTGATCACACCATTGTGGTTATCTGGGTCACTAAGATCTTTTTTGTGTAGTTCGTCTGTGTTTTCTTGCCACCTCTTTTCAATATTTTCTGCTTCTGTTAGGTCCATACTGTTTCTGTCCTTTATTATGCCCATTGTTGCATGAAATGTTTCCTTGGTATCTCTAATTTTCTTGAAGTGATGTCTAGTCTTTCCGATTCTGTTGTTTTCCTCTGTTTCTTTGCACTGATCACTTAGGAAGGCTTTCTTAATCTCTTCTTGCTATTCTTTGGAAGTCTGCATTCATATGAGTATATATCTTTTCTTTTCTCCTTTGCCTTTTTCTTCTCTTCTCACCTATTTGTAAGGCTCCTTAGACAACCATTTTTCCTTTTTACATTTCTTCTTCTTGGGAATGTTTTTGATCATGGTCTCCTGTGCAATGTCTCCTCTGTCCATAGTTCTTCAGGCACTCTGTCTATCAGATCTAATCCCTTGAATCTATTTGTCACTTCCACTCTATAAGGGATTTGATTTAGGTCATACCTGGGCTCCAAAATCACTGCAGATGGTGATTGCAGCCATGAAATTAAAAGATGCTTACTCCTTGGAAGAAAAGTTATGACCAACCTAGATAGCATATTCAAAAGCAGAGACATTACTTTGCCGACTAAGGTCCGTCTAGTCAAGACTATGGTTTTTCCAGTAGTCATGTATGGATGTGAGATTTGGACTGTGAAGAAGGCTGAGCACCAAAGAATTGATGCTTTTGAACTGTGGTGTTGGAGAAGACTCTTGAGAGTCCCTTGGACTGCAAGGAGATCCAACCAGTCCATTCTGAAGGAGATCAGCCCTAGGATTTCTTTGGAAGGACTGATGCTAAAGCTGAAACTCCAGTACTTTGGCCACCTCATGCAAAGAGTTGACTCATTGGAAAAGACTCTGATGCTGGGAGGGATTAGGGGCAGGAGGAGAAGGGGACGACAGAGGATGAGATGGCTGGATGGCATCACCGACTCGATGGACGTGAGTCTGAGTGAACTCCAGGAGTTGGTGATGGACAGGGAGGCCTGGCGTGCTGTGATTCATGGGGTTGCAAAGAGTCAGACACAACTGAGCGACTAAACTGAACTGGCTGAACTGAGTGATATAGAGGTTTTCCATACCTTCTTCAATTTAAGTTTGAATTTTGCAATAAGGAGTTCATGATCTGAGCCACAGTCCTCAGCTCACAGTCTTGTTTTTGCTGACTGTATCGAGCTTCTCTATCTTAGGCTGCAAAGAATATAATCAATCTGATTTCAGTATTGACTGTTTGGTGATGTCCATGTGTAGACATGGACATCATGTGTAGAGTCATCTTTTATGTTGTTGGAAGAGGATGTTTACTATGACCAGTGCGTTCTCTTGGCAAATCTCTGTTAGCTTTTGCTCTGCTTCATTTTTTAGTCCAAGGCCAAACTTGCCTTTACTCCTATATCTTTACTTCCTTCTTTTGCATTCTAGTCCCCTATGATGAAAAGCACATCTTTTTTTTGGTGTTAGTTTTAGAAAGTCTTGTAGTCTTCATAGAACTGTTCAGCTTCTTCAGCATTAGTGGTTGTGGCATAGACTTGGATTACTGTGATATTGAATGCTTTGCCTTGGAAATGAACAGAGATCATTCTGTTGTTTTTGAGATTGCACCCATGTACTGCATTTTGACTCTTTTGTTGACTATGAGGGCTACTCCATTTCTTCTAAGGGATTCTTGCCCATAGGTCATCTGAATTAATTCACCCATTCTGGTCCATTTTACTTCACTGATTCCTAAAATGTTGACATTCACTCTTGCCATCTCCTATTTGACCACATCCAACTTGCCTTGATTCATGGACCTAACATTACTGGTTCCAATGCAGTATTGGCAATGGCACCCCACTCCAGGGTTCTTGCCTGGAAAACCCCATGGATGGAGGAGCCTGGAAGGCTGCAGTCCATGGGGTCGCAAAGAGTCAGGCACGACTGAGCAACTTCACTTTCACTTTTCAGTTTCATGCATTGGAGGAGGAAGTGGCAACCCACTCCAGTGTTCTTGCCTGGAGAATCCCAGGGACGGGGGAGCCTGGTGGGCTGCTGTCTATGGGGTCACACAGAGTTGGACATGACTGAAGCGACTTAGCAGCAACAGCAGCGTGCAATATTATTCTTTACAGCATTGGACTTTACTTCCATCACCAGTCACATCCACAACTGGGCATTTTTTTTCACTTTGGCTCAACCTCTTCATTCTTTTTGGAGTTATTTCTCCATTCTTCTCCAGTAGCATATTGGGCACCTACCTACCTGGGGAGTTCTTCTTTCAATGTCCTATCTTTTTGCCTTTTCATACTGTTCATGGGGTTTTCAAGGTAAGAATACTGAAGTGGTTTGCCATTCCCTTCTCCAGTGGACCACATTTTGTCAGAACTCTCCACCATGACCCATCTTTCTTGGGTAGTCCTACAAGGCATGGCTCATTGTTTTACTGAGTTAGCTGTGATCCACGTGATCAGGTTGGTTAGTTTTCTGTGATTGTGGTTTTCATTATGTCTGCCCTCTGATAGATAAGGATAAGAGGCTTTTGGTAGGAGGGACTGGCTGTGGGGAAATCTGGCTCTTTCTCTGATGGGTGGGGCCATGTTCAGTAAATCTTTAATACAGTTTTCTGTTGATGGGGGGTGCTGTGTTCCCTGACTGTAGTTTGGCCTGTAATGGTGACCTCTTTCAAAAGGACTTATGCCAGCACACCCCGTGGCTCACAGGACTGTTGTATTCAGTGTCCCTAACCCCATGGCAGGCCACTGTCCACCCACGCCTCCACTGGAGACTCCAGGACACTCACAGGCAAGTCTGGCTCAGTCTCTCGTGGGGGTCACTGCTCCTTTCTCCTGGGTCCTGGTGTTCACAAGGTTTTGTGTTCTCTAAGAGTCTGTTTCCCCAGTCCTGTGGAAGTTTTGTAATCAGACCCCACTGGCCTTCCCTGGGGTTCTCTGTCCCTTTGCTGGATCCCCAGGTTGGGGGATCTATTGTGGGCCCAAGAACTTTTCCAACAGTGCAAGAACTTTTTTGATTTAATTGTTCTCCAGTTTGTGAGTCATCTTCTTGGCAGCTCTATGGTGGGGCTAATGGCGACCTCCTCATAAAAGAGGATTTATGCCACATGCTGGGCCTCCCAGGTCTGTTGCAGCCAGAGCCCCTGCCCCTGCGGCAGGCCACTGCTGACCTGTGGCTCTGCACGAGACCCTTAAACACTCAGAGGCAGGTCTGGCTCAGTCTCTGTGGGGCCTCTGGGTCCTGGTGTGCATAAAGTTTTGCTTGAACCCTCCAAGTGTCTGTGGTGGGTATCAGGTTTGATTTCTAAATGTGATTTTGCCCTTCCTACTGTGTTGTTGGGACTCCTCCTTTGTCCTTGGACACGGGGCATCGTTTTTTTAGTGGGACCCAAATTTCTTGTGTTGATGATTGTTCAGGAGCGAGTTGCAATTTGGGAATTCTCATAGGAGAAGATGAGCGTGTGTCCCTCTACTCTGCCATCTTGAGAGGTTGTTTGAATTAAGGTGCATATATCTTTTTGAATTATGACTTTTTTCTGGATATATACCAGGAATGGGATTGCTGGATCATATGGCAACTCTATTTTTAGTTTTAAAAGGAACCTTCATACTGTTCTCCATAATAGCTATACCAGTTTCCATTCCCACCAACAGTGTAGGAGGGTTCTCTTTTCTCCACACCCTCACAGCATTTATTGTTTGTAGATTTTCTGATGGTCATTCTGACCGGTAGGTATGAGATAGTACCTCATTGTGGTTTTGATTTGCATTTCTCTAATAAGTAGTGATTTTACGTACTTTTTCATGTGCCTCTTGTCCATCTGTATGTCTTCATTGGAGAAATATCTGTTTAGGTCCACCCATCTTTTGATTGGGTTTTTTTTTTTTTTTTAGTATTTAGCTGCATGAGTTGTATATTTTAGAAATTAATCCCTTGACAGTTGCTTCATTTGCAAATGTTTTCTGTCATTCTGTGAGTTGTCTTTTCATTTTGTTTATGGTTTCCTTTGCTGTACCAAAGCTTTTAAGTTTAATTAGGTCCCATTTGTTTGTTTTTGTTGTTATTTTCATTTCTCTAGGAAGTAGATCAAAAAAGATATTGCTGCAGTTTGTGTCAGAGTGTTCTGCCTATGTTTTCCTCTATAAGTTTTATGGCATTACATTTAGGCCTTTAATCCATTTTGAGTTTGTTTTTGTGTATGGTGTTAGAATTTGTTCTAATTTCATTCTTTTACATGTAGCTGCCTACTTTCCCCGGAACCACTTATTGAGAGACTGCCTTTTCACCACTGTATATTCTTGTCTCCTTTGTCGTAGATTAATTTACCAGAGGTGTGTGGGTTTGTTTCTTGGTTTTCTGTCCTGTTCCATTGATCTGTATTCCTGTTTCTGTGCCAGTACTGTATTTACTGTTTTGATTACTACAGGTTTATAATATAGTCTGAAGTCAGTAACCCTGATTTCTCCAGTACTATTTTTCTTTCTCAAGATTGCTTTGGTTATTCAGGGTCTTTTGTGTCTCCATACAGTTTTAAAGTTTTTTTTTTTTTTTTTTTTTTGGTTCTGTTTCTGTGAAAAATGCCATTGGTGATTTGATAGGGATTGCACAACTTCATTTGTGTCATATTTCAGATTCCACATATAAGTGACATCATATGGTATTTGTCTTTTTCATTCTGACTTAATACAATAATGTCTAGGTCCACCCCTGTAGTTGCAAATGACATTATTTCATTCTGTTTTATGGCTGAGTGGTATTCCCTTGTATATATGTAGCACTTCTTCTTTATCCATTCATCTGTCAGTGGACATTTAGGTTGTTTTCATGTCTTGGGTATTCTAAATAGTGCTGCTATGAACATAGGGATGCATCTATCTCTTCAAATTATAGTCTTTTTTGTTATTAAATCGTATGAGCCATTTGTGTAGCTTGGAAACCAGTCCTTTGTCAGTTGTATCATTTCAAATATTTTCTCCCATTCTGTAGGTTGTCTTTTCATTTTGTTTATGGTTTCCTTTGCTGTGAAAAAGGTCATCTGTTTGATTAGGTCCCATTTGTTTATTTTTGCTTTTATTTCTATTGTGTGGACAATATTTTTATATTGTTAAATGCCTCTACTGGAGCAAAGAAAATTGCCCTAACTTCAGAATATTAGACATAGGTACCCTAGAGATGTGTTTAGAGGATGTGAGGACATTTTTTTCTTTTTCTGTGACTTCAGAAGTCTACAACTTTTAAATTGCTCTGCCCACATCATGCTTTATTTAATAGAGAGCCCAGTTGAAAGATACATCTCATCAGTCTTGGGTGTGAATGTAATGAATCTGAACGTGGTTTTGAATGGCAAGGAAGTGAGTGAGTGTGTGTGAGTGTGTGTGTGTGTGTGTGTGTCTGTGTATGTGATGTCTACAGAATGTGTAAACAGATGCTGACAGGCATGGGCACCCATATACAGAATCCCACTTATTACTGAAATGTATGCCACTTGGAAAGGTTTTTTTATTTTAACCACTAATCATACAAATAAATGGTTCAGAGACCTCTGATTTTCTCATTATCAAAAACAAACAGAAGTAATATTTTTCAATTAACAGTCCTGAGCTGGCTGGGCTGGGTGGGTGCCTCTGATCCATTTGGTCATTTAGGTTTCATCTGATGCTGTTGATCCAACTTCACCATTCTGTGGCGTAGCCCTCATCTGCCTGGCATGTGTTGTCTGTGCATGAGTGTGTGTGTGCATCATTATAAGAATGTGCATTTATTCCACAGGGCTTTATAAAGCTATATTAATATTAAGTGGAACAAATGCAGTTAACATTCTTCCCTGATATCTTTTCCAGCAACAAACCTCTGATTTATGTTGTCCCTTTTTAAGGGGTGAATCTTTTGCAGACCCATCCTTACTGAGTCCTCACCTCCTCACAGCAAGCTGCAAAGCTGGTGTTACAGAGGCTGGAGTTCTAAGGGGCTCAGTAAGGAGCCATAATACAGGGAAGGACCTGGAAGTGGCTACAAATAATGAGAAAACCAAACGGGATGAGTGACAGTGGCAACAGATAGTTTTGTCTTGTGTACATTAGGTCTGTCCAGCGGCAACAGAAGCTAGGGTAAACTCAAAGTGAAATTCCATCTTAAGGCTCATGCTACCTTCAGAAGCAATCGAAAAGGCTAAAAAGTAACCCAAGTCACTTTTGAGTCAGGAATATTCTCTATGGGTAATGTTACCAGTAAGAGCCAAGTCCTAAGCTGTCCCTTTTCCATAGTACTAGGAGACTTTCATCATCGATACACCCACCACATGCCTCCTCCTCTTTTCTGGGTGCCTTGGTTAGAGAAACTCTTCATTGTATTTTTCTGTTTTTCTAACAGAACCTCTGTGCTCTCTGCTGCTCACATCTCTGTATAAACATCACTCTCTGAAGTAGACAGACCTGGGGTTTCACTTCACACTCAAGAGGCAGAGCTCTGTGAGAGTTTGAGTGAAAGGGTATAGTTTGTTTAAGCCTTATTCAGGAGAAGTTAGAAGGAAAGGTGGTCTCTGGGTGTTTAGAATGGCTTGTTTTCCCTAAGATAAGCTCTGAGAAGCACTCTCATTGGCTGACATCTTTCCTGGCGAAACAACAGCAAAAAGTTGTTCTAGGGGTAGCAAGGCACGAGGGGAAAAAGTGTAGTTTTTAGAAACTGACAGAATTGAGTTCTGATCCTAATAGCTCTAAACACCAGCTGTTTAATCTTTGGAGACAACTAGTAATACCCAAGTATGCATTTCCCCTACCTTCTTTTGAAAATAGAAGAATGGAACACGTCACTTTTCAGGTTGGGACTCTATTTCACAATTCTTTTGAAATGAGGTGTGGGCAAATAACTATGTTTTCCCAGAGGAATGTGAGTGGAAGTGATATGTGAAATATCAGTGTCACCTCCTTAAAGAAACAGCCAGTCCTCCCACAAGACTTGCCTGTACACATTTTGATGAGTTGAACACAGTGATGTGGCCCTGAGGAGCTGCCTCCCACCACACCGGTGAGGACCGCAGTGTAGAGAAGGAGATAGAGCAACAACGTAGGAGGAGCCTGGGTCCCTGAATGATCACATGGAACAGAGCTCCTCACTAATCCTAGCCGTCTGCTGATCCCTGTACTGCTGAGAGAAAACAGAAGTATCTTATCCTTGAGTCACTCTATTATTTGGTCTATCTTATGTTTTATATATAATAAATTGAGAATGTTTTTTGTCTGCCCTCTAAGTTTTCTCATCTGCAAAATGAGGAAAATATATTGCTTATCTTATTTATAAGCTTATTATGAAGATTACACAAATAAATGATTAGTACTGTGTTCGTATGTTCTGTATTTGCCTAGTATTATTATTGTTTATGCATACATATAAGTCTACCAGAAAAGCAGATTTTTAAGATGGATCAAATATATGTCTATAGCATTTTTACTTTTTGTGTCATGTGTAGGGTGAACAACCATCCCAATTTTCCTAGGACTGATGGGATTTCTGGAAGGTAGGACTTTTAAGTTTTAAAACTGACACAATCTCAAACTGGATCAAATTGGTCAGTCTAACTGGAATTCCAGCATGTGGGACTTTCAGTGCTAAAACAGAGGCTGTCCTAGGAAAACGGGAAAGAGCTGGTCACTCTATTCGCAACACACCAATTGGAGACGTTCTCTGAAATAAATCTGAATTTGAAGTAGCATGCATCCTAACTCTCTCTCTTTCTCGAGTCTGGTGAGAATTTAACCCACTGATACCAACTCTACAATTTATATAATTTTCTTTACTTTGAAACATTCATTATCATAGATGAGAAGTGCTTTATACATACCTTTGCCATTAGTGGTTTCCCAGGTGGCTCAGTGGTAAAGAATCCAACATACCAGTGCAAGGAGACACAGGAGATGTGGGTTCAATCCCTGTGTTGGGAAGATCCCCTGGAGAAGGAAATAGCAACCCGTTATGCTTGCCTTGGATAATCCTATGTACAGAGGAGCCTGGCAGGCTACAGTCCATGGGTTGCAAAGAATCAGGCATAACTGAGCACACACACAAAAGTATTGCCATTACTAGCTTGCACATTGCCACCCTGAAGAAGTAGATGTTGCCATCCTTTTGTATTAAGGAACTGTAGGGTGTAGCAAAAGGCAAATGGTGACATAGTCATTGAGTCCTTTGGGGAACTTTATATCAAATCTAATTGACTACGAGGTGATCACATTGATGGTTCCACACACTGAGACCATCGACGTACTGACTTGATTTGCTAGGGAAAATTTGGTTCCCTTATTGTGACTATAGGTTCATTTAGAGGAGAAGAGACAACAGTACAACTTACTTACCCATAAGACTGAGTTTGCTGGCCCACTGTCCATTGTTTAACCTGTATCTCAAATTGGAATTTAAGTTTACCAACTAGTAAGTTGATGTGGTGAACTGTGACTTAGTGAGAGCTTCGAGGACAAAAATCGAGGTTATTTTTTTCTTGATAAAATTTCCTTCAGATTTTACTCATTTCCCTCCTTCCTCTTGAGTATGAAGAAAATTCCTGTTATATCCTAGGTCAAGCCTAAGCTCATTCCTCCAAATATGACTCGGTGTCTCCAGCAGCTACTTCAATGCCAAGCATGTGCACCTAATGTTCGGGCAGGTAGTGCACTGGGGCAGTGTGGCGAACCAGGATTGAGAGTCCGCTGGAATCACCATTCACCTTTGATTCTGGAACTTATTGTTGACCTTTCTGTTGTAATAACTTGATATTCTCCAGGATTTCTTGGCAATATTTCCAAAAGTACCTGGAAGAAATCTTCATTGTAAGTGAAATCATATGGGAGCAATAGCCCCTCTGGCAGCAGTAATGAGTACTATATAATCAATAGCAAGTGCAAAGCCAATGTCAGCGTGGGGCTGTGACGGTTTCTACTGTCGGTTCCATTGAGCTGACTAGCAATAGCTGTGTCCTCTACCCCTTGGATCTCCCAAGCTTCATGCTGGACCTGAAAGAATACTATTTGAACCATGATTTGCCAAGGATATGAGTATTATAGGTAGGAAAGCAGTTCCTTCCTATCTAGGGGAGGAATTATCTAGCTTCACAAACCAGATTGCATTTTCATTGCTGAAAGCTATAGCTTTCTTGTCAAACAGATATTTCGACTATCTTTGCCAGAAAATCAACCTGATAAATGTTGCACACTTTTTCAGTGTTTCTTTCTGGCACCATAATGTTGTGACTTTAGCTTGTACAATATTTATGCGAGGTGAAGTACAGGTCTGGGAACTAGCTCGTTTGGGTCAGCAATCAGAGGACTGTTAGTAACAAGGAAAAGAGGATATAGGTCCTCATAAACTTTTCTTCTCCATTTTTGATGGCAAGAAAAAGCTGTTACTATAGTAATGGAATCTTAAACTATATATATATGTGTGCATCTTATAAATCATATATATGATTTATAAAGATTCCTATATGGCTAGAGACATGTTTTTCTTATATTTGGGGGCTTAGGGCATTTCTGTAAAGTTTCCTATTTCAGAAAAGTTGAAGTGAGATGAATACGTCTGCTTCTAGCACTCTGATAATTTTGTAAAATTATTGAGAAGAAATAACCTAGAGGGTTACATGTATTGTCTTTGAGAATATTATTTACTTTTAATGTCATTGCAAATGTTTATCAAGGAGATTTAAATATCCTATTAGCATTGTTTTCTATTGGACCTCAGTTTTCTTTTCTTATGTTTTACATGCTATTAATGCTATCATTGTTATCATTACACTGTCTAAAAAGTGGAGTGGGGCATAAAGGAAGAGCTATCTTCAAAGAATTTATAATCCAGTTGATAAGACAGGGCTTAAACTTTAAAGTTTTCCCATAATATATGTTGGTGACATTTGAGCTAAATTTTCTGGTTCTATGCAAATGGTTAATATTGGACTGAGAAAGTCCCCATTTTGGCCTAGTGTGTGGACCAGAGAACAGAGATTGAGAGCAGAAGATGACTATTCAGGAAGCAAATATGGATATTCACAGCCAGAGTAAGCAATTGAAGACCTCAAATTTAGGAAGCAGTCCATGGGAAAACTGATAGAAGAAAATAAACAGCCGTGTTGGGGAGAAAAAACAGATTTACTGGAAAATTTAAGTTGGACTGATGGTTGTTGTTGGTTTCTCCCTCTTGGTGTTGTCTTCCTCCCTTCCTAGATCTCGAGATGCCCTCCTGATCTTTGTCTTGTCTGGTTACTGAGAACCAGTATATTGGAGTGACTGGAAAAGGTTCTGTAGAGGAAATGGAACTCTAAGTTGACTTTGATAGATTGGAAGAATTTAGAGGATGAATAAACAGGAAACCATAAAGAATATTAATTATCTTTGTACTGAATCTAAAGATAAATTATTTTTTAAAATATTAATGTGTTTAATAACAGATTTGATGAACACATATGGGCTCTTCTGTCTACTTGGATTCTAATTACATGGGAGTGATGCTGGGAGGGATTGGGGGCAGGAGGAGAAGGGGACGACAGAGGATGAGATGGCTGGATGGCATCACTGACTCGATGGACGTGAATCTGAGTGAACTCCAGGAGATGGTGATGGACAGGGAGGCCTGGCATGCTGTGATTCATGGAGTTGCAAAGAGTCGGACACGACTGAGCGACTGAAATGAACTGAACTGAACTGGTGGTATTTGAGCTTACCTTCTAGGAATGTCATTTTAACAAAACTAGTTGGACATTACTTGGAAGAATGATACACCATATTACTCTTATTCTGATATCATTCTAGAAACTGGGAGTCTTACATGGGCACAGCAATGTGTTAGGTACTTTAAGGGAATACAGAAGTGAATATGCATGGTTTGTGCTTTCAGAATAATGAAAGAATAAGACACTTGCATAAAAAACTCAGATAAAAAATAGACTATGTAAGAATCAATGGCATGCAGGCACACAACTTGGGGTTTTAGGAGGGACAGTAATTCTGAAGGCAGCACAACGGATAATAATGGTTTGGGGAGGAATTTTTTTTCAGGCTGAGTGCTGTTACTTCTTAAAAATTACTTATTTATTGACTGTCCTGAGTCTTTGTTGCTGTGTGGGCTTTTCTCTAGCTGTAGCGAGTCGGGGCTATTCTTTGTTGCAGTGGATCGGCTTCTCATTGCAGTGGCTTCTCTTGTATACAGAGCAAAGGCTCTAGGGTGTGCAAGCTTCAGTAGTTGCAATAGATGGGTTCAGTAGTTGTGGCTCCTGGGCTCTAGAGCACAGGCTTACTAGTTATGGCGAATGGGTTTAGTTGCTTCATAGCATGTAGGATATTCTCAGACCAGGGATTGAACCTATGTCTTCTGCATTGGCCGGCAGATTCTTTACCACTTAGCCACCTGGGAAACCCTGTCACTTTTTCAAAAGAATTGGCAAAAACCACTACAATATTGTAGAGTAATTAGCCTCCAATTAGAATAAATAAATTAATTAAAAAAAGAAATTTCTTGACAAATCATCATTAGTGGAAGCTGAGATCATGTGTGTCCTGAATGAATTGCCCTAGTCAGGACAACGGAGAAGGCAATGGCACCCCTACTCCAGTACTCTTGCCTGGAAAATCCCATGGATGGAAGAGCCTGGTGGGCTGCAGTCCATGGGGTCGCGAAGAGTCGAACACGACTGAGCAACTTCACTTTCACTTTTCACTTTCATGCATTGGAGAAGGAAATGGCAACCCACTCTAGTGCTCTTGCGTGGAGAATCCCAGGGACGGGGGAGCCTGGTGGGCTGCCATCTATGGGGTCGCACAGAGTTGGACACGACTGAAACGACTTAGCAGCAGTAGCAGCAGCAGTCAGGACAAAGCAAGATTTTTTTTTTTTTTTAATTGTAAGAGGTACAGAGGAAGAGAAGGAAGGAGGGAGGGAGAACCTGACATGGAGCCAGAAGGCAATGCAAGGTTGTATGCTTCTCAGTATAATTTCTAAGAATTCCTAAGCAGTTCCTAGCAATTCCTGAGAATTGCTAAATCTTCAGTAATGCCTAAAAAGATTATTAAATGATGAATATAAATACATTTCCCTAGACTGAATTGTATGTTCTGGCTCTAATGAGGCAGAATGAAGCTATTTTGCCTATAGTGAAAGGGGAAGAAATAAGTGACAGGAATTCATGGTTATCACGAGGTTAACTTCTCCGAGGAGAAAGAGACCCCAGATGACACCTGCGTGATGTTAAGAAAGCTCTTGGGAGAGATGTGGTTTGAACTGGGACTTTGACTTCAGCAGGAAGCTATGGGGAACTGTAGGGGATATTCCAGGAGGAGGAATGAGCATGGGCCAAGGCACCAAGGATGGAAGAGGCAGGGTCCGTCACCATAATCAGTGGCCGTGCCAACTGTGTTATACAAATTAGTCCAAAGGAAAAGCAGAGACTGGCCAGACTTGACATGGGCTGGTTAGGATGGAACCCAAGACTGTAGTTCCTCTGCAGTCCACCTGTTACTGAGTCCAAGGTTATACTGCTTGCCACATGTGTATGTGCTTAGTTACACAGTTGTGTCCAACTGTTTGCAACCCTTTGGACTATAGCCCACCAGGCTTCTCTGTCCGTGGGATTTTCCAGGCAGGAATATTGGAATGGGTTGCTACTTCCTTCTCCAGAGGATCTTCTCAGTCCAAGGATCGAACCTGCATCTCCTGTGTCTCTTGCATTGTGGGCCAATACTTTACCCATTGAGCCATCAGGGAAGTCTTCTTGTCACATGACAGGCCAATAAATCAAAAGATGAATTGTTGGGGGATGTAATAGTGACTTTATTTGGAAAGTCAGCATGCTGAGAAGGTGGTGCACCCAAAGAGCCATCTAGCGTAGGTTTGGATGCTAGTTTCTTCTGGAGAGCAAAGAGGGCCAAGTGAGGAGGTAGAGTAAAAAGGGTCAAGTTGTTGCAGATCTTTCCTGGCTTTGACCAGACTCTGGAGGGGATGTGTTCATTTCCTTTTTCCTGCAGCCATTCACAGGTGGGCCTGGTCAGGATGTTTCCTGTGAGCTAAACAAAGGTATTTCAGTGTAAGCTCAGGCATGAGAGGCGGGGCTCCTGGAGAAGAGCCATTATCTATACTTGAAGCTGTAGGCAGCATTCTTTTAGTGACTACCCGGTAGCAAAAAACAATTGAATGCAAAGGTTAAAGTAAAAGAAAAAAAATGGAACCAGATTTGTTCATCCCTTTTGCACTCCTAAAGTGTAGGTGGCTCCTGTTGTATTACGTTTGGAACCTGGATCTTTGCGGTTTCTCCTTGTTAGGCCCGCTCCTAAAGGATTGCTTTCTGCCTCCTGGAAACAACAGTGGCAGCAGACTGGGTTTCAGGAGTGGAGTGCCCATAGTGGCCCATCAGGCAGTGCCCCATCTTCTGGTTATGATTAAGTTGTTGTTTGGCACATTTTTGCTTGGATATGGCTTTCTGGAGAACCTTGGGAGATGTCAAACCCCATAACTGATCCCTGGGACCAAAGCATTCACGGACAATTAAATGAAAGCAGACACGTCACTGGGGCCTGCCCCTGAACTATGGCAGCCCACATCTTTGAAAGTTACAAACCCCTCTGTCTGTCATCCCCCATAGACTCTCCATTGCTCCTGCTTGTCAGCTCGCATGCAACCTGAATCACCTGACACTGGGGAAAAGGTGAAGTAAAAGTGCAATAAAACCCTCTGTTGACTGGCAGTGCCCTTGAACGTGATACTCCCTTTCAAAGAACAATGTTTGAAACATCCTAGAATTTCTGACAAACATGTAATTAATGCCCATCAAATGCTTTTGATTAAAAAGAGCGTGAATCTAAGCCACACGGAAAGAGAATTTCTCTAGTTTTTTTTTTTTTTTAAGGTGAGGACGTTGCTTGCACCTTGGAGGGTTATTTAGTAACCCTAGAACTATGGTTCTGGGAGTTGGAAAGTTGTCCAATGTTAGGTTGCAATCTATGTTTGATTTGCAAACATAGTTGCTCCTTCACCAAGTGGCCACTCAACTGAAGTCAAAAGTTATCTGATTACAGGAAACTAACTTGATCATTCTGGTTACTGTCAATATTTTGTAAGCTTGTTCCAACCAAACATCCTTGGAAAATTTCCGTTTTCATCTTATTGTGTATATACAACTTGGGTAATATTCCCTTTGTTTTGGAAAGAGCTGCAATTTGAGAAGATGCCTTTTGAGGCCTTTCAAAATGGTTTGCAGTTTTTTTTTTTTCACTGTAGGAAAGCATTGCAGGCCAACACAATATGGCCTCAGTCTAATATAATAAATTAGTGATGCACACCTAGAGAAGGAAATGACAATTCACTCCAGTATCCTCGGCGGGGAAATCCCATGGACAGAGGGGCCTGGCAGGCTATAGTCCATGGGGTCACGAAAGAGTCGGACACGATTTAGTAACTAAACAACAACAACTCTGTTTGGAGGGTAAGATATGGAAAAGTTCCTTCATGCTAATTTCCTGCCTATTTATAATCACTAGGTCTTAAAATTCCCCATGTATCTCTGTCAGGTAGATAAAAGGGCCCCATGACTTCTGCTCAGATATTTCCCACACCTGGGTTTTGATAGTAGTTCTAGAGCTTAAAGCTCAACATTCAGAAAACAAAGATCATGGCATCCGGTTCCATCGCTTCATGGGAAATAGATGGGGAAATAGTCTGACACAGTGGAAACAGTGTCAGACTTTATTTTTTTGGGCTCCGAAATCACTGCAGATGGTGACTGCAGCCATGAAATTAAAAGACACTTACTCTTGGAAGAAAAGTTATGACCAACCTAGATAGCATATTCAAAAGCAGAGACGTTACTTTGCCGACTAAGGTCCGTCTAGTCAAGACTATGGTTTTTCCTGTGGTCATGTATGGATGTGAGAGTTGGACTGTGAAGAAGGCTGAGCGCCAAAGAATTGATGCTTTTGAACTGTGGTGTTGGAGAAGACTCTTGAGGGTCCCTTGGACTGCAAGGAGATGCAACCAATCCATTCTGAAGGAGATCAGCCCTAGGCTTTCTTTGGAAGGAATGATGCTAAAGCTGAAACTCCAGTACTTTGGCCACCTCATGCGAAGAGTTGACTCACTGGAAAAGATTCTGATGCTGGGAGGGATTGGGGGCAGGAGGAGAAGGGGACGACAGAGGATGAGATGGCTGGATGGCATCATGGGCTTGATGGACGTGAGTCTGAGTGAACTCCAGGAGTTGGTGATGGACAGGGAGGCCTGGCGTGCTGCGATTCATGGGGTTGCAAAGAGTCAGACACGACTGAGCTACTGAACTGAACTGAACTGAACTAGAGTAGGAAGAGAAGAAGGTCTAAGGAAACGAAACAAGCAAAAACACTTCCAGTCTGCAACATCAAATTTCATTACGTTCCATCATAAGTAACTCCAATCAACCAAGTCTTTTCATGGTTAAAGTTACTTTGTGAAAAGCAGTTGTGTGTCCCATTCTCTAGGAGCAGATGGCAGTTATAGGGAATCATTGCACTGTTCTTCACTTCAGAGATGTATAAGAAGAGTGAGGTCATGTTTACCAAGCCTTCTGCTTTCCTCACCAAATCAATTCCTTGTCAGTTTCCAGCCAGATCTCTGGAAGGGGTTAAGTAGGAGTCCAGGGGGACCACTTGACATCTGCTCCACTTACGACTTTTTGATCTTGTTGTTTTTGGTGTTTGAAGGGCAGGTCTACATGGAATGTGTGTGTGTGTGTGTGTGTGTGTGTGTGTGTGTGTGTGTGGGTGTGAGCATGCAATGAGGGTGGAGGGAGAGACTCTGTACATTTTGGTGTGGGAGCGAGAAGGAAAACAACCCCATGATGACAGATCAAAAGGAGTCAAAATAACTTTTTTTTTTTAAGTTGAGTGGAATTACAAGCTATAAAACAATGATAATGGGAAGGAAAACACTGGGGGACTCATTCTGAAACCCTTTGTGAATAGGAATGTAAACTCTGGGTGTTTTACTATCATTAACCAACACTTTAACATGGGTGTCAATGAAAATCAAATTACATACTTCTCTCTGAGCTACAGCCCAGTTAACTAAGCCTCCAGGCATAGAGTTTATTCTTTTGCAAAAATAAAATGTAATTGTGCCAAGAAGAATATGTGCGAAGCTTGGGCAGAGGTGGTAGTGGTGGTTTAGTTGCTAAGTCACATCTGACTTTTGTGACCCAATGGATTGGAGCCTGCCAGGCTCCTCTGTCCATGGGATTTCCCAGGCAAGAATACTGGTATGAGTTGCCATTTCCTTCTCCAGGGGATCTTCCCAACCTAGGGATCGAACCCAGATCTCCTGCATTGCAAGCGGATACTTTATTAACTGAGCTACTAGGGAAGCCCCTAGGGCAGAGGTGACAGACGCCTGAAAGCACAAAGACAGGATGCAAATGGCAAGGCCACTAGCATTATTATCTCTTGGGCAGAGGTGACAGATACTAATGCTAGTGGCCTTGCTATTTGCATCCTGTCTTTGTGCTTTCAGGCTGCTGACACAGAAATACCATAGACTAGGTAGCTTATAAAGAACAGAGGAGTATTTCTGAGTCCTGGAGAGGAAGTCTGAAGTCAAGGTGCTTGCAGATGCAGTGTCTGGTGAGGCTGCACTTTCTGCACTAGACGGCTGTGAGCTCTCTGGGGCTTCTTTTTTAAGGGCACTAATCCCATTCATGAGGGCTCCATCTTTATGACATGTTGTCACCTCCCAAAGGCCCACCTCCAAACACATCACACTGGGGGCTAGATTTTAACATATGAATCTGGGGGAGTGGGACACATATTTAGCTGATGGCACATCCCAAACTCTGGTCCTCATCTTTGGTGGGGATTGAGAAGAGAAATGAGGGAAAGGTAATTGGGATGGGCAAAAGAAAATTGCCTGAAGCATCCCAAAGCCTAAAGTGTTTTCTGAAGTATCAATACCTGGAAGAGCAGTGCAAAGAGAGGGTGAAGGACAGTCATTGCTGCGGTAACAGTGGGATTTGGGATCTCAGGACAGGAGCCACAGCCATCGCTGCCTCCCCTGAAACTGCCATTGGTTGACTGGACAGCCTCTCTTTAGATCCTGAAAGGATTAGAAGATGAAGGTCTGACTGTGATGGACATGTCTGGTTCACAAGTTTTTAGCATTAGCAAGTCTCCCTGTCTTGGCCACTCTCAAACTGAGTCCTTGATTATGTTTTGTTCTGACTGCTCTGGGGTAAAGGTGTTCTCTTGGTCTACTATGAGCATCCTATTTATTTGTTCTCAGATATGAACAAAATTGGTTTATCTGAATCTTCCTAACCTAACTGAGGCTGAGAAACCACAGTTAGCTGTGGGGAGCAGGGAGAGTCAAGTCCAGGGTTTGGTAACAGGAAAGCTTGGACAGTGGAAAGGAGGCGAGGGTAACCACACGAGAGGGCATATCATGTGAGGACCCAAAGTCCAGCTGTTGCTGCGACCCAGATAGCCAAAGGGAATGTGGTAGCTTCAACTGCACCCTAGGGCTTCACATTCATGGAATGTCTGCAGTAGGTAATTACCACTCATGCGCTGGTTTACAGATTGTGAAGTTGTCTCATCCTCCTCACACACCTAGAAAGTGGTCAAGGTGAGAATTGAACCCACGTGTCGCTAAGCCAGGGAATCAGTATCCTAAATCCTGTGTCCTGGTCCTGAGGGACTTGGTGGCTGGGGAGTTTTTCCAGTCTGTGTTTTAGAGGTCAGATCCACCAGAGGAGGCAGCCTGGCCCCTTAATGACAATCCCATCTATACCTCGAGTTGAAAGGGTCTTGTTTTCTAGTGATTTTTTTTTTTTTTTTCATGATGGAGAAGGTGTGTTACACGTGGCTGCTATTAGCTAGAACCTGCCCTGGTTAGGTCTTCGTGATATGGCTGCCCTGGACATCCATCTCGACACCCTGCCTTCTGAGTCCAGACATCTGGAGGGGGGTGTGGGGCCACAAGGAGGGTGTGCCCCTCCTCTGCCTTTCATGTCACCTGGCATCTGCTCAGCAAGGTCTATCGTGAAGGCTTAAAACTAATCTTCTGTAGTTTACGAGCCCAAATCCATTTGCAATGAGGAAGACCCCGGCTGACCAGCAGCTTAAGCAAATGTCCTCCTCTATAGCATTCCTATGGCGAGACTTGAGTTCCATATGCATGATATAAGAGAGAGCCCAGGCAGGCCTTTCTCCCACACGTGGCTCAGAAATCATTTAGAAAACACACAGAAAAGACAGCCCTGGGAAGGCAACTGTTTCTTCTGCTCTGGGCCAGGCCTGAGCTCGCAGGCCACTCCTCATGGGCTCCCCTGATCTCAAGGTGTGATTAAAAACAGGTGTCTACCCAGTGCCTATAAAATATATACTGGCAATGGGGGAGATCTTTGGAGAATCTTTCAACTGGTAGATATATGGAGATAATTCCCAACTCTGAGTCTACATAGATCCAGGCCTCCAGACCTATCTCTTAAAAAAAAAAAAAAAAAATTCCAGAAAACTTTCAGGGAAACTGGGAGCATATGGTTCCATCATCCTGTTTCGTAGAAAGAAATGTGAAAAGCATTAGAGAGACTGTCAAAATGTCAGAGTGGGCATGGCCCTGCTGGAAAAGCCTCTCTTGTCCCTTACCTTGTTCCCCCCACCTTCCCCGTCAGGATGACCCAAGTGACCTTGGGCTGTAGGGCAAAGTGGTGACTGTGATTCAGATGCCAGATTTACCCAATTTTTATTTAGTAAATAAATTGAATGTACTGCTGCTCATGTTTGGGATAAATACCTGATTAGAGTCTCTTAAAATATGACTACTACTGACCATAAATGAAAGGAATTTCAGCTGGGCAGTGTCTGTCCCGAGCAAGAGGATTGGGTTTCCTCTTTATTTGTTGTCAGCAAGGGCTCCTGATCTTTCGTACCTTGCAAGCTCATTAAGCAGATGCTTGAACGTGGGGATACTGACAACGCAGCTGTATTTCATTTGTAGATAATTGATGCAATAAATGTAATAACCAAATGAGATATGTTGACTCATGAGCTAATTTGGGTGTAGATGTTACAGCACTTGTGCAGCTGGAAATGTTTCCATCATACAAATCTGTTTCAGATAAATGCGCCCCATTCCTGTCCTCACTAAGAACAGAACAAAAAAAAAGGTCATTCTGTATATCTGAAAATACAGAAGTTCGTAAGTTATGGTTGGTCTAACTACTGTTTGAAAAAATATTAATACTAGCAATTTATTGCACAAACATGTGGCATTAACCCCTTACACATTGTGGGGGTGTAAATTAAGGTGCTTGGACCTGACTTCCTAGGCACTTTGTTCTGAATCCCGGAAAAACCTTGGTTGAAAAGCTGTGGCTACAGTGTTTTTCTTCTGCTCCCTTTTACAGCAGGCAGAATTTCTTTGTTCATGGTCCATCTATGTCCTCACCTTTTATCTTCTTTGATATTTAGAGAAGGCAATTTGAGTAGTTCTATGTGAGAGGCACAGTTCTGGGACTTTAAAACAGTGGCTCTTGGGATGGACAGTCTTCTGTTAAGGCTGTCCATGCCAAGTTTCTTTGTAGTGTACAGAAACTCAGTGAGGAAGAAGCCGTTATATTAGTCCAGCTAATAGCCTAGATCAGGGACTGGTATACTATTAATATACGTACTGTCTGTTTTCGTATAGCTCAGAATTAAGAAAGTTTTATAGTTTCAAATGGTTGCAAAGAATCAAAGAAAGAATAATTTTGGGGGGTGACATGAAAATTGTGTGAATTTCAAATGTCAGTGTCTGTAAAGTCTTAGAACATGGCTACTCATTCATTTACTGTTTTCTGTGGCTGCCTTGGTGGTTGGTTGCAACATTTACCATCTAACCCTTTGCAGAAAAAGTTGGTCAACCTCTGGCTTAGACTAAAACATCACTAATTCATGCAAGTGAGGAAAAGCTAGACTTGATCACAGTATACCTTAAACTGAAATGATCTCCAATTAAGTACGCAAAGGGAAAGTAGATTCATTAGCAATGTCAGCAAAAGTCTTTCTTGAAGAAGGCATTGTTATTAGCATATATCAGCAATAGCCTAGTCTTTGTTACTTATGCTGATATCTCAGTGGGTCATACCCTTTATATGCAAACACTATTTTAAATCTGTTTGAAAAATTGGGGCAACTTAAATTTTATAATCTTATTTTTGTGCTCAAACTATTCAACAAATTGTTTTGTCAGTGGTAGTTTAGTCACTAAATTGTGTCTGACTTGTGACCCCACAGACTGTAGCCTGCCAGGCTCCTCTGTCCATGGGATTTCCTAGGCAAGAATGCTGGAGTGGGTTGCTGTTTTCTTCTCCAGAGGATCTTTACCTAGGGATTGAACCCAGGTCTCCTGCATTGCAGGTGGTTACTTTAACCGACTGAGCCACCAGGAAGCCTCAATAGATATATTTAAAAATCAGGTTCATGGAAGTATAATTTTCATATATTATATAGCTTTATAGTTCTTGAGTTTTGACACAAATTATTATTTTGCCACCACCACAATCAAGATACAGAACTGTTGCATAACCTGAAAAAGTCCCGTCATCCCCCTCAGTGGTCAGTCCTCTTACCTGGTCTCTTGACTCTGACTGATGTGTTTTCTGTTCCTGCAGTTTTACATTTTTCAGAATGTCACAGAAATGAAATCACACAGGAATGTAATAGATATTTTAAAGTACATTTCAGTTCCTGAAACTGAAATTTACATGCCAGTGAACTCTTGATTTTCCTTGGTTACCCGGGCAAGGAATTAAGTTTGTTATACTGTTATCCATATCATAACACTAAACTTGTGGGATTGTGTTTCTGAAGCTAGTATACAATGTTTTGCTAAGAAAGGAAGAAAATATTGGTATCAGTTATACTGAATTTTCCTGGATGAAATTTTTTTTGTTATATAATTATAGACTTTTAATAGCCTCCAAATGGAGCAACAGTTAAAACTGGACATGGAACAACAGACTGGCTCCAAACAGGAAAAGGAGTACGTCAAGGCTGGATATTGTCACCCTGCTTATTTAACGTATATGCAGAGTACATCATAAGAAATGGGCTGGAAGAAGCCCAAGCTGGAATGAAGATTGCCGGCAGAAATCTCAATAACCTCAGATATACAGATGATGCCACACTTATGGCAGAAAGTGAAGAGGAACTAAAAAGCCTCTTGATCAAAGTGAAAGAGGAGAGTGAAAAAGTTGGCTTAAAGCTCAACATTCAGAAAACAAAGATCATGGCATCTGGTCCCATCACTTCATGGAAAATAGATGGGAAAAAAAGTGGAAACAGTGGAAACAGTGGCAGACTTTAGTTTTGGGGGCTCCCAAATCACTGCAGATGGTGATTGCAGCCATGAAATTAAAAGACATTTACTCCTTGGAAGGAAAGTTATGATCAACCTAGATAGCATAATCAAAAGCAGAGACATTACTTTGCCGACAAAGGTCTGTCTAGTCAAGGCTATGTTTTTCCAGTAGTCATGCATGGATGTGAGAGTTGGACTGTGAAGAAAGCTGAGTGCCGAAGAATTGATGCTTTTGAACTGTGGTGTTGGAGAAGACTCTTGAGAGTCCCTTGGACTGCAAGGAGATCCAACCAGTCAATCCTTAAGGAAATTTGCCCTGAATATTCATTGGAAGGACTGATGTTGAAGCTGAAACTCCAATACTTTGGCCACCTGATGCAAAGAGCTGACTCATTGGAAAAGACCCTGATGCTGGGAGGGATCGGGAGCAGGAGGAGAAGGGGATGACAGAGGATGAGATGGCTGGATGGCATCACCAACTTGATGCACATGAGTTTCGGTGAGCTCCGGGAGTTGATAATGGACAGGGAGGCCTGGCATGCTGCGATTCATGGGGTCGCAAGGAGTTGGACATGGCTGAGTGAACTGAACTGAACTGAACTGAAATGGTTTCTAAGGTAGGTAGGTTTCTTTGTGAGTAAAAATTGAGAAGAAAATTTGCTTTTACAGTCATAATCTGTCAGCCTAAACCTTTCTCTTCACTTTATCTCTTAAAAACAAAAATTATTTCAAATAGTATAGGATTATTCTCTAGGAATGGGGCATTGAGAGAAATCTTTTCACCATATACGTAAGCAAAAGAGGCAGAATACACACACGTACACATGTGCTTGCACTAAGAAAAGAAAAAAATGTGGATTTCCTATTTTTCTATATTGCACTGATTTTGTGGTAAGTGGAATTTGCTCTTTAGAAGCAGCTCTTAATATGCGTTCTCTTTCTAGACAATCCCACAACAGAGGGAGATGTTCCTGTATGCTGACGATGCTGTGATCAGTTCAGCTCAGTCGCTCAGTCGTGTCCGGCTCTGCAACTCCATGAATCGCAGCACGCCAGGCCTCCCTGTCCATCACCAACTCCCGGAGGTCACTCAAACTCACGTCCATCGAGTCGGTGATGCCATCCAGCCATCTCATCCTCGGTCGTCCCCTTCTCCTCCTGCCCCAGATCCCTTCCAGCATCAGGGTCTTTTCCAATGAGTCAGCTCTTCGCATCAGGTGGCCAAAGTATTGGAGTTTCAGCTTCAACATCAGTCCTTCCAATGAATATTCAGGACAAATTTCCTTAAGGATTGACTGGTTGGATCTCCTTGCAGTCCAAGGGACTCTCAAGAATCTTCTCCAACACCACAGTCCAAAAGCATCAATTCTTCGGCACTCAGCTTTCTTTATAGTCCAACTCTCACATCCATACATGACCACTGGAAAAAACATAGCCTTGACTAGATGGACCTTAGTCGGCAAAGTAATGTCTCTGCTTTTGAATATGCTATCTAGGTTGGTCATAACTTTCCTTCCAAGGAGTAAGTGTCTTTTAATTTCATGGCTGCAGTCACCATCTGCAGTGATTTGGGAGCCCCCCAAAATAAAGTCTGACACTGTTTCCACTGTTTCCACTGTTTCTCCATCTATTTCCCATGAAGTGATGGGACCCGATGCCATGATCTTCATTTTCTGAATGTTGAGCTTTAAGCCAACTTTTTCACTCTCCTCTTTCACTTTGATCAAGAGGCTTTTTAGTTCCTCTTCACTTTCTGCCATAAGTGTGGCATCATCTGTATATCTGAGGTTATTGAGATTTCTCCTGGCAATCTTGATTCCAGCTTGTGTTTCTTCCAGTCCAGCGTTTCTCATGATGTACTCTGCATATACGTTAAATAAGCAGGGTGACAATATACAGCCTTGATGTACTCCTTTTCCTATTTGGAACCAGTCTGTTGTTCCATGTCCAGTTCTAACTGTTGCTTCCTGACCTGCATACAGCTTTCTCAAGAGGCAGGTTAGGTGGTCTGGTATTCCCATCTCTTTCAGAATTTTCCACAGTTTATCATGATCCACACAGTCAAAGGCTTTGGCATAGTCAATAAAGCAGAAATAGATGTTTTTCTGGAACTCTCTTGCTTTTTTGATGTTACAGTGGATGTTGGCAATTTGATCTCTGGTTCCTTTGTTTTTTTCTACCAGCTTGAACATCAGGAAGTTCATGGTTCACGTATTGCTGAAGCCTGGCTTGGAGAATTTTGAGCATTACTTTACTAGCATGTGAGATGAGTGCAATTGTGTGGTAGTTTGAGCATTCTTTGGGATTGGAATGAAAACTGACCTTTTCCAGTCCTGTGGCCACTGCTGAGTTTTCCAAATTTGCTGACATATTGAATGCAGCACTTTCACAGCATCATCTTTCAGGATTTGGAATAGTTCAACTGGAATTCCATCACCTCCAGTGCATATTAAAAGTAATTAATATTCAGGATCATCAACCCTAATCTAGCTTCTCCTTCGCTGTCTTCTTCCATTTTAGTGTCAAGTAGGGTCACATACTGTTGCCCCTAGGAGGCCCTTTTCGAACTGTTTAGGATGGGGAAATTCACAAGACTCCCTCTGGAGTCTGAGCATGAACTTGGGTAGTGTAGTGAGTATTAAGTGAGCAAAAGGTCTTGTGAGGTTTGGTTCTCTACCTTAATATTTTTATGCTTTTGCATATTTTCCCTCCAGATCATGGAATAGTATAAAAAAATAAATTCAAGGTAGTGTAAGTATCTTTCTCAGTGGTAGGCTTTTATCCAAGAGGTCTAGAATTTTTCCCTTCTCTTTCTCTTCAGTCAGGTTTTGGATTAAAACTTAAAGTAGCAAGTTCAAAAATTGGTCTGAAGTTTTCATTTTATTTCAGACTGAACTCATGTTACTCCTGTTGAAAATTGTACTGACAGGCCTATATGTATAATTTATGATATTTCCTATCAAGATGTTTAGCTAAATTAGAAACATTTGTGAACCAGTCCTTCTGCAGTTGGTTAAAAGGCCTTTTTCTGCTGGGGAAGGGAGGAGTGTGGAACGCAGAGGCACCAAGAGAACCCAGAATACCTTTTATTTCAGCAACTGTTGATCAAGTAATTGACCGTAAACTGTTTACAACCATGACCCTTGTTGCAATCACAGACGAGGTGTTTATGGATAGACATTAAGCTCTTTTAAAATTTGTTCACAAAGTGCTGTTTACAGAGCAAACATCCCAAAACATCTTGTTTTTTTTTCTGAAATGTTACATAAAATAGGTAACAAGGTTGGTCAGACAGTAGTGAGAGAGAAAAGGAGATGAACAAATGAAGCTTTGCCTATATTTTGGGGAAAACCTATTTTTTAAATAATAATTCCATTTTCACATTTTAGATCATGGAAAAGGGAACCTTCAACATAAGATCCACTGGTAGCATTTAAAAACACCCAGCCTTTTAGATAGAGGCTGCTGGACTGGCCTGTTAAGATGCTTAAAGAAAAAACAGTTGTTGACCACATTGATTCCTATATAGGACTGATAAACCTTACCAACAAAGAGAAATAATGTGCTTGTGAGGGAGAAAATATAATTGCAGTTGCATTTTCAAAGGGTAAAACAAGATATGACCCCTTTAAATCAGACTTTTGCCGAGAAGATGCCAAGAGATTTTTTTTAAAGTTCATGTGAATTGTTAAATAAAAGAAAGATAAGCTTATATTTTTAAAACTTTATATTTTATATTGGGGTATAGCTGATTAACAAACAATGTTGTGATAGTTTCAGGTGAACAGTTTCAGCCATGTATATACATGTATCCATTCTCCCCCAAACTGCCCTCCCCATCCAGGCTGCCACGTGATGTTGAACAGGGTTCCATGTGCTATACAGTAGGTCCTTGTTGATTATCCATTTTAAATATAGCAGTGTGAAGGTACACTTACTTTTAAAAGAATGCATCTTTGGAAGGTAAGATTGTAACCTAGTAAAAAATTTCTGGAACAAATGTTGTATAAAGGGAAATCACCATTTCATGTAAGTGTGGCTCCCCCATGGAAGTGCATAGCTGAGGAACATGTGTGCAACACAGCTGGTATTTCTTGAGGACACCTTCTGTGTCTGCACTTGCTTAATGTGGAAGAGATACTTTGGTTCATTCTGGTGAGTCTCAAATACTTGAAAAATTGTGAAAAGATTGCTGGAGAATTCAGGCATCACTATGAGCAAAGCATTTGAGAAGCTTTAGCAGCTCTTAGTGTGAGGTGAAGTGAACTGAGACTCAGGAGTTAGCAGAAGAAAATGAACAGAGCAGATAATTAGGAGAGACCTAGAGAAGGGAAAGCTGGGAAAACTAGTGCCTCAGCTGGGAGAAAACGCAAGTGACTCTTTCTCATGTTAGACAGGCCAAAAGAAACAGGGGATTCCATGGAGAGGGTTTTGATGAAGAAAGAGGATGCCAAGCTTAATTTCAGAGAAGGAGATTTTAAGAAGGTTCTGGAATATACAAGGGAGAGTGCCTAAAGGTAGGAGGAAATAAATCATTGATGATTCTTAGGTTCATTTCAGTGGTGTGTGGGGTTTGATGCTTCAAATATTAATCAGCTGGGATATTGAACTGAAAGGCAATCATTTTGACAATGTCATGCACTGCTTAGGAGCCCAAGGTTAGAGTAAATTGCTGGAGGAAAAGAAGCAGATGGAGAAACATTATTTCCTGAAGATTCTACCAACTCCTGGACAATAAGCCATGTGTTTTTGCATGCTTTCTCATCTTCATCTTTACAACACTTCACCATTTTTTAAAAAAATTTAGGTTAGGATATGCAGGTTAGAAGGCTCAGGAAGGCTTTATCCCTACTTTATAGGTAAGGAGAGAGAGGATTAGATAGGTTCAGCAACTATTCACAGGGTAATATTGAAATCGAGGTCTCCTAGACCTCTGAGATCCATGTGCTTTTCTCTGTACTCCACGGTTGGCTTGGCCTCAATTTGTTTCAGTTGTGGTTTTAATGGCCTTTCTACATCCAGAGTTCTTTTAATAATCCCTCACTAGGTTTGACTTTCAACCCCTATTGACATTGCCTATTACTTACAGCTAAGTCAGAGAAAACATGCTTCAAGAACCCCGTCACATCAAGTCAGTAGCTAACTATACTGTCTTTAGACACTGTGGGTACTCTGTTTCTCAAGTGACTGAGCAAAACTTTGTTTTGGGTGACTTTTTCACCATCAGAGGAAAGTCACTGATTGTGCGTGCAGTGCTCATGACAAGTTAGGTATGGAAAACCAGAGTGTCTTCTGAGGGGCCTGGGAGCCTCTCCCTAGACGAGGACACAGGTCATGCACATAGTAGGAGACTTATTTTCCTCCCATATTGTATTTCTCCCTTCCCTGATCTACAAAGGTAGTTAGGCCTTCATGGGTCCCCTCTATAGGTTTTGAAGCATAGACTGACTTCAAGACACATCTGTTCCTGACTTTTCTTGGTCCAGGCTCATTGGAGTGGATGGGGAAGAATTTATGTATTATGACATTGAATCAGAGGTGAGTGAATAAACAGTGAGGCTCATCTCTGGGTCTGTGGCAATGGAAATGTCAGAGGGAAATATCTGCATGGCACCCTTAGTGAGGCTGGCTCTGTGTCCTAGAACTCCTATCTCCCAGAATCCCTGTAGCCCACATGTGACTTGTATTCAGAGCATCCACCTGCAATGGAATAGACTGGGCTCAGACAAAAGGGTGCTGGTTAGAAGGTGATGGGCTGGATGATTCATGATAACACGCAAGTCTCTTGTCTTTGGTAGTGGCCTAGCAGTATCCTTCATTTCACGTAATGACTGATGTGCGAAGGGATAAAGCCAAAAAGTCAAAGTCAATCTGACTTCAAGAAAATGGAGTTACCATATTATGCGTCAAGATTCTAGGTTGAAATTTACATCTACTGTATATGTAAATAAATCAGTATTAGATTCATGATTATGGTTGGACTTCCAATAGGAGGAACACAGATAGTAAATGACGAAGAAATTTTACAGCGCAAGAAATCTTTATGGGAAAAAGGATTTCAAAAGCTTCATCACAGATATTTGTGGCAGAAACTGCTAGTTGTCTGCTCAGTCTTTTGTTCTAGTCAACTCTAGCTAAAAAATTAGTCCCTTGCAGCTTAAATGGTAAAGTTGCATATTTCTGGCTATTATATGAACAAGGTGGAGTTCCCAGGGAGCCATTTTTGGTTTTGTTCTTATTTTTGAAAAAAAAAAAAAAAGAGCCAGTCTTTTAGTTAAGCATAAAAGACTTGGCCTTTAGTCCTCGCCTCTGTCTTTTTGTCTGTAAAACATGTGATGCTCATGGGTGGGATTAACCATCTTAAAGCCTAGAGGACACAAGCTATATGCTCAGCAGGGTGGACAGAGGAGGGAAGGGGGCCTGGGCCCTCAACCACATCTTGAGAACCTGTAGTGGCCCTGAATGGTGTATTTCCAGACTTCTTGTTGGGTAAGAAAAGCTATTGCTTCTTGGGTTAAGCCATGGTTTATTGGGTTTGTGCTCTAGGTAGCCAAGTCCTGAGTGACCAGGTGTTTATAAAGAGGGGAACCAGGAAAGCAGAGCGGAAAGGGGAGGGACATTCAGGGAGAGGCACAGAGGCGGGAATGGTTGTGGCATATCCAGGGAGCAAGGTATAGAACAGTCTGAAGAGTTTATTTATTCTGGCTGGAAAATCTCTAGTGAAAAGATGGGGAAAGACCAGGCAAGTTATGGAACTGATTAAATATTACAGTGCTGTTCTTTTAGAATACTGAGAAGAGGACTAACAAATACATTTGGGGCCAATTGGGTTAGATTGGGCTTTCACTGATGATAGCTTTTTTAATGGGAGAAACAGTTTAGCTCTCAATTAGCAGAACTTGTCAATATGCTTTCATAATGAAGATTCCACTATGTGATCCAGCAACTGGCTGATGGATTTATGGGGTGGTTGGGCCTGCAGATGTTATGCTACTGGCATATGATATAGATTGTGTCTACATTACAGAAAACAAAGTGGAAACCTGGTGATGATTCTGACTGATGGAATTCTTTTTCTCTACTGACTTAAGTTTTATTATTCAGTTGAAGTCATTCAAGCAGAGGCTGGGTGAATCCCCAAGGAACTTCAGGTAGCTTCCTTCATCTTTCCAGTGATTTTTGGACTTGACCAGGCATCAGACTCACTGGGCAGATTGTTCAATGCAGATTCCTGGGTATGACCCTCAGAGGTTCTGGTGCAACAGGTTTGAAATGGCCTTTGGGAAACTTTATTTTTAACAAATCCCCTGGTGATTCTGTTACAGATGGTTTTCTGAGTGTCGTTTGGGAAGTTCTGATTCAGTTTGTTCTGTTCCCTTATTTCCTTTCCTTCCTTTTTAAAAATATTTGTTTTTAATTGATTGATGATTGCTTTACAATATTGGTTTGATTTCTGTCATACATCAACATGGATTAACCATAGATGTACGTATGTCCCCTCCTTCTTGAATCTGCCTCCCACCTCCCACCCTTTCCCACCCTTCTTGGTTATTACAGTTTCCCAGTTTGACTTCCCTGAGTCATAGAGCAAATTTCCATTGGCTGTCTCTTTACATATGTTAATGTATACGTTCCCGTGCTACTTTCTCCGTTCATCTCATCCTCTCGCTCCTCTCCCCTACCCTTGTCAATAAGTCTGTTTTCTATGTCTGCATCTGTATTGCTGCCCTGCAAAAATAGGTTCATTAGTACCGTCTTTCTAGATTCCATATATATGCATTAATATATAATATTTATTATTCTCTTTCTGACTTACTTCACTCTGTATAATAGGCTCCAATGTTCTGGTGATTTTTAGAAGGAAAGGAGTTTCTGAAGGTGAGTATCTTATTTCATTTCCTGTGACTTTATGTTAGTAGCTGGAAGGTGTCACCAAAAGGTCGCTGGTTTTCAGATTCTCTTACCCCTTAAATATTTTTGTTTTTTTTTCAGATTCCAAAGAAATACTATTTATCTCTTTGTCAAAAATAATAATCATGTTTATTAACTACTAAGCTTGTGAGTCAGACACGACTGAGCGACTTCACTTTCACTTTTCACTTTCATGCATTGGAGAAGGAAATGGCAACCCACTCCAGTGTTCTTGTCTGGAGAGTCCCAGGGACAGGAGTGCCTGGTGGGCTGCCGTCTCTGGGGCCGCACAGAGTCGGACACGACTGAAGCGACTTAGCAGCAGCAGCAGCAAGCTTGTGAAAATTTAGGAAGGGTTAAATGAAAAAATACAAATAACCACCATTCCTCTACTTAGGACCATTGCTAGTGTTTCAGTATATTTCCTTTTCTTAGCTCTTTTTCCACAAAAGTTGGACTCAATTGTATGCTTTTTTCCCATATCCTTCATGTTTTATCATCTCAGATTTACTGATGTCAGGGTTCTGATCGCTAATGTGGAAGCGAAGGTGCTCTGCTGTCTTCTTGAATCTGCTGTTCACCATTACCTTATAAAACCTCTCTAGAATGTTTATGTATATATTTTTGCTTTAAAAGATATACTTAATAAAGGAATGAAGTCTTGCTGGCTTAAAATAAGCAGGTTAGTCGTTTTAGAAAAGACGCAGAAGTGAATAATTTGTGTAAATCTAAGTTATAAGGAGATCAGTCTGGGTGTTCATTGGAAGGACTGATGCTAAAGCTGAAACTCCAATACTCTGGCCACCTCATGCGAAGAGTTGACTCATTGGAAAAGACCCTGATGCTGGGAGGGATTGGAGGCAGGAGGAGAAGGGGACGATGGAGGATGAGATGGCTGGATGGCAACACCGACTAGATGGATGTGAGTTTGAGTGAATTTCTGGAGTTGATGATGGACAGGAAGGCCTGGCGTGCTACAGTTCATGGGGTTGCAAAGGGTCGGACACGACTGAGCGACTGAACTGAACTGAACTGAAGTTATAAGCAGCTCTTCTTATAGAAGAGCTGTCATTTTCAGGTAAAGCCTTACCACTTATTGTGGAATAGAAGGACACCCAGAACCAGGTCACCACATAGCTGTATATTTATGACAATAAATGGTATTATAGTGAAAGCCTAGATATTTGGCTTCTTGAGTCAACTAGGAATCTTTAGTTGCAAGCAGCAGAAACTGACCCTGGGTTATATAAAATGGGAAATTTACTGGTTGGATAGGAGCAGCTCATAGAATCAAAGAAGAACTGGGTTGTAGTGACTGATGGTAGTGATGATAGAAGGACAGCTCAGAAGATCTAGGTGGCAGGGAATAAAGTGTGCTCTCTTTTGGGCACTTGTCCCAGAATGAGCCTGCACTGTTTCCCATCACTGAATCTCCTCTAAAGACAACACTGTGCTCACTGTTTGTTCGTTTGTTCATTCATTATTTAATGAGTGCCAGGCACTCTTCTAGGTTTTATGCTTACAGCAATGAACAAAACAGACAGAAGCTCTACCCTCATGGAGCTTGCATTCAAGTTGAGGGAGATGATAATAAACTAACAAGCAAAAATTACTAAAATATTTAGTATGTTAGGTAGCGATATGTTTATGGAGTATAAATGGAAGAAGATATAGAGGGATAAGGGGATTCCCTGGTAGCTCAGACTTAAGGAATCTGCCTGCAACGCAGGAGACCCAGGTTCAATCCCTGGGTGAAGAAGATCCCCTGGAGAAGGGAGTGGCTACTGGGACTTGCAGCAGGTGGGTGATAGCATGTCACATAGAGTGGCCAGAAAATTCCTGACCTTAGAGGGTGGTGTTTGAGTCAAGACCTAAAGGAGATTGGAATTTTGAGTGAATGATTAGGAGATGAGCTTTCCTGGCAAAGGGAATTGTGTGGACTTAGGATCATGCTGGTTGCTTTGTTTACAATATACCGTATATACTGAAAGCCGAATCATGGTCCCTGATAAGAAAAGTTCTGCAGTCATCCAGGGGGGACACGATTTGGGCTTGGGCAAGAGTGATCTTAGTGGAGGTGATGATAAGAAGTGATCAGTTTCTGGATCTCTTGTGAAGGAAGAGCTGTCAGATTCTATATGGAGTGTGGAAAGCAAGAGGAGAATCAATGATAACACCTAGGCTTTTTTAATCTGAGCCGTTCTTAAGATCACAGTCATCATTAAGATGAAAAAGACTACGTAAGAGCTGGCCTGCAGGACTCAGGAATGTGATTGGGGCATGTTAAGGGCGAGACCAGCTGGGAGCATGAAGAGTAGGCAGTTGGTCTTGAAAGTAGGTGACTGGGGTGCAGGGGAGAGATCTGTGATGGAGATGTTAATAAAGGAGATAGCAGTATATGAATGGTGTTTAAAGCCATGAGGTTGGTTGAGATCAACTTAGGAGTGAACACAGATGGAAAAGAGAAGGGGCCTTGGGCAGGGGAAGGAAGGACTTGCAAAGGGAACTGAGAAACGAATATTCTCACTGATTGGACAAACTTATGTTTTGTGGTCTTGACTTGACCTGCGTTAAGAGCAGTCTTACGACGTTGACAGACTCGCCCATACTGCAAGCAGTGGTGGAGGTGGTTTCCCAGATCCATTATCAGAAGGAGTGGCCTCTCTGCAAACATAAACAACCTGTGGCCACCATATTTCTTTTTCCAGAATTGTTTAGATAAGCATTTATCTCTTCTCAAAAAATAACAGAAGTTAGTTACATTCTAGGCTCTAAGGCATACTCACCTGGATTATATGAAGTTGCTAGATACTTGTGCTAATCCATGCTATTTTATATTTTAATCAAAATAAAGTCAAGAATCTTTACTCTCCCTTGAGCTATTGAAACTGTGGATTTTGTTGCTAAGCTGGATACTAGAATGTAGCACCTTTTAGGCAAGGGTTGTATCCTGTTTGTCACTGTGTCCCTAATACCAAACACAGAGCTAGAGGTAGGTGAGTTGTTCATTATATCTTTTGTTGTTGTGCAGTTGCTCAGTCATGTCTGACTCTTTGTGACCTCATGGACTGCAGCTTGTCAGGCTTCTCTGTGCTCCACTGTCTCCTGGAGTTTGCTCACAGTCATGTCCGTTATATCTTTTACCATAAATCAATGCATGAATCATTTGGGATGGCTGATATATTTTATTTTCTTCAAGTTATGGGGTAGTATATTTATTAGAACTCTTGTTTTCAAGTGAGAAACCCAGCTAAAACTATCTTGTGAGAGAGAATTTGTTGGTTCTTGTGATTAGACTGTGGCAGTGACTTCAGGTATGGCTGGATCCAGATGTCAAACAATGTTTTCATGTATTTCTCTCACTTCCTTTTCAAAGGGCAACATTTTCACATAGAATCTCCCCGACCCTCATCCTGTGGTGGCAAGATAGTCACTCTCAGATGCAGTTATATCTTACCAGCTTAGCAACTCCTGTGGAAAGGGATCATTTCTTTCATAATAGTTCTTGAAGAAGTTCTTAAAGGTGGGTCACACAGCTGTCACTGAATCATTCACTGTGGCCAGGGTAATAGAGTCTTCTCATTGATTAGGTCTGGTAAAATGTTCACCTTGAGTGCTAGGACCAAGGGATAGGCCCCACCAAATTTTATGAACTAAGATTCCCCAGGAGAAACTAAGGTACCAATAGCACAAGAAAAGGAATGCATATTGAGTGGGTAGAAGCAGTAGACAGCCACTACAAGTATGAAGAATATCATAGGAGTTCTTGGATGAAGCACATTCTCTGATGCTTCTATGGTGTCTGTCTGTATAGAATCTGCCACATCTGGTTGTTTGGTCTACTATGGTTTGGAATGAGTTGCAAATTGCAAGCAGTTGTGTTTGAATTCTATCAACCATGGAACCACTGGGATGCTGCTTATGGTCTGTCTCCTGTCTCCCTCTACACCTTGGGCCTTTGCCTGCCCTTCTGAAGGTTCACAAGGCTGAGGCCACCTGGAGCCCTGCCTGGAGGACACCCTGTTAAATGCAGAGATGAAGTTATCATGGACTTGGTGATTTCTTCTCTTGCTGTTTTATGATAATACCCTCAACCAAGGAGATGATCCAAGGCATGGTGCTTCAGAGCAACGAAGCCCCCAAGTGGAACACCACAAACCTTGGAAAAAAAGAATTTTGATACCCCCTGGGGAAGGCTGCTGTAATTTTGAAGGTGTTTCACTCAGGAAAGGAGCCTGTGATTTGTGAAGCAAGACTAATCTGCTCGTGGGAAGCTGCAGCATGAAATGAGACAAGGTGTGATAACCTGTCAAGTTCCAAAGAGAGATGATTTAGGGGGAGATAGCGGCTTGAAAACGTGAGGATGGGTGTTACTAACTTAATCCATATGATGCCTTCAAAACAAAAAGTATATTAGGGGAGAACGGCATGAAGCAGACATTATTCATTGTCTCCAGGTGATATTTCTCCCACGAGTTTACAAGCAAGTGTTGGCATGCTGTGTGCAGACATTTGTACAATAGATTAGAGAGCCCAGAACACCACAGATGAAAAGTGGAGGTGGGGGAGGGCACCTTTGGCTCTTTCCCTTCCCCGTCTAATTTATCTATCTCATTTATTCCAGACAAGAGCTCCTTTGCTTTGTGAAAATTAGAGACATCTGTAGTTATACAACCTGAGTTGAGGATAATCAAAGCTCACACTGCCAGGTGTGAACAGATTGCTTGTCGGGTCAGGAAGGTGACTTCTCCTCCTCTCATGGGCACCATCCACAATCATTAGGAGATGTTTTTCAGGAGTGAATGGGGCGGAAGAAGCCCTGTTCTGGTGGGAGAAGTGGATGCCAGCTGGACTAGGATGACTCATGCAACCTGGCAATGTGCTTCCACTTCCACCAGACGCTTCCACAGACTCCCCTTGCTAATCAGGATGATGCTGTGAGGAGGGAGCATGGATGGTTCCTTATTTCCATTTCTGAATGGTTCCATATTTTGGTAGTGTTCCAATTGTCAACAACTCACTTTCACTAGGATATTCATGTACATCCCCTGGACTGGGGAAAGGGTTTCCAAATCTAGGCAATGGATTCTCAGAATGGTGTATTGCTTCTGGAAGATTGGACTGTAACAAGTCTCTAATTAGAAAAAAAAAATGAGGATGGGGTTCTGAGGTGATTTCCACAGGATTTCTGTTTAAATTTGAAATTTTATTTATTTTTAACTAACTTGAAAAATGATAGGCAAGTAAGTTGCTGGAGAATTTTTAAGTATGTTTGAAATGACTTGGATATGTGAACTTTTTTTTTTTTTTTTTTACTTTTCGAAAACATACTCTTTTTATTGTTCTAAGCACCACCTAAGGTTAGTTCTTACATTCTAAAAATAGCTCAAACACATACATATTTTTATATACAGCCATATTACATTATAAACTAGTTCTATGTGTGTTATATGTAAAAATAATATTTATATGTATAAAGTATTTAATTTTATTAAATTTCAACATATAAATTATAATACTGTTTACTGAATCAAATATAACATTTATATAGCTGAATAAACAATATGAGCATTGCCATCTTGGGCCTGTTGTCCATTTGGCCAACTGTTTTCAAGTATGCTTATGACAAGATGCTTTGTGTAGCTCACCCAGAGTCTGGTATTAATGATAATAAAAATAACAAATATTTACATTGTACTTGCTGTGTGCTAGAGGCTATTTCAAACACTTTACATATGTTGTGTCATCTCCTTAGGGCAGGTCCTAATATTCTCACCTTTACGGTTGAGAAACTGAATTATAAAAAGGATAACTATCTGTGGTCAGATAGTTGGTTGTGGCAGTCCAGAGTTTTGAACCCAGTCATTCTGGCTTTAGAATCTGTGTTACTAAACCTTTGGATTTGTATACTGCTTTATGATATATCAAATGCTTTCATACATATTCTCCATTACAGCATGATTGGGGCTGGTGCATGGGGATCACCCACAGAGATGTTATGGGGAGGGAGGTGGGAGGGGGTTTCATGTTTGGGAACACATGTAAGATATGTGAACTTTTTAAAAGAAAAACAGACTTTTTTTTAGAGCAGTGTTGGGTTCACAGCAAAATTGAAGAGAAGGAAAAGAGATTTCCCATAAAACCTCTGATCCCACACAGTTGACTCTCTCCCACTATCAATATCTCTCATCAAAATGGTGTCCATTTCTCACATCTGATGGATCTGCATTGATGCATCATTGCTCAAAGTAAATAGGTTACATTAGGCTGCACTGTTTGGTGCTGTATATTCCTTGGGTTTTAACAAATGTGTAATAAAGTGCATCTACCTTTGTAGTATCATACAGAACAGTTCTGCCCTTAAAATCCTTTGTTCTGCCTCTTTATCCTTTCCCTCACCTCAAACCCTGGTAACCATTGATTTTTTTTACTGTCTCCTTCAGTTCAGTTCAGTTCAGTTCAGTTCAGTCGCTCAGTCATGTCCAACTCTTTGTGACCCCATGGACTGCAGCATGCCAGGCCTCCCTGTCCGTCACCAACTGCCAGAGGTTACACAAACTCATGTCCATTGAGTCGGTGATGCCATCCAACCATCTCATCCTCTGTCGTCCCCTTCTCCTCCCCCCTTCAATCTTACCCAGCATCAGGGTCTTTACCAATGAGTCACTTCTTTGCATCAGGTGGCTAAAGTATTGCAGTTTCAGCTTCAACATCAGTCCTTCCAGTGAGCATTCAGGACTGATCTCCTTTAGAATGGACTGGTTGGATCTCCTTGCAGTCCAAGGGACTCTCAAGAGTCTTCTCCAACACCACAGTTCAAAAACATCAATTCTTTGGCGCTCAGCTTTCTTTATAGTCCAACTCTCACATCCATACATGATCACTGGAAAAACCATAGCCTTGCCTTGATGGACCTTTGTTGGCAAAGTAATGTCTCTGCTTTTGAATATGCTATCTAGGTTGGTCATAACTTTCCTTTCAAGGAGTAAGCGTCTTTTACTTTCATGGCTGCAGTCACCATCTGCAGTGATTTTGGAGCCCCAAAAATAAAATCTGCCACTGTTTCCACTGTTTCTCCATTTATCTGCCATGAAGTAATGGGACCGGCTGCCATGATCTTTGTTTTCTGAATGTTGAGCTTTAAGCTAACTTTTTCACTCTCTTCTTTCACTTTCATCAAGAGGCTCTTTAGTTCTTCTTCACTTTCTGCCATAAGGGTGATGTCATCTGCTGAGGTTATTGATATTTCTCCCAGCAATATTGATTCCAGCTTGTGCTTCCTTGAGCCCAGCATTTCTTATGATGTACTCTGCATATAAGTTAAACAAGCAGGTTTGTTAAATAAGACAATATACAGCCTTGAGATACTCCTTTTCCTATTTGGAACTGTCTCCTTAGCTTTGCCTTTTCCTGCTACATGGAAGGAATCATAGAGTATGCAGCCTTTTCAGACTGGCTTCTTTCATTTAGTAACATGCATTTAAAACTCCTCCATATTTTTTCATGGCTTGATAGCTCATTCTTTTTAGTGCTGGATAATACTCCACTGTCTGGATGTACCACTCCTATGTGAATTTGAAATAGTGGGCTTTTTGCTTTGGGGCAAGGGATGCCACAGACCTAGAGGACTGCATGAGTCATGACCAGGTGGGCTCTTTCTGCAGCCCGCTGACACCGGAATGGCCATTATGGTGGTTTAGCAGAAAATTGCTGCTGCTTTTTCACCTTTAATTTTTGACTGGACTTCTTTGCTACCACTCAACGAGTAGAGATAGCAAGTAGTAGGAAGAGGAAAAGGATGTGGAATTTGGATCCATGAGGATTGTTTGGGTCCTGGTTCTGCCACTTATGAACTGTGGGATCTTGGAAAAACCATTTTACCTCTACTTCTGAGTTGTCATTTTTCAATCTGTAAATAGGAGACAGAGATCCCAGTTCAAAAGACACTTGTGAGAGTTAAATAATGCATGTGATACTGTTTCATAAACTGTTTAACACCTTTTCAGATGTTGACTTAGTAATTGTTCCAAATGAAGGGACTAAGTCCCTGGGTATTCTTATTCTTGGCTTCCTTCCACTCTGTTTCCCAGCTTTGCCTGTGGTGGTTAACTACATCTTCATATACTGAATGGCAGTTTTTGCTGAACATGGTGTTTCAGGGCCCAGATCTGCTCTTTACTTTAACTCATGAAAGAACCTTCCCTCACCCTCAACCCCTGCCACCCCACCAACCCCCAAAGTTACACTCTAAACTCAGAGATTCTCACAGGTTGACTTAAATGGGGACTGCTCCAGACTTGATCGGGACCACCCCAAACTGCTCCAAACTCAGAATTCCCAGCTAGTTAGACCACAGTTGATTTCTAGACCAGGTCATTAATTAAAATATTTTCCTCTGAGTTCTTCTAGCAACAGCACAAGTTTTGGGTGACTTGGAGTAAGCTCTTTCTAGAGACCTTCAGGAAAGGAAACGTTCCACATTTCTCTACTTCAGGTCACAGACAGCTCAGGTTTAACCATATCACTGATACTTACAGGTCTGATGTACCCACAGCTTATCCCTGATGAAGGTTTTTATTGCCTTGGAAATATATTCATCTTTCCTGTAAGCTGTTCTACTGAAAATGCAAAGCAGAAAGTCAATGTCAAGATGAAGGAAGGGCTCTAAGATCACCTCTCAGGTCACAGAGTTTGGTTGAGAATTCTAACGTCTGACTCCAGAGGAGTATAGATCTGGCTCCTCTGGGTTGAGGTGAACTCCATGCAGTCAGCCGAGGATTGTCTTACGCTACTGTTATGCCCCCACAACTTGTAGCACAGTGGTTCTAACAGTTTGGCCTAGAGAGGTATGATAGTAACCCAGAGATTTTAAGAAATGGAAACTGTTCCATAGATATTGAGTAGTGCAGAAGAATTGATGCTTTTGAACTGTGGTGTTGGATAAGACTCTTGAGAGTCCCTTGGACTGCAAGGAGATCCAACCAGTCCATCCTCAAGGAGATCAGTCCTGGGTGTTCATTGGAAGGACTGATGTTGAAGCTGAAACTCCAATACTTTAGCCACCTGATGCAAAGAGCAGACTCATTTGAAAAGACCCTGATGCTGGGAAAGATTGAGGGCAGGAAGAGAAGGGGACGACAGAGGATGAGATGGTTGGATGGCATCACTGACTCAATGGACATGGGTTTGGGTGGACTCTCAGAGTTAGTGATGGACAGGGAGGCCTGGTGTGCTGCGGTTCATGGGGCCGCAAAGAGTCAGACATGACTGAGCAACAGAACTGAACTGAACTGAAGTGCAGAAGAAGCAGTCATTTAGTCAGAATGTATGTAGATCTCAAGACTGTTAAGCAGGATGAAGAAATGGAGACCAACACTGGCTTTAAAGTTTTGCAGTAGATTTAGAGAAGGAAAGAAATCCAGCAAAGAGGAGGTTGAGGTTTACAGTCTATAGAGAAATAAATTTCTTTGACTCCTTACCTTCAAATCCTTTATTGAAAGCAGAAGTGGATATACTAATAAATGGTAAAAAAGTAAATATTTTAAGAAATATTTGGCCAAAGAAAGGTAAGGCCAAAGAATGTTCAAACTAGTACACAATTGCACTCATTTCATATTCTAGCAAACTAATGCTCGAAATTCTCTGAGCCAGGCTTTAGCAGTATGTGAACTGTTAACTTCCAGATGTTCAAGCTGGTTATAGAAAAGGTAGAGGAAGCAGAGATCAAATTGTCAACATCCATTGGATCATCGAAAAAGCAAGGAAGTTCCAAAAAAACATCTACTTCTGGTTTATTGACTATTCCGAGGCCTTTGACTGTGTGGATCACAACAAACTGTGGAAAATTCTTCAAGAGATGGGAATACCAGACCACCTTACCTGCCTCCTGAGAAATCTGTTATGCAGGTCAGGAAGCAACAGTTAGAACTGGACATGGAACAATGGACTGGTTCCAGATTGGGAAAGGAGTACGTCAAGGCTGTATATTGTCACCCTGCTTATTTAACTTATACGCAGAGTACATCATGCAAAATGCTGGACTGGATGAAGCACAAGCTGGAATCAAGATTTCCAGGAGAAATATCAATAACCTCAGATATGCAGATGACACCACCCTTATGGCAGAAAGTGAAGAACTAAAGAGCCTCTTGTTGAAAGTTAAAGAGGAGAATGAAAAGTTGGCTTAAAGTTGAACATTCAGAAAATGAAGATCATGGCATCCGGTCCCATCACTTCATGGGAAATAGATGGGGAAACAATGGAAACAGTAACAGACTTTATTTTGGGGGGCTCCAAAATCACTGCAGCCATGAAATGAAAAGATGCTTGCTCCTTGGAAGGAAGGCTATGACCAACCTAGATAGTATGTTAAAAAGCAGAGACATTACTTTGCCAATAAAGGTCCATCTGGTCAAAGCTATAGTTTTTCCAGTAGTCATGCGTGGATGTGAGAGTTGGACTATAAAGAAGCTGAGCACCAAAAAATTGATGCTTTTGAACTGTGGTGTTGGAGACGACTCTTGAGAGTCCCTTGGACTGCAAGGAGATCCAACCAGTCCATCCTAAAGGAAATCAGTCCTGAATATTCATTGTAAAGATTGATGCTGAAGTTGAAGCTCCAATACTTTGGCTACCTGATATGAGGAAGTGACTCATTGGGAAAGACCCTGATGCTGGGAAAGATTGAAGGGGGGAGGAGAAGGGGACAACAGAGGATGAGATGGTTGGATGGCCTCACTGACTCGATGGACATGAGTTAGAGGAAGCTCTGAAAGTTGGTGATATACAGGGAAGACTGGCATTCTGCAGTCCATGAAGTTGCAAAGAGTTGGACACAACTGAGTAACTGAACTGAACTGAATCAAGAGAATGGGGTTTAGACAGTGGTTTGGGTTTGACTGGTACAGATTGACTGGTGGTCTTGTTGATGAGAAGACTGGTGGAGGTGATCTCATTGTGCAGAACAAAGGGTGTCCTTAAGGAATATCAGAAAGCAGGATGGGGCCAGTCAATGGGGGCCTTTGTATTCAGACAAAGGAATTTAGCCTGAAGATTGTAGGTGTAGAGGGAGGTATGAAATGGCAGAAGCACTGCTGAAGGAAGTCTAGTCTCAAATTGGTATTTGGAATAGATTAGAGGGGCTAGAGGCTGGAGGCAGGGAGCACAGTTCCAAAGCAGCTGGACTAAGGATGTAGTGATCATCTGACTTGAAGAATCATTTTGAAAGAGAAAAGACAAGACTTACTTGACTGCGTGGAGATAAGGAAGAAAGGTTAGAGAAATGTGACTGTAGTTTCACACGTGTTTTATGTGGATAATGCTGGTTCCATGGTCAGAACTGAATTCATGTTTGGATGAAAGAGGATGGTTTTGTTTGAGACCATATTGGGTGGTGGTGTGGGTTTGAGGGCATTATTCAAATGATATGGCCCAGTGAGCCTTTTGGAGATATGAACTGGGTAAAATGCCAATAAGAATAACTTGTGAATGTGTTTGTCTTCTTAGTACATGCCCTTGGTGTGTGTATGGTTCTGAGTGCATGGATAGGTGTGTACCTAGCACAGAGATTAAGAGCACTGCTTCAAAGTCAGACAGATATGGATTCCAACCCCACTTTGCCATTTACTAGCTGTTTGACTTGAGCAGTCAGTTTAACCTCTCTTAGCCCAAGGATCATTATATATAAAGGGATGAGTAATAATACCAAGATTACAAAGATATTAGGATTAAATAAAACTGCATACAGTTTTAGTCACAAAGAAGTGTACAGTGGTATGTAGTACTCCACACATCACAGATGCTGTTATTATTGATGACCCATCAGTGAGTTAGAGACTCATGGGAGATGGCACTTAGGGACTGAGACTATTCTGGGTGTGGGGATCTGGCTGATAAACTTGTCATCACTCTGGGGCTGCTGAGCTGAGATAAAAGCATTGACCTCTTTCTGAGAGCCTGGCTGGAGAAAGATACTCATTCACCAGAGGTGTGTTTTCTCCTGGAAGAGGAAGTGGCAACCCACTTCAGTATTCTTGCCTGGAGGACTGCTTGTAAGGTGAGCCTGGTGGGCTACAATCTGTGGGGTTGCAAAGAGTCAGACATGACTTAGTGACTAAACCTCCATCCTGTGTCGTAAGTAGTTATCTATGTTATATATAGTTGTGTTATGTATTAGTTATCTATGTTATATATACTTGTGTTGTATATTAGTTATCTATGTGATATATAGTTGTGTGTACATGTCAATCCCAGTCTCTCAGTTTATCCCTCCCCCATTCCGCCCTGGTCAGCAGAGCTATTCGATGTGTTGGAATGTTAGCAAATACTGCATGCATACAAGCCAGGGTTGGGTAAGCCTGGGTGTTGTAACAAAGGAAGGGCAGCCAAGCCTACCTGCACACAGAGAACAGTGGGGAACATGACTGGGACTCTCGGCAGCTTTCGGACAAGCCGGACTCCTTAGCACAGGGCTTGGGAAACTGAGCTGAGAGGGATTATTTTTTTCTTAGTGAAGTAAAGCATGACAAGCCGATGGTGAACACCCTAGAACTGTGACAAAGATTCTTTTGTCATCTTTCATGCCACCTTCGTAGGAAATGGCACATGCCTGAGCCATGTGTTCCTGGGTGCCCGATTGTGTGTGCAGTTCTTCAATGGAAGGGCATAGCATCTGCATTCGCCTCCTCTGGACAAATAACTCAGGCCAGAAAGGCTCTGGGCTCTCTGTTGGCTCTCATCAAATCTCCACCTCTTCGGTCCTGTCATGCTCATTTGATGGCCAATGAATGTAGCCTCTTGTGTGCTTAGGCCTGGTTGTGGGTACTGTTTTGAAAGACGGATTTGCATAGTTAAGCATCTTAGAAATATTTTTCTGAAAGCAAAGGAGCAATGTGCAAGCCCAGAGGTGGAAGGAAGCTGGGGGAGGGTGTGGGAGAGGAGGCGAGAGCAGAGGACCAGAACATATGCTTTTCAGCTGCCCCGGCCGGCCCTGGAGCAGCCCCACTCCTGTGGGAGGGGAGGCTCGGCAGGTTGCAGTGTGGATCTGAGAGATTTATGCCCTGCACGCTGAACACATATCGACGACTCTCCACGGCACAGTTTTGAAAAGGTGATTATGGGTCTGACATGAAGGAATATTTTATATGAAATTGCTGAAAGATTTCTGGGTACTAAGCCGTAATCACCTTAATGCTTTAGAAAGTGTTCCAATTTGTTTCCCCCTGGTTTCTTGGCAGTTGGGATTTGTATGCCACTTAACATCCAATCCTGGGCATCCCGTATGCCACCTCACTGAGCAGAGGGCTCCCCTTGAAGAAAAATGCGCTACACTTTAGGGAGAAGTCTCAGTAGCTTTAAAAACGTGCATAGACTCAGTATCTGTGATTCTCCCTCTTGGAATACTTTAAAGAAAAAAAAATCAGCAAAAGGATATTCATTGAAAACATACATGTTCAAAGATGTTTATGATAGTATAATTAAAAAAATACATATCCTTTAGAGAATTAAATATCATGCAAATGTGTGTGTGTCACATTTTAACAGAAATGTTGGAAGCATCTTAAATGTGCCAAGTAGGGGATTTGATGTTTTAAAAAGTATAGACTGTTGTGTATTACTAAATCCGAAAAAGAAGTGTAGCACAGTCTATACATATAATATAATCCTATTTTTATAAAATGCAAGTTTGCTTATATATTTCTGTGGGAATGAATTCTACAAGGGCATATATGAGCTTGCAAAAAATGGTTATTTATGGACAGTGAGGATATGGGTGCTTTTGCTTTTCAAAATGTCAGCCTGTTTATTTTCTGTAATAAACATAGATTATGTTGGATAAAAGCAGGGGTGTTGCCTTAGCAAGTGACTCCCTTCTCTTCTTTGACCACTGACATCTGGGTTTTCCTCAAATGGTTTGTGCTCAAGTGACCTTTGTGGGGTGTTGAGCAGAGCCAGTTCTGTTGTGTCCTTTGGTGTCCAGCAGGCAGCCTCTTGCAACTGAATGGAACTGCCCAAAGTAGGCCTGGGCTGCAAAGAAGATGACAAGCAGCCCCTCAAATTCTGCTCAGTGCCAAGGAGAGGAGCCCTTAGTTAGTTGGCATCTTTCATCAGCTGATCTGGGCTTCCTTATCCGACGTGTTGGGAGAGCTTGGACCTCTTTACCCTTGTAAATGATTGTGTCTGGCCTGGGGCTGTGTGTCTTTGCAACCAGAGGCTGGATTCTTTTCTATTGGTCTCTAGTGTTTTTTATTAAAATTGTATTATTTATTAGATACTGGTTTCATCAGCACTGTGGGTCTTTGCCTCTAAATCTGAGTCCAGAAATGAGAAGCTTTATGAAATCTGGCATCAGTGCTTTGTTATCCTATTTAACTGAAAATTTTGATGTAAAGATTCACATATTGAGCTATCTTCTTACTGCAGTGCAGGAACTATCAGAAAACCCTGTCTGGATTTCTTCCCTCTGTGTTCTTCTCTCACAGCACAGCAGGAAGGGCTTAGTTTTTAATATAGGGTCTTCAAAAGTGGCCCTGATTTTGAGTAATCTCACATTCTACACTCCTACCCTACCTTTAGGGAAATGAAGTTGAGCAGAAAGAAGTACTCCAAGACTGTGAGACAAGAAGAAACTCCCCTCTCTTAGATTGTTTTTCTCTTTATCATGCATGTCATTCTGGAGACAAATCAACTGAGCTGTTTCTTAGCAAGGACCTAATGCTCTTCTTGTGCAAAGGAAAAATGAAGCCCTAAGTATCAGATCTCAGTTCCTGTGCCAGCAGGCAAAGAAGCAATGAGTGTCTGCAACATCTGCCTTAAAACTGGGATTTCTTTTGCTATTGTTGGCATCACATGGGTAAGATGTGCTTTTGGACGCAGATATTTGAGCAGCTTTCACTGTTTCAATTTCAGCAGCACATGGAAGACCCTGGGAAAGGTCATATAAGGAGAAATAAAATTTGCTTGGATCTGACCATAGGCTGGGTGTTTTAAATCCATGTTTAATTGCAGGTTTAAGATTACACTCACCATTCTGATCCTAAAGTCCACCGTGGACTACATATGAAAAACAAAATGACATTACATCTCCAGAGCCAACAGTTGATTTTTCTTACTCTACTTTTTAGAAAGGAGGAATCTTTCTCTTGGAGTAAATAATGTAATGAGTCTAATAAAAAAATCAGTATTTTAGCTTTGCCCAATCCAGTTTACCCTGAAAGTTACTGGATAGGGTCATGGGCCTAGATAAAACCATTTCACTGAATCCTGTAATTTCACAAATGAGAACACTGAGATCAGAAGGTTAAGGGACTTGTAAAGATCATGCAGAGAGTTATAGATCAGATCCTGGAATTCCAATATGCCTATCTTCCACTCCTGAATGGTGCCATCTGAGAGCAGTTTTCCTTTTAGTTGGTTATCTACTTTCTGAAGAAAAAGGGCTTAGGGAGCAAATCTTCCCACTTGGTTACAACAGAAAGGACAGGAAGAGCTGTGCTTTCTGTTTTCTGATGACTCCGCAGCCATGAATCTATATTCTGGTTTCCTACATTGGGTGCCTATCTATGTTGAATCTTGAATACTCGAGTGAGGATAGAATGGAAACTCACCACACAGGGCCCAGGAAAGCATTTGTTGCATCCCAAGTCCTTTGAAAATTCCCAAGAGAGAAGAGACAAGGGCTTCAGAAAGGTGACTCATCTACCTCCCAAAAAACTAGCAGATGAATCACCAAACCCTTGTGATCAGTGACATCAGAAGCTGTTGATAGACATGACCCATCTTTGGGCAAAGAGAATGGCACGCCACAGGCATCTTATATCGCAATTCTTTTTCTAGGCCTTGGAGTAAATTGCAAATTAGACTTCATAAGTGACAATGTGGTGTTAATGTATAGATAAAAATGTTAAAGTATTCTTTTTTTCTGCCATGAATTACACTTCTTTTTCTGTTGTGAATTAATGTATACTTTCTACTTCTTATTCTTGAGTTGTCAGAATTTCAACCATCCCCCTCCTTGCTGGAGTTTTTAATTGGTGGATGATGGCAAATGTGGTGCCCTTGCCTTGGCCAAGTGGCTCACAGACCAAACCTCTTTCAGCCCCATACTTATCTCAAGGCAGCTCAGCTTTTTCACAGTCTGTTGTTTACAAAAGCTGTGTTGGAAAAAAGAATATATTTATGTAACATGTACTTTTATATCTATTGTTCACCTCAATATTTTAGCTTTTGAAAGCTGTGGAAGCTGCAGACTGGAGAAGCAATAGGACTTGACTGCGAGTTGTATGTACTTGTTAACTCAAATGCAGGACCTGCATTCAAAACTATGACTTACATTACACTTTAAATGGTTTTCCTGCCATGTCAGAGTTGATGAAGAAATGCTGAATAGAGTAGCTTATTAAGACAAGGAAAAGGCATTTGGGTATAATCTATTAAGTTCTACTGGAATAGAGAGCATATTTCATGATTTTTTTTAAGTGTGAGTGTTATTGCGAACATTTTAGAGATGAGGAAATTGAGACTTTTAGAGACAAAGTAGCTGCCATGTAATTTGTAAGCTAGAAAAACAAATTTGAACACATATTGATTTGAATTTGATAACTCACTGAGTGTCTCAAATGTAACCTGCATGAGTATCTCGGCAATGCTATAAATGAATGAATGAATGTATCCATGCCACAGTGAATCCCCTTGGAGTTCAGAAGATTTACCATGGTAGATGCCAAAAAATCATGAAATAGATTTATCTGTTTGACGGAGTGATAGTTCTACTAGTTATTAAAAGATAGACCTTTTTTTTTTGCTAGTGTTAATCATCCTTTAAATTGAGTTGACAGTGTTGAAGATCTGCAGGTCTTCATGGGCTTCCCTGGTATCTCAGGTGGTAAAGAATCTGCCTGCAATGCAGGAGACCTGGGTTCTATCCCTGAGTGGGGAAGATCCCCTGGAGAAGGAAATGGCAACTCTCTCCAGTATTCTTGCCTGGAAAATTCCAAGCACAGAGGAGCCTGATGGGCTACAGTCCATGGGGATCATACAGAGTTGGACATGACTGAGAGACCAACACCTTCACTTTCACGTATATATTTAGGTAGCTGTCACAAATAAGATGTAAATTATATGCAAACGAATGTGAATTACAGGGACATTAAATGCTTAAGCTCCTCATTTTTGTTATGAGGTTTTATGATGAATGGAATAGAATGGAGGGTGATGGACAATTTAATCTATTCTAAATTAAATCTTTGGCTGTATTAGTGACAAATAGCTTTGAAATACCTGTTATGAGGAGTCCTACTTCCTCGTTCAGTGGTCACTGCTCCCCACTAATCCTCATTTTACAAATGACTTTCCTACCCCTACCCTTACCCCTAAAAGTATATTTTCTCCAACAATTTAGCATTATATATAAGCCCCAAGGAGTCTTACTGCTGCTACTGCTGCTAAGTCGCTTCAGTCATGTCCGACTTTCTGCGACCCCATAGACGGCAGCCCACCAGGCTCCCCCGTCCCTGGGATTCTCTAGGCAAGAACACTGGAGTGGGTTGCCATTTCCTTCTCCAATGCATGAAAGTGAAAAGTGAAAGTGAGGTCGCTCAGTCGTGTCCAACCCTTAGTGACCCCATGGACTGCAGCCTACCAGGCTCCTCCGTCCATGGGATTTTCCAGGCAAGAGTACTGGAGTGGGTTGCCCAAGGAGTCTTAAAAACATGTTAAATGTGAGATTCTGTCCCTCTGGAGATGGACATTAAAAAATTTTGTTCTATGTCCAGGCATTGTGATTACACTATGAGACACAGCAATAGCCCCTGTTAGTGTGACATGAAAATTTTATTTTCAAAGGACTAGATACAGAAGGACTGAAAAGAGGGAAAGACAAGAGCAGAAAGATGAAGAACAAAGCCAAATGAGGAGAAGGTGGAGGAGAGATAGAAAGAGTTGCAGATGGAGAAGGGGAACAGAATGGAGAGAGAGGAAAAATGAGTGATGAAATGATGAAAAGATAAAGAGACAGATGGGGACGATGGAGAATGACAAAGCGAGAGGAAAGAGATGGAGATGGGAGACAGAGAAGGAAAGAAACCAAGAAGGCAGGACGTCGGCTCCTCCTGGGCTCAGCAGGGAGCTGGCAAGAAAGAATTTGAAGCCAGAGGGACATATTATCCAGAACCAGGAGTTGCATCTAATTGTAAGCAGACCCTCCCCACCCCCTTCCGATGAGTGATGGACTCCTGGCATGTGACCTGGCTTGGCAATCTCCACCCGGTCTCCGGGCTGCCATAAGGAGATGCGTCATGTCTGGAGTGATGGGAAAGGCACGCCTGCAGATGGCACAGATGGAGCAGCCTCATAAAATGACTCACTGTGAATCCTCACTGAAATCTCCACTATAAAATGATAATGGAAAAAGCACAAGAAAGGCTAAACGAGCTTGAAAGAAATTTGTTCCAGCTTGTGTAGCTCCCTTCAAATTTTGAAAGGAGGAGAAAAAAAGACCCTATTAGTAAAATGCCAAGAAGATAATGTATCTTCTCTCCAGGCTCTAACCCGTCATCACCCCTACCTCCTATCTGACATCAGTATGTAAATGAAAGTGGCAAGGGAGAAAGAGGAAGCATTTTGGAGGAAGATGTAAGAATTATTTACTGAGCAGGAAGGATGGTGTTCTGGGGAGGGAGGGCTGGGAGGCTGGGAAGGAAGGGAGTGGTGTTTTGGAAAGCAAAGACAAGACTCTCAGGGAGCAGGAGAAGGGGTGTTCTGCTTGCAGTCTGGGGTAGATATTGCCAGAGTGGAGTGGGTCTCTCAGAGACTGAGATCAGACACTGGATGAGGGAGGCATTTAGCAGTTAGTCATGAAGAACTCTGTAGCAAGAATAGGAAGTTTTTAACTCCAAAGAGCATGGCATTCCAAGAATAACTATCATCTGCTATTTCAGAGTCACCCAAGACCATGATGCTTCTGCACATGAGGCCAAATATAGCTCAGTTTCATGGGGGAGAAATCTACCAGAATTTGAGTGTTTTTAATGGAAAGATAATTACTCAGTGGGAGGTCTTCTGGCTTTCATCTCCTTATATCCCCTGGCAGAGCTGGTGCAGCAATGGATTACAAGCTGGAGGTGCTAGCCGGAGCAGAATTACAGGCTGGAAGGGCAGATGTGAGGGCAGCCTAGATCCCCAGTAACATTTGGAAGCTGGTAGTCTGGGGCTTCCCAGGTGGCACAGTGGTCAAGAATCCACCTGCCAATGCAGGAGACGTAAGAGATGTGGGTTCAATCACTGGATTGGGAAGATCTCCTGAAGGGAATGGGAACCCACACCGGTATTCTTGCCTGGAAAATTCCATGGACAGAGGAGCCTGATGGACTATAGACCATAGGGTCACAATGAGTCAAACGCAACTGAGTGCACGCGTGCGCACACATGCACGCACACACGCACACACACACGAGCGCACACGTACACACACACACACACACATACACACACACACACACACACACACAGAGTCAGAGTAGAGCTGGGCTTCATACAAGGGGAAGAACCCAGAGTGAGATACATCCACTGTTCTCATGGTGAGTGCAGTCAGGAACAGGGTGTTCACGAACATGTATTGGTACAATCACAGGTCAGAAATGGCCCAGGTAGACAGCAAAGTCATGGATGTCTTGCTTGTATAGTTGGAGTATGGAGAGACCTCAGTGCAGTGTCCTGGATGGAGTAGAGCCTAACACCCAGGTTTACTAGCGTGGTTGGGACAAGTGGTAGGATGTAGAGGCCAGGAATGCCCTGCACACTAGACAGCTGGCTTAGGTAGGGAGTAGATAATACAGCTGATGGAGTGGGGAAGTGGGAAGGACATGATGGAACATAGAAATTACGGTGCTTACAGTCCAGTTCAGATGGTTCAAGGCACTATGAGGAAGGGATGAATTAGGAAGGTGTGGATAGGGGTAAGCAAACCAACAATGGCTGATGAGATATTCAGGAGCTAGTGACAGGTGGATCTTGACTATGCTATACCTGAAGGAGCAAGGCTGGGGGCAGATGTTTCTGCAGCCTGGTGAGAGTGGAAACTGTGGGATAGGGTTTCCCTGGCCAGTTGGCCAGTATTGTGATCACAGAAGACCACAGCCACTGCTAGACAGATTAGGGAGGGTGTCTTAGTCCCTTCAAGCTGTTATAACAAAATAATGGAGGTGGAGTGGCTTATAAACAACAGAAATTTGTTTTTCCCCAGGTCTGGAGGTTGGAAGTCTAAGATCAGGGTGCCAGTGTGGTCAGGTGAGGACTTTCTCCTGTATTGCAGACTTTTTCCTGTGTCTGTCCTCATGTGGGGGAAGGGAGCTCCCTGGGGTCTCTTTTATATGAGCACTAATCCCATTCATGGGGATTTCACTCTAGTAAGCAAAGACCCCATCTCCTGATACTATCACATTGGACATGAGCATTTCATTATGTGAATTTCAAGGAATGCAAACAGCAGAGGGAGTGTAGAAGGAATATCCTGCCCTCTTTTCCTTCCCTCTCATCTCTTTCTGGTGCCTCTGATTAGTGAAACTCAATCTGAAGGCAGAAGTGAGGGAATACATGAAGTCAGCCTTCTGGGGCACAGAGCAAGCCATTCATTGCAGGGTGGAGGGTAAATGGAGTTGAGGAGAAAACAGAGACTGACTAGCATACATGCAAAACCAGCCAGCCAGACGGCGGCTGTCTATTGTCAGGTAACTTGTTTCTTTGTGTCTGGACCTGGTCACAGGCAGCCAGATCCAGCTCACAGGGAGAGGTGATTCAAAACTACAGGCCTGCAGTATGATGGGCATGGCCCCAGTGCCACTGGGCAGCATGAGTGCTAAACAGGGAAACTAAAGCACAAAACTTACCCCTTGGAGAGCTTCAGCATGATGAGAGATGGGGAAGGTTGTGATTCAGAAAGAGGCCTATTAGATTCCTTGGCTGTATTCAACTGATTTAGTTCCTGGTTCCATCAGATGGAAATGGAAGCAAGCATATGGATGTCCTTGTCTCTACCTGGTGGGCTCAGGAAATGCGCTGGGCCTGGGACCTCCCAGAGTTTCAACTGTCAGTGGCTGTGTGTGTGTATTTGGAGAAGGAAATGGCAGCCCACTCCAGTGTTCTCGCCTGGAGAATCCCAGGGACGGCAGAGCCTGGTGGGCTGCCGTCTATGGGGTCGCACAGAGTCGGACACGACTGAGCGACTTAGCAGCAGCAGCTGCAGTGTGTGTTAGTAGGGAAAGCCTTGATGGTTCGAGTACTAGTGGACTCATTAGCACACAGAGAATACAGGAGCCTTGGGGGAATGGCTCCAGGTGACCAGGAGCCTAGAGCGTTTGTTTCTCAGAGCTGAAAGGGGCACCTGGGTTGAGGCAGCATCTGTACCAGAAAGGGCCTTGGAAACAGATTGTCTCCTTCACCCCAGAGTTCTTTTGTTTCGGTCATGATGAGGGCCAGTTTCCATGTTATCAGCCTGGGGCCTGTGGAGGGGAGCAGGGTTGGGGAAGGACTTGCTGAGGAACGTGGTGGAAGTGGGAGGAGAAGTAATAGTTTTCTGGGGAGAGATCTTGACATTCTCTGGTTTTCAGCCCTGCATGTTCTTAGAAAACATATATCTTCCTTGAATGAGGCTTGCAGTTCAAGAAGGGACCTTTCCACCTCATGTTGAATTGAAGTCTTGATATAAGATCATTTCTGAATTGAGGAAATAATTGATTCTATTGTGTACATGTGGGATAGATTTTTTTTGTTTCATATGTTCATAAATCATACTAATTTTTAAAAAATTGAAGTATAGTTGATCTACAATCTTGTGTTAATTTCAGGTGTATAGCTAACTGATTCAGCTATACATACATTCGGTTTTATACAAACATATACACATAGACATACACACACATTTATTATTTTTTCAGATTTTTTCCATTATTGGTTATTATAAGATGTTAAATACATTTCCCTGTGCTGCATAATAGGTCCTTGCTGTTTACCTATATCATATATCTGTTAATATCAAATTCCTAATTTGTACCCCCTGGCCTTTCCTTTCCCCCTTTGGTAAACATAAGCTTGTTTTCTACGTCTATGAGTCTGTTTCTGCTTTGTAAGTAAGTTCATTTTTTAGATTCCTCATATAAACTGTCATACATTTTCTTATCTTTCTCTGGTCCTTCACTTAGTATGATAATCTCTAGGTTCATCTCTGTTGCTGCAGATGGCATTGTTTATTTTTTTGGCCAAGTCATGTGTCAGTGTCTATATTCTCCACATCTTCTTTATCCACTTATCTGCTGATGGACACTTAGATTGCTTCCATATCTTGGCTGTTGTAAATAATGCTGCTGCAAACACCGAACATGTATCTTTTCAAATTAAAATTTTTGTCTTTTCCAGATATATATGCCCAGAAGTGAGGTTGCTGGGTCATATGGTAACTTTTAAAATGGACTTTAAAAAAAGTATAGAGTATACCTTCAATTAATTTCTGTAATCTCCTTCTGAGATAGTCACAAGAAATATGATCAATCATTTTCTAGTTATGCCGTTGGGCATGTTCTGGTGTTTTAAATCATTGCTGTTTCTGTCTTGAAAGAATCCTGCAGTGTTATTTTTTTGTCAGTGTTGCTGGATCCGGAGTGGGTCATCTTTGGGCTGCTGCCTTCCATGAATGTGGGAGCTGTCTCTCAGGTTCCCTCTCTGATTTCTGCTCACCCATGGCATGGTGACTTCCATTAAAAGTTAATAATTCTGTCTCCATTTATGTTTCTAGAGTTAGACAGATTCAAAGTTGGAAAAGTTAGAATTGCCGGGACGAGTAAAGAGAACTGCCTGAGTCTGCCCTTTACGTCTCCAGGGATGTCACAGGTGTCCCTAACGTTTGTTCCTGGTAGTGTAGGTATGATTAGAAAGACGGGCACTGCACCTGCCTTCTCTTCAGAGAGCAGGCTCAGGGAACAAGGGGGCACCCCTTCAAGTGCAGCCACCTCCAAGCGCCATCCACAGCTCGCTTCTGTTATTACATCTTTGAACCATTTCCTCATAGGGTTTTCTGCTTCATGCTTTTGTTTTGTGGCCACTTGAAAATAGTGGAACCAAAAGTCTCAGGCACCTTATATTGAAGGTGATACTGAAAAACAGCTATGACTGAGTTATAAGTGGGGAATATAATTAATAACTTACTAAATGCCTGTGAATAATCATCCAAAATTCAAGTATCTAGATTCTGAGCTAACTTCCATATATAAGAGATTATGTCACCACTATTACTGAAAATTCAGATGAGGAACCATTGTTTGTTTCCTGGTCTCAGCCGTTAGCTTCCAGGGAGGGTTTGTGGTCTTGATTTTGGACAGGAATAGATAACTTTGGCATTGTCAAGACCGTTATTCTAGAAAAGAGAAAACCTTTCCTCAACGATCATCTTTCACTTTCCCTAGAGTATTGCTGAGACATACCCATCTTAGCCCAGGAAGGAAATCTTGTGAGTCTTTTAAACCCTTCCCTGTTTTATCCCCTGTATGTGCCTGGGTTACAGAGGCAGGTGAGCCTCTCGATGTGTCCTCCCTTTCTCCAGCTTCTGAGAGTGAATGTGATCATGTGATCACCTCTCCTGATTTTCCTCCTGATATGCCTGGAGGACAGAGTTACCTTGCTTCTATAGTCTTGTGACTTGTAGACTAAATATGCCCTTCTTTGTTTTGATTCATTCACATGTAATTCTACATATTCCAAGTGAGAGTATTATATGAAAACTGTCCTGCTGGAAAATTTACTTGTAGCCTCTTCCACTAAAACTTTTTTTTAGTACTTTTGTTATACCTTTGTTTTTTTGCTTATAAAAGTAATACAGGAAAGTATAAATTACTTGGTTAGACCAGTTCCTACAAGTACAGCTACTAGTTTTCTGTAGAACATAGTTTAAAGACCCTTAGTATACATATTGTAAAATTATATTCCAGAAAACTTGCACCAGTTTACCTTGCCACCAGTTAAGTGAGTAAATTTTTGCTGGAATTGAGTCATGTCATTACTAATTAAACCTTTGGTAACTTGATAGGTGAAAATATCTTATTTTCACTGAATTTATTTAATTATTAATAAGCTTTATAAAAAATATAAAAGCAAAAATGCTTATTTTCAGCCTTATTGTACCTACCTCCAAGGTACAGAAATGTATCATTTTGACTGCTAAAATATATTCGTCTTGTTTTCTTTTTTACTTTGCTTTAGAGGGTCGTCCATCCAAAGTTCGCCAATATTTTTTTCTAGATTTTTTAAATGGTTTGATTTAAAAGCATATTTGTCACTTGATCTGCATTAGCATGTGGTGTGAGGTGAGAATTTAAATATGCTTTTACTTTAAATCAGTAACCAATATTTATGAGTACCTTACTTGTAAATAACAGAATTCACTCTGTCTAGCTTAAGCAGATGTGGAACATTCTGAGGGGTTTAGATGCCTCAGAGAATTTCTGGGCTCAGGGCTGGGTGCTAGCAGTAACACCCAGAGCTGCGCCATGAGATTTGGCCAGGCGAGGCATCTACTTGCTGCCTCTGTCACCACCTGGACCAGCAAAACGGAGGCCAGGCCACACTTAGAGCTGGTTTCCCCACTCACTTTTGAGGAAAAGTCTCATATGGCTGCATCTGACTGGGGAAGGAGTTTTTATGGAAATTATTTTGGCAAGGCAGTCCTTACAGTGTGGGACATGATCAGAGAATAGGGAGAATGTGTACCAGATTGGGTGACCCCAAGTGACCAAACCAGGTGTTTCAGCACCTTTCACCACTGATTAGTGATGAAACCTTCATCACATATTGATTTTGCATTTTAAAAATTATAGATTAGTAGGATCAGTTTCTGTTGTGTATTCAGTTTTATCTGATTATTTTTATATTCTTGTGCTCTTGCCATAATTATTTTTTGCTGTTATTTTTAACTACTATGGGTGTACATTGCATTTCTCTTTCAGTTCTTAGTTATTCTTACCTATTTTATCTTTCAGATGAACTTTAATGAGATTTTATTAACTTACAAAAATAAATTGATATTTTGGTTAGAATTGCATAAACATTCACCTTAATTTGGTACTTTTGACTTTGTTAGAATATTCCATTCTTCCCATCTAATTATGTGGTATATGTTTTCATCTGGTCAAAAAATTTTAATGCTCCTCAATAAAGTTTGTAGTTTTCTTCATAAGGTTATTCATATTTCTCACTAAAGCTATTCTGAAGTATATATTATTACTAATATATCAGTGGATTGACTCAACTTTCCTTTTATTTTCCCTGCCTTTTTCTGCTAGGTAGGAGAGCCATTAAATCTTTTTTTTTTTTTTTTCCTTTTTTTTTTTATTAAATTTTAAAATCTTTAATTCTTACATGTGTTCCCAAACATGAAACCCCCTCCCACCTCCCTCCCCATAACATCTCTGTGGGTGATCCCCATGCACCAGCCCCAAGCATGCTGTATCCTGCGTCAGACATAGACTGGCGATTCAATTCTTACATGATAGTATACATTATAGAATGCCATTCTCCCAAATCATCCCACCCTCTCCCTCTCCCTCTGAGTCCAAAAGTCCGTTATACACAGCTGTGTCTTTTTTCCTGTCTTGCATACAGGGTCGTCATTGCCATCTTTCTAAATTCCATATATATGTGTTAGTATACTGTATTGGTGTTTTTCTTTCTGGCTTACTTCACTCTGTATAATCGGCTCCAGTTTCATCCATCTCATCAGAACTGATTCCAATGAATTCTTTTTAACGGCTGAGTAATACTCCATTGTGTACATGTACCAAAGCTTTCTTATCCATTCATCTGCTGATGGACATCTAGGTTGTTTCCATGTCCTGGCTATTATAAACAGTGCTGCGATGAACATTGGGGTACATGTGTCTCTTTCAATTCTGGTTTCCTCGGTGTGTATGCCCAGGAGTGGGATTGCTGGGTCATAAGGTAGTTCTATTTGCAATTTTTTAAGGAATCTCCACACTGTTCTCCATAGTGGTTGTACTAGTTTGCATTCCCACCAACAGTGTAGGAGGGTTCCCTTTTCTCCACACCCTCTCCAGCATTTATTGCTTGCAGATTTTTGGATCGCAGCCATTCTGACTGGTGTGAAGTGGTACCTCATTGTGGTTTTGATTTGCATTTCTCTGATAATGAGTGATGTTGAGCATCTTTTCATGTGTTTGTTAGCCATCCGTATGTCTTCTTTGGAGAAATGTCTATTTAGTTCTTTGGCCCATTTTTTGATTGGGTCGTTTATTTTTCTGGATTTGAGCTGCATAAGTTGCTTGTATATTTTTGAGATTAGTTGTTTGTCAGTTGCTTCATTTGCTATTATTTTCTCCCATTCAGAAGGCTGTCTTTTCACCTTGCGTATATTTTCCTTTGTTGTGCAGAAGCTTTTAATTTTAATTAGATCCCATTTGTTTATTTTTGCTTTTATTTCCAGAATTCTGGGAGGTGGATCATAGAGGATCCTGCTGTGATTTATGTCTGAGAGTGTTTTGCCTATATTCTCCTCTAGGAGTTTTATAGTTTCTGGTCTTACATTTAGATCTTTAATCCATTTTGAGTTTATTTTTGTGTGCGGTGTTAGAAAGTGATCTAGTTTCATTCTTTTACAAGTGGTTGACCAGTTTTCCCAGCACCACTTGTTAAAGAGATTGTCTTTACTCCATTGTATATTCTTGCCTCCTTTGTCAAAGATAAGGTGTCCATTAAATCTTGCATATCTATTTTGTGTTAGACACTTAAAAATCATGTTAATTCTAAGAAAATTTCTGTTAATTTTGTTAAGCTTTCTAAGAATACATCAATGTCTACAAATAACAGTAATTTTAGAACTGAAGTCAAACAACTACCAGACATGAAAAATAATTTATATTTAATTAATTCAGTAAGCTAGGTGTAAAAATACCCTGAAAGGGGAGATTGTTCTAATATTGTAATAATGCTTGCGTTCCCCCCTGTACAGATATTCTAAGTAACATGTGTACAGATGGTGATTTATAGCATCCAGATATGCTCTGTAAAGTAAGCCACATGACAGCCTTGGCTTCCCTGTCAATCTCCACCACATCCCCAGACACACATGGTGTTTTCTCCCCCAAATGCGAGTGCTTTAAGTTCCACATTCAGATTTTGGGTAGCAGCACATTAATTCAAGCAGATTGATGCCTCTAGAAGTCGGTCGGCTCACTGCGGGGTGGCGAGGGGTGGGAGGTTCATAAATAAAAACAGGCCAGGGCTCAGTCCGTTCACTCTTTCTGTCCCAGGCCACTTTCTTCCTTTCTACACCTAAGCCACGTGTGTGGAGAACAGTGTTGGTGGGGTCTGTGGAATGTTACACTTAGAAGGAAAGAAGAAAAAAATGGTAAATATGTTCAAGCAAGTGGAAAAAATTTGGTGAATGCTTGCTTTTAAGACTTCAGAGACTCCAAATTATCCTGTCTCTCTCAGGCAAGCTAACAACTAACAAGAGTGCATTAGTTATATAGAAAGTCACTGAAAAGCCATGGGAAGATTAATGCCTAGAGTTGATAAGATGCATCATTGGATGATAGCTTCTAATTCTTTGAGGTATAAAATACACAAACAAGTCCTGAATAGGGACAGGATCCTGCTTGATGGATTTTCCCTCGGACTTTTAGACTTTGAGCAAGTATTCATTTTTATTTCAGTTACCAGGGAGCCTTGTGCCATGGTTGTTCCTTGGCCTTTGAGCTCTGCACTCAGTAGTGTCTGCACCTTGCCTTCTGAGCATATAAGTAGAAGCTGAGCAGACCAGACTGAGTTACCCACCTGACTTGGCTATTCTAAGACCCACAGGAGAAGATGGGATTTGGGAGTGTTTTCATCATAAGACAGTTGGAGGCCCTATCTATTTCTTGAGGTTTTCAGTCTCTGGAACTCATTTGTGACCCTCATTTTAGGTTGGTTCTTAATGAACTTAGGAATTTGGCTGTGAGCCTAACCCAAGTAGCTCAGATTCTGTCCTTTCTGGTAAGCAGTGGGCCAGAAGGAAAGGCCTTGTGGCAAAGTGAGGTGGTGTGTTAAGTCACACTCATGTAAGGCCAAGGTGGGAGCTTTCTTAATGCTTAAGTATTCCAGGATGTTTGAAGTTGGAGGAGGTTGCATTTACATCAGGAAATGCAAGGAATCCCATCACATCTTGAGGGAGCACTATAGGAGCGGCTGTAACATTCTCCTGCTGGGCTCAAATATTAGAATCCTTATGCAGTCCTTTCATGCTCCCTTCAAAGTCTGCTGGCTCTGACATTAGTATTGCCACAAAGCAACACTCTATACATTTCTTTCTGGCTAGCAACGACTGCACAATAGCTGAAAATTTTTAAAAATAATAACTGTGCCTGTGTGGGTAATATCTTGTGGTGATACTGCCTTAGAAAATCAATGTAATTAACCATTTTTGCTCTTTAAAAAATGTTGCAAATCTGATCTGGAAGGTAGGACACAATCCCCTTGAAGCTTAAAGTTCATTTTGGAAATGAACTGCAAATCCGCTACAGTCATGACTGATTATCCAATAATCAGTTATTTATTCTGGTAATCAACTTCATGATGAAACACTGCCTTTCAGAAAAGTGAAAACAGCTTATTTCCGGTTGGAAAAAGGCCATCTCTTTGATATCATGGAGGATTGGATCAAGCTTTTGGTGTTGTAAGCTTAAGGTTTTGTGCTTTTAAAATCTTTTCTTAAATGATAATCTTTAAAAACTTAGGCAATAGCAGATTATTTTAAATTAATTAATATACTAGCCAATTATACTCTATATAGAAAATGAGGTTGAGTGGAACAATATTGGTCAGTCCAGCTGTCTGTGTCTCACAAGCTTCTATGTTTGGGCCATAAGGGTGACACTTCAGTGATTGACGTGATGTTGAGAAGAGTCACACATTATTGGTAGAGAACAGTGACCTCGGACATTTAGAAATAGAATTAAATTCCCTACATGAAAATTAAGTTATACCTTCTGTGGACTTTCCTTTTTTGGGGGTGGGGTGGGGAGGTGGAGAATGCTGAAATTTTGTTCTCTTAGCAAATTTCGATTCTACAATACAGTATTATCAAGCTGTAGTCATCATTATATCCTCGGACCGCTTTCTATTGACATTAAACGTATTTGCTAAGAGTCTGAGAAGAAAAGAAAAGTGAAACACTCAAATTGGAGAATTCGAGAAGGGACTAAAAAGTATGGCCTATTTACCAAAGGGAAGGCAAAATTTTGTGAAAGCCAGAAATGATGGTGTCATGTCTTGAGGCTGTTGACAATGGGAAGTAATTCCCATTCCTAAGCCCGGAGAGTAAAAAGGGCTTGTTGGTTCCTGGAACCCAGAGGGAGAGAGGGAGCGAGGGAGAGAGAAAGAGGGAGGAGGAGGTAGAGGAGGAAGATGAAGTAGAGGAGGAGCGGATGAAGAGGGGGAGGGGCAGGAGAGGGCTGTAGGAAAAGGGCCACGTTCAGGAGCCGCCTTTGGTAGAGAGTTGTCACTTTGCAGTGGTTGCCTGGGAGGAGTGAGTGGATCAGTATCGCACCTCAGCCACATCCTCCCATCCCCCCGACCTTTTTTTTTTTTTTTTTTTCCGATTTCCTGCTGGCGCCTTTTTTGGCCAAACTCAGCCAGAAGATAGAGGACAGGGAACCCAAGGATGCAGTCCAGTGGTCAAGCTCCTGAGGCCCAGGAAGAGGAGCACAGCAAATGGTGTAAGAGAACAGCAGTGATTATCACCACCACACAATCATGCTGCAAAATTTTATTTTTTATTTTTTTTTGCTGTTGCCAACAACATAGAGCAGAAGTACTTGGCTTAAATTGAATCAGAGGGAAAAACAAAGAGTACGGAAGACATCTGAAAAATCAGTGACTTCAGATATTCATTTTCTACCAAGCCTTTGGTGTAATTATTTTATCATGTTAACCAATTTGTTTCTGTTTTTCTTTTTTTTTTTGCCAAAGTCATCTGGAGTCATCTGCTATGTATAGACAGGTTCAAGACATGGATGACTATGGTTGATCTCTTTGAAGGAAACCTAGTAGGATAAGCAATAAATAGGACTGACTCTGGTAAGGTTGCCCAGGCTCACAACCCCGCGAGGGTTACAATACAGTGAAAAGAATCTGAACCCCAGCCTCCTTCCTTAGGAGCGCAGTCTTAGCCACTGGACCAGCAGGGAAGTCCCTCTCTCACTTTTTTTTTAAACCTTTTGGTGGAAAGATCTCTGTTGGGGGCCCTTTACTCATTCTGCCTTAGGGGAGATAAGTTGACTCACCTGATTGGTAAGTTTCGAAAAACCACTGGTCACACTTGTCGCAGCTTCACCCTCCTTTCATTTAGGGCTGTGCCATTCCAGAGAGGGCATGAGTTCTCTGCTCCAATGCCAAATACCGAGGAGAGGCCTCTCTTGTGGGAAGGGCATGCTGTTGAGATGCATTTTTTTGTGACTGGATGTCTAAGTTGATGTCTTTTTTAAATTCTAGGTTTCAGTATTAACAACCCCATTTGGCTAACAGAATTATTGGTGGATTCATGTCAATGTATGGCAAAACCAATACAGTATTGTAAAGTAAAATAAAGTAAAAATAAAAATTTAAATTGAAAAAAATAAAAAAAAAAAACTCTTAGCAAACTAGAAATAGAGGAAACTTTCTTAATCTGATCAAGGGCAACAACAGAAGCTTAAATCAGAAGGCATAATTAATGGTAGAAGGTTGAAAACTTTCCCTCTGAGATGAGAGCAGAATGGGGATATTTGCTCTAACCACTTCCATTCATCATTTTACTGTAGGTTTTTAGCCAGTGTAGTGAGGCGGACAACAGAATGAAAAGATTAAAGATTAATGATTAGAAAGGGGGAATTAAAACTGTGATTGTTCAAGGTGAAATAATTGTATAAAATGCAAAAGTGTTTTTGAGTATGTTATTAGGATTAATAGGTACACTTAAGTTGCTGCATGTTACACTGATATTCCAGAGTCAATTGAATTCCATAAACCATCGACAATCAGTTAGACATGTAATTTGAAATAATTTTGTATTTACAGTAACTGTAGAATTATAAAGTACACAGGGATCAATGAAAATGAAATGTAAGTCCTTCACCCAGGAAATGATGGTGCTGGTGCTGCTAAGTCGCTTCAGTCGTGTCCGACTGTGTGTGACCCCATAGACGGCAGCCCACCAGGCTCCGCCATCCCTGGGATTCTCCAGGCAAGAACACTGGAGTGGGTTGCCATTTCCTTCCCCAGTGATGGTGCTAATACAAGGTATTAAAGTTCTAAATAAAAGGCGAGGTGTTTCATATAGTTGAATAGAAATATGTCAGTCCTCTTCAAATTTATTCATAGATTATTAGTAATCATGATTAGCATCCAAATATTTAAGTATGATTAGTCAAGAGACTATAAACTTTATTTGGGTGAGCAAAGGGCTCCTGAAGAATAAAAATACTCCTGAATAGAAATATGTCAGTCCTCTTCAAATTTATTCATAGATTATTAGTAATCATGATTAGCATCCAAATATTTAAGTATGATTAGTCAAGAGACTATAAACTTTATTTGGGTGAGCAAAGGGCTCCTGAAGAATAAAAGTACTCCTGAAGAAGGGCAAGACAGGGACTTGAGAAAGAACAAGACTTGCCCTAGCATGAATTTTAATAAATCTGTGGTAGTAAAGATGATGATATTGTTGCAGGCATTAATGAAAGACCAGAATGGGAAGTTCAGAACAAAGTCAGGGCATGTAGAACTGTACTGATAATGTAACTGAATATGCTGTGAACCCTCATTTTCCATATTTCTAAAGGAAAACATTTAGAAAGCTCAGGAGACAGCTTAATGACTGTTCATTGATGCAATTTTTTAAAACCCAGGCAAACAAACAACAAAAAAAGACTGGAAACATTTTGGCAGAACAAAAACAGAATTATTTAATGGAATACTAACGATACAGCAGTAAAAAGAAATGGACTACAGCTATAGATATCAAGAGAGATGAATCTTGGAAAAATAATTTTACTTCTTCAGAAGTCATAGAAGACTATGTTCAGTATGATTCATTTATATAAAGTTTAAAATTACGCAGAAGTGAGCAATACATTTGTTTAGACATACATCATTCATAGTAAAGTCTTAAAGAAAAACAAAAAAAACCAATTGTTAAAAATTTCTGAGTGGTTGTTACCTCTGTGAGGCAGAAGGGTAGTATAGGCAAGGAGAATGCTATTAGGAGGGAGTTTTCAAGTTATAGGTATGTTCCTAAGTCACGTGTTGGGTAAATAGGTATTTACTTTTTATTCTTCTAACTGTACATACGAATATTATATGATTTGTGGATGTATAATCCACAAATCATAGCTGGAAGATATTTGAAACTGCAGGGAAGAGATCCAACAGGCAACAGATGACATTTGAGGGAGTGAAGTCTTCCCTGGTGGCTCAGACAGTGAAGGATCCACCTGCAATGCGATCCCTGGGTTGGGAAGATCCCCTGGAGGAGGGCATGGCAACCCACTCCAGTATTCTTGCCTGGAGAATCCCCATGGACAGAGGAGCCTTGCAGGCTGCAGTCCATGGGGTTGCGAAGAATCGGACACAACTGAGTGACTAAGCACAGCACACAAAGGAGCAAGACAGCACTCTTCTGCTGCTGGGGTGTTGAATGCAGCTGGCAGCAGCCTGGCTCCTCTTCCCCACTGAGTTCTTTTTCCTGGATCTTCCACTTTCATAATCTCTGATGGATATAGCTCTTGACAAGATGAGGAAAAACATGGGTTTGATTCTTTAGGAGTATCAGCCAAGGAAAGAGCAATGGGATCACCCCATGGGCTTTGCAAATAACTGAGGATGGAAACCATGAGGGACTAAACCCTTCTTTACTTGTCTTTATCACTCTGAAGGCTTCCCCGGTGGCTCAGCAGTAAAGAACCTGCCTGCAATGCAGGAGACAAGGATGCGATCCCTGGGTAGGGAGGATCCCCTGGAGAGGGGCATGGCAATGCACTCCAGTACTCTTGCCGTGAAAATCCCACGGACAGAGGAGCCTGGCAGGCTTCAGTCCATGGGGTTGCAAAGAGTTGGACACGACTAAAGTGACTGAGTACACAGCACACATCACTCTGAAAGCAAGAATGGAGATGTTCTGACATCTTTAAAAGTCAGAATGCATTCTAAGTTGCTGAGTGGTTCAGGCAGCAAGCCTCACCTAAAGTATAACTCTCCACTGTGTCCTAGGTCAGTTTTATCACTAATGACTGCATTGTCTATTTCCTGATAGTTTTATGAAATTAAACAAATTTCAGTGACTTGAAAGTTTCCCTCATGATTTGTCCCTGTGCACTGATATTCTGTATGCCTTCTCAAATGGAAGCGGGAAAGGTGGCATTTCACTCAGGGATACTATGAATAGTAATGTTAGGAATTAGTTTACTGTTTAACTTCTCTGCCAAGTATACTTGGGCAGAGAAGGGGATCTAACTTTGCCCATAGGCTCAAAATGTCTCTAGTTTTCTGTGCTGGTGTTAAAAGCGCTGAGAGTTGATAGGCTGAAGTACTGTTATCTGCCTAACTGCTTGGAAAAATACCTGAGCAACTTTCATAACCCCCAATAGGTTGCTGTCAGCAAATGGGACTAAAGCTTACCAAGCAGGTGAAGGCATACTGATGGCCCACTGGAAAAGATGACGGCCACTGAGTTTTGTAATTCATGGCTATTAAATAAACTCAAAGGCCAAACTATCAGGCAGCCAGCCTTTTCCTTAGCTGCTGCTTTCCCAGTTTATCTCAAATGCATCTTGAAAACTATGGTACTGAACAGAGAATAGCCCAGCATGGTCACTTGAATCAGTGTGTCTGAGTCTTTCCTTCCTTCCCATCCTTCCGGATGCACAGGTGAAGCAGATACCAGCTGGATCCTTGTGGGCAAGTCTGTCATGACAAATGCCTCATTGCTCATCTCCAGAGATGGTCAGAAGTCCATTTCCTGATAATTACTGGTAGTTTTCAAATCCTGTTGGACTCTGAATGGATGGGAAAGTTCAGAAGCCATGTGTGAGCCGTTGCCATGTTGGGAACACTTACTGAGTGAAGAGCAGATGGAGATCATTCTATTTTTTTTCCCATTAGTTGGACTGCAGGCCAGTAGAGAAGTAAAAAGTTCTGTATTTTCTTTTCTGGGATCCAGGCCAGGCTTGTGGAAGACTGATCATAGAAAATTGATTATGGAACTAGGAGGTGGCATTATGTCTTTTCTCGTTTCCTAACCTCAGGAGTTTGGGCTACTTGAAGCCACTCAGAAATTAGTTTGCAAAAGTCTGTCTGTCTGTCTTTTTCCCTCTGTTATACTCTTGTCAAAATCATTGCCAACTTGTTTTCTGTTTCTTAAGAGAAGTAGATGCTGGACAGTGATTTTTAGTTTTTGAACACACACACAAAAACAAATAAATTTAGATCTGAACTTCTGCCTCTTGATACTTCAGACTGCTTTTTGCTCCAAAAATATGTTTATTGATATATTATCATGCTGCACTGTATCTACTTTTAATTTCTAAAGAAGTTATTTTTACGGAATTATATAATTTTGCTTATTAGATGAACTAAAAATTCACCCATAAATTCATTAACATAGCAAGCAATAGTTTTCTTAAGAAGGAAGAGGAAGTTGTTGCAATTCATATGTATTGATAACATAAAACAATATACATTCTTCAGGTAATATGGTATTATAATTTTCCATGGTGGTACATAGTTCTCATAGCCATCACTTAATATAGATGATTAAAAATACATATTCTTTAAAGAACATATTGGCAATAGCTTAATTGTTAACCGTCTGAATATATTTGCATATTTTGGTCTATTTTTAATCCATATTCTAAAACTACCATGCAATTCACTATCCTGTTTTTGGAACTTAGCATAAGATATTTTTTTTCCTTTTTATTATATAATCATCATACACAGAATTTGAATGGTTGCATTATATCCCATTAAGTAGATTTACCAACAGTATATTTAAGCACTTTTTGTTGACATTTAGGATATTTTCTTTAATTTACTATTATAAAAATGCTATTTTAGGTATTTTTCTGCCGGTTGCTTTTTGTTTAATTGGATTGTTTCACTAGAATATTACTGGATCAAAAGCTAACCAGTTTCCCATCTCCTGATGTTGTTGTCAAGTGGTTTCCAAAAATAGTGCATTAATTTACACAGCTATGAACCTTGTATGGTAGAGCCCGTTTCTCATAGTTCTTGATAATAATAATTTAATAGTTGTTTTCATTTTATTTATTAAATTAATGGTGAAATTAGTTTCTTAATATATTTACTTTTTCTGTGTGTGTGAATTGTCTGTTTACACAGTCCATGATCTTTTTCAGTTTAACTTTCAGAATAGTGTTTTTCTGATTGTATATATGAAACTTGGTATAAGAATTACTGTGAATATTACTGTTCCTTAGATTTCTTGGCTTTTATTTTTTTGACACAACAAAACTTTCATTTTTGGAAAGTAATTAGTCTTTTCCTCAGTGATTTCTATCGCTTAGAAAGTCATTTCCCCTTTGAGGAGTGGGTTAATATGTAGTTCCATGTTCTTATTTGTCACTTATACAGAAATACCTTGTCAAGTAATGTGAAATCTGTGGGAAGCTTAAAGCATAAAAATTTTAAAGAAAGGAAAAATAACAATAAAATAATCAGAAATCCTTCTTCTCAGAGAAAATCAGGTAACCTTTCTTTGCTGTGAATTCTTTTAGACTATTTATATTGTAAATATAGAAAACTAAATAGACAATTATACACATTTTATAAAAATCATATTGCATATAGAGCATGTATTGTTATATAAGCCACATTTTTCCTTAATCACAAAGTAACACATTTTTCTGTGACTATAGATGTTGCTCAGAATTTCAAATGACTACAGAGCATTTCCTTACATATCTGATCATTCTTTTAGCACTGGACATTTGGATTTTCTATTATAAACAAATCTTAGGTGAACCATCTTGTACAAACATTTTTCTTATTTGTCCAATTCCCAGCAGGGGTGATTCTGGGGGTCAAGGTATTTTTTAAAAGATTTTTTTTATTATTTTTTAAATTAGTTTTCCAAAGGTTGTACTAGTTTCAACTGCAGTCAGTTAAGTTTGACAGTGTCTTGTTTCCTGTATTTATATGACTTTCTTTAATCTTTACCAGTCAGATAGGTAGGAGATGAATAAAGATGTCTTACTGCTTTAATTTGTAGTTATGTTATTAATGAAGTGGAATATTTCTTCAATGATATCACCCATTTGTATTTCTACTTTTGTTCATATTCTTAGCCTACTTAATATTAAGGTTTTATATCTTTCTGTAATTTGTTGTATAATAATTTTAAAACCTGATGCAGAATGCTCACCCCTCCCCTTTTTGATGGAGTATAATGTCTTGCAATCAGTTTTAAACCTGAGAATTAAGGGAGAAAAGTATTCTCCATGCACAAAGCAACTTTACAATTGCTGCCTTCTCCACATGTCAGAAAACCTTTATCCTGTTATTCTGAGCATGGAGTTACAATTTCTATCAAATCATGGGAACTGTTAGCAAGTCAGGGCAAAGCTACCCTAAAGTATGTGAAAGGAGCCATTTCCTCCTTAAGGTGATGTTCTCTTTTTATGTCAACCACATGAGGGAGAGATGTCTGAGACCCAGAAGCCAGGTTGAGAGAAGGGCTCCTGAGTGGGAAACAGAGAGGGTAGATGGCTCTTGAGCACAAAGATGTCAAGACTGTATCAGTTCAGTTCAGTTCAGTCGCTCAGTCATGTCCGACTCTTTGCGACCCCATGAATCGCAGCACGCCAGGCCTCCCTGTCCATCACCAACTCCTGGAGTTCACTCAGACTCACGTCCATCGAGTCAGTGATGCCATCCAGCCATCTCATCCTCTGTCGTCCCCTTCTCCTCCTGCCCCCAATCCATCCCAGCATCAGGGTCTTTTCCACTGAGTCAACTCTTCGCATGAGGTGGCCAAAGTACTGGAGTTTCAGCTTTAGCATCATTCCTTCCAAAGAAAACCCAGTGGGTATAAAAAGGCCCCATGATTATACCTCAGCATGGAGGGTTCCAGGGCCCTTCCAGTGGGAAGAATGCCTGGGATGGTTGGACTCACAGATACCATACTGTGAAGGAAGAACACTGAAGATCAGGTTGGTAATTTGGACTACAGACTGCTAATATTTAACAACTGAACCATTAATTTAACCATTAATAACAACTGAACCACTGGGCAGTAGTCGTCCATAATCAAGAGTATATTTGGCAATTTCCCTTGCAGCTGTTAGTAGCCATGGCACTAACTTCTGGGAACAGGAATTGGTGCAGAAGTAGTCTGCACCCTTTCTGGGAAATGCCCTGAAAGAGAATGAGGGTGCTTCTTCCTCCTTTTTCTTTTTTGCGGTCCAGAATGAGCAGCAGGTGATTGGATAGCATAGTGGACACTAAATGTCCTGTCCAGCTCCTGGTTACTGGGCTGGGACATCCATCCCCCAGCTGTGGAGCATGTTGACAGTGATGCATCACAGCTGTCCCCTTCTCAGGGACAGTCAGTCTTTTTGGAAAAGACACCGCTGTTTCAGGGCCTCTATTTTGGACTTTGAGATGGAAGTCATATACTGAGGATAGTAGAACCGCAGAGCTGAAGAAAGCTCTTTCTCTGTGTGTTATGACTGTCTGCCCCTGGAGTTTTATGTGTGAAGGGACTTGGAAGTACTTGGAAGGTTAAGAAGAGTGATCACAGCCTATTGGCTCCATTTGGTTTTGTGAGGGGGAAAAAAATAATGCCATGCTTGTGCCAGCGACTGTAGGCTGTCTTTAGCAGAGGACTGTCCTGAGGGTGTCACCTAGTAGATGATTTCAGCAGGTGGAAATTTGACCATTTGATGAGGCATTCAAGTGATTAAGCATGGGCTTCCTTGCTCAAACAGAGAGAGAATCCTGGCTCCACTGCTTTTTCTCTGTGTGACTTTGACATTTCCCACTTGTAAAATAGGCCTAATATTACCTACATCATAGGGCTGTTATTAGGCTTTAGTATGTAAAACGTATCATGTAGTGCTTAGTATAAATGGGTATAAGTAGAGCCATTTTCCCCATAAGGATAAATTCTTTCACAGCTTTAGGACAGGAAAATGAAAGTATTTGGACACTTTTCAGGAACACTTTCCAAACTAGTTCTTTTAGATCATTCCCATTCTCTTTAAGTACATTTCCCAGAAGGGGCATATCGAATTTGCTGATAGCTTTTCCCATAGATATTTCTTTCATGGAAGAAAGGAAGCTGGAACCTAAATCTGTTTTCTTCACAGATTATTGAACCCTGATTAACAGGAAGAGCGTTTGAAGTAGCCAGGTCTTTTGTTGTTCTCTGAGTAGCTGCCCAGCTTCCATATGAAGTCAGCATTCAGTCTAAATGAAAATCTATGTCGAAATCAAGAGCTGTTGAAGTTCTCAAGCCTGATTGGACAATGTGAATTTGAAAGAACCAATTGCTCAAGACAAGAAGATTCAAAGGGCCCACTGAGGCCATAGGTTGAAGAGAGCATGCAATTGAGGGTCAGGCATTAGGCATTAAAGGTAGGTGACATGAGAGTCTGGGTCCCCTGTCCTTGAAATTTACTATTGATTTTGTTGAGCTCAGTATTGAATATACCATTTCCATTTTACAATAGATCTGTGCTGCACATACTCATCCTCTAACTTGGTAGATATGACAGTACTCAACTCATGTAGCGTAGTTCCAAGTGCAAGTCATTTGATACCCTGCACAGTAGCTGGTTTTCTGATGGAAATTAATTCTCTATTAAAGCCTTGCTCTGGAACTTTTGGGGCATGTGCAACAATTTTCCCATTGAGGCTTGCCAGTGTCTCCATGGAGAATCATTTTCCACTACAGCCACCCTCATCATCATTGCCTCCACTTGGTCACATAGACTGTGGGGGCAGTTTTTACCGTGGTCTTGACCTCCTCTGGTTTCTGGCCACATCTGAAGCTGTGGCAGCCTTCCAAGTCATCAGATAGAGCCAACACTCCAGCACCTGGCTCACATATCCTAGGCTGTTACTTCTATGCATCAAAAGCTGTTCTCTCTGAATACCCACGACTTTGCAGGTATAGAAGTGTTCACAGCCCAGGCACAGAGCAAGCCAGAAGTGTCAGAGAATGAATGCCTCTGGAAGCCATCCTCAAAAAGTTACACATGGGTTAACCACTTGTTTGGGATGATTTTGAGATGCATTCTTCATATTCCCCCAGAGTTCCCCAGTAGGATTGAGCTGCAGGTGTCCATGATGCTAATCTTGATGCAACACATCCTTTAATGACACCCTTCCCTCTTCTGTCTAACTTGCTTAGATTGCCCTTTCAAATAAACTGCTTGTTCTACTTACACTTTTACCTTGGAGACTGCTACTAGGGAGTCCAACCTAAGACATTTGATAAATAAATAAAGGCTGTATTCCATGGGTAGTTAATGCCACCTCTAAAACCCAAAGAGACCCAGAAAGCACTGTACCCCTTTCTTGCAGGTATAAGGTGCAAGATATAATGACCAGCGCACAGCAACTGGCTCTTAACCTTAGAAGAGTCACCCTGGGGGGCCTGGAGATAGTAGGTGCATCTTCTGTAACTTTAAACAACTTACTGATGCTGGAGCTTTCCTTGACTCTTACGCTCTGCCCTACAGGTGATTCTAGGGCATCTGGCTCACTTGGTCCAACTAACACCCAGGCATTAATATAGTGGACCTGCATAAAGTTCAATGGAATGTCAGGAAGATCAGGGTCCCTACATACTGTATTAGAACAGAAAACAAGAGAGTTAATGTAGTTCTGGGGCAAGAGAGTAAAAATGTATTGCTATTCCTGTCACATAACACTAAGCTATCTTTGATTCTCACTAGTGTTGTGAGTTAACACTTTTGCTGCACTGATGGCTGCTTATCAAGTGCCAGAAGCTGTATTGATCTTACTAGTAAAAGTAGCACATCCACCAGAGCAGCTGTGATTGGGGCAACTACCTGGATAAGGTCACAGTAAATCACCCTCATCTGCCACAGTTAATCTCTTTTGTTCAGGAATCAGACAACTGAATTGAATAGAGATATGATGGAGATCTCCATACCTGTATCCTTTTAAGTATTTTTGCAGTGGTGAGATATTGCTTCTCATGTTACAGTCTTGGTTGGGCAATGTTGGGTGTAGTTTCTGGGGCTTCCACTTGATTTTTCCTATCATGTCTCCTACTACACGTGTCAGGATACAAATATGACAGTTCTGACAGCTGCTAAGTATTTCCACCCCAATTATACACTCAGAACTTGGGGAAATAAGCCATTGTACTAAGTGTGAGATAAAATTAGGATGTGTAGTAATGATTCACCTGACCTTCAAAGCCCCTACTCTAACTAGTACACTACACTGGAGGCTGAGTGTTCTGCTATTAGTATTAGCTCAGACTCTGTATCTGTTGGTCTTCAAAAAGCACGTGATCCCTTCCCCAGTACACAGTTTCCATGGCAATTAACTTACAATTCCTTGGGGAAATGTCAGAGGAACACTAACTATTATACTTATAGTTGTGCTGCAAGATCTTTCCTCAAGAAGACCTGATCACCCCTCCAGTCAGTGGTCTCTGGGAGGGTAGGATGGATTAGGGCTGGATAAGGGGCTTTTATTTTTCCATTGTGATGGGTGATGTCAGTTGTTTGCTCTCCGAAGTACTGTACCCAGCAGCCTATCTCATTAAGCTTTTATTGGTCTCATCATTATTTGAGTGTGCTGTCAAATGTAAATTCTGGACATCAAAGTAATATTTAAACTCAACAGTGAGGGTTATTTTATACCTATCAATGTATAAATCACAATGCAAATGTAACAATTGTGAATATGTGTGGAATAGTGCAGGCTAAAAGGAGTTGAAGGAAAAAGTTGCAACCACGGGGGTCAACTGGTAGGATCATGGCAGATTCTTTCACACATCTTTATAAATTCAGAATGAATTAAAGCCCTGAAGGTAATGCCAGACACCATAAAAGTCTTGGAGGAAAATATAGGCAGAACACTCTTTGACATAAATTGCTGCAAGATCTCTTTTGACCCACCTCCTAAAATAATGGTAGTAAAAATGAAAATTAGCAAATGAGTCCTAATTAAACTTAAAAGCTTTTGCGCAGCAGAGGAAACCATTAACAAGATGAAAAGACATGCCTCAGAATGGGAGAAAATACTTTCAAACAAAGCAACTGACAAAAGAGTAATCTCCAAAATATACAGTTTATACAGCTCAATATCAAAAAAACAACCAAATCAAAACAAAATGGGCAAAATACTGAAATAGACATTTCTCCAAAGAAGATATACAGATGGCTAACAAACACATGAAAAGATGCTCAACATCACTGATTATCAGAGAAATGCAAATCAAAACTACAATAAGGTATCACCTCACACCAATCAGAATGGCAATCATTAAAAAATCTACAAATAAGTAAATGTGGAGAAAAGGGAACTCTTTTACACTGTTGGTGGGAATGTAAATTGACAGATCAAATAGTAACAATGAAATGCATTTTGGGAAGATTTTAATAATGAAATGATTAATAGCACTGTTACTGTCACCTTGCTTGTTTAACTTATATGAAGAATACATCGTGTGAAATGCTGGGCTCGATGAAGCACAAGCTGGAGTCAAGATTACAGGTAGAAATGTCAGTAACCTCAGATACACAGATGATACCACCCTTAATGGCAGAAAGTGAAGAGGAACTAAAAATCCTCTTGATGAAAGAGGAGAGCTAAAAAGCTGGCTTAAAACTCAACATTCAAAAAACTGAGATCATGGCATTTGGTCCCATCACTCCATGACAAATAGATGGAGAAACAATGGAAACAGTGACAGACTTCATTTTCCTGGGCTCCAAAAACACAGAAGATGGTGACTGCAGCCTTGAAATTAAAAGATGCTTGCTCCTTGGAAGGAAAGCTATGACCAACCTAGACAGCATATTAAAAAGCAGAGATGTTACTTTGCCGACAAAGGTCCATCTAGTCAGAGCTGTGGTTTTTCCAGTAGTTGTGTATGGATGTGAGAGTTGGACGATAAAGAAAGCTGAGTGCCGAAGAATTTATGCTTTTGAACTGTAGTGTTGAAGAAGACTCTTGAGAGTCCCTTGAACTGCAAGGAGATCAAACAAGTCAATCCTAAAGGAAATCAGTCCTGAATATTCTTTGGAAGGACTGACGCTGAAGCTCAAACTCCAATACCCACTCCAGTACTCTGGCCTGGAGAATTCTATGGACTGTATAGTCCATGGGGTCACAAAGAGTCGGACATGATTGAGCGACTTTCACTTTCTTTTCAAGTGTACTAGGTCAGTGAGAACCATTCTTAATGTCAAAAATATTTATGTATCCCTTGATTATGAAATTCATAATATTGGCAATCTACTGTGAGTTCAAGTGTTTGGGTGGATGTGGTTATAAAATGATGAAACCAAGGTTGTTATCTAGTAGGCAAGGAAAATGGTGGATGTGTGTTTTTGGAAGGCTGATTAAGTTGAGTCTGGAAGATGGGAGTACATTTTGTCTTTTTCCTCCAGCTTCTCATGCTCTCTTCAAAATGCTATCTGATGAGTTGGGGAGGATTAATTTAAAAGTATTTTTCACTGGTACACCACATTGAAGTTATAGGTGTGGTTTTTTCCTCTGGTGTAGTTTTCAAATTGAAGGCTGGTTCTTTGAATTGGTAACATTAACCCTTCAGATATGGTACATCTGTCAGCAGAAGGAATGCATCTTGTTTGATTAAATTATTTGGCAAATATAAAGCTATTTGGAACATGCCTGACATGTAGGAACTGCCCAGCAAAGCACAATTATTATTCAACAGTGTCCTGCTTTGACTCATCTTCCTCAGCATTTGGCTCAAGTCTCTTCCTCCAGGATCTTCTCTGGATGTTCCAGTCTAATCCACTGCAGTATCTGTCGTGCAATTTGCTGTGTACCTGTCTTCTAATTGTTTTCTGGCTTTGGTATTGTTCCTTGTGCTCTACAGCAAGCACTTGAAGGCACAGTGCCAAGTTCTTTTGGACCCTGGAGTTTGGGGCAAGAAGTATAGCACTGTATTAATAATTCAGTGTATGTTGCTGGTGGTGGTTGCCTGGGTTCAAAACCTGGTTATTCCCTAAGTAATTGTATAATGTAGGGCAAGTTGTTTAGTATCTCAAAGCCATTCATATGTTTGTGTATATAGCTTTTTCTTTCTTTCGGATTGTTTTCTTCCCAGCCATGGGATTACTGGGTCAAAAGATACTACTTACAGCTGTGTGATTTAGTTAGTTAGTTTTATCTCTATGCCTCAGTTTCCACCTATGTAAAGTGGGGATAATTAGATTCTCTCATAGTGTGGCTGACAATTAACAGATAGAACACAGTCTTTGGCAAATAGGAAACAAGTGTTTGGTTATTATTGCTAACTATTATTGGTTTTGACTTGAAATACTTTTGCTGACACTTCCTTTTGAACAGATGTTGTTTTGCCCAAAAGATAGAGTGGAAGTTTGAAAAAGAAAACCAAAGGCAATGACTCACTTAATCGGGACTTCTGTATTATCTAAGGTTTGCTGCACGGACATGGTGCCTGTGATCGTACTCTTTGTTGTGTGTTATCTACGGTTTGAAATTTTGCCTACTTTCCTGACTCTCCATATCCATGATTAATTAAAAGAGTGCTGAATTTGGTATTGGTGGCAGCTTTTCATAAGATCTGCTTAAAACACAAGCTATAAAAGTTGTTTAGGTAATCTGGAGAGGGGTACAAGAAAAAAAGAAAAAACTGATTAAATAGAAAATCTTAAATCTTTCTCTGCTTTATAATAAGGCCAACTTTCTTCTTGCCCATATAAACAGTTTACTTTTAGAACAGAACTTATGGAATGTAGACCTAGGATGGGAGGCAAGATTCAATTTGTGGGGTCATGCTTAGTGAGAAAACTGTTCCCAGAAATAATATTTGAAGAAGGATTACATTCTGAACTCTGGTCAATTTCTTACCTCCTGGCAAAATAAATTATGGTACTGGGTAGGTTTTAAGCCACCCCTCTCACCCCCCGTCAAATGCCAGAGTTGATATCCGATGAGGTTCTATTCCAGGCTTTTTACACACATTTTAAATGGCTGCCAAGACACTTGCCTTTTCACTACATCTCTGTTAAGCAGTAAAGCTTATGGCTTGATGTGCTATATAAGCTGCAGAAGGGAGTGGAATTTGAAAACTTTGTGGGTCCACAGATCCAATAGAGGCTGAGATCAGCTGGCAAAGGCAAAAGAGACACAGTCCCCTGGTGGGCCACTTAGAAATGACTTTCATTTCTCTTGCTTTAAAAAGGGAAAAGGAATATGGTCAATTTTGGTGTTTTGGTGAGGTTTTGAAGTAAGCTTCTATATGTATATATACACACACACATATATAAGTATATGTATTTATAATATGTATACATGTCACTATATCTTAGATAGCATCATACATAATTATAATTATCATGTTGCATGTGTATATGTATGTGTCCTCTGAATACATTCATACACACACACAAACATTCACTTACATATACTTTTTGTCTTTTATGTTTTGGGCCATGTTGAAAAAGAAGAAAAGGCTGAGTGTAGATTAAAGCATTATTTGGTAGCATTTATTGCTAAATACTGAACTCTGAATCTGCAGCTACCAAATAAGATGAATTCACATCATCAATTTGTTAAATGTCCACTGCACGGACACTGATCTAGTCTGTTGTCAACACTCTTTACAAGAATATTGCAGCCAAGTGAGGATGCACAGCCTAGGTTATGTTGTAATATGATACATACATAATTGAGATCATAGGAGGCATAGGAAATATTTTTTCAAATAGATGAGAGAAAAAAAATGCTACAGCGTGCCCAATAACAACAAAAAAATAACAGAAATGATACAACTTCAATCAACGGATTTGGTCTTAGGAGAGAAGGCAGATTTATGGCTAGTAATTTGTGTCCTTCAGAATTTAGAGGCAAGAGGCAGATGAAAATATAGCATGCTCAGCAAAACCTCTCTGTAGCCAACTGTTGGACAGAAACCCAAGTTTCCTGAAAACTCATGGAAAAGCCATTCCGAGCCCTAACTCCTGGACCCTTATTATGATTGTGAAGAAAATAACTTTTACAACCTGATACATTCACTTATGCACAAAGGTATATTTTTACAGTATTTCAAAAAGGTAAATTAGGAATATTCTTATATTCCAAATGACCTGGTATTATTTTATTTTGCCATAAATTGCATGTATCCCAATGCAGTTGAAATCCTACCGGGGATTGAAGTTATAACCGCAGCTAATGTCTTTGAAAAAATAAAAAGCTTTTTGTCAGTATAGTTTCTGCTTCAAACTGTGCAAGATACACTTATTCTCCAAGATCGAAGGACCTCCCTTTTTTTGAGGGGGGAAAAAAACAAAACCTTGAAAGACTAAGCAGGAAATAACGCACACTCACTGAGACATTTTAGCCAAAAAGGAATAATTGAATGCAAGTGAGAAAGGGATTTATTTTAAATTAAAGAATTTTGACAGGCCAGCCATAGAACAAAGGACTGCATTGTATATTACCTGTTTTCCCAGGGGTTCCAGGCTCTCATGGACTTCAGTGGGAGGGCTCCTCACAGAAGGGAGGCCTGAAGCTGAAGAAATGTGGATCAAAGCAATCAGCTTAGCGCATCTCAATCTGCCTTTGATAGGCCAGCTGTTCAGCAAGTTCTGTGGCCTTCCACAGTCATGCTGGCTCTTTCTGAAATGGCAATTGCAGGAGAGCTAAAGTCCCATTCTGAATGACTGGGTTTGGTGTAAAAGACTTTGTTAGGTGTCTTCTATATTTATACCACAGTCCTATGGGGTCTGAATGGGTTGAGCAGTGACAGTGGACTTTCCGTTGGCGGAAGAGGAAAGCAACATAGAAATGATGGTTTCTTGGATGAATAACATTAAGAAGGTACTTAGGACTAGGTTTGGCTCTGACCTCTGTGTGCTGACAAAGTGAGCCCAAGAATGGGTATGATGCTGAGAAGAGTACGTAAGTTTGGAACCTGTCAGATATGTGTTTGAATCTAGCTTCGCAGTTCTCAGCAAGAGGATCTTAGACAAGCCTCCTTTTGTTCCTGGGGCTCAATTTTTCTCACTTAAAGTGGGGCTACTAATACTTATCTAGGGAAGTGGGGATGAGGATTAAGTTCTAGGACTTCAGAGGGAAAAGCCAAAGGAGTGTGACTTAGCAGTTACTGCTCTCAATACGAATCAGGCTTTTCTTAGGACTCCAACATCTGTGGCTTCAGAACCAGGTTCACGCTCTAGCTTTACTGCTTCTTCACCTGTGATGTGGGCGAGACTCTTAGATGTCTCTGGATTTAATTTGGTGCATCAGAAAAATGTATTGATAGATGCATAAAAATTTGTATATATATATTATCTCAAAAGTTCATTAAAAATAGTAAAACAAACATAAAAGATAAAATTTAAAACATAAATGAAGCAGAAAGTAGTTGACATAGATTCTGGAACATGGTAAAGTCTCAAAAAAAAAGTTCTATTATTGTGACTGAGTTCTCTGTTAGGCTGTTTTTCTAAACCAGTTCCCAAACGCTTCTTCAGAACCCGAATCTTCTTTCTGTTTCACTGCATCCTCTTTTCTAGCCCTAGCAAAGACAGAGGCTATGACATCTGCATTGTCGAACAGCTCCTTGGTTCCCTTCTATTGTCTGAAAACAGCATATGTATCTGCAGTGGAATTGGGTGCAAAATTGTGATGCTGGTCATTGTAGTGTCTAATGCCTTCCCTTGGGCCGTTCTGGTTTCATTCCTTTGGGGTAATAGAAGTGACAGTTTTCAAATTAAATAGACTGGACAGTATGTTACAGTTTTGATGTGCTCCTATAGAAAACTGTATATAGAATGATTATGTATCCTATATATTCTGGTATTTCCAGAGCGACTATATATTGCTTCCTTATTCATGACAAGGGCTTCCCTGGCGGCTCTGACAGTAAAGAACCTGCCTGCAATGCAGGAGACCCGGGTTTGATTCCTGGGTTGGAAAGGTCCCCTGGAGAAGGGAATGGCGATCCACTCCAGTATTCTTGCCTGGAGAATTCCATGGACAAAGTTGCCTGTAGGGCTGCAGTCCATGGAGTCGCAGAGTCAGACACGACTAAGTGACTAACACTGACACTAATTCATGACAAACAACAACAGAAGACCATAAGAAATACACATAAACTCAGAACTTACTTCTTTGCTTCCTCTCCCCCAAACACCTCAAAATGAATGCATTATATGAGCTGAAGGATTTGTTGTGCCACTTATCAAAAAATGATGAGCGTGTAGATTCTCTGCCTAGAGGGCAGGTAAATGCTAAGACAGCAGTGTCAGCACCAGCCCCCCACATCTGGCTAAGCTCCTTTCATGAAACGATGGTGTATGTATATTTTCTGAGAGAGGTAATGGTGTAAAAATGATGGGAGAGACTGTGCTTTTTCCATTTCTCATAATCTCTCTAAATACAAAGTTTCTTGAGAATAGTTCTGGATAGAGCAGATGCAGTTGTGTTCTTGTGCTCGGGGGCTCTGTGTGGTGTGGTGTGGCAGAATTCATGCTAGACTTGTAGGAAGACAACTTGCATTCTGTCAAGCTGTTGGTGAATAATCATGAAAGCCTGCACTCATCACTGAATTTGTTTGGGATGCAGTTTCCTCATCTGTAATTTTGATCTATTAATTAATATTTGTCTTTCCAAACACATGGACAGCTTGTGAGATTCAAGTGGGAAAACCACTGGGGAGGGGCACACTGCATAATGGTGAGACATTATTAAGTTATGTTCACTGTATGTTTATTCTCTGCCTAGTTATCGTGTGAGTATCCTGTACACATAATGCATGCATGCATAATAATGAACCATTGATTTATAAGTCTCAGATATACCTGAATAGACTTTCACGCACTGCTTGGGATCAAGCAGCATTATATAGCTTACTCAAATGAAGATTATCTTATTTTTATCACTGGGAAAGTTTCCAGGACATTATCAACACGTGCTAAAGTTTCCTACATAGAATGTAATACTGAAACCTCTGCTACCTTACACTTGGGCTCACAACTTCCATATGATTTGCCTCTCACTTATAAAAAAGCCACAGGCCTTGTCAGCTAAATTCCAAAGTGACATTCAGCAGTGAGTATTTGGATTCAGTTTTGGTTTTGCTTTCACACTGTCATAGAAAAACTACCAAAGGGCTGGACATGTATGCCCCCCTTCCCCACTTTTTTTTCTTTTTCTCGAGCTTGACGAACACGTTCGTCTCAAAACCACTAACACACACGTTCACATAGACACCTTCTGCAGGATTCTTAAAATCCTGCTTTCCACATGTGGATCATAGATCAATCTAACTATACAGCACTGCCCTGGATGATGGTCCCTCTTGCAACCATGTGGAATACTCATCTTCTCTAATCCTGGTCTATAATATTTCCAAAGTACTTTACAAGCCCAAAGTAATGGCTTCTAATGCTTTGCAGCAGCTGAGCTGGTAGCACACATGATATCTTAAATGTAACAATCAAAGGCAGAGGCAGGATCTTGGTATTTCCGCTGGCTTGCAGATGTGTCCTGTCCCGGTCCAGAATCTGTAATGTCAATTTTAGACAAAAGAAGCTTAAAACAAAGGAAAGTCTCCCTGCTTTGTGTCCACAACTGAACTAGGGTGAGAGAAAGCTCCCCAAAAGGGAAACGACATGTATTGTATATCAGTTACCTGACCCATACAGTAATTTTTTGGGGGGTTTGTATCTGTGAGCAACCTTGCTTAAGATTTATGTAATGGAGGGCATTGTTTTATTAATCTACACCATGTGGGACTCTCCAGGTGCTAAGCTTTGATCTTCCTGCCCTCTGGTACATTATGTTTTCTAGTGCTCATTGACAGTGATGTCTGTGATTTAAAGCACTCTTTCCTTGCTGCAGAGGGGTGGGGGAAACAAAAAGAGTTAAGATAACTCTACCTCAAATCAGAGACCCATGACTTCTTCCCTTGTCTGGTCTCCGTTTGGTATAAAATTCACTCTGATTCTGTTTAGGAGAATTTGATCAGCACTCCAAAGAGTAAAAGAATATCTTTCTGAAACATTTTATGGCACATTAGATTACTGCTGGAAATTCTGGACATGGCCAACCAGGGAAGCTTGGCTTTGGTCAAAGAGGTATGAGAAGACGGAAAGTAAATGGCAATTTTCTATTTTCCCTAAGAATGAAAGGGAAAAAAAGGTGGGAGAGATAAAAAGGGATACAGACATTCAGAATCCAAGTCTGTCATGACCCTCATAGCATTAAGAACAAAAGGATAACCCTTTTCTAATAAAGGATAATGAGGAAGCTATCTGATTTGTTGTATTTCAGGAAATATGTTATTGCATTGCAGGAAAATATAAAGAAATGTCAAGCAGGTTAAAGGCGATATAATACATACTCATCAAGGATATAGACCCTGACAACAGACTGCATATTTCAAACCCCATTTCTGCTGTTTACTAATGTCAGTTTCCTGACCTGGAAAATGGGGATAATAATAGTACTGTCTCCCAGATTATGGAAAAGATTAAATGAGCACTTAGAATAGGGCTTGTTCATCTTAAGCGCTCAGTGTTTGCTAATACTTTACTGAAGACCTTTGGCTGCAGTACCTGTGGTTTGCAAGATGAATTTCTTTTTTCCTATTCTTAACTTCTGTTGTTAAATAGTGTAACATTGTTGACCTTTCTGGGCTGGCAAAGATCAAGTCTGGGTTCCTACATGGTATGTCAACAGTAGCCATTTTAGGGGTAAGAGAATAGATTTCAACTACATTTATGTTAAGGAACACTATTATCAGAGGATGAAATTAGGGGTGAGGCACAGTGACCTTCTCAGGTCATGAAGTCCTTATGGCTTTGTAAGGTCATCCCTACCTTCTCTTTTGCAGGTAAAGGGAACAGTTTCTTCCCCAGACGTCTCCCTCCATAAGTGAATACAGAAAGAGTACCCTCACCTCTGTCACTACAGATTCACTTTACCTCTTCTTAAACTTCATATAAATGGGATCACACACTAGATGCTTTCCTGTCTGATTTTTTCATTCAGTAACAGTTCAGTTCAGTTCAGTTCAGTCACTCAGTCATGTCTGACTCTTTGCGACTCTATGAATCGCAGCATGCCAGGCCTCCCTGTCCATCACCAACTCCCAGAGTTCACTCAGACTCATGCCCATCGAGTCAGTGATGCCATCCAGCCATCTCATCCTCTGTTGTCCCCTTCTCCTCCTGCCCCAAATCCCTCCCAGCATCAGAGTCTTTTCCAACGAGTCAACTCTTCGCATGAGGTGACCAAAGTATTGGAGTTTCAGCCTCAGCATCATTGCTTCCAAAGAAATCCCAGGGCTGATCTCCTTCAGAATGGACTGAATGGATCTCCTTGTAGTCCATGGGACTCTCAAGAGTCTTGTCCAACACCACAGTTCAAAAGCATCAATTCTTTGGCGCTCAACTTTCCTCACAGTCCAACTCTCACATCCATACGTGACCACAGGAAAAACCATAGCCTTGACTAGATGGACCTTTGTTGGCAAAGTAATGTCTCTGCTTTTCAATATGCTATCTAGGTTGGTCATAACTTTTCTTCCAAGGAGTAAGCGTCTTTTAATTTCATGGCTGCAATCACTATCTGCAGTGACCTTGGAGCCCCCCAAAATAAAGTCTGACACTGTTTCCACTGTTTCCCCATCTATTTCCCATGAAATGATGGGACCGGATGCCATGATCTTTGTTTTCTGAATGTTGAGCTTTAAGCCAACTTTTTCACTCTCCTCTTTCACTTTCATCAAGAGGCTTTTTAGTTCCTCTTCACTTTCTGCCATAAGTGGTGTCATCTGCATATCTGAGGTTATTGATATTTCTCCTGGAAACCTTGATTCCAGCTTGTGTTTCTTCCAGTCCAGCTTTTCTCATGATGTACTCTGCATATAAGTTAAATAAGCAGGGTGACAATATCCAGCCTTGACATACTCCTTTTCCTATTTGGAACCAGTCTGTTGTTCCATGTCCAGTTCTAACTGTTGCTTCCTGACCTGCATACAGATTTCTCAAGAGGCAGGTGAGGTGGTCTGGTATTCCCATCTCTTTCAGAATTTTCCACAATTTATTGTGATCCACACAGTCAAAGGCTTTGGCATAGTCAATAAAGCAGAAATAGATGTTATTCTGGAACTCTCTTGCTTTTTCCATGATCCAGTGGATGTTGGCAATTTGATCTCTGGTTCCTCTGCCTTTTCTAAAACCAGCTTGAACATCTGGAAGTTCACGGTTCATGTATTGCTGAAGCCTGGCTTGGAGAATTTTGAGCATTACTTTACTAGCATGTGAGATGAGTGCAATTGTGTGGTAGTTTGAGCATTCTTTGGCATTGCCTTTCTTTGGGATTGGAATGAAAACTGACCTTTTCCAGTCCTGTGGCCACTGCTGAGTTTTCCAAATTTGCTGGCATATTGAGTGCAGCACTTACACAGCATCATCTTTCACGATTTGAGATAGCTCCACTGGAATGCCATCACCTCCACTAGCTTTGTTCATAGTGATGCTTTCTAAGGCCCACTTGACTTCACATTCCAGGATGTCTGGCTGTAAGTGGGTGATCACACCATCGTGATTATCCAGGTCATGAAGATCTTTTTTGTACAGTTCTTCTGTGTATTCTTGCCACCTCTTCTTTATATCTTCTGCTTCTGTTAGGTCCAGACCATTTCTGTCCTTTATTGAGCCCATCTTTGCATGAAATGTTACCTTGGTATCTCTGATTTTCTTGAAGAGATCTCTAGTCTTTCCCATTCTGTTGTTTTCCTTTATTTCTTTGCATTGATCACTGAGGAAGGCTTTCTTATCTCTCCTTGGTATTCTTTGGAACTCTGCATTCAAATGGGTATATCTTTCCTTTTCTCCTTTGCTTTTCACTTCTCTTCTTTTCACAGCTATTTGTAAGGCCTCCCCAGACAGCCATTTTGCTTTTTTGCATTTCTTTTCCATGGGGAGGGTCTTGATCCCTGTCTCCTGTACAATATCACGAACCTCATTCCATAGTTCATCAGGCACTCTATCTATCAGATCTAGTCCCTTAAATCTCTTTCTCACTTCCACTTCCACTGTATAATCATAAGGGATTTGATTTAGGTCATACCTGAATGGTCTAGCAGTTTTCCCTACTTTCTTCAATTTGAGTCTGAATTTGGTAATAAGGAGTTCATGATCTGAGCCACAGTCAGCTCCTGGTCCTGTTTTTGTTCATGGTATAGAGCTTCTCCATCTTTGGCTGCAAAGAATATAATCAATCTGATTTCAGTGTTGACCATCTGGTGATGTCCATGTGTAGAGTCTTCTCTTGTGTTGTTGGGAGAGGGTGTTTGCTATGACCAGTGCATTTTCTTGGCAAAACTCTGTTAGTCTTTGCCCTACTTCATTCTGTACTTTAGGCCAAATTTGCCTGTTACTCCAGGTGTTTCTTGCCTTCCTAGTTTTGCATTCTAGTCCCCTATAATGAAAAGGACATCTTTTTTGGGTGTTAGTTCTAAAAGGTCTTGTAGGTCTTCATAGAACTGTTCAACTTCAGCTTCTTCAGTGTTACTGGTTGGGGCATAGACTTGGATTCCTGTGATATTGAATGGTTTGCCTTGGAAACGAACAGAGATCAGTTCATGCATATTTTTGCCTGTATCAGTATTCACTGATATGTAGAATTTCCCTATATGAATATATCACAATTTATTTGCCTTTTCCACTGTTGATAAGTTATTTTCAGTACTAGAAGTAAAACTTGAACATTACTTTATAAGAGACATTTGAATAGTATCCTCTAGCAACAATTTAATTTTGTAGTGATGTATATACTAACTTTTCTTCTTGTTATAGTCAAATTGACTTGTTACAGTTGAGTTGAATTCAGGAAGCCTTTGCATTCTATAGGCATTTTTTCGTCTTTCCTATGTAAGACAGGTTGTCTTTTAAAGATGGGTTTAATGTTCATAACTTGGGTCATCAATGCCAACTATCTTCATTTAATAGCGATAGCTGGGTGAACAGTAATGAATGATGATCAAGTGAGATTCATCTTGCTGTCTGCAAAACTATTGAGTGAGTTCTTGATGCATTTGGTCAAGCTCCAAAAAGAGGTGGAAAATGCCAAGACAGTGAAAGGTGCATGTTTCTAAACTGGTGTATATAGGTTAATCAAGGTTTTTATAATGAAGGGGTCTATATCTTATTCATTTTGGGGAGGTGAGTGTGGCATACTTTGAAGCCAGCTCATTTGCTAGACACAGGTGTTCTAGGATTCCACTGCTTGTTCATGTAATACTAGGCAGAAGTTAAGAGGCATCTTTCTTCAGAAGAGTAGAGAGAAGGGAGAAGGGGCACATCGTAGGCTCAGATAGCCAGAGCCTGTCCAGCATTCCTCATCAGCCGTCAGTGCTGGAGACACAAGTCATGGGGGTAACACAGTTGGAAATGAATGGGATGGTTGAGGGTGGATTGAATGTTAGGGTCTAGCAGCTCCATTTCCCTCTGTAGGGTGCACAGAAATGGAGAAATGCGTCATGAGACTTTGTAGTAGTTGACAATGCCCAGAGAGGAAAGGAAGGCAGAGGAGAGTGCCAGTAAGTCTTGGAGCTTTGTCTGTAAAAGAATGTACATGCTGGGAGTGCATTAAGTCAGGCTGCTTTGTTAGGCCCAGGGAGAAGATTTACCATGAACTTGGGACTTCAGTGGTAAAACTGGGAAGGTCCTGAGCAGAGCTGCTGCTAAGTCACTTCAGTCGTGTCCGACTCTGTGCGACCCCATAGACGGCAGCCCACCAGGCTCCCCCGTCCCTGGGATTCTCCAGGCAAGAACGCTGGAGTGGGTTGCCATTTCCTTCTCCAGTGCATGAAAGCGAAACGTGAAAGTGAAGTCGCTCAGTCGTGTCCGACTCTTCGGGACCCCATGGACTGCAGCCTACCAGGCTCCTCCGTCCATGGGATTTTCCAGGCAAGAGTATTGGAGTGGGGTGCCATTGCCTTCTTTACCTGAGCAGAGCAGGGCCTTAGAATGACGAAATGGATGTAACAGCTCCATCAGAGTTCTAGATGGTTTGCATTGTAAGGAATCATCTAATCCAGGAGTTTTAAAGTTGGTTTTATGGAAGGCTAGCCCCTCTTCTTTTGAATACAGAATCTTAGGCATCAGTTTTAGAAATTCAGACTGATGAAACAAGCTGTGCTATTCAAAGCAAGGTGGGGTGTGGGAGTTCAGGGACGTCTCCTTCTGGCCTAATTGGTTGTCACTACAAATGCCCCACAAGCAACACCCCAAAACTCAGTGGCTCGTTCAACAGTGATTTGTTCTCACGATTTAAGGTTGGTGGGGTGACTGTTGTAGGCTGTGGGTCTGCAGGTAATCTTAGGTTGCTCTTCTCCCTATGTTTCATGTTGGGAACCAGGCTTCCCAGAGTACATTCTCATGGTGATGCCAGAAGCCAGTGTATCTCTGTAATGTCTTATCTATCAATATCACATTGGCCAAAACAAGGCACATGGTCAAGGCCAAAGTGAGAAGGCAGGAACGTGCACTCTGCCTTCATTAGGTCCTGGCAAGGTTATGGATAGCTACCACCACAGAGGAGTGTGGAAGTGAGGCCAGCAAATATCTGTGTAGCACACTTGCCTCCCATCTGCCCACTCTACAGTCCACATTCTACATGCTGAGGAATCTAGAGAACCCAGACCTACCTTGGGCTCCAGGCATCAGAGGCAGCGCCTGGCAGAGGTGATGGCAGTGACTAAGGAGGTTGATGGTGCTCGGTAAGGGCAGCTGGACTGTGTTCTGGAAACTATGACAAGTGCTACAAGCAGTTAGTGTGGCCGAGGTTCAGCAGGTGGCATCGGTAACTGGAGGTACAGCAGGAGAGAAAGGGCCAGATCTTACATGGCCAAAAGAACCTGCAAGTATGCAGGAAACACCCCTAGAGGTTCCTGGAAACAACTAGGGATGACTTTAGGTGGCTGTACTAATTGTTGGTGATTATTTATCACTGTTATTATAACATTTTATATATATATATAAATATATATATATATATTTTAGGCTGACATATCTGGGGAAACACGAGTTTCAGTAATCAGACTTGAAATATCAGAGTTGAAAGGGACTTTAGACGCATGTAACACAACCCCTATTCCATAATATCACAGGTAAGTGTTGTTCACCTTCTGTGTGAATATCTCTGCTGACAGACAATCCACTCCTCATAAGGGAACCGTCTCACTCTAGACAGACAGCACGGACAGTGACCTTCTGAATGTACAGGACTAGAAAGCATGAAATTAGATATCAGGGAGGCAAAAGTCTAGAATGAGAGGAAGTTTGTGAAAAATTACTAATTTAGGGAAAAGATTCTTTTTTGATATGTTTAAAGGGAGGATGAGGGTGAAACAATAGAAGCCAGAAAGAATGAGAACTATTTTTCTCTTTTCATGTTTGTTGTCAATTTGAAAATTAATGTGATTAAGAGAGAGTAAAACCTGGTGAGTGGAGACTGTAATGTCTTAATTGTCTGAGGCTAAGGGATTGTGTCTATGAGAATGTAGGGTAGAAAAAGACTTTTGGAGTACGAGGTACCAAGTGATTCTACAATTGATAGATAAATCTGATGCTTAGCTTAAGTTTGACCCTGGTTTACACATTGTATTTCCCAACTTACAAATCCCCCTCAAAGATAAGGGAGCATATAGACAGGGATAAGTCTACTACTGAGTAATGTCAACTAAGGAATAGAAATGTTCTCCTCTAGTCCTACTCTAATACGCCCACCTTGAGAGCTGATAAAATCTTGAGTCCAGTCTGTAAGACTGAAGGTTTTTGTAGTTATGAACTTTGCCCTCAGTGTTTAACTTCTAGGGAGTTGGGAGCCAAAGCAGCTCTCAGGTTGTTTAAACAACACCAAGATCACCTGTAAAATGGTCATGGGGGAAACTTGTCAGACTAGTTATTTGACTTCTTACCTGTATACCCAACCAAGGGAATAACAACCACCAACAATAAAGTTTAAAGACTGTTGTTTTAAACTTTTCAACAAGCTATGTTGACATGTAGCTACAACCTTCATGGGTAAACTACTTCATGCAGAGTGAGCTTTAAAAGCTGTAAACTAAAATCATGGTTTTTTGCAAACTTTTGAAATTTTTGAGGAACAAATAAATCAGCCAGATCATCCTCTACTGAGAATTACAAATTTCTTCAGGAAACTTAGAGCTCAACAAGAAATTAAAGCAGAGACTGAAACTGATTTTAGACTAGTGATTTACTGCCTGTCAGGAGGCATGACTACATTGTTGTTTATTTGATTTCATAATGCACTTTTTCTCTTTAACCTTTCCTCTGAAGACATGGGTTCAAATCCAGTCACAATGCTGGTCAATTGTAGGTGGATTTCTCTGGTACTTCTTATTCCTCCATGTGTGGATCCAGACTAGAGCCAGACCCCAATGTTTTCTGGCTGGAGTGTAGTAGAATGATTGCCTAAGGACATTGACGGCAACAGAGGGGCTCTTAGGAGAAATACAGCTTTGTAAAAGTCCCATAGCTGAGGTCTTATAAAAAATCAATTAATAACATCAATTTGATCAAGTACATTTTTCTCTGAAATACCCATTATAAGGAGAATATTTCTCAAAACCCAGACTGAGATATAAATCCATGTTAAGAAGGCTAGGAATGGCTATTACCATATTAAAACAAATCAGCTTTGGTTCACAATAAACTTGGACAACCTACATGTCTGTGGTTTTAGCTATCTGAGGGAAGACCTGACATCTCTGGGACCCAGTTTGTATATGTGCCTTTCTGCTGTCTATGGGAAAATCCACTTGGACTTTGGGACTGTGACTGCATTCTGGTTTAGGGCAATGCCTGGGTGCTATGATTCTCTCTACTGTGCAGCCTTCCAAACATAGGCAGAGTCACCCCTGTGAGCAAAAGAGAAGTAGAGGACCTTCACCTTGCCCAGTGGCCCATTAAGAATATGATTTTACGGTATTCACACATTCTTCAGGAGCTGAAAGGACTAAAAAACCGTGGAGCTATCACTGGTGATTTATCAGAAATATTGTCCTGTAGAAGAAGGGCTGAGAATAGCTGTGTAATTTCCCAGGAATGGTTTAAGCTGTATCCTGTGGCTGAGACTCATGAGAGAGTACAGTAGCTTTACAGCCAATGAGGCGGCAGTAGTGGCCACTGGGATAAGAAAGAAGATAGAATCCAGAAATCACTAGCCTGGTGTTCCATTTCAGCTGGAGTCATCATTTTGAAAGCAGAGAAGGGGGAATGGTTAATGGGTTGGTGGTGGTGGTGGTGGTGATGGTGGTAGGGTGAGACAGATAGTAGTGGTCAGTGAAAAGTAGAGTGAGGATGAGTTATGAAATTATTGCAGCTGGGACAGCTTGAGGGTTGGGGGCCAGGCTTAGACCACTTATAAATGACCAGAAACACCAAATAAGACTCCATTCTCACAAATACCTCAGATTCTCAAATGGGAAGTTTCTGCAATGGGAGTCGCTTGAGTTTTCTAAGTTTCTAAATTATTTTGTGTAGTATGGATCATTTATGTGTGTATATGTGCAATATACATACTTCTCACCTACATGTATTTATTCACTTATTAATTGGACATCTACTGAGTGCCTGTGTTGTGCCAGGTTTTGCAGTAGGTGATGAGAATAGAATGAGGTTCGTGACATTGTACAGGAGACAGGGATCAAGACCATCTCCATGGAAAAGAAATGCAAAAAAGCAAAATGGCTGTCTGGGGAGGCCTTACAAATAGCTGTGAAAGGAAGAGAGGCGAAAAGCAAAGGAGAAAAGGAAAGATATAAGCATCTGAATGCAGAGTTCCAGAGAATAGCAAGAAGAGATAAGAAAGCCTTCTTCAGCAATCAATACAAAGAAATAAAGGAAAAGAACAGAATGGATAAGACTAGAGATCTCTTCAAGAAAATCAGAGATACCAAGGGAACATTTCATGCAAAGATGGGCTCCATAAAGGACAGAAATGGTCTGGACCTAACAGAAACAGAAGATATTAAGAAGAGGTGGCAAGAATACACAGAAGAACTGTACAAAAAAGATCTTCACGACCCAGATAATCACAATGGTGTGATCACTAATCTAGAGCCAGCCATCCTGGAATGTGAAGTCAAGTGGGCCTTGGAAAGCATCACTACAAACTAAAGTAGTGGAGGTGATGGAATTCCAGTTGAGCTGTTTCAAATCATGACAGATGATGCTGTGAAAGTGCTGCACTCAATATGCCAGCAAATTTGGAAAACTCAGCAGTGGCCACAGGACTGGAAAAGATCAGTTTTCATTCCAATCCCAAAGAAAGGCAATGCCAAAGAATGCTCAAACTACCACACAATTGCACTCATCTCACATGCTAGTAAAGTAATGCTCAAAATTCTCCAAGCCAGGCTTCAGCAATATGTGAACCGTGAACTTCCAGATGTTCAAGCTGGTTTTAGAAACGGCAGAGGAACCAGAGATCAAATTGCCAACATCTGCTGGATCATGGAAAAAGCAAGAGAGTTCCAGAAAAACATCTGTTTCTGCTTTATTGACTATGCCAAAGCCTTTGACTGTGTGGATCACAATACACTGTGGAAAATTCTGAGAGAGATGGGAATACCAGACCACCTAACCTGCCTCTTGAGAAATCTGTGTGGAGGTCAGGAAGCAACAGTTAGAACTGGACATGGAACAACAGACTGGTTCCAAATAGGAAAAGGAGTATGTCAAGGCTGGATATTGTCACCCTGCTTCTTTAACTTATATGCAGAGTACATCATGAGAAACGCTGGACTGGAAGAAACACAAGCTGGAATCAAGATTGCTGGGAGAAATATCAATAACCTCAGACATGCAGATGACACCACCGTTATGGCAGAAAGTGAAGAGGAACTAAAAAACCTCTTGATGAAAGTGAAAGAGGAGAGTGAAAAAGTTGGCTTAAAGCTCAACATTCCGAAAATGAAGATCATGGCATCTGGTCCCATCACTTCATGGGAAATAGATGGGGAAACAGTGGAAACAGTGTCAGACTTTATTTTGGGGGGCTCCAAAATCACTGCAGATGGTGACTGCAGCCATGAAATTAAAAGACGCTTACTCCTTGGAAGAAAAGTTATGAGCTACCTAGATAGTATATTCAAAAGCAGAGACATTACTTTGCCAACTAAGGTCTGTCAAGTCAAGGCTATGGTTTTTCCAGTGGTCATGTGTGGATGTGAGATTTGGACTGTAAAGAAGGCTGAGTACCGAAGAATTGATGCTTTTGAACTGTGGTGTTGGAGAAGACTCTTGAGAGTCCCTTGAACTGCAAGGAGATCCAACCAGTCCATTCTGAAGGAGATCAGCCCTGGGATTTCTTTGGAAGGAATGATGCTGAAGCTGAAACTCCCAATACTTTGGCCACCTCATGCGAAGAGCTGACTCACTGGAGAAGACTGATGCTGGGAGGGATTGGGGGCAGGAGGAGAAGGGGATGACCGAGGATGAGATGGCTGGATGGCATCACTGACTCAATGGACGTGAGTCTTAGTGAACTCTGGGAGTTGGTGATGGACAGGGAGGCCTGGTGTGCTGCGATTCATGGGGTCGCAAAGAGTCGGACATGACTGAGCGACTGAACTGAACTGAACTGAGGAGGATAAAAAGACTGAATGGAAGGTGTCTTAGTGCTTGATTTGTAGCAGCATCCAGCCTAGGGAAGAAGGGAGACAGACTAATAAACCAGTGATCATAACGGAACATGGTCAGGGACATATGGAAGGGGCTGTGCAAGTAGAGTGGAGGGGGAGCCCGACCGTCCCAGGGCAGAAGAGGACACTGGTTCATGTTTAGGGAGATGAGTAATAACCCCCCAGCTGACACAATTAAGAAGGCCAAATGCACTGAAATATTGCACAAAGGGACAGTAATTAGGCCAGTGTGGTTAGATAATGTGGAGCATGGTGGTGGAGAGAAAGGAGGCAAGGCTTGAAAAGGTGAGTAGGGGCCATATCTGAAGGGTTCTGAATGCCACAAAGAGAAAAGCTAGAGGAGCCACTGAAAGGGGTCAAGCATGAGGTGAGGATGTGATCTGCATTAATTCTGCAGTTATCTCTGGGTGTTGATTATGATGGATCTGTACAACTGCAGTTCTGTTTAGGCTGGGAATGATTCCCCTTCATCCGGATTGCGTTTACCATGGCAGCTTATGGTAGCATTTCAAAGGGAAGTCCGTGGTCATTCTGAGAAACTAGTGCAAGACCAGAGCATTAGGGCAAACAGAAGATGCAGGACACCCTCATGAGTTGAGCCCTGAGTGCTTTTAAGAGCCAGCTCTGTCTCCCTATATCCTTATGATTTGAGAGAATGAGTGTAGGAGGAGGGGTTGACAGCTTACTACTCTACAACTGGGGTATTGTTCTGACTGGAGCAGCATGCTGCTAGGCTGGGGCGGGCCTCAGAGAAGGAGGAGCTCTGCACTACCACTGGCTAGGCTGCAGTACAAGCAGTACAAGCAGTCCTGTCCCTCGAGTCCTCTGGATGAGCAGATTCCATGGTCTTAGACAAGTCTATAGTACGTTAAAAAGTCACATGGAGCTTCTGACCAGTGCAGGAAGAGAGTCACAGCACAGACCCCTAGGATTCCTGAGCTTGGCCGTATCATCTATGGCAAAAAATATTACTATTTGAAAAGCAACTGTTGGCAAGCTGATTATGCTCAGTATCTTATTATGTGACAGCAAGTGGTCAGCCTTTATGAGCTTGGCATGTCAGACCCATTAGACGGAGACTCACTGTGAGAAGGAAGTGTTCTGTTTAGTATGAGCTTGAGTTCAGAGGGCACAAATAGCAGGGTGAACAGATGGTGCAAGTCCCATGTTCCCCACCACTCTGGCACTGATGCACTCCTCCGTTCACCGATGTGGTTTCTGTATGACTAACTGATAGAAGAGGAACATCCCTGAGCTTGTTTCATGCAGGAGTTGGTGCATGTGTTGGTGCAAACCCCAAATAACTATGGCACTACCACCTCTTCCACCAGTGGATCCAAAAGGCAATGCTGAGGGAAACCCATATGGAAGGCAGAGCTTCAGTTAGGAACCTGGTCACCCATTCTGTGTGGAGGGAGAAATGTTCAGAGATAAACATAGGCACAGACTTAAGGGCATTGGAGAATTAACGCGTGGTCAGGGGGCTGGAAAGAGCGTGGTTAGAAGACTAAGGTCTGCTGCTGCTGCTAAGTCACTTCAGTCGTGTCCGACTCTGTGCGACCCCAGAGACGGCCTCCCACCAGGCTCCCCCGTCCCTGGGAGTCTCCAGGAAAGAACACTGGAGTGGGTTGCCATGTGCTTCTCCAATGCATGAAAGTGAAAAATGAAAGTGAAGTCGCTCAGTCGTGTCCGACTCTTAGCGACCCCATGGACTGCAACCTACCAGGCTCCTCCGTCCATGGGATTTTCCAGGCAAGAGTACTGGAGTGGGGTGCCATTGCCTTCTCCGGAAGACTAAGGTCTGGATAGTCTATTAAAGAAGCACATGGCTGGGCCTGGGAGGGTAACAAATTGTGAAGGACTTTGTATTGCATAGTGATGCCACTAGAGGATATCCACTGCTAAAGTATCCCTAAGAACCACATGGCCAGCATGTTACTCAGCCCTATCCTTGGCCAACTTACTAGCAATTCGATTACACTGAAACTTTTCCACTTGGAAAAATCAACAATTTATGCTACACAGAATTAACCTATCTTCTAGGTATGGATTTTCCTTTCCTGCCCACAGTGAGCTCATTGGTGTGGCAATCTGAGGGCTTACAGATTATCTAAAAAACTGACAAGGACCCTGCAAAGCATTGCCTTGAATCAGGGGACCCAACCTATGCCAAAAGCGCCATGATGGTGGTCATGGGTTCATGGAATCCACTGGTCATGCTTCACGCCACGCCAACAAGAAATTGCAGGCCTGATGTGATTTGGGGACTGATTTCTTGAAGGCAACAGCTGAAATATCAACTTGAAGTTGATGCCCTTGGGGCTGGGGTGATACCCTTCAGGATATGATATATTGACCCAATACATCTTGACCCATGACTGTTGAGTAGAATAAATGGGTCTTAAAACCTGGGGATGAAAATAGGAATGGCCCTGCCCCCCATCACTTTCAGCGACCCACGTGGGGGAACTTTTGCTTCCTTTCTCTGCAGTTTTAGGCTCTGTGGATCTATAGGTTCTAATTCCCAGAGGGGATTCTTCCTGGAAGGTCACAGTAAGGGTCAAACTAAATTTAAAGCTATGACTGTGACTGGTTACTTTGGATTCCTCCTCCCAGGAGAAATCAGGTGAAAATAGGAATTAAGGGGACGTAAGTGATCACTATATGGAAGTAGGGCTGCTGCTATGTCATGGTGGCAGGTAGGAAAATTTTTACATTCAGATAACTGACTGGCACATTCTTTCCATGTTCAATTCAAACTGTAAATGGGAAGTTAAAGCAGTTTAATCTGATAAAGGCATGATAAGCAGGGGCCTCAGGATGAGGTCTGCACCCTCCATCAGTCAAATCACCTAGATCAGCAGAAGTGCTAGCTGAGGGTGACAGGACTAGAATGGTGGTGGAGGAGGGCTGTGCATTGATGAGTATCAGTTCTGGTTCAGGACTAACTGAGCAGCTGAGACTGTACTTCTTCGAAATAGTTTATCTTTGGTCCCTAGAAATGTTGACCAATCTGACTCCTGGAGAAACTGTGTCTGGAAAGATGAACTTAATATGGGAAAGACAAGGGCTCTGAGCAGTGCAAGAGGCAGATAACATGAGCTACTGGTGGTGCCCTGCCTAGCTTCTCCTAGCTGGGCCAGTGCACCCATCTCCGGCTGTGTTAAGTGTTGGCTGGTAAGGGCTCACAGTTCATTCATTTGCAGAGAAACCTCTCAGGAGATGGGAGGTTATGCATATCTTCACCCTTCAGGGGTGATCTGCAACCAGCGAGTGCCTGATATGTGAGTAGTAGTTGGTGGCATCTGAGTAGGAATTCATGCTTCAAGGCTGCCAGGGGCATTAGGCTGGAGCCTGTCATTAGCTGAAACCACATCTGCCCTGTTCTCCCAAGTCCCTTAGAGATTTCTCCTAAGACTCCACAAGACTCCCTTTTCCTTCTGCTTTTCAGTGATCCAGCCTAGGGCAGGTGGCCAATAGAAGAGGATTTGTTTGGGGGAGCAGGCAGCCCTTTGCTTTAAGCACAGATGGTACTGTGCAGGCTCCCAAGACACTCCTGAAGCATGTGTGTCTGTAGGACACTTGGTCAGACTTCAAGTGAGGCAGCCCTCCTCTTAACACTGACCCTGGGATACAGCCCTGGCCTCACCAAGTAGTTACCTTTAAAAATTCAAACCCAGTAGGGTGGGGGCAAGGGAGCCCTGCTTCCTCCACCTGGCATCTTTTGAAATAATGTGATAGCTCCCTGCGGATGCCTGGCTCTTCATGCACCTCAGGCTACTCCTGTCAGCTTGAAAACAGGAGGGCAGTGGGTAGACAACACCTGGTGAATAAATTTACACGCTGAAATAATGGTTTCCATGTTGGTTCTTCATAATTAACTAAACAGGCCGGAGTTAAGTTTCACGTGTAAAAGAACTTGTGAGGAACTCTTGACAAGAGATGGAGGTTGATGAGGCCAGTGAAGGTTTATAAGAACTTTTTTCCTGCTGAGCCTTTGTTCTGTCTCTTCTCTCTCTGTTTCTCTGTCTCTAGTCCCTCTTCTCCTCCCTTGCCTGCCTCCTGCATCCTTTCCTCTCCTTTTTCCGTCTCTCTGCTCCGAAAACTCTCCTTGGTCCTGTTTGGCTTTTCATGTATCCCTACAATCTTCACTTCTCAGCCTGTGTGAAAAGGAAAATAGTAACATCCAAGATTACATTGATGCTTACATAATTTGACAATTATATCTGCAGATATATCTCTGATCTTGAAGGGGAAAAATGAAAGCTTCTGCTAAGTTTCTAGTAGAAGAGATTTGGAAAATAAATGGGGTGGCAGGTGGTGGGAGCTGAGCCATTCAGGCCCACTGGAGGATGCTCCATCCTTACCTGGAAGAGAGAGCTCAGCCTTCTCGTCAGAACTCTGCAGCCTATTCAAGGTGGTAGGGGAACACGCTGGATAAACTTGCCTTGTTTGTGAAAATAGACCTTGCACTTCTCCCTTAAGAGTCTGCCGTGCTTGCTGATGGAACAGAGGGCTTCCAGCGTCTGGGTCAGATTTTGGCATTTTGAAACTTAACAGCTCACATTGCTGGCTGGGGACATGCTGCTCTCCTGTGTGATTTATTTATAAGAGAAGATGGCCCTGAAAATCCACATTAGAGCAGCTAACTTCTGCCTTTAGGAGATTCTGCCTTTGTGATTCCATGCCAGGTCAGCTGAAAGCATTAGGAGAATTAAGTTTTATTTTTTTTTGTATATTTGCTTTGCTTGACAATTGGAACACTGTTGACACTGGCAGTGATCAGTTATTTGGTTGTCGTGTCATGACCACAAGGCTGAAAACACTGAGATCCGCCTTCGCAGATGCCAGTGAGGCCTTTGAGGCCCTCAGTTCTCTAGTAAAGTCTTTTTGGGGTTCGGCCTCCTTAACTGAATGAGTCTAGTAACAACTTTCTCATTGTGTAAACTCTCTATGCCTGCTGGTTTCTTTTCCAGAGGGGATTTTGTGGGTAATATAACATGGGGTTCTGTAATCTTTGTTCCTGTGGGTTTTTTTTTTTTTTTTTTTTTGACTCTAACATGGGTGGCCTCACTCAGGGTTTTTCTCTGGCGCTGAAGATGTGCTGTTGGCTTCTTCAGGCTGTCCCTGGGTGGTTTGGGGTAGAAGATGGACCTATTTGTGGCACTTGGTCATCTGGTGTCCTCAGTTCCCAGCAAACCCTGCCATATTAAGATGCTGTGGGTGTGGAAGTCCTATTTACTGATAAAACAGAATTACCAAGGATAATTAATGTATCACTTTAGAGATCTAAGTTCCTGAAAATAATGTAGTTTTGAGCACTTAAGGACGTCCCTGGTGGCTCAGACAGTAAAGCGTATGCTTACAATGTGGGAGACCTGGGTTCAATCCCTGGGTCGGGAAGATCTCCTGGAGAAGAAAATGGCAATCCACTCCAGTATTCTTGCCTGGAAAAACCCGATGATGAAGGAGCCTGGTGGGCTACAGTCTGTGGGGTTGCAAAGGGTCAGATGGACACAACTGAGCGACTTCACTTTCTTTGAGCGCTTAAGAGTTGCAGGATCACACAATCTCTTGACCTCCCCTCCATCAGTTTTCTTTGACAGCTCCTTTCATTGGAGAGATTCTCAATCTCATTCTCTAATTCTGATGCATTTAGGAGAGGCGTTACTCAGGAATCAGTCAGATAGAAAGTCTTTCCATAGCCTATCACGGAGCAGCTAGAGGTGCCGCTTCTCCTGTGGCCCCACCAGCAGTACAGCCCTCTCCTCTTCTCTCCTTTCCTCCACGCACCCTGCTCCCCTGTACCCATCATTCACTCAGACACCATCTCCAACTTTTGTTACCCTCTCTGGCCTCTTCTCCCACCATCCCTGTCTCTGCTAAACTTACCTGCTCTTCAAGGTTCAGCTCTCCTCCTGGCGTTTTCCATAAGGACATATGTAAGTGTTCTGGCCCACTTCTCTCTGAATTCCTATTGCTTTTTTAGACAGTTCTACATAATTCAGTGCTTGTCTTGTCTGTTCTCTAACAATTTTACATTAATTTCTTAAAATCTTGTATCTCGTAATAGTAGTGATGATTTATTAGGTACCTGTTAGCACATTAATGCAGAGAAGGCGATGGCACCCCACTCCAGTACTCTTGCCTGGAAAATCCCATGGACTGAAAAGCCTGGTAGGCTACAGTCCATGGGGTCGCGAAGAGTTGGACATGACTGAGCGACTTCACTTTCACTTTTTACTTTCATGCACTGGAGAAGGAAATGGCATCCCACTCCAGTGTTCTTGCCTGGAGAATCCCAGGGACGGCGGAGCCTGGTGGGCTGTCGTCTATGGGGTTGCACAGAGTCGGTCACGACTGAGGCTACTTAGCAGCAGCAGCAGCAGGAGCAGCAGCAGCAGCACGTTAGTGATGTGTATTACCTCCAAGTTTCACAATAACTTTGTCAAGTATGTTTTTATCCCATTTCAGAGTTGAGAAGGTGGAAGCACAGACTGGTTAATAACTTGCCCAGTTAGCAAAGCCAGACTGGGAACCCAGGACTGTCTGATTCTAATTTTTACGCTCTCAACACTTGTCTCAGGCCTGCCTCTCAAGAGTAGACATGGCATTGTGTATTTCTCTCTTAATTTTCACATTATTGAGCATGCAGTTGGGAACAGAGGAGTTAACATAAGTTCCTGAATGGTTCTGTGGTAGGCTTTTTATTTAACATTTTGTATTTTTTGGTATTTTTGTATACAATTTTATTTAATATTTTGTATTTTTTGGTATTTTTGTATACCATTTTATTTAACATTTTTGTATTTTTTGTATTTAAACATGGATGTTTAAGAACTCCTGTTCTGTTTATTTTAATGTTTATTGAGCAGCAGCTCCATGCCAAGCCCTGTGCTTGTTGCTGTTGATACAGCGAAGAGAATGAGTGTGGTTGAGTCTTCATCTTCCAGGTATTTATAAACCAACTGTGTACTCTGGTACATGGTAGGCATACAACTGACTGGTCTACCATATGAAGACTTGCCCTTGGGTCTTATTTCCAAAGTTGGCATGTGGACACAGCCATTTTCTCCTAGCTTCATGTTAAACATGAATTTTCGTGGTGCCTGGCTGGATTCAACTTGTAAGGAAGAGATAAGAAGTAAAAAATCCACATGAATAGAAACTTACGAGAACTTTAACCAACTAAACAGCCACACATGATCGATCTTTTGCATTTTTGAAATGTTTCTCTGTAATGGTATACGTGGTGGGGGTTTGAGGAGTTGACTAGGGAGTCATTTCCAATTTTCTTTAAACAAAATACAGTTTTACTTAAACAAAGTAGAAGTACTAACTACTTTGCGAGGGTAGTACTTTAAGGAATTTTTTGTTCAGTGAAATCTTTATTGATGTTTCAAAATTCCTAAACTTTTTGAACTCTTAGGAAACTTTTTGAATGTTTATGGAATCTTTATTGCTCTGCCTTTTCTGAGAATAAAATGCTGGATATTAGTGAAGCATTTTTTTCCTTAAAATTCAAGGCCTTTAAATTTTCCAAGTGTATTCCTGCATAGATTCTGCATGGTTTGTGATGTTCAGCTATAGAAGTAGAAAGTTATACTCCAACACAAAGTGTTGAAAAGTTTATAGCATATGAAATGAATTTTCCATACAATAGTCTTTAAGATAGGAACTCTTTTAAGGAATTCTGAAATTCAGAATATCTGAACCATACCAACTAAGGGCTACATATTTAATTTATGAAAGCAGTTATTCTATGAAATATTAATTTATCTTTAAATGTTTACACCATTACCTTAGAAAACAAATGGAATAAACACCATCTTTTTAAAAGAATATATGCACACGCACCCACATTTATGTATATATATGTATGTCTATTCCCCGCTTTGAATACATTTTATTTTATAACTTTCACAGAACCTGTTTATTAATTTTTTATTTCCAGCTTTATTGTGGTGTCACTGACATATAACGTTATATAAGTTTAAGGTGTACAGTGTTGATCTGATACCCTTATATACTTAATGCAAAATAATTACCACCATAGCATTAGCTAACACCTTTATTACACCATATCATTAAACATGTCTTTTCTTTGGTGAAAATATTTAAAATATACTCTCTTAGCAACTTGCAAGTACAGTTGCCCCTTGAACAATGTGTGAGTTGGGAGTGCTGACCCTACATGCAGTGGACATCTGAGCAAAACATATGGTCAACTCTCTGTGTATGCAGTTGCTCGACATATACCACAGTTCCTCCATATACACCACGGTTCCTCCACGTCCATGATTCCTCTGTATCTGAGATTCTGCATCTGAAGAGCCAACCAACCTCAGATTGTGTAGCATTGTAATATTTACTATTGAAAAAAATCTGCGTATATGTGGAACCTCATAGTTCAAACTTGTGTTGTTCAGAGGACACTTTTGTGTATAATTTGGAAAACTCAGCAGTGGCCACAGGACTGGAAAAGGTCAGTTTTCATTCCAATCTCTAAGAAAGGCAATGCCATGGAATGCTCAAACTACTGCACATTTGCACTCATCTCACACGCTAGTAAGGTCGTGCTCAAAATTCTCCAAGCCAGGCTTCAACAATACGTGAACCGTGAACTCCCAGATGTTCAAGCTGGTTTTAGAAAAGGCAGAGGCACCAGAGATCAAATTGCCAACATCCGCTGGATCATGGAAAAAGCAAGAGAGTTCCAGAAAAATATCTGTTTCTGCTTTATTGACTATGCCAAAGCCTTTGACTGTGTGGATCACAATACACTGTGGAAAATTCTGAAAGAGATGGGAATACCAGACCACCTGACCTGCCTCTTGAGAAACCTATATGCAGGTCAGGAAGCAACAGTTAGAACTGGACATGGAACAACAGACTGGTTCCAAATAAGAAAAGGAGAACATCAAGGCTGTATATTGTCACCCTGCTTGTTTAACTTATATGCAGAGTACATCATGAGAAACGCTGGGCTGGAAGAAGCACAAGCTGGAATCAAGATTGCCGGCAGAAATCTCAATAACCTCAGATATGCAGATGACACCACCGTTATGGCAGAAAGTGAAGAGGAACTAAAAAGCCTCTTGATGAAAGTGAAAGAGGGGAGTGAAAAAGTTGGCTTAAAGCTCAACATTCAGAAAATGAAGATCATGGCATCCGATCCCATCACTTCATGGGAAATAGATGGGGAAAGAGTGGAAACAGTGTCAGACTTTATTTTTTTGGGCTCCAAAATCACTGCAGATGGTGACTGCAGCCATGAAATTAAAAGACGCTTACTCCTTGGAAGAAAAGTTATGACCAACCTAGATAGCATGTTGAAAAGCAGAGACATTACTTTGCCAACAAAGGTCTGTCAAGTCACGGCTATGGTTTTTCCAGTGGTCATGTATGGATATGAGAGTTGGATTGTGAGGAAAGCTGAGTGCCGAAGAATTGATGCTTTTGAACTGTGGTGTTGGAGGAGACTCTTGAGAGTCCCTTGAACTGCAAGGAAATCCATTCAGTCCATTCTGAAGGAGATCAGCCCTGGGATTTCTTTGGAAGGAATGATGCTAAAGCTGAAACTCCAATACTTTGGCCACCTCATGCGAAGAGTTGACTCATTGGAAAAGACTCTGATGCTGGGAGGGATTGGGGGCAGGAGGAGAAGGGGACGACAGAGGATGAGATGGCTGGATGGCATCACTGACTCGATGGACGTGAGTCTGAGTGAACTCTGGGAGTTGGTGATGGACAGGGAGGCCTGGTGTGCTGCGATTCATGGGGTCGCAAAGAGTCGGACATGACTGAGCGACTGAACTGAACTGAACTGTGTGGGTCTGATATTTATATCACATCTTCTTTATCCATTCATCTGTTGATGAACACTTAGCTTGTTTCCATATCTTGGCTATAGTAAATAATGCTGCAATGAATTTGGGAATGTGGATAACTCTTTGAGATCCTGTTTTTATTTCAGTTCAGTTCAGTCACTCAGTTGTGTCTGACTCTTTGCGACCCCATGAATCGCAGCACGCCAGGCCTCCCTGCCCATCACCATCTCCCGGAGTTCACTCAGACTCACTTCCATCGAGTCCGTGATGCCATCCCGCCATCTCATCCTTGGTCGTCCCCTTCTCCTCCTGCCCCCAATCCCTCCCAGCTTCAGAGTCTTTTCCAATGAGTCAACTCTTCTCATGAGGTGGCCAAAGTACTGGAGCTTCAGCTTTAGCATAATTTCTTCCAAAGAAATCCTAGGGTTGATCTCCTTCAGAATGGACTGGTTGGATCTCCTTGCAGTCCAAGGGACTCTCAAGAGTCTCGTCCAACACCACAGTTCAAAAGCATCAATTCTTCAGCGCTCAGCCTTCTTCACAATCCAACTCTCACATCCATACATGACCACAGAAAAAACCATAGCCTTGACTAGATGGACCTTAGTCGGCAAAGTAATGTCTCTGCTTTTGAATATACTATCTAGGTTGGTCATCACTTTTCTTCCAAGGAGTAAGCGTCTTTTAAATTCATGGCTGCAGTCACCATCTGCAGTTATTTTGGAGCCGAAAAAAATAAATTGGGATATATACCCCAAAGTGTAATTGCAGGATCATGTAATAGTTCTATTTTTTATTTTTTGAGAAACTTTCATACTGTTTTCCCCATGGTTGTACCAATTTACTTTCTCATCAACAGTGTGCAAGTGTTCTCTTTTCTCTGTATCCTACCAACAAGTTATCTCTTGTCTTTTTGATGATAGCCATTCTAAGAGGTGTGAAGTGATACCTCATTGTGCTTTGATTTGTATTTTCTTTATGTTTAGTGATGTTGAGTACCATTTTGTATATACTTATTGGACATCTGTATGGAAAAATGTCTGTTCAGTTCCTCTTCCATTTTTAAATTGTATCATTCTTTTTTTTTTTTTTTTGCCATTGAGTTGTATCAGTTCTTTACATATTTTGGATATTGCCCCTTTATCAGATATATTATTTGCACATATTTTCTCCTGTTCTTCAGGTTGCCTTTTCATTTTGTTGATGCTTTCCTTTGCTGTGCAAAAACTTTTTAGTTTGATGTATTCCCACTTATTGACTTTTCATTTTTTTGCTCATGCTTTTGATGCCATATACAAACAATCATTGTCAAGACTAATGTTGAGGAATTTTTCCCTGTTTTCTTCTAGGAGTTTTACAATTTCGGTGCTTATACTTAAATCTTTAATCCATTTCAAGTTAAATTTTGTGAGTTGTATAGATAGGGGTCCAGTTTCATTTTTCTGTGTGTTGCTGTCTGGTTTCCCCAATGCCATTTATTAAAGAGACCATCCTGTGCTCATTGAGTATTCTTGGCTCCCGTGTCAAATATTAGTTGACTGTGTAAACACAGTTTCATTTCTTACCTCTCAGTTCTCTTCCATTGGGGAGACTATATATATTTTGAATATAACATAGTACCCCTGTGAGTTCTTTATGGCATATAGATGTATGTAGAATGTATAAACCATGATGGACTTAATTAAGAGACATACTAAGTGGTAATATTTTATTTTTCTGTCATTTGTATATCATCACCCACAAAATTTTATGATGTGATTCTGTTCACTCGTTTTGGCTTCTGGCTTGCTGCCACCAAGATTTTCCTTCTAAATTTGCCCTCTTTTATTGAGTTGAAAGATTTTTCCCTCTCACTTACCCTCGCCTGGGTATCCGTGTAAGAAATTTGCTGTCATGCCTTGAAAAATGCCTATAGCACAGACATATGCAAAGTATTACCACTCTGCTTTAATCACCACAGTAGAGTCACTCCATGAATAATTTGAGCCACAACATCCTGTTGAAAACCAGGACCTCTGGGTTGTGAGTCATCTGTTTTTTCTGTGGCAGGTGTTGGGGTCAGAGCACTTTGGATCTTTACTGTGGTTTGTAGAAAGGACAGTTAGCCTTAGAAGTCCCAAAGCTACTGCAGTCAGTGGACTTCATTAGACAAGTACTCGTACTGGACTAGAGAGTTTGTCTTTCTCCCTTCAGACCTGGCATGTAGGCTCTTTCTATAGTATTCATGTGGAAGCAACTGTTGATGAATTCTTGTCTCTCAGAGCTGGACCTTTAACCTGAATCACAAAACCAGCAAGCATTTTAACATGCATCTAAACCTGTCAAGGTCTGTTTTATGCTGAGCCAGGTATGGACAGAGGTTGGAAAGGCCTGTGCTCTTGCCATCTAGTTCCCACATTTGATTTGGTTCAATCTTGTGGATAGTTACATTTAACAATTGTCATATTGAAGGTAAGTGGGGAAAAGGTCTATAGTGTCATATCATTGTTTGAGAGAAAGGCGATATGAGTACCTGAAATATTGATTTGAAAATGATATAACGGTGGCTGAAAAATATCTGTTACTTCATTTGTTTCTTTTCTAATTTACCCATTCATTCAAACCTTTCTGATTAGTAGCAATGAGGAAGCTTGTGATAAGATACAGTGCTAATTTGTAAGTGGCATATTGATTTTTTATGTATAGATACCTCAAAATTCTGAGACTGCTTAAAATTTCTCCCTGAAAATATAAAATCTGTGTGAATATAATGAAGGGTGATTTCTTGAAATGCCATTTTTTTTGGTCTTTCTGTTTAGTTAGGAGATTGAAGAAAAGTGGAAAAGCAGCGATTCCGCACTCTTGCAGCTATGGGCAGTGTCTATATTCTGGCCTTCTTTGTCTCCAGAGAATTAGTTATTTCCTTGGATTTCTGTGGTTAGCAAAAGAAAGCCCCTTTAAGTCTTTGTTGGGAAGCCCTAGGACTTCTAAGGGAGGAGGCTGGAATTTCCTGTGATGTGGTGAACAAGAAGCTCTAAATGCTGAACTGGACCCTTTCCTGTGCCCACTGATGGGGCATGACAGTATGAATGTCCAGGATGGAACACCAAGTAATACTTGTCCACAGGCAAAGGGTCTGGAGTATAAAGATGGGAGATACTTCAAGCACAACAGCTACTACCTTCAGATGGACTGTGCTTGCTTAGACAAGGGGCCTCTCAGGGTGACCACCAAGATGCATCTTCAAGCAGCAGAGCACCTTCTCCACGTTTCCAAGACTATGTAAACCTCTACATGGTCCTAGGATCCCAAAGATGAGGGAAGAGTCCTCAACAAATTTAAGACAATTGGTGTTTGCGCTCATACTGCTAGGCATGGTCGTAGCTAGCTTTGTTTGGATTTAGAATAGTGTTCCTGTATCTTTACTGTGTGTGTGTGTTTGTATTAAATGGGATCTTATTAAAATGAAGATTCTGACTTAGTAGGTCTGAGATAGGGCCTGAAATCCTGTGATAGTAATTATTAGTAGTTCCCAGGTGACACAAATGCCACTGGTTTATGTATCACCTTTGAGTAGCAAAGTGTAGAAGAATAATCTTGGTCAGTTTTCCACATTGGACAACTTAGGAACAAACTTATATGTACATACATCCACACATGTTCATGCAGATATACTAGCATGGTATATGCATATGTATCTATGTATTTTCAATAGAGCATACTGACCTTTAACCAAATGGCAAGCTGTGGAACCACCTGCTTCAGAACTAAACTCTTTGATGTGTGTGTTAAGGGTGCAGATCCCCGATTCCACCCTGGGCTTGACGCATCAGGATCTGGCAGAGCCTCCTGTCAATCATAACTACAAGTTGAGAAACTTTGGCTAGACTCGTGGATTCTCAATCTGGTTGTACCTTAAAGTTATGTTCAGAATCCTCTAAGAATCCTTGTCTTTATTTCTAGAGACTCTGATCGAATTTTTCTAGGGTGGGGTCTGGGCTTTAGGTGTTTTAAAGCTCTCCTGATAGTGGGACTATGTAGTCAAGATTGAGATCCACAAAGAGGTCAAAAGCTGTGCAGCTGGAGTCCGTCTTTACTGTGAGGCTTGGCAGGTGTGTTTCCTGGCAGGGTGACCTGTAATAGCCACTTAACCTTTTAATCTCAGTTTCCTCATCCATAAATGTGGACTTGATAATGAGAACCTCACAGATGAGAGGGTGCAGGACAAATATTTGGTTATAGTGCCTTGCACATGGTAAACAGTAAGTAAAAGCCTTTATAATTCCATTTCTACTTATATTCATGCATATGCATGAATTCTTTTATGAAGGATTTATTAAGAAACATCACACTTCAGTCTGTGTCCAGTTTTTCACAAAACCAGAATTATTAATATTTGAATTTGTTGTTAGTGTTCATGTATTTTATGGTAGAGTTAGTCACTGCTTTACTTCTTTCACATTTGTCGGTTGAAAGCAATTCATACTCACTATAAAAATTTTCGGAAAACTTAGGAAAAAGGAAAGTCCAATTCACCCATACTCCTTTTACCTGAGGTCAACTATTATTGTCTTTCATTTATTTCCTTCTCATATTTTTGAATATACATATAGAATAATATGCATAAATAGTAAAGCTTGATATATGTGAATATTATAAAATTGGAATCATTACTATATATAATTTGTACCATGTGTTTTTAACATTAATATTTTGTCATAAATATTTACCTATGCTATTAAATATTCTTCAAAAATATGGCTTTTAATTTCTACCTGATATTCTGTTACAGGGCTGTACTATAATTTACTGAATCTTTTCCGTATTGTGGGATTATAATTGAGTGATAAATATTTTTGTACATAAATCTTTTACTACATCTATCATTTACTTAGGATAGATTTCTGGAAGTGGTATTATTGATTCAAAAGTATGAACACTTTTATGGCTCTTAATGCCTATTGCCAAATAGCTTTCCAAGTTAAATTTCCAATAGCAATATATAAAAATACTTGCTTTTCTCACTCCTACTGGTATTATACATTACCCTTAAAAATATTATTACCATGTGATAGGAATTTTAATTTGTATTTTAAAAAGTTGAGCATGGTTTCCATTTTTCAAATGCTTAGCATCTGCCAGTTCTTTGTTCTTTTATGAATTTTCTGCTCATGTTCTTTGCCTTCTTTTTCTATTGACCTACTAGCATTGATCTTGTTGATTTGTGATTTTTTCACTTAGTATAGATGTTCATCCAGTTTTTACTAATTAATCATTTAACGTTTTTTACTTAGATTCTTTTTTTGTCACAGAAGTTAAAAAAATCATTGTATTCAAATATGCCAATACCTACTTTGTGATTTGAGTAATTGTTTTATAGTGTAAATGGCTTTTCTAAACCTCAGACCTGTTAAACAGCTTCCTATGTTTTCTTGGGTATATTTTAAGAAGTATGTTACTCTTTTAGCTGTTACAAATGTTGTTTTGGCATATGATATAAGACATGATTCTGACTCTGAGCTGACTGGCAGAGAACCAAGCTCTGAATCTGGAGGTTTGCATGGATCTCATAGGATGGGCTGCAGAAACTCTCTCCTTTATTTTTGAATTATTTGGCATAGAGCTAATGGAGAAGGGAGTGATTTTGTTTTAATCCTGATATGGGATTATTTATGACTTTCTCTTCTTGCCCCACCTTATTTGCTAGGAGTGTGTATTAGAAAAGATTGTCAATTATATTGTTTAAATTTGGTTTATAAATATCTAGGGCTTCCCCGGGGGCTCAGCAGTAAAGAATCCACCTGCAATACAGGAGATGCGGGAGACCCAGGTTCGATCCCTGAGTGGGGAGGATCCCCTGGAGGAGGGCATGACAACCTCTCTAGTATTCTTGCTTGGAGAATCCCATGGACAGTGGAGCCAGGCGGGCCACAGTAACATGGGGGTCTCAAAGAGTCGGACATAACTGAAGCGACTGAGCACGCTCGCATAAGTATCTAATTTCACCATACTATGTTTGAAGAATGTGGCTTATATTTTTAAGACTTCTATGTATCTTGTCATGTAACAAAATAATTGTCTCACTTCTTTTGTTTTTAGCATAGTTGAATGAATCAGAGAGTTCGGTAGAGCTTGTTATGAAGAGCAGCAGCGACCCTCTGGCCCCAAATTTCTGTCATCTCTGCCTTCTCAGAGGTCAGTTGTTCCAGCTCTTAGAAGTAAGTTCGAAGAGAATCTACTCAATGTCTTCACAAGACGTACTTGTATTGCTGGTTCTCACAATGGAGGGGGAGGATTTATCCTTCTGATTTCTCCGGCACACAGATGTGCTCAGGGACCTCACCCCACATGGACACGAATATCACACTCTTTTCATTCCCCTCTGGTATATTTTCATATTTATGGGGCAACTTTGGTTTTGTTTCTATTCAGTGCTTATATTCTCAATATCCATCAATACAATTCACAGCCAAGGAGCACTTGGATGGAGCTTATTGGTTGTTGATGTTGCTGTATTTTGAGCTGACTGGGCTGTTTTACTGTTGTTAAGTCTCTTTTTGGACTGGTCAGGTACACTAGATAAAGCTTTTCTAATTTCCTGCTTGGAGGAGGTATAAAATCTTATTGCTGGAATTTTGGGAACTGCTCAAAGAAGGAGAGATAGGTGGTGTTCAGAATGTTCTCAATCCCTTTCCTTTGAGAATGGCTCAGTACACGTGTTCTCACCTGTATCTGATGCCTCCTTGTCCAGGACGTTCTGTTGTGCTCTCTCTAGAGCTATAACTTCCAGTATTATGAATGGGTTGGGGACGCTTGAGAGGAGGGGGGGCAGTTGTCTGACCACACGAAGTCATGGAGAGGACTTGGGGATCTCCTTACTTCTTAAACAGACTCACACAAATCCTTCTTTCATCTGACTCTCACTCCCATTTACAGAGATACCTGGTGCAGCCAGTTTGGGAGTCTTTTGGGTGTTCTTCAGGGTAAATTGGGTTTTTCATGGTTTTTCCCACTATCAGCTTAGTATTTTGCTTTCTTGTGTCTGCTAAGTCAGTTACCATGGGTCATCTGCTTTCTAGCTTCCAGAATTAGGTGGTGGTTGTCTTTTCTCTTGCTCTTTACTCTAATGGGCTATATCTTTATAAAAATCCTTCAGTTGTCATTTTGTGGAGAATCTTGGGGGCAGTATATGCAAATACAAGCACTCACTTTGCTTTCTTTACCTAGAAGCCCTTTTTTTCTTTATTAAAGAAAACTTGTGTTCATTTTAGAAAAATTAGAAAATACAAGGTAGACAAAATATTTAAAAATCACTCAATCTCACTTTCTAGTCATACCCTTTGTTAATACCATTTTGATATATAGATTTTAAGATACAGTTTTTGAATATATTTATAAAGAAATGAGTTTATTATATGCAGACTTCTGGTAACATCTTTCAAGATCATCTTAAGCTGGTAATAATATAAATTTACTTAATTCTTCATAATATTCTTTTCATATTTTCATAATATTCTTAATTGAAAAGACTAAAAAAGATTATCTAGATAATTTTTTAAATATGGTTACAATGCTGAATACAGATAATTGTGGCAAAGAAAGATATGTTAAAAATAATAGTCTCAAATACAATTATATTTGAGCTTTTAGCTACCATCTTATATTAGAGCTTAAGAAAGGAAGTAGAGGACTGTGAAGTCTTAACCTGGCAAATCTTTGTTTTAGATAAAGAGATGTCAAGAAATTCCATTTTATTCTTGAATTTGAGAATTAGAAAATGTAAGTAAAAAATTTTTGTCAAACACAACATGGGAAAAAAAAGAAACAGCCACGAAGCAAATACATTACAAGTTCAGTTCAGTTCAGTCGCTCAGTTGTGTCCAACTCTTTGCGAACCCATGAACCACAGCACGTCAGTCCTCCCTGTCCATCACTAACTCCCTGAGTCCACCCAAACCCATGTCCGCTGTGTCGGTGATACCATCTAACCATCTCATCCTCTGTCATCCCCTTCTCCTCCTGCCCTCAATCTTTCCCAGCATCAGGGTCTTTTGAGTCAGCTCTCCGCATTAGGTAGCCAAAATATTGGAGTTTCAGCTTCAACATCAGTCCCTCCAGTGAACACCCAGGACTGATCTCCTTTAGGATGGACTGGTTGGATCTCCTTGCAGTCCAAGGGACTCTCAAGAGTCTTCTCCAACACCACAGTTCAAAAGCATCAATTCTTCGGCACTCAGCTTTCTTTATAGTCCAACTCTTACATCCATACATGACTACTGAAAAAACCATAGCCTTGACTAGATGGACCTTTGTAGGCAAAGTAATATCTCTGCTTTTTAATATGCTGTCTAGGTTGGTCATAACTTTCCTTCCAAGGAATAAGTGTCTTTTATTTTTATTTATTTATTTATTTATTTGGCTGCAGTCACCATCTGCAGTGATTTTGGAGCCCCCCAAAATAAAGTCTGACACTGTTTCTACTGTTTCCCCATCTATTTCCCATGAAGTGATGGGACTGGATGCCATGATCTTCATTTTCGGAATGTTGAGCTTTAAGCCAACTTTTTCACTCTCCTCTTTCACTTTCATCAAGAGGCTTTTTAGTTCCTCTTCACTTTCTGCCATAAGGGTGTCATCTGCATATCTGAGGTTATTGATATTTCTCCTGGCAATCTTGATTCCAGCTTGTGCTTCTTCCAGCCCAGCATTTCTCATGATGTACTCTGCATATAAGTTAAAGAAGCAGGGTGACAATATATAGCCTTGATGTACTCCTTTTCCTATTTGGAACCAGTCTGTTGTTCCATGTCCAGTTCTAACTGTTGCTTCCTGACCTGCATATAGGTTTCTCAAGAGGCAGGTCGGGTAGCCTGGTGTTACAAGGGAAAAACACTCATGAAAAGACTCATGCAAAATTTTCTTTTACCTTTTGTAATTTCCTTTCAATCTCTTGCAAGTTAGTTAAATTGATTGGATCATACTACCAATCATGGTAAAAGCCAATTTTCTTATTCTAAATGTGTTTCATGTAGGAATGACTCCAGTCAATTGTTTCTTTAAAAAATGCAATTTCTCCAAAGATCTCTGTAAAAATGTGGATGGCTAGCAGCTCAAAGATATTCATAAAGAATGGAACAACAGATTAGAATATACACCTTTTTCATTGTGGGTCAACTGAATTTTATTATGTATTTAAAAGTGGACACCAATTATTGTGCATTTGTTTGCAAGGCATTAAAATGTATATATGTATATACACATACATATATATATATATATATACATACATATATATATATATTCATATATATGTGTGTCTCTGTATGGGCTTCCCAGGTGATGCAGTGGCAAAGAATCCGTCTGACAGTGCAGGAAACACGGGTTCAATCTCTGGGTTGGGAAGATCCGCTGGATAAAGAAATGGCAGTCCACTCCAATATTCTTGCCTGGGAAATCCCATGGACAGAGAAGTCTTTTGGGCTATAGGCCATGGGGATCATGAAGAGTCAGACCCGACTTGAGTGACTAACAGTGACAACAACAACGTTTTCTATGTCAATGTGTGTATATATATATACACACACACATATATATATATGTTTAGTTGCTCAGTATACATATATATATATATACATACACACTCATTTACATACACATATGCATACGTATAAACACATATCATCTCTAATCTTTCCAATGATAAGTGCAGAGCATGCACTATCCAGTTTATTTAGTACATAGGAAAGGGAAGGCTTGAAGAGGTTAAGTAGTTTGTCTATGTTTACTTAGCCCATATGCAACAGATAATAGACTCAAACCCAGGTCTTATATTCTGTGCTCCTCTACAAGGTGGTACCTTAGATTAAAGATCCATATATTTTTCCCAATTGAAGTATTAAACTATGCCCCAGTGTAATTCTCCCTCCAGGTGCTAATATTTGGAAAACTGTCTGTCAAGTTCTTCTAAGTAAGTATTCCAATGATTGAAAAAGTTTTAGGTGGTGCTATCTTGAGAGATGCTAAATACATCTTTCTGACAGCCTTTAACCTACTGATTGTGTTTCAAATTGTTGGAGGGGCGTGTCATGTACCCAGTTTTACAAACTTAACTGTGCAACCCTTTTTGTTTCTGATACACGTGAAATCGACTCTCTTGGAATCCTTATTTGGGACATTATGTTTCAGTGACCACCATACATTGCACTACAGGAGCTAATGTACCGAGTTTTGTAACTTCTTTCCTCTTTATGAAGGACAGACAAGAAGGGTGGGAAAGAAGGAGAAAAAGAAGAAAAGAGAAGAGAGGGAGCTTTAATCATAGGCAGTGTCCTCTTTGCAGTCATTAGGTTATATCATTCAAAGAGATTTTCTGTAGTTTTGAAAATTACGACAGACAGATAATAAAAGCTTTCATGAGTGAGAGAGTATGTTTTATCTGTCTTTACATCCATGGTGCCTAACACAACTTGTCACCGAGTTGGTTGTTCAATAAATTGATGATCCGGAGAATGAATGAGTGAACAGAAGTGAGAAGTCTGAGGTCTGGAAGTCCCGGGTGAGCTTGGGTGTCCCCCTTGATCTCTCTGCTCCACCTGGGTGAAATGGAGATGGATCCTTCGTTTCAGGGTGTTATAAGGATAGCATAGACCGTGAAGTCCTTACAGCACCATCTAGAACAGACTAACAGCCTGCTGCACTGCTCGGTGACCATCCTGTTCTCTTTCAGGTGAATATTTTGTACTTCATACAATACTGGCATTTTGTTTCAGAATTCCTCTTTCTTAGAGACATTAAAGGTGAGGAAAACAGATATCTAAAGATTTTTGTATTCTTAATATTCAGTCATCTTCTGAACCTCTCAAGGATGTTTTCCTTCAAATAAGTAGTCTCCTGGTATAAACTTTTTTTTTTTTTTTTGCACAAGATAATGGGCTGTCTAGACTTAATTCTGAGTGTTGATTGAGGCTGCAGAATGTTCACATTTCTCTTCAGTATAAATATGGAAGTTGTTTTTAATAACTCTCACTCAGATGGTAATCAGCAAAGAAACTCTGTGTGATGTTTGGGTAGGAAAGAGGAAAATTAACATATAAAAAATCATGGGTCCTTCATTACATGGGGCACCAAAGGAACCCCTTGGGAAGAGACAGTCAGGAAACAGTAGGAGGTGGGACGAGGCTCGTGTTACTAGCTCATAACTATCATGATTTATTTCTAAAAATTAACAGAATCTATGCAGATACTGAATCTAACATTTTCATTCCACCATGTTTTTTCTTTCTTCCTCCTCTGCCTCTGTTCTCAGCCATGGTCAAGTTATGAATGACTGAAACTTAGCTGACTTTACCTTCTGCCATTTACTTAACATTCTGAAAGAAAACAGAGGGAAGTGGTCAAGAAAACCCCTAGTAATTCTGCAATGATTTTTTTCCTTTTTCCTCCTCATCTGTGGAATAATTCTGTTCACCTTGAGTTTGTGTGTGTGATGTGTGTGATGGCACACACAAAAGGAAAATGCCTTTCAGAAAAGACCAGAGTGTCTGATTTCCCAACCTGATAAGTCTTACCAATAGAAAGAGGAGAAAGAGAGTTAATTTTAGGGGCTGAATGTAAACACTTTTTGTTGCCTCTGTGGCCTTGCAGTCTGAAATACTGCACTATTGGATTTCTCAAATTTCTGTGCACTTCTTAGTTAGATTTTTGAGCTGATGGTGTGCTGATGTCTCTCTTACCAGTAACAGCAAAACCAGCTCTATGTATATGCTTCTTTCATCTGTGTGGATGGATTGCTTTCTTCCAAAAGGCTTTAGCTGGAGGTGGCTGTGATCTTGAGTCACTGTTTTCATTCTTTTTCATAGGAGAGTTAGGGTAGGGTCCTTGTCTGAGAACAAGTCTGTTCTTTAAGCTGTGATGAGCTACACAGCACATACATTTAATACGTTTAGGGATATCTACATGTGGTTGGTGTTTAGCTAATTAATTGTGTTTGGATAAAGGCTGGACTCTCTTCTTTCTCTTCTCCATGTTTCTATCAAATGGCCTCCCCTTTTTTATTACTGCGTCTCTTGTTTCTGCCCAGAGATCTTCCTTTCTTTCAGTACTGCTTACTGACCCACCTCCGTCATGGACAAGCTTTGGAAGTCACCAGTTCGGTGCTAGGGAATATGAGGGGCTTGGCAGATCTAGGCTCCTCTTTAAGGATGAGTGTGGTGGAAAGACTCCGGGGCTGGGAGTCAGAGACCTGATTCTTTCACTTACTGGCTCTGACCACTGAGCAAGCCTTAGAGCTAATGCTTCTTTTTATAATCTGTAAAGCGAGGTAGCAATATATGGATACATGGTTTCATGAGTTTCAAAATAATAATAATAATAATAATAATAATAATAATGGCTATAAAGAACTTCCCACGGGAGAAAGCCCTGGGCTTCTATAGCTATTGTGGCTTAAAAGGAAATATGTCCCTGCTCAGGTTCTTTTTCCACATCGCACCAATCCTCCACTTTCTTCTGCCTGTAAAGTCCTTTCTACCATCAGGGCCCCTGTTGGTTCTATCTACTTCATAATGCTTTCCCTGGTGCTTTGACCAGTTGGTCTCTCAGTGTTCAAATTCCCTGTAAGCTTTACTGACAGAAGTTTTTTTTTTTTTTTAATCACTTGAACAAATACAGCTTTGTGTTTGGTTTAACTTTTCTGCTTGTAACACAATAAATTGATCCTACTTCTGACCAGTCCCAGCAATGTCATATTCAGAAAATATTCAATACATAAATCTGACATCTAAAATAAACATCCATTAAATCTTAAAAAATTTTTTTTTGATGTGAGCTATTTTTAAAGAAGTCTTTATTGAATTTGTTACAATATTGCTTCTCTTTTATGCTTTGGTTTTTTGTTTTTTGTTTTTTACCTTGAGGCATGTGGAATCTTAGTTCCCTGGACCAGGAGTTGAATCCACACCTCCTGTGCTGGAAAGTGAAATCCTCATCACTGTATCACCAGGGAAGTTCTCATTAAATCTTAACTGTAACTTTTCTACAAACAGCAAAGGACATGACATTGCATGATGCTCATCACAGCATCATGGTTACTCTGCTCCCTTTTCCAGACTCTGTGCCCCATGCTGACTCCTGTTCCATCAGTTCCTTTCTTCTATCCTTCAGGGTATTTTTCTCCTTCAGTGAGTAGCTCTCTAATGTTTCTAACATATATTAAATTTGGCATTCTGGCCATTTAGAAAGAAGAGAATCTGTTCGAATTTTTCACAGTGACTTCTTAGTACAAAAGTATACTAAGCATGTGGTAGGTATGCCTTCAGTGATTGTGGTATTGAATCTGTCCTGTAATAACCGTGTGGCTTTTGTGATAAAGTCAGATTGGTGGTGGGTGCCACAGTTTTTGGATCTCACAGTGACTTCCGGGGCTGGGAATGGCTGTGTTAGAGGCTGGAGAAGTATAAGAAACAAGAGTCTTCCTGCCATGACCATCTCTGTGTTTGCAACTTGTCAGCTGGTCAAGGCCTCTTGCCCACTGTGGAGTCAGTGGCTGGTGGGGTGTAGGAATCGGGTCCAGCAGCCTTGATCTGCTGTCTCTTCCTCCTCCTCCTTGGCCAGTCTCCACTGCAGCTCACCCAGTTGGCCAAGTGATCAGGGTTCGCACAGTCACTTTTTCTGGGGAGAGGAGCCTCCTGAGCACATCTCCCACAAAATGGGTGTTACTGCCCAGCCAGCTATTGGACCACGTTACATTTGTAAAGAATTCCCAGTTTGCAAGCCAACTTCACATATGTTGGTATGATTTAATACTCCAGATTACCATGGAAAGCAGACATTTAGGGCTCTGAAATCCCTCTTTCCTAGATGAGAGAAGGGAAACAGGTATACAAGATTTCCTCTGTCTTTTACCAGCCAGAGGCTGCCTTTCTGCAGCCCTCTCCAGTATATTCCGGTTCCAATTCTTTAGTTTACCTCGTGCTTAACTTTTTTTTTTTTTCTCTTTACTAGTTTCATTGGTGCCACGGCTCATGCTTTCTTCTACCCTTTAGGATTTGTCAGCATGGGTCTGTCTTACCTGTATATTTTCTGGGCAAAATCCTATCAGTCTAATCTTAGGGAAGGGAATGCAGAAGAACTCTGAATTTATTATGTACAATGCTTCCTCTCAATGGTGTTGACAACCGCATACCTATTAGAAGCCAGTCTTGGGAGCACAGATGGTAGCCAGAGAAATGAAGATCGCTTGGAAAGAGTCTCTTCTTTGACATGTGACAAGACGAAAGGCACACCTGGACTTTTATGGGGGAAGGAAATGAAAGGGAAATGATTTCAGGAAAGATGCAGCTTTAACTAGCTCCTCCCAGTCCACGTGGGTTAACTCTTAAATGCAAGTCCTGCACTGTCTACCTGTGGTTTTATGAACATCATCTGGTTAAGAGACTCAAACCTGCCCTTTAATAAGTTAAGCAAACCTGTCACTGGGTTCCAGCTGTATTTTACTGTTTTCACTCTTCGGATCTGTATTTCTAGATTTGAATCATGAAAAATGGATGGTTCCTTGAAGTCACAGGTCACAAGCTGGTAGGCTTTGGGCTTCATTTAACCTGCAGATGTGTTTTATTTAGCTTATTCAGAATTTTTAAAAAAGAGAGGAAAGAAAGGAGTTAGTTTCCAGCATTTGCAGATTGCGACATTTTGGGTAAAATTGTAGTTTTAGCCTCTTTAGAAAATTAGTTTCTCTGGGGCCTTTGGGATCGAATAATTATTACACATCAGTGTTTGGTTGGAGCCAATGAGGGCCCTGTGGGCAGTCACCTGTCTCCGTACTGCTGGGCTGCCTCTCTCATATATGGCCCTTACCAAGCCCCTGGACATTTTGAGTTTCCCACCCCTCCCCTAAAAGTCACTCTGCCTCAAAACTCTTTTATTTAAGTTTGGCATCAGGCAACATAGAGACATAATTTGAAGCTGAGGGACAGAGGGAAGGAAGAAGAAGAAGGCTGCCCAGGGAATCTCTTTAGGTTTCTCTTTTCTTTTTTCCATTCCTCCTCTTCTCTCTCATAGGTAACTTAATTCAGACCAGAATATTACAGTGTACATTAGAAGCAAGCCAGGTTTGTCCCAGGAATGATAGGCTATGACAGAGGTTCTCAATGCTGATTGCACACTAAATTCTATACAGACATTTAGAACATGCTGGATTCTGGGCTTCACTTTGGACCAATCAAATTAGTCTCTGAGAGTGGGACCTGGACATCAGTAATTTTGAAAGCTCCCTAAGTGCATTGGTAGTTGAAAACTCTTGGGTTAGACCTTAGAGGAAGTTTGTAGAGTCTTTCAGGTCTTTGAACTTAAGAATGCTCTTTACCATTTTGCTAGGCAGATGCAGAGATGCTTCTCAGATAATGAACATTGTTAAGTATCTGCGTGCATCTATGCGTTCTCCTCACTACTTCCCAGAGTTCCTGGGAAGATTGAGGGCGGGTTTCTTCTCCATCAATATAAGGGGTACAGTCCAACATCTAGTCTCCCGCCACAGTGAAACTGGTATGTGTAGCAGCAAATGTCATTTGTTTTCACTATCCAGTGGCCAACTACTCCAAGTTCATGACACTTTTTCAAAGCACTAAGGATTCTTTAACTCACACACAAACTGCCAGTAGAATAATAACAAGAATATGTTATCTTCTTCACTCAGTAAAGTATTAGAGCAAAACCAAACATTCTTTTCTAGCTTCAAAACAGATCTTAGCAATACAGACTGGAAAATTTTACAGTTATTTATAGGGAAGTAGGATTAGCAGACAGGGCTTGTCTTTCTGGCACCAATTCTAGCTGGTTTTCAAATGCTACTTTTCCCTCCATGGGTCAGAGCCACATGTGCGAGTAATTCTCAATAAGATGAATAACTGATATGTAGCTAATGGGTACCTCCTGCAAGGGTGGATGGTTTACCTCAGACGTTCCTAATCCTGGCTGATCCTTCTTATTTCCTCAGACACTTAAGAAAAAGATAGATATTCTGTGGCCCATCTCATACTGCACCAAACTTTCTGAGAGTGTGAGGCCTGGGCATCTGTGTTTTTAAAAAGAACCACCCCTGCTCATCCCTAGTATGTCTACTCATATAATACCGGCAGAATTGTAAATGGAAGACCTTTGTTTGAAAAGCCCACTTGATTCTATCAGTCAAGATATAAAATACACTTCCCTTTGAGCTGGCAATTCTACTTCATCCTGTGGCTGTATTTGCACAAGTATCAAATATATCTGCAAATCTGTGATAGCAGAAAGCTGGAAACAACCTAAATATTTGTTAAAGTGGAGATGGCTAAATAAATGAAAATATATCTGCACAGTGAAATACTACTTAATTAAAAATAATAAGTTAGATCACTGTGTGTTGATATGGAAAAATATTCATGTATATTTTAAGTGAAGAAAGTTGCAGAATAATTTGATTAGTGTGATTCCCTCTATGGGTGTCTATGTATATTGGTGTGTGTGTGTTTGCATACACATAAACACATACGTATACATATTCAAACATACAGATGTACACATGCACATTTATATACATCCCTACATCTAGTTAGTTAACTTCTGGAAGGATATGCTGTTAACCATTTGAATTATTTGAGTGTGTTTCCTCAGCCTTTCAGTGTTGATCAGACATGTCTGAGAACCAGTGAGTCTAGCTGCTAATGTTGGATTCTTAGGCCAAGCCCATGATCCTTGGAACCTCCCAAAAGATAGTCTGTGACTGTTCCTAGTTAACTGAGGACAGAGCCACCGCTCTGGTCCTGTTAAGGCAGAAAAGCACCTGGATTGGTTTGGGGATCACCATGAATGATGGGTGACAGTTTGTCAGGTGACAGTTCCTCATAATTTCTTCTCCTTTATTTCACGGATGAATCAAATTCAGAAATAAGTTTTTAGAATCAAAGGGGTGATCTTGCTTTCCTAGTAGAAATAATATTTAAATGACTTTGACCTTTGAATCTTACTTCATGGGTTCATTAGAAGAACTTCTTTTTTACCTTTAATCAGTATAAAGAGGACTTTTATGACGATGATAATTCATTTTAACCCCTTGTTTAATTTCAAGAAAGCAGGGAGTTGGGGAAGGTCCTTATACTTGTTAGTATGTAGGACTTCAGAGGATGGGGCACAAACATAATTTCTCCCTGAAATGAAAGGACTCTTTCCTTGATCTGCTATCTAACTTCTCCTTCCTTTCCTCATTTCCAGTTAGCTGGACATCACATGCAAGGGGCATGAAAGAAAAAAGTGAAAAAACACTTAAGTACCAGGCATTGTGCTTCATAGAAATTGTTTTATCACTTGCCTGAATAACCCTACAAAGAGATATTATTCTCCTTTCAGAATTGAGAAAATATATTGAGAGGATTTTGTGTTGTCCAAGATCTCATGCAGTTGGCAAATGTTGGAACTAGTGTTGGGCTTCTATATACCTAGATCTCTTCTGGTGCCTCTAGCAAGCAAACCCCAAGCTAATAACTTTTATAATAATATTATCTTGGATATTAAAACAATGCAGGAGTCACTTTATCAAGATTGGAAAATGCTGATAGCATCCTAAAGTGCTAATAACATTTTTGCAATCAAATTCCCAAATAACCCTTTTTGTATAGGTCTTTCTTACATTGTGTGGAATGGCAGCAGAATACTATTTTTGGTATTTTCCCCAGTGCTTTTCCCCCAAGGATTTTATCCCTTTGACTCTTTTCCGGTTCAGCCATGTGGACTGAAAGTATTGGTTGCCTTAGGGCAGAACCATTATGATAGCAATCATACAATCTATATTAGTTTGCTAAGGCTGCCATAACCAAGGATCACAAATGGAATGGCTTCGTTAACACAGTTTTGTTGTCTCACCGTTCTGGTTTCTGGAAGTCCAAGATTTGAGTGTTGATAGGATTGGTTCCTTCTGTGGGCTCTGTTCCAGGCGTCACCCCCTGCTTCTGGGGGTTGGCTGGCAGTCTTTCATCTTCCTGGCTTGTGGGTACATTATCTTCACATGGCGTTCTTCCTGTGTTTGTGCTTCTGTGTTCAAATTCCCCTATTTTATAAGGATCCCTTTACACTGAATTTAGGGCTCACCCACTCTAGTATTAGCTCATCTTAACCAAGTACATCTCCAACAACCCCAAATACAAATAGGGTCATATTCTGAAATATGAAGATTAAGATTTCAATATGTGAACTGGGGAGCCCAGTTCAACCCATAGAACAATCCCTGAAACGTTTGGGGTATTTGAGGACTGAGGAGTCCTAGGCCATATTTCTCCAGTGGATGGTAAGGCCTCGAAGATAAATGACCGGATGGGAGTGCTGGATCCACACAGGCCCTCAGCTTACAGGGGCGAGAACAGCAGAGCGGTGCTGTGTGTCTGAGCTGGGCCTGGAGGAGGCAGGGTCTTCCAGGGTCCATGATTCTTCCTTAAACACCGTGATGCACTGGGGCAACAGACTGCATCCATGGCCTGAGAAGACCCCAAGACTCAGAGCTAGTGCCAGACCAGAAGGGTCTTTTTAGACAGGAAGGAGAAAGAATGCAGTTGCCCTCTGTACGGAATGTGGAGGAAGCAAAGTGACATTAGTTGTTATCTGACTGTGGGGAAGACTCAACCCTTCTCTCCTCCCTCCACGGGAGTGGTTGGGTTTGGAATGTGAGCTTGAGGGAGCCAGCTAGGAGAGAAGGAAGCCCAGAACTGTTCAAGCCAGCAGCATTCAAAGACGAAAAAACCCAGGAAGGCAGGGGTGGTTGAGGAGGCTCTGGGGTGTGGTCTTCTCAGACAAACCCAGAGGGAAAATGGGCAGCTTCCCAGGGTGACTGTGTAGTGAACAAATTGATGGCCTATTAGCCAACAGTTCACTGCATGTTGTGGAAAAACAAATGCGAATTGTTTTCCTCCCCATTGCAGCTCATGGATTGAAACTCTTTCGTAATGAAATGCTGTGAGACACTAGAGGCCAGGTAGATCACTGAGTTTTTTCAAATAAAAACAGACTTTTCTAAACATTGGCAACAATTTCCTTTGTAAATAGGTTTAACCTTAGACCTTCTGTCATCTCTTATTTTTACACAGGAAATTAATTTCTCCATCTTCTTGGTGTTTGAGGAAAGAGGGAAAAAGTTGAAAAAGTCTCTGGGATTTAAAAAAAAAACTGCCATATAAACTTTAAAATTAAACAGATGTTATGTGAATCACATGTAAATTGGAGCCATGGGAACCTGGGTCATAAACTGAATGGGATGTTCTGAAGCAGGCAAAGAAGTGGATTTTTTTGGCCATTATTGGGGGGCCTCGTGGATCAGAAATACCAAATGGAGGTGGATCTTTGTGTTTCAGCAAGAGTTAGAGGATATTCTAAGCCATAAATCCTTTCCAGAAGATTCTAAACTTCCCAAGGGCAGAGGCCATGTCCCGCTCCACTGTCTAATCTCGGCACCTGGCAACTGCCTGGCTCACAGCAGACACCCAGGCCATTTACTGGGATCAAGTGCATAGTCAATAGTAGGTAACTTAAGTGCTGAGGTCCCTGTAGTTGACCTCAGTTTCATTCTTTGCTGTTTTAGTCTAAAGCACAGGCTGAGGTGAGGATTTGGGTGTGGATAGTATATTTTGGAGGTGATCCTAAGAAGCAGAAATGAAAGAGAGGTGAGGAGATGGGAAGGGCAAAAGAAAACAATAGAGGCCTCTATTGAGGCCTCTGCTATAGGCAGTTGGGGGGTTTGTTTTACAGGACCCCTTTTGAAAGTTACAGAATGCCTCCAGGTTTGTCCATCCCATGGACAGAGGTTGATCCAGCACCATCATGCGGTTTCAGGAAACATCATGGGTCCTCGTTATCCACTATATCCGGTCCCTCATGTCTGCAGAACTTTTCAAGGCAGAAAGGCAGAGACAGGCACTTATATACACTTGAAGGGGACAGTCTTATGAATTATGGGCAGGAACTAGAGTCGGAGGTGGGCCAAGAGGGTGTCATGTGGGACACCGAGAACATTTTCTCCACCCACTGAAACAACTTACCTTCCTCCTCCTTTGAGGAAGATTGTTTTATTTGGTCTATCCTAGATGCTATAGAAACAGATTCACCCTTCATTTGAACTGATTAACTTTGTTATTTAGATTCACAGAGTGGGAGACTAAGAAAATCAGGAAATATCTGGGCATGTTCTGCCTCCATGGTCCTTAGGGACCTGCCACACTCTTCATGGGAGAGATTCCTGGAGGGTCTTTCCATCCTAAGTCTGGGCCCCTTAGCCTTGGCACTCTACCTGTCTTACGTCTTCCTACAGTACACATTGGCCCTGCCCCACCAATCTATATCTTTGCTCATTCGAGTTATTCGTCAGTCAGTTCACCAAAAACTATCTTTCTATATTTATACCCCTTTCTAGCTGTTGTGGGTTGAATTGTGTCTTGTCTCCTTCCCCTAGCAAATTTGTATTTTGAAGCCTAACCCCCAATACTTGAGAATGTGATTTTATTTGTAAATGGGGTTGTTGCAGATATATTTGGGAAGAGCCCCTGGAGGAGGGCATGGCAACCCACTCCAGTATTCTTACCTGGAGAATCCCCATGGACAGAGGAGCCTGGAGGCTACAGTCCATAGCGTTATACAGAGTTGGACACGGCTAAAGCGACTTAGCAGGTGTAATTAGTTAAGATGAGGTCACACTGGCGTAGGGTGGGTTCCTAATCCACTAGGAATGGTGTCCTTAAAAGGGGGGACATTTGGACCCAGAGACAGACAGGTATAGAGGGAAGACACGTGAAGAGGTACAGGCCATCTGCAAGGCAAGGAGAGAGGCCTGGAACAGCTCCTTCCTCATACCTTTCAGAGAATTCAACCCTGCAAGCAGCCTGATTTCATCCTTCAGCCTCCAAAATTGTCAGACAGTACATTTCTGTGTTTTGACTATTTTTTCAATGGACTTTATTATGGCGGCCTTAGCAATAAATATATTTTCAGCTCCAAGCCCTCATCTTCCATGATTTTCAGTGGATTATACAGAGCCCTGGATCAGGGGTTAGAAACTCTGAGTCTAGTCTTGGTACCTCTCACTAAGAAATTGTATAAATGTAGTCAAGTGTCTTAAGCTCTTTTCGTCTCTTTCTTTGAAGTGCAAAATAAGAATGATAACCATCCTGCCCCTGTTGGCTCCAAGAGGGGCTGTGAGGATCAGATGTGATCCTTGCATATGTGGAAAAGGGTTTGTAATCTGGAAAGCAGTATGTTAGTGCACGAAGGGGTGTAAAAAAGATGAATGCATTGAATCCTGATCTGGGAGTCAGTGATCTTGAAACACTTGTTTATTCCCTTTGAGCCTCAGTCTTGTCTTCTGTAAATTGAGCTGATTTTAAGGTGCCCTCCTAGCTCTCAAGCTCTAGGATTACATGATGATATTATTATTAGCCATTTATTGATTCAACAACAGTTGTCTACTCCATGCCAGGCTCTGGGATGAGGCACAAGGGAAACAAGTATGAGTAACCTCAGCCCCGGTCTTCCAGGAGCTTTGTTCCTCCAAAATTTTCCATCTCAGTAAATCTCACAATGGGCTGTCTCCACCCTTTGATGATATATTTTTCTCAGCCTTAGAAAAACAAAATTTTGGAGGAAGATAAAGATGGCAGCAGCAAGGGATGGTTTTAGAAAGAGACTGTTTCCAAAGCCATGTTGTTTTGTCAACAGTTAAGGAAGTGGTTGGCTGTGGATTCCCTTTATATAGGCCAACAGTGACATTTTATTAAAATTTCATCTTTGCAATGTCCTAGCTTAGCCTGGTTTCATTTTGTTGGCGAACCTCTGGGTTTACTAACAACATGCAGCTGTTTAAGGTGTGGGGTGAGCACATCCTTTCCTTGAAATATTCCTGACAACCAGTATTTGTGCTGTAAATTGTGTCACCATCTCCTCTTAGTTTGTATTTTGTTTTCATTGTATTTTGCCTCATGGACACTCTCCACATTTCCAAGAGAGAAAAGCTGTCTCCCGTTATCCCATCTAGGCAGACCTCTCTGCATGTCTGTCCTGTGTCCAAATCTTAGTGGCCGGATATGAGTTTGAGTCGAGACACTGGACTTGAGGTATCTCACTTATTCATTTGAAAAAAAATATTTTTCAGAGTGCCTATACTTGGCTATACTTGCCTATACAGCAAGTCAAGGAAGCTTATTTTCCTCCTTGGGGGTTCCATTATGCTGGGAAATAAGTATGTAAAGAAACAAAGTTATTTAAAAAACAGCAACAAGATAAGTTCAGATTATGAGTGCCAGGGCAATGTTTTAGAGAATGACAAGGGTGGGCAGGGAACACTGGTTGGTCTGGATGAAGAAGTCCTCTTTGAAAGGTAATATTTGAGCAGACACTTGGATGAGGTAGATTAGGGGTGTGAAATGTCTTCCATGAAAAGATTATAAAATGTGAAGACTTCAGGGAGGGAAGTTTGGTGTGTTGAGAGAATCAGAAGAGCGAGTAGATAGATTGTATAAGAATATCGATGTTAGTCCTGACAGTACCCCACCCCATTTATCTGTTTTCCTTTTGTTTGAATGACTTCTTTGGATCAGTTCTTCCCCCTGCCTCCTCATTTCTGTTTCATAGATTTTCTACAGTGTCTATAAACTTGGGCCCCTTGAGAATTGCCTTTATTAAGTCTGAAACTAAAGAGAAATGTTTTGTGGGATGGTTTTACTTATATTAATGGGGGGAAGTTGGATGGATGGAGGAAGGGAGCTAGTTTGCATCTCAGGCAGAGAGGAGTCATTTAGTTATTTAAAAAAGAGCACGTTGGAGTTAGCATGAGAAAAGGTGGGGGTTGATTGTGAGGATGTAGGGGAGGCTGTGGAGCCCAGTGGCAGGGGTGCAGCTGGGCCTCATTGTTTTAGGCAGCGCCTGTCTTCCTTGCTCTCTTTCTGGAGTACTTCTCTCATGTCTGTGTTTCTGCTTGTCTGCTCTATTCTGCTTTCTGCAGTTATCTTCCTCTGCAAGGCTCTTGGTTACTTTTCTCCTGTCACTTTGGGCTGTCGTTGACTTACGCATGGCTTTGTGGCAGGCAAACAACTTGACCTTTCATGCCCAGCTTTATAGACTTGAGTCTCAACTACAAATTCCTACGAGAGTGACTCTCCTTGGTTCAGTAAGGGTCAGGCAGGATCAGTTCAGTTGTAGCTGGTGTCAGGGATATTTTCTTGGTTCATAGAGGTGTCCGCTTGGTGGAATAGCTTCTCTAATGAAAAGGTATTAGTAGGGATAGAGTCAAGACCACCTTTAGGAAACAGATTATAGGTAGAATTTGCTTGTGGTAGGAGGATTCACACCAAAGGAGGAAATGTGATCTGGAGAGCAAACTAAAGCAGAGAAGGAATGGATTAGTCATTGAAGGGGAAAACATGGTGGCCATAAAGATGTAGGTTTAGTTTTTGTCTGATATTTTTTTATAACATATGTTCTCATGTGTGTACATACATATATTACTCCATCTCTTTCCACAAATGATGTGACACAGCTTACAAAAAAACATTTAAAATTCAGAGTTAGTTTAAGGTGCTTCATTCTGCTTTATTGTCAACTTACCTTCTATAAATAGACTACGGCTTAATTTTTACATGTAATTCTTCCATAATCAAGATTTAATTGGTTAGGACTGCTATGTGCACAACAAATCTCATTAAATATTTTTTCCTTAGCACACAGGAAAACTGCGTGTCCCAGCCTTCTCTGCAGGTAGATGGGTCCACGTAACCAGGTTGTTGCCAGTGGTATATGGGCGTAATCCCACCCCTGGCCCCTGCAGGCTTCCCGCTCAGTCTCCATGCTCTGTCATTCTTCAGTAGCTTGCTGCTCTGTTCCCAAGGATCCCAAGCAGTAGAGAGGGCTTCCTAGGCGGCGCTGGAGGTGAAGAACCTGACTGTCAATGCAGGAGACGCAAAAGAGTCTCTGGTTAGATCTCTGAGTCAGGAAGATCCCCTGGAGGAGGGCATGGTAGTCTGCTCCAGTAGTCTTGCATGGAGAATCCAATGGACAGAGGAGCTTGGAGGGTTACAGTCCATAGGGTCGCAAAGAGTTAGATATGACTGAAGTGACTTAGCACACAGTAGAGAACCTTAAATCCTAGAAGTTGGTTCAGCCATGGGATAGAAAAATTCTAGGTTCCTAGAATTTTTTAGCATTAATTGTTATGCCTGTTAGTTTTATCCTTGCCAGTATTATAGCAATATTCTTTTCTGGAGTTTCTGTCTTCTCATTTAATGTGCAGAAAAGATGGTGTTGTAGTTTAATATAAAACAAATAAATCCACAAAATAGAATGATGAGGTTACAGTAGAATGAAAAGTAACTGGAAAAAAGATATATAAATTTGACAATAAATTCTTTTAAAAGTAAATTATACAGGAATATGCCTAGATGTTTAATCTTCAGGGATGGAATAAATTCATTTAGTTATTTATTGTTCGACTATAGAAGTTGTTTGCTTTTCACAAGAGTGTTTGAATTTCATCAGTCTTAAGTTCATCCAGAATGCCAGTTATGGTACACCCTTTTATTTACTAATGTAGTACAAGGAATAATTTTCTTAAGGGAAAAAATTCTTTTCTCTTACAAACAATTAGCTTTTGGTAATGGAAATGTAAATAGAAGCACAATTCATTAATGTTTAAATTTCTTTCCTTGCCACACATATAGCTGACATAGGTACATAACATAGTTGATATATGCAACTACACACAAACACACACACACACACACACACACACACACACACCCTGTGCTAACACACCTCACATGTTAATCTTGTACTAACCTGTTTGTTTTGTTTTGTCAGTTCTGGGTTTGCAAATTATAGAATTCTCTAAAAGTTGTAGAAAAAGCACTGGACCAGAGTAAGTGATTCTTTCTGGTCTCACCTCTGCTACTACTGTCTGTAACCCTAGACGTTACCTCATTTTTAAAATTTTATTTTAATTTATTTAACTACAAGGTGAAAATAGACTTTAGAGTCAGGTGGATATAGGTGCCTTTGGGCAAATCCTTGAACTTCTTCAGATCTTCCATTCGCTATTACATGGAGATGATACTTAGTCCCCTTTGAGGTCAAAGTGAGTATTAATGGGACATATCTCAAGGGTTGGTTTACAGTGAGCACTGAATTATTTGCTTCCCTTTCTTTGTCCTCTGGTTTTTGGAAAGTTCCATGTTCTCCTCAAAAGAGCAACAATATGGGAATCTAATCTTCCTTATCTTGTTGGAGGTCAACATGTTGTAGCTTCTGCTAGGCAGAACTAGACTTCTGTCTGATTCTCTTGGTGGTCAAGGAAATGTCTAGAAAAGGAGAGTGTTGGAGACAGCACCTCACTTCAGTTCAGTTGCTCAGTCATGTCTGACTCTTTGTGATCCCATGGACTGCAGCACGCCAGGCTTCCCTGTCCATCACCAACTCCCGGAGCTTGCTCAAACTCATGTCCATTGAGTTAGTGATGCTGTCCAACCATCTCATCCTCTATCATCCCCTTCTCCTCCTGTGCTCAATCTTTCCCAGCATCAGGGTCTTTTCCAATGAGTCAGTTCTTTGCGTCAGGTGGCCAAATTATTGGAGTTTCAACTTTAGCATCAGTCTTTCCAGTGAGTATTCAGGACTGATTTCCTTTAAGATGGATTGGTTGGATCTCCTTGCAGTCCAAGGGACTTTCAAGAGTCTTCTCCAACACCACAGTTCAAAAGCATCAATTCTTTGGTGCTCAGCTTTCTTTATGGTCCAACTCTCACATTCATACATGACTACTGGAAAAACCATAGCTTTGACTAGACGGACCTTTGTTGGCAAAGAAGTGTCTCTGGTTTTTAATATGTTGTCTAGGTTGGTCATAGCTTTTCTTCCAAGGAGCAATCATCTTTTTATTTCATGGCTGCAGTCACCATCTGCAGTGATTTTGGAGCCCCCAGAAATAAAGTCTGTCACTGTTTCCACTGTTTCCCCATCTATTTGCCATGAAGTGATGGAACTGGATTCCATGATCTTTGTTTTCTGAATGTTGAGTTTCAAGCCAGCTTTTTCACTCTCCTCTTTCATTTTCATCAAGAGGCTCTTTAATTCTTTGCTTTCTGACCATAAGGATGGTATCATCTGCATATCTGAGGTTATTGATATTTCTCCTGGCAATCTTGATTCCAGCTTGTGCTTCTTCCAACCCAACATTCCACATGATGTACTCTGCATGTAAGTTAAATAAGCAGGGTGACAATATACAGCCTTGATGTAGTCCTTTCCCAATTTGGAACCAGTCTATTGTTCCATGTCCGGTTCTAACTGTTGCTTCTTGACCTGCATACAGCGTTCTCAGGAGGCAGGTAAGGTGGTTTGGTACTCCCATCTCTTGAAGAATTTTCCACAGTTTGTTGTGATCTACAGTCAAAGGCTTTAGTGTAATCATAAAGCAGAAGTAGATGTTTTTCTGGAATGAGACAGCACTCACCACACATTATACTCACTGTGAGCACCCCTTCCCTGTGAGCAACCAATTGTATGCAAATGTGCGTACACACACACACACACTTTGAACTCGGCATTTGTGGGATCCAGTCAGCCCTCACCTGTGCCTTCTTCACTCTTGGATAATATCCACAGGCTATAAGAGGACAAGAGAAGAGATGGGAAGAGGAGTGGGGGTCCTGTATTTGCCTCATGGTGATCTAATGCTGTCAATGTAAATCATTAAGGAAGTAATTAAAACAAAATGATCAAGAAATGTTATAGTGCACAGCTTATAATCTCTTTTTAGAATATCGGTTTTTCTTTGTAACTTGTAAAAGATCAAAAAAGGAAAAACATCACTGTCTCCTTTAGCAGAACTTTTTTAGTGTGATTAAGAGTGTCTCAAGTGACTTGTGAGTTGACCAAGGTGAGAAATAGTTCCCTGTGTCAGTTCTTGGCCTGGTTACTTTATGGAAAGGGACAGATTGCAGATGGCCGGGTTGCTGTCCTTACTGTCATCAAATGAATAGAGAACTAGCCCAGGTGTGGGTAACCTCATTTCTTGTTCTGGTTTTGTTGACAACTAGCTTGTAACTTTCAGCTAGTATTTTAATTTTTCAGGCCTCAAGTTTCTGTATTTTTAAAATGAAGGAGTTGAACAACACTGATAGCTGAGAGCTTTAGTTCTAGTATTATATGATTTGAGCATAAGATTTTTTGGACATATGTTCTAATATGTGAGTCTCAAAATTCACTGATTTTCATGTTACCTCACTCTCTACTTTTGCCTTTTTCTATGAATTACCAAGACTAGACAATTATTTTTATTTAAGTAACTTTTAAAACTTATTCTCTTTCTCAGCAATAATTTTCATTAACTTATAGATTTGATCACACACACAATCCCCAAATATGAACATTTTTTGTACGTATTCTTCCATGAAATAACACATTTTGGGAAATGCTGTTATAGTAATTTTTGGAGAGGGATTAATGTACAACTACTCAAAGTTTAATTTTTCTATCTCGAATAGCTTATCTCATAGAAATTATAAGTTGATGTACTAGTATTTATGCTGGTCCGTTGCCTCCCCCTGCCCAGTCTGAAGTGTATCATTGTTTTTGGTCTAACAAATTGAGAAATGGGAACTTTGCTCTTCCCAGTAACACCTGTTGACCTATACCTAGAATTCAGTGCAACACAATTGATATGGATGGTAATATCAGAAGAACAGAGAAAGGGGTAAAGCGAAGGTTAGAAAAATCATTCAGATCAACTTATGGATAATAGAATTTTCCTTTTTTTTTTTTTTAGCTAAGAAAGTGTTGGATCCTATGACAAGGCATCTTGTATGTCTATCTCTTCCATATTTCTATACGTTGGCATTTGAACTGAGTTGCTACACACCTCTGCTAAGCCCTCTTACAGAAATTTAAAATGTCTAATGGGCTTACATTTATTTAATTAATCTTCAAATATGAATTCCTTGTAAGTCTTGCTTTTGAAAGAGTTCCACAAGAATAGGAATTTATAAAACCCAGCAAGTTCAACCTAGCCTTCATTTTGAAATCACCTGATATCAATTAGCATTCCTCCAGTTTGGGGCTGATTTATGATGCCCTTGTAAGGCCCTGAAAATATGAAAGCAGAGAAGCAGTATTTCAAAATGCAGCATAAAATCAACAATAAAATGTATATTTATAACCTGAAAAGTATGATTTCATCTTGGAGAATTACCAACCCAATAGCAGTAATAAGCATGATTTTCATTGTACCATATTGTACTTATTAAGCACTTCAGGGGACTTGTAAATAAATCAAATTGTGGGATCAGTTTTGGATATCTGAACATATTTTTAAATATTGTAAAAATGTGGAAAAGTATCACAACTGGTTATCATTTGTTCCTGTTTTCCAAAAGGGTTTTAATCATAAACTCATTCTTACATCCTCCTACAAGCTGGACTGGGGCTGGAATGGCCTGTAAAGTGACACGCTTTTAATAAATGTAGATTTAATATGGTCATGAGATAAGATTAGACCCTTCAAAAACCCTATTCGAATACCGCAGATTCTGATTTATGCTTATAGAAGTCAGGGAGAGGTAGGTGGTTTAGAGGATGCGGTGTTATCAGAGAATTTAGGGTGCTAGGTATGCCTGCTTTTGATTTAAAATTTTAATTAAAGAATTCAGTATGGGAAGTTAAGGCACCTAACTGCCTCAACTTGCTCTTGTTCACATTATATTGACCTCCACAAGTCAAGTCAATCCAACAAACATTTATTAACAATGTATGATGTGTCAGACACTGTGATGGGTATGGGAGCTACAGCGTCAAGAGATTGTAGTTTGGGAGAGCTTTCCCTGGTATACTGATCAGTGTGAGAGAGCTGAAGTTCCAGGTTGACCAAAGAGCATGACCTTCCCCAGTTTGGTCATTTTTCTGAGTTTTGATCAATGATCATGGAGTCCAGTGGGACAGGAATGCATGGTTTGACCCTGTTCTTAGAGGTCAGTAGCCCAGGGAGTTATTTTAGTGTTGCCCTAGGTTAGGTTTCAAGTAGCAGCTGGGTTAACCAGAGAGTCTTGCTCAGGTAGCCTCAGATGGATGGTTTATCTAATGAGAGGGGTGATGACAAGGACATCTCCAAGGAGCTTTACTATCAGGACAAAGAAACAAGGTTTAAAATAAAAAATTTTTATTGACATTCCTTTTTATAGGCTGTGAGATACAGGTTCGGTAACTAAAGGCAAAACAAACCATTTTTGTTTCTGATGTACACACGGCAGGGTGTGAGGCCCCTTCCAGGTTTCCCAAAGCAAATGAGGCTCATGAAAGAATCTCAGAGAATTGGCAGGTGAATCCTCCAGTGTGCTGCTTGGGAGGACAACGACATTGAATGTCAGCATTTGGATGGGTTCTCCTCTAAGCTTCTCAGGTACTTGCTGATGTTGGGTCCCAGAAGCAGAAACTTGAGGCCTGAGGTGACCTGGGATTAATGGGAAGAATGCTTAGTTTTCTAGTGTATTACAGAAAATGAGGGTTGAAATCAACTTTACTTACATCCAAAAGAATAATGTGTCCCTAGAAAGATGGTGACTTGGAGACATCTAAGAAGTTGACATTAGGATCCTGTCTATTTCCCCCACCCACTCATGGCTCTTCTTCTCTCCTGCTACCCCAATGGGTATCTGAAAAGAATAAACAAGAGAGATGGGAGAATATAAGATCTGAGAGACAGACATAGTGTCTCAGACTCAGTCTTGACACTGAGAGCAGAGTGTGTGCAGATGCAGATACCTGCTTTTGCCAGGGTGAGGTGCTCACATGGTACCGAGACTTACAGCATGCATGTGACGTAGGCTGTGCTATCTCCAACACAGGTCTTTTTAGGGAGATCTTATTTTGATTGAGTGGCAGCTTAGAAAGAGTGAAAAGCACATTGATCTGACTTCCAGAGGTATGGCTTCTCATCTTCTTTTACTGTGTTTCCACTGTGAGTTTTTGAGTGAGCTATCCCCTTGGCTTTCTTCTTGTAGGGAGAGGAGGGATATCATTTTCTTCTGGTCTTAGCAACTCTCATGTTTGACCTGTACCAGTGGTGTTTTGTATGAGTCCTTGGAGGCTTCATGGAGCCCCTTTAACAGCTTCTAAATGGCCTGGGAGAAGGAGGATTCCTCCGCACCAGCCTCCATGGCTTCACCAACAGCAACCCTGCATTTCTGCTCTGTGTATTGAGATTTCTTTGTTAAAAACAAAAGCTAAAGCAACAATGTATGAAAAACTGCTGTACTAAACAGTCCACAAGGGAACCTATTCACCTTTCAATGACTAAGAAGGGACTGAAATCTGGAATCAACATGAAAAGAAGCCATTGAAAAAATATTTTCCATGGAAAAGTTTCAAAGCAACAAAAGGATATGAAAAAGACCAGGCAGTCCTTTTTATGGCAGGTGGAGAGCAATATTATTAGTGACCAATACGTTCCGCCTGTTTGGACAACATATGATAGGCTATCTTTGCATCATCTTAATTTTTTAGTCAGTTCAGTTCAGTCGCTCAGTTGTGTCCAACTCTTTGTGACCCCATGAACCGCAGTACACCAGGCCTTTTTGTCCATCACCAACTCCCAGAGTTTACCCAAACTCATGTCCATTGAGTCGGTGATGCCATCCAGCCATCTCATCCTCTGTCGTCCCCTTCTCCTCCTGCCTTCAATCTTTCCCAGCATCATGGTCTTTTTAAATGAGTCAGCTCTTCACATCAGGTGGTCAAAGTATTGGAGTTTCAGCTGATGTTGAGCACCCAGGACTGATTTCCTTTAAGATGGTCTGGTTGGATCTCCTTGCAGTCCAAGGGCCTCTCAAGAGTCTTATCCAACACCACAGTTCAAAAGCATTCATTCTTCAGCACTCACCTTTCTTTATAGTCCAACTCTCACATCCATACATGACTACTGGAAAAACCATAGCTTTGACTAGACTGACCTTTGTTGGCAACATAATGTCTCTACTTTTTAATATGCTTTTTCAGTTGGTCATAACTTTCCTTCCAAGGAGTAGGCATCTTTTAATGCTAGGTTGTAATCACCATCTGCAGTGATTTGGGAGCCCCCAAAAATAAAGTCAGCCACTGTGTCCACTGTTTCTCCATCTATTTGCCATGAAGTGATGGGACCAGATGCCATGATCTTCATTTTCTGAATTTTGAGCTTTAAGCCAACTTTTTCACTCTCATCAAGAATCTATTTAGTTCTTCTTCACTTTCTGCCATTGGATGGTGTCATCTGCATATCTGAGGTTATTGATATTTTTTCTGGCAATCTTGATTCCAGCTTGTGCTTCTTCCAGCCCAGCGTTTCTCATGATGTACTCTGCATATAAGTTAAATAAGCAGGGTGACAATATACAGATTGATGTACTCCTAATTTTAGTGAACAACATCAATATATTGATTTGCTGTTTCGCTGCAATTAGCAGATGGTAACTGGAACAGCCTAGTTCATGCTGGGACTAGTCTAGTGCTGGTTGAATGAACAGATTGGCTGAATGAACAGGTGTGACATAGATGAAAAACTGTGTGGCTCACTTATGGTGAGAGAACTTCCCTCTCTGAAAGCTTGAAACCAGTCAGTTCTACTTCAAACCCATGTTAGCATTGAGTAGATTGGAGCTGACTTGAGCAGCAGAAGGGAAACAGTAAGTAAGTCAATACCACAACATATTGAATACTTCAGTTCAGTATTCAAATCTGGCCCTGGTGTTTTTCTCATTACCTATACTGCAACTTTGTAAGGTAAGTAGTACAGATGAAAAACAGGCTTAGGAAGGTTAAATCATTTCTCCAAAGTTACCATAGCTGGTGAGTGATTGCCATTAGTGGCTCCAACTTCCTTTCTTCCTTCATTACACCTTGTGGCTGCTTATATCAAAAGACATCTTGAGCCTTACTCATTCTAAGCCTTTTTGAGCCGTGATCTGATAAGTGGTCCTTGAATTTCAATTGATAATTTATTTATTCAACCAAAACTATTCATAGAGCATCTGTTGTGTAAAAGGCATTATATGTGGAAGTTGGAGGATAAAAGATAATTTAAGTATTCCTTTTTTATCCATAAAGTTTATAGTCTAGTAAAATAAAGAAGCTTATGTGCATAAATAATTACAGTTCAAGAAAGCAATTGACATGTGTCCTCTGAGGAGGTTAGGAGATTCAGAGGAGGGAGATAAAACCTGATCAGCAGAGAAGTCTTGTGGAGGGAGGTTGCATTTGGATTGACTTTTCAAGGGGAATATGACTGGTGCATGTAGATTGGTACTCAGTAAGGAACTCTGGGAAAAATAAACATGAATTGAGGTATATGTTACATGAATAATGAGGAGTAGACAGTGAAAAAACTATTGGCTGGAAAGTAGAGCATATGAAAGGGAGCCATAGAAAATAATTGTGGGAAGATAAATTGGATTGAGTTAGAATGTGCATGGGGGGGGTCTTGACTCAAGCTGAGGAATGTGGACTGTATCCCCTGGGACTGGATGGAAAGCCATCAAAAATTCTTGAGCAGAAATGTGACATAGCAATGCCTCAGAAAGACGAATGAAGTCATACTGTGAACGATGGATGCGCAGGGACCGGAAGAGGGTAGACAACTTGGAGGAGTCTTTTAAAATAATCCAGGTCAGGTACATTGACTACCTAAAAGAAGGTGAATGGGAGGAGAGAGGAGAAAATCTGCCAAACATGAATATGGAAATAGAGGTACATAGGCTGAGCCTTTGACTGAATAGGGAGTGGAGAAGAAAATTGGATTTTGAGGGCAAGAGAATGAGTTTGGTTTGGGACAGGCTGAGTTGACCTGTAAGAGACAAGAGCAGATGATTATGGAGCAAGGGGACATGGAAACATGAAGCTTGGAGCAGTGTAGTGGTCTGAAAAGGCTAACCCAGTTGAGAGAAGCAGCAGTGTCCAGGCAGATGTCGGGACAGGTGCTAGACTGTTCTATCTGGGTGAGGGTGGCAGGATTTGTATTTTTCATTCTAACTTACCCTGAATTGTTGTTGAATGTCCTGAAAGAGCACTGAGGCTTTGCCTGCTGGCCCGTGGGATTGTCCGTCCAGACTTTTATTTTAAGACCACATTAATATAAACGATTTGGTTTTGATTGAATGACTATTAGTATTTCTAAAGATGGTTATATTTGTCAAACATATGTTTTGTTTTAGAGAAAAATCTTTCCCACTGGAATGACTGATGGTTTTTAACATCCCTGGGACATAGTTGTCTTTGTCAGGAGAGGGGAGAGGCCTCGGCCTCTTGGCTTTGAAAACCGCCCAGCAGTTTGGCATCGAGGACATTTTCTGGGTCTTCTCCATGGAGACTACCGCAAGGGTAGAAAGAATGGGTATCTTGAGATAGGATTAAGTCTGGGGATAATGTATCCTCCGTTTTTTTTTTTTTTGTGGTAGGATAGATTTTATTGCTCTTAAGTAAAGTTTAATTTTGTGGCCTAATTTACAAGCTTGAAACTACATGCTACTAAACACATGTTTACTTTTCTGACTTTGCCATTTCTTTGGCTTTTCTAGGCTGGGTTTACTCACAGTATTCAGTCTCTGCCTTACCAGCTTCTGGTGCTGCTTGTAATGCTTCTGTTGGAGATGGGCTGGCATTCTCCACCAAAGCACTGATTGGCCTCCACGTCATCCGTATGATCAGAGGTGTTTTACAGCTGGAGATCCTGAGATGTCCTTTTGTTCTTTGACCAGCAGCATGCAAGATGATAAGGACCAGGGCCTGGAAATGGGCCTAGCTATCTCAGCTGCAGTAATGACATCTGAAGTGGCTTCTTGTAGGAATCCCTAGAGAAACAGAGTTCAGTGATCTGTGGTCTTTTAACAGACTTAAGTTATTTCTTCTCTCATGTCTATCTTGGTGTCAGAGTCCTTAGACTTTATACCCAACAACTAAGTAGCTGAAAACAAAGCCTTGTCAGGCTTCTCTATCATTAAGTGCATTCCTTAGGAGAACCCTTGAAATAAAATCCATTTTTCCATGATGGACTGGCCAACTGGTACACCATGAAACCTTACTAGCTGGAGGGAAGTGTCATGAAACTAAGGGAACCAATTGACCAGGAAAGAGAAAAATGTTGAGCTACTTGGGATATCTCTTTGAATATTCTATAACCAATTACTGATTATTTTATGCTCTTAGACATTTTGAGTGTATTAATTGGGAATCAATTGGGAGATAAAGCCATAGGATGAATGTGTTCTTTGTATGCCTTATGCTGGTTAAGTCTTATTTCTTGAGTTAGTTTTGTCAGGAGCTATTCATGATCCCAGAGATTTTAACATTCAGGAGCTAATTGAATTTCTAGCAATATGTAATCAAATATGATCCTTGTGGGTCTGGAAGGTTAGAACAGGAGTTGGTGTATAAGTGGACATATGATGGGGACCAGTCCAAGATGAATTTGCAGAGGACAAAGGAGTAAGAATGAAAGGAAACTGAGGAGGTGCAGGCCGCCTTGAAGCAAAAGCAGATGTATTTGTGGAGTATGAGGAACATCTTATCAGCTAATCAACATCAGTGTGGGTCCAAGGAGGACTACCTTTAGAATCTATGTAACAGAGTGTAAATCTTGTTTATGTTTTCCTTACTGTTGGTATTTTTATTCCTGCTTTTCAGAGATGCAAACAAAGAACTGATAGATCATATAGCTGGAAAGTGATGGAGCCAGGTAGTTTTACTTTCAGAGATCACACATTTTGTCTGCAGAGAAGCATATTAGACATATTAGAAAAATATTTATTTAGCTGTGTCAGGTCTTAGTTGCAGCATGTGGGATCTTTGTTGCATCACGTGGGATCTTTCCCTGTGGTAAATGGACTCTCTAGTTGTGGCTCACAGGCTTAGTTGCTTCATTGCATGTGGGATCTTAGTTCCTTGACCAGGGATGATCAAACCAATGTCTTTTGCATTGCAAGGTGGATTCTTAACCACTGGACCACCAGGGAAGTCCCTGTGTGTGTGTGTGTGTGTGTGTGTGTGTGTAAATATTCTTTTAATTCATTTTATTATTTAGATCGTATAAATCTATTCTTACCAATTCCTAAGCTCTATTGTGTGACCCTCCACGGCAATAAAGAATGAGAGTTTGTTTGACTGAATTACTTCATAAGCTTAAAGACCACAGTAGGATCAATTTTGGAGTCACAAATAGATCATACTTTCCCTGTTGGTTCTACCAAATTTGCCACTGGTGGGCGTGTATGCCTACATGATCTGGTGGCTGTTTCTTTCCAGTCTCAGAAATGGAGAATTTTAAGAGAGGGTTGTAGTATACTAATGTGGCATCAGATAGTTCCATTGTTAACTGGTATTTATGGAAGTGGGGGTTAACTGGCATTTATGGAAGTGTGGGCAGGGGGCAGCAGTTTTTCAGGGAACATTTTGCATTTTAGTCTTGCTACAATCAACAGATTCCTATAGGGATCCTGCAATTCTTTTCAACAACCAAATTTCCTCCCACAGCCATTTTTGCATCACTTGTTGTGTGCAAAGAAGGTGCTCAGATTCCTTGTCCTCTAGGAATTGAAAATCCACTCATCTACCATTGGATGGTATTTTTTTCCCTAAGGGGTGATTTACTGCAATTTTGTTCATTTATGCTGATAATATGCATTGATCTCTCTTTTCCCTATGGCTCTAGGACTTTGGGATGTTTTATTTTCCTCTTATCATCCAGGAGCTAGTACAAAACACATCTTTGAACTACCCCTAGAACTCTATTAACTTCATCTCCTACTCTGTCAAAAGCTCAGTAGTTGATGGAGCTGGCTTGGCACCCAGTCTACTTCAGCAGAATTCTCTGGACAAGCTGAAGCAAAGCATATCATTTGCCTCTCCACTTAAGAAGGATATTCACAGTGAAGCACTGCATTTGTAGCCTGTATGGAGAGGTACAGGTATGGTGATGGCCAGCCTTGTGGTCCCTGCACCTATCGAAGGCCCCATTAGCATTTGTCTGTCTGACTATGGATTGTTGTCTTTGGCAAGTATCAGTAGTGAGATTTTGAAACCTTTTCTGGCTTCTTCTTCTCATCCAGGATGCCATTACTTATCCCCCTCAAGACAGATGTATGTTCAAATGTAAGCTAATATGAACTTAGCATATAAATTATAGACACAATTGATCTGAAGTCTACATAACTTGAAAACTCAAAAGTTGAAAATTTCTGCTTTCTTTCTCTCTTTTTTAAATAGGAACCGCCCCCCCCCCACCAAACAACAACATAAGCTGAGTTTTTGAGTTGACCTTGGTGTCCCTCTTCTCCCCACAATGGGTCTTTGACCTCTTCAATGATAGAGGGACAGAGAATTCAAAGATACTTGGTGAAGTCATGGTTGGGCCTTCTAGTAAGTCACGGGCTGACTAACTTAGGATATCTGTTCTGTTCTGCTATCTGTATAGGACCCTGTGGAACACCACCAAGGTTATCTCTGGTGCCCTTTGAGAATTCACCAAGCTCTAACTCTCTTTAGTGAAGTCTCCTATTGTCCTATGTAACTCTGGAATTCCTTTTCCTCTTCCCATTCCTGCTCACGCTGTAGGCATGAATACTTGGATTCTACTCTTTTGGGCTAAGAACACTGCAAATCTCTCATAACTCTAGAAAAAATGGAGGTTATTGTGCTTGGAGTCAAAGCATTTTAATTTTTTGTCAGGAAACAGTAAACAAATCATTAGTTCATTTATTCATTCACTTGGCAGTTAAGAAATTATTGAGTACATTCTGTGTGCCCAAGAATGTTCTAGAAATTGAGAATATAGGGTGGAAAATTGAGAATATAGGGTGGAAGTCCAACTAGAACCTGTACAGTTTTGTCATGCATGTAGATGTCTTATGTCTCAACTTAGGAAGAGGAGGGGCTGCTTCCCACAGCAACTGAGTTCACACAGTTATGGCTTCCTTCCCATTCCTCTAGAGCAGCTCAGCCTGATGGTGATTTTGAAGGACCAGACAACATAGGATCCTTATCCATCTCAAGTGTGACAGTGTATTTGCAGAGCACCTGCTATTTGAAGCCACACGAGAGGACCAGTTTCCTGCGGAAGCACACTTAGGATATCACATATTTTCTAGGATAGTCCAATGACAATTCCATATAATTCCTTGAGGGGGGAGATCAGTCCATTAAATAGGTAACTAAATAAAATTTTATTTTAAAATCCTTTAAGTCTTTTCACAAATAAAAACGCATCCTTGTCGAACTAGGAAGTCTAAATTTTGGTTGAGAAAAGTAGCTGAGACAAAGTGTAAATTGTACATTGATAGTTTTCAGTACCGTCTGAGCACAGCTGGCATTTACCTTGATCAGCAATTACATTCTGACAGCAGTTTTCCAACTTAAAAGGTTTGCATAGCTAAGTACACCAAAAAGGAAGGTAGGGGAAGTTCCAGCTACGGGTTTGATTTATGTTATGGATTTCATTAAGGATCTCATTTATAGATTAATTCATGGATCTTATTAAGGATCATATTTACAAAAAAATTGAGTGCATTGTTTTGCCATAGAAGAACTTGAAAAGTGGTTCCTCCTTCACTCTCCTCCTCGGTATGAACCCGAGCAAAACCAAATGTGGTGGTGAGCTCAGGTAAGCAAAATGGGAGCTGGTGATAATCTGTAGGTCTCGATATGACCGACAGGTCTTATGCATTTAGAGTTCTGTCGGAGGTTGTGAGCGAGGGGGTTGGAGTTTTCATCCTGGTAATTGGTGTGTTTGATCAACCAACAGCATCCAAACAAGTTAGGCCCAGGCATGGCCATGGATTTCACTACCTCCTGAAGACTCATCCGAAGTCCTCCTAAATTAATTGGAAGCATGGGATTGCTGTCTTTTCTGTGTCCAGTCTGCCTTTCTATTGCAGACTCTCTGTCTTCTCTCAGCATTTCCCTTGAGAAAGAAGGAAAGCCCATTTCCTTTCCTGCCCCTCAGGAAAGACTTAGTTCTTATTCTCTCTTCAATTCTTTTCAGCAGCCAACTTTCCCAGCTTAGAAAGGAAAGTGAAACCATAAAGGAGAGTGGCATCTGCTGAAGTGTTTATGCCCACACTTAATGCCTAACTTGGGTTCAGTTCAGTTGCTCAGTTGTGTCCGACTCTTTGCAGCCCCATGCACTGCAGCACACCAGGCTTCCCTGTCCATCAAAACCCTTGGAGCTTGCTCAGACTCATGTCCATCGAGTTGGTGATGCCATCCAACCATCTTATCCTCTGTCGCCCCCTTCTCCTCCTCCCTTCAATCTTTCCCAGCATCAGGATCTTTTCCAATGAGTCAGTTCTTCGCATCAGGTGGTCAAAGTATCAGACTTTCAGCTTTAGCATAAGTCCTTCCAATGAATATGCAGGACTGATTTCCTTTAAGATGAACTGGTTGGCTCTCCTTGCAGTCCAAGGAACTCTCAAGAGTCTTCTCCATCACCACAGTTGAAAAGCATCAATTCTTTGGCGCTCAGTTTTCTTTATAGTCCAACTCTCACATCCATACATGACTACTGGAGAAACCATAGCTCTGACTAGATGGACCTTTGTTGGCAAAGTAATGTCTCTGCTTTTTAATATGCTGTCTAGGTGGTCGTAGCTTTTCTTCCAAGGAGCAAGAATCTTTTATTTTCATGGCTGCAGTCACCATCTGCAGTGATTTTGCATAAATCAAAAGATAAAGCCGTTTTATTTTCTGATGAAAATTTCTTTCTTACTTTCTTAGAGGGAGAGGATGGTCGAATGGGGTATCTAACAACATATCTAGCAGGGATGTCTAGCAGGAGTGTGTACAGTGTGGTTCAGAGCTTAATAAATATGAGACATAGTCTGGAAATAGAAGTGATACATCTCCCCTAGGCCTCTTGGAATATCCCAGATGGGACTCCCTTGGACTTCTGTGTCAGTTACTAGCCTTCACTGAACCAGTGTAAGTGCCAGACACTGTGTGAGTACTTCATGTGTATCTCATATAATCTTTACAACAGTCCTATGGGGTAAGTTTTGCATCATTTTAAGATGAAGAAAATGAAGTGCTGAGCAATCAAATAACTTTTCAAGATCATACATTTGGTAAGTGAATGCGTTTGGATTCTTGCATTTTTTAAAGCCTCTTGGATATCCCCTGTGAGGATCTCATAACCCTGTTTAAAGAAATGCCAAGATAACCTTGAGTAGACAAGTTACACACATCCAGCTATGCATCCCTAAAGCCAAATGATGTTTGGCATAGGTGAGTAGAATGGCTCCAACATTGGGCTGGAGGAAGCAAGGTATATAGATCTGAGGAGTGTTTATGGTAGAATTAAACATAGGCAGGGCTTGAACAGAGGGTCTTGCGTATTGTCCCTTCATCCCTGGTGTCCCATTCTTCTTTTGAAGAGGGGAGCAGATACTTTTCATTTTCCTGAAACTTCAAGGTCCCAGGGAGGGCAGGGCTCTGACAATGCAGTGGTCTGTGTGTGAAATGCTGAGGCTCAGGTGTGTGTTGTATAGGCAAGGGCACTAATACTGATTGCAATCTTTTTCCCTCCAGAACACCCAGCAAACCTCAGAGAAGGAGGCTTCTTGGCCAAAATCTTTCTTCAAGGAGAGAGAGACATGAATAGCCGTTAGTAGACGATGCCAAGATACTGCTTAGGAAAGCTAGCGTCATATGTTCATTTGTTTTGTAAACCCAGAAAATGATGTCATGTGTAATATGGATCAGAGAACAGAGACATGGAGTGAACTCTGGAAATAACCACAAGACCTGGGAAACGGTTGAGGGTATGTGAGAAATTGTTTTGAGTAAAGTATTAGACTTGAAAGACTAAGGCTGTTCAATAGTAAACTAGGTCCTTAGTTTGAATGAGGGTCTGCTTTTTTGCTTTTCAAAATGTGATTCATATCATTGGTATCAACTAGCTTGTTCAAAGGGAGAATTTTATTTCCTGTCGTGGATTTACTGAAACATTTGTCTGCAAATATTTGCATTTTCAGGGTCTGCATTTTCAAAAGATCCCTAGGTGGCTTGTATGCACAGTGAGGTTTCAGAACTATTGTGCTAAAACATAGTAGATATAGCACGGTATATCAGGTATTGGTCAGTGGTCTCAATCTTGGCTGCACATTCAGATCACTTGGGTAGCCCCACCCCAGACCAATTAAGTCAGGTTCTTTTGGAGTAGGGCCCAAGTATTGACATTAAAAAGTCCATGATGTACAGCTAGATGGTGGTGACCTATATGAAAATGGGAATGTTGCCATAGTAATTGGAGTTCTGAAAGAACTGGCCTCTGGTGTGGTACTGCTTAATGTATTTGTTAGTGGTTCAGAAGAGTAGTTGTAAGATACACTGATTCCATCTGCAGATGATCGAGAATTGCACAAGATTGCAAGCTAACATCCTGAAACCCATCAGGACTAAAATGTTAAGTGACTGTGGCAGGAGGGGAGAAAGTGTGGACAAGTAGAAGAGGTCTTGTACATCTCTGGGGGCCCCATCCTACCACATCAGAAAAGTATCCAAGTGTCAGCGTGAGCTGCAAGTGAATAATGATTCTGCAATGGTAGCAGGGTATAGTTAAACAGCAGAGAAAAATCGGAGCATGTGAAATGTAAGGAGTGAGAAACCCTGATGTCACCTTCCCCCGCTATTTGATATGATTAGGACTTTGTATAGTGTTGTCCATGGTAGGGTGCTGGGGCTGAAGAGCCATTAGGATGAACTTGGGATATTTTCAGAGGAGACTCATATATATCAAGCATGAAATAAAGGACAAAAGGTGGATTTTATTTAGTATGTTTAAAAAAAACTAAGGGGAAAATGTAACATTTTTAAAATATAAAAAAGTGCTTTGTATGTAAGATGGTAATTAGCTGATCTCTTTTACCAGAAGGAGATTAGAATAGAGAAGAGACTCTGTTTTGGAAAAAATTTATGATGTAAAATGGGAGGAGATTGTGAAAAGGGGTATGATGAAAAGAAACTTTTATGCGCTTCTGTTGCTTTGGGGCCCTTTGCTTAGAGGCCAAAATAGATGTTAATAATATACCTGGAAAGTGAGGCTCCTACCAAACGGTAAATGACAGACTTGCTCTCAGGGGGTGAGATTTTGTCCTGGGTTTCTGCAAATTGATATTGACAAAGTTGGTATTTCTTGAGTTTGCTTAAACACCTGAGCCAACTTTGATTTGTATATACCCAGTCTTAGCCGGGGGAGAAGGCAATGGCACCCCACTCCAGTGCTCTTGCCTGGATAATCCCATGGACAGAGGAGCCTGGTGGGCTGCAGTCTGTGGGGTTGCTAAGAGTCGTACACAACTGAGGGACTTCACTTTCACTTTTCACTTTCATGCATTGGAGAAGGAAATGGCAACCCACTCCAGTGTTCTTGCCTGGAGAATCCCAGAGACGGGGGAGCCTGGTGGGCTGTCGTCTATGGGGTCGCGCAGAGTGGACACGACAGAAGTGACTTAGCAGCAGCAGCAGCAGCAGTCTTAGCCGTCTAGTACTATAGGAAACCTTATTTATTCTGATAAAGAGCATCTACAGATTACCTCAGTGAATTATCAGACTTGGTGGAAAACATGCAAGCATTATCTTTGAGACTGTAAGCAAGACAAGGGTGCCCTCTGTCACCATTTTTACTTAGCTTTATTTGGAGTTCCCAACCAGCATATAAGATCAGATAAATTAAATATATGTAAACATTAGAAAGGAAGAAACGAAGCTACAGTATAACTAGGTTTTATTAGAAAACCCCAATGAGTATATAAGTAAGTGATTGGAATTACTCAGAATTTGGTGATGTGGCTGGATATAAAAATCAATTTAGTAAAACTGATCACACTTCTACTTGTCAACTACAATTGAAAATTAGTTGTGAAAAGATAAAAAAATCTAAGATACTAGAGTTTCACATCCAGTAATGGCTGACCAGGATATTTCAAACCAGTCCTCAGAGGAAAGGTGGACAAAATACAAAAGTAAACATTTGAAGGTGCTATGCAGGCAGTGATTATTTTCAGATTCAGGATCTGGAGTCAGAGAGAAGCCTCTGGAAAAGTGAATTTAGCATTTGGGGATTGCTTTTCATTTTGAGGTAACCTCAGATTCTGACAACAAAAGCAATGGCTGAGAGGTCCAGAGCTGACCAGAGCTGTTAGTACTTTCACAGAGCTGGAGGAAGGAAGGGGATTCCCAGGTGGCACTAGTGGTAAAAGAACTGGCTCACCAACTCAGGAGACCTGGGTTCAATCCCTGGGCCAGAAAAATCCCCTACTGAGGGCAATGGCAACCCACTCCAGTATTCCTGCTTGGAAAATTCCATGGACAGAGCAGCCTGGTGGGCTACAGTCCATGGGGTTGCAAAGAATTGTACATGATTGAAGCGACAGCACAGAGAAGTGAAGAGTAGAATTAAGGCCCAACTAGAAGAGGATGCCCCGATAAACATCCCAAGCTTTTAGTTAGGACCATACAGCCCTACACACTAGGAATAAAAGTGAACCTGAACCAGACAAGTCCAAATGAGAGAAAGCTTAAATCAGCTTAATTCTGATTGGACCTTAACTTCAAGTTAAATCAATTAAATCCTCTCTGGAAAATAATAATATCATCCAGAGCAGTGTATTACTTGTACGGTTTTTCCTGATAAAATGCCCTCAAATGTAATTGGATATACAAAAAGACAAGATTTGACTGAAAAACAAGATAAAAAATGACAATGAAAATGACCCTAAAGGAAACGTATCAAATACAGACCTTAAAATAATCATGATTAGTACATTAAAATATCTAGAAGAAAATATAGAGAATGTTGACAAGAGCAAGAAACTTAAAAGGAGAGTCAAATGGGTATTATAAATGGAAAAAATGTGATACTAAAATTATGAACTCAGTGGATAAATTTAACTTCATGTTAGATATAGATAAGAAAAAGAGTAAATTGTTAGATCAGAATAAAATATATGTATTGAAGAATGAAATGGAAATGGGTGGACAATTTTAGAAGAGCATAAGGTATATATGTGACAGAACGAAAATGTCTGAGAAGAGCTGATGAGAGGCTGTGACAGAAGCAGTAGCTGGTTAAGTAGTGGCTGAGAATTTTCCAAAGCAGATGAAAGACTTCCAACTACAGGCTCAAGAAATGCTATATCTTTTCTTAATGGGATAAATAAAGAATATCTGGGCACTTTATTTCCTCCTGTCTCCTGCTTCTGGTGTTTCTTTTAGAAACAGCTGTCAGTCTTCCTGTTGCTCCAGTGAAGGTCCTATTATTTCTTTTCCTCTGGCTTGCTCTACCCAATTTAGATGGTTATTGGCAGAAGGGTAGAGAATAGGCTACTTGAATAAAGACCAGTAATGGACCCATGAATGTAAGGATATCTGTTCTGATTATTGGGGAGAGTGGAAGAAAAAGGAAGTATTTTTAATAAACTGCTCTGAGACAATTGCTTATATAATACATTTGAAAAATAAATGAAACTTGATTCCTATCTAACATGATACTCAAAAATTAATTTCAGGTATGCTAATGACCCTCATGTGAAAGGCAAGACTATAACATATTTTGAAATTAATGTAGGAGAATGTCATTGTCAGATTAGGATAGAGAGGATTACTTAAATAAGACACAAAAGATTGATAAACCTAGACAGCATATTAAAAAGCAGAGATATTACTTTGCCGACAAAGGTCCATAGAGTCAAAGCTATGTTTTTCCAGTAGTCATGTATAGATGTGAGAGTTGGACCATAAAGAAAGCTGAGCACCAAAGAATTGATACTTTTGAACTGTGGTGTTGGAGAAGACTCTTGAAAGTCCTTTGGAATGCAAGGAGATCCAACCAGTCAAACCTAAAGGAAATCAGTCCTGAATATTCATTAGAAGGACTGATGCTGAAGCTGAAACTCTAATACTTTGGCCACCTGATGCGAAGAACTAACTCATCTGAAGAGACCCTGATGCTGGGAAAGATTGAAAGCAGGAGGAGAAGGGGATGACAGAGGATGAGATGATTGGATGGCATCAATGACTCAATGGACATGAGTTTGAGCAAGCTCCAGGAGTTGGTGATGGACAGGGAAGCCTGGTGTGCTGCAGTCCATGGGGTCACAGAGTCATACACGACTGAGCAACTGAACTGACTGATAACATATTTTGAAATTAATGTAGGAGAATGTCATTGTCATATTAGGGTAGAGTGGATTACTTAAATTAGACACAAAAGATTACCCTTAGACGGAAATGTTGATTATAATAGTCTATAATAAAATTAATTTTTTGTTTATTGAGAGATATTACAAATTGTATGAATATATTACTCAGAATATACAAAATCTGACTAATGAATTAGAAAGAGAAATAACCTAATGGGAAAATGGACAAATGAAATAAGTAGTAATTTTACCGAATCAGTTTCATCTGACAGATGGATCAATGGCCAATTTGATTACAGTCAGGGAAATGCACATTGAAATCACAATGCACTACCATTTCATACTCAGTTGTTGAACCAATATCAAGTGTTAACTGGGATATGGAGATATAGAAATTTTTACCTACTGCTGTTAGGAATAGAAATGGGTATATCCATTTTGGAACTGTGTTTGGCAGGGTCTAACCTTGAGCATGACCTATGAATTGTAAGACCAGGTATGTACCTTAGAGAAAATTGTGCATATGTGTACCAAGAGGTGTACAAAGCTATTCTTAATGGTATTTTTTATGAGTAGAGGTATATAATGTATGTTTATATAGGTTAAATACATAAATAAAATATAAAGTAATATAAAAATAGCCTAAAGGTTTTTTGTGATGGTTACTCTTTATGTGTCAACCTGAGTCGACACATGTGTATCATGGAGTGCCCAGATTAAACGTTATTTCTAGGTTTTCTATGAAGGTGTTTCTGGATGAGATTATCATTTTAACTGGTGGCTCAGTAGACTACACTTTTCAGTGTGGATGGGCATTATCCAATCTATTGAAGGCCTAAAGAGAGCAAAAGGCAGAGAAAGGAGGGATTCACCACTTTTTTGCTCCTGCTTGCCTGTGTGAGGTGGGGCATTTGTCTTCTGCTTTTGGATTAGAACTTATATTATCAGCTCCCCTGGTTCTCAAGCCTTCAGACTTGGGCTAGAATTATACCATCAGCTCCCCTGGATCTTTGGCCAGGGGAACTGATGGTATAATTGCATGGAACTTTTGTAAATGCATGGAACTGAAAAGCAGCTAAAATACCCCGAATCTTCACAAAAGGAGAGTCCGGCTCCAGCCCACAGTGACATGGGCTTTATGGGAGGAGAAGGTCTGAGTAAGGAAAGAGAGAGAGAAAGAAAAAAAGAAATGGTGCTCAAATGAGCCAGGAGAACAGTTGTGTCTGGCTTTTCGAGGCTTTGTGATAGTGTGCACCTCTGGGTTCACTTGAGGCTGTTTACTGACTTTTTAGACTGTGTATAGGAGATCCTAAGGCCTTATCAAGTATTGTAACCCCTGTCTGATTGGAAGTGAGTGAATGCATCAATTAAAAGTGGTGTATATATTTGGCTGTGGTGGGGGAGCGGTGATTCAACAATCCAGCCACAGAAGGTGAAGGCCACTTGAAAAGCCTTCATCCCAGGCCAAGCCCTGGGTGCCGCCTCTGTGCTCTCCCCAAGGGGCTCTGTGCCAGGACCCCCAGAGAGTGGAGAGCCTATGATAGCTAAATCGCTGGATGCCTGCCTGCTGCCTGCCTGCTGGGGAAGACCCTGGAGTTGGCTTGGGCCTGCTTCTGTTTTATAGCCTGATGGATTTGGGCTCTCCCTTTCCCTCTTCAGAGGCCTACAATCTGCACCAAATGTTTCACATTACTCAGTGTGAAAAACCTCCTATTCTTTCAGATTTTTTACAAGTTCATACATCCGTGGAAACCCGATATTCCATATTTCATTCTGCTTCGTGGATGTCATTGTGAGGGATGCGGGTTCACATGCAACAGGCCTCTTCTGGCTTTGATCAGCTTGACCGCAACTAATTGTAAATGGAGAACAAATGAAAGAAATATTTACAAATTTCATGGGAATTCAGGCGGGGCCTAAGCCTCCCCTAATGCCTCCATTCACAGTAAATGTTTATTGAATACTTTGACTCTACTGTGCACTTCAGTATTTATATAGTATTAGGTTTTAGCTTGTTCTGAAGGAATCCAAAGAGTTAGTAAACTGACCTTCCCTGTCTCCCCATGTTACCCCCTTCCCTTCTGCAAACTTCCTTTCTTTTGCATCACAAAATCTGCTGCTGCCTAAAGAAAACCAACTCAAATTCCAAAGCTACAGCTGTAAGAAGGGGAAGGAGAGAAAGGGATCGAGAGAAGAGGGGGGGTGAGGGGAAGGACCGTAAAATTTAAAACAAATTTTGAGTTGCACAGTCGAGTTGGGAAAAGTCAAATGAAAATGTTCGAAATTTGTTCAAAATAAAGTCATAAATGCTTGGAGCCAAGTTAAGCAGCTGTTGGGTCAGGCAGGCTAAGGCCTGAAAGGCAGCACCAACTAAGAGCTGAGTATTATGCAATTAAGAAGCAGTTGCCTGGATATAAAGAAACTTCCATAGCCCTGTAGAAGGATTTCTTTCTCTTTTTTAAAATTTATTTTTAACTGGAGGAAAGTTGTTTTACAGTGTTGTGTTGGTTTCTGCTGCACAACAGCATGAGTCAGCCGTAAGTATACATATATCCCCTCCCTCCTGAGCCTCTCTCCCTGCCCCCATCCCACCCCTCTAGATCATCACAGAGCACCAGGCTGGGCTCCCTGTGTTATTCAGCGACTTCTCAGCAGTTATCTGTTTCACACGTGATAGTGTATATATGTCTGTGCTACTTTCTCCATTTATCCCACTCTCTCCTTCCTAAGAGGATTTCTGATTTAGGACTTTCCATTTCTAAACATACTTTTCCAGAAGAATTTTTGTTCACTCAGGAACCAAAATAACTTTTGTGATTCCTCCCTGGAGGTAGTAGAGTGGGGTCACTCTGTGGCTCAGAAAGGGTCAGCTGACACTCCGCCCACCCTCGCCACCCCCCTATCCCACCCCATCCAGCTTCCCTGCCTCATAGCATAAGCTGGAAGTCCTGTCAGCCCCTATCTTCCCGCTGCTGTGAGGAGCTGCTGGCACTTCCCAGAGCAGCTTGGACAAGTGGTGGTCCAGATACCAAAGGGTAGACAGGAGGTAACCTCTTTCTGGAGAGTCCTTTGGCTAGCATTTTGGATGGCAAGTGCTTCTGAAGTTGGCCAATCAATGCTCCAACAACTGCTGTAATTAGGAGTATATCACATCTATATCTGTGGTATCCGGGGCCCCTTCCACGCTAGGAGTCGTAAAAGTCAAGCTAGATTCTGTTGTTTATGGATGCTGGCTTAACTTGCTGTTCTCCAAGTTTCTCCAACATTTCCACCCAGGCACAAAAGACATGATTTAGGGGTCATACAAAGGAGAGGGTGAATGGTCCCAAAGAACCCCAGAACACCCCAAAAGTCTGATGAGAGAGGTGTTTGCAAGGAAAGTGGTTGTACAACAGGAGCGATGGCTTGAAAAGGAGAATTAGGAGGTAGAGAAGAGGAATGTGGCACTGGAGGAGGTCAACTCCAAAGTTAATAAAAAGTGGAACCAAGTTCTCAGAAAAGAGTATTCAGAGCATTTTATTACACATTTGCTTTGTAAAATAAAACTTTCATTTTTACTCATTGTTCTCTTTCCAATGGTATCTGGAGCTATACCTCTCATTCCCAGGAGTTCTTTTTTTTTTTTTCTAAACAATATCTTACCATCAAAGTGTGCTTGTACAGTCATGTTTACTCTTAAATGTAAATGGACAATATGAAAGTTTTCATTTTTAAAGATTATTTATAAAAAGCCAAGTGGACAGAGCTGAAATGGTGGGATTTCTTAGCCACACAGCAGAGCACAGAGCTGGTTGGAAGTGAACTGATCACAGGCAAACAGCTTGACCTTACATGTGGTCAGTTAGTGGGGGACGTTGGTCTTCGTGGGTAAGGTCAACTTCTGTAGCTTCAAATGGGAAAGTTTCTCAGCTGCTGTCTACCTCAGATTCCTCATCTAGAAAGCGGGGCAAATAATATTGCCTATGTCACAGCATTGTTTTGAGAACTGAATAAGTCAGTGTACATAAAATGTTTAGAGCATTACCTAGCACATAATAGATGGTGCATCAATATTGGCTGTGCTTATTGCTTCAGGAGGCAAGAGGTATTTTGTTTATCAGGGAATTCATTAAATTCTCACTGCCGTCTTAGCAACAGAATGTTTATAGAACTTAAATTTCGTTACTCATTTAAAGAGATTCTCTACTTTAGGGCCTTTCTGGGACTAACAATTCTGTCAGTTTACATTTAGTACTCAGGAGTGACTGCTGTTTTCACATGCTAGTTCTTAAGAATTTTAGTTCAGTACTACATGCATTTTAAATCATGTTGTTATTGTGCGTGTGCAGTCATGTCCGACTCTTTGCGACCCTATAGACTATAGCCCACCAGGCTCCTCTGTTCATGAGATTTACAAGGCAAGTAAACTGGAGTGGGTTGCTGCTGTGCCCTCCTCCAGGGGATCTTCCTAACTCAGCGATCAGACTCATGTCTCCTGCATTATAGGTGGTTTCTTTACTTCTTAAGCCATTGGGACTTGTTCCCCTGAAGAAGGGAGAGGAGAAAATCCACTTGGAATGCATTTGTACAAGAGTGCTTGATTAGAAATCTCTTTAAACTTGCCCTTCCTTAGACCTTAGCAGTTCCTTAGACCAATTTTCCTTGATGTACCTTAAGCAGGAAAATGGGGGGTTTTCCTAATTATCTATTTTATAATTTTTTGATGGTCAGATATCAAATGAATTGTTCAGAAATGAAATTAGAGTGCAAGTTCAGTTCAGTTCAGTTCAGTTCAGTCTCTCAGTCGTGTCCAACTCTTTGCGACCCCATGAATTGCAGCACGCCAGGCCTCCTTGTCCATCACCAACTCCCGCAGTTGATGCAAACTCATGTCCATCGAGTCGGTGATGCCATCCAGCCATCTCATCCTCTGTTGTCCCCTTCTCCTGCCCCCAATCCCTCCCAGCATCAGAGTCTTTTCCAATGAGTCAACTCTTCGCATGAGGTGGCCAAAGTATTGGAGTTTCTGCTTTAGCATCAGTCCTTCCAAAGAACAAGCAGGACTGATCTCCTTCAGAATGGACTGAATGGATCTCCTTGTAGTCCAAGGGACTCTCAAGAGTCTTCTCCAACACCACAGTTCAAAAGCATCAATTCTTTGGTGCTCAGCTTTCTTCACAGTCCAACTCTCACATCCATACATGACCACTGGAAAAATCATAACCTTGACTAGACGGACCTTGTTGGCAAAGTAATGTCTCTGCTTTTGAATATGCTATCTAGGTTGGTCATAACTTTTCTTCCAAGGAGTAAGTGTCTTTTAATTTCATGGCTGTAGTCACCATCTGCAGTGATTTTGGAGCCTCCCAAAATAAAGTCTGTCACTGTTTCCACTGTTTTCCCATTTATTTCCCATGAAGTGATGGGACCAGATGCCATGATCTTCATTTTCTGAATGTTGAGCTTTAAGGCAGCTTTTTCACTCTCCTCTTTCACTTTCATCAAGAGGCTTTTTAGCTGCTCTTCACCTTTTGCCATAAGGGTGGTATCATCTGCATATCTGAGGTTATTGATATTTCTAATCAGAAAGAGGTGGCTACTGACCACTGTGAAGTAGTGTTCTTTACCTTTCCTGTTAAAAGTTTGTCTGGACTTCCATGAACAAGGGACGGAAGACATTTATTCCACCTGCAATTTGAGCTATGAAAATTGTCCTGTGTCTAAACATTCTAAGTGCCTCCAGCATTTTTTCTAAACCACAATTTAAAGAAGAACTAGAAAACAAGCAGTTTGCAAATGATGCCTCTGTACAAATGGCCAACATTCCAGTTGGTGTTTTATGGGGCTACACCCACATTAAATTGACCAGAATGGAGGTGACCCAATAACAATAGATTCTTTTGTTGCATTGTTTTGATGCAGAGCAAGTGACATTCCTCAGGCCCCTTTCCATGTAACGCTCCACCACAAATATGTTGCTACTCTTCTTACCTGCGGGACTGGATCGTATCAACTCTAGCACTTTCAAGCTTATCTGATGGCAAGTGAAAACTGATACTGGTGGGGAGGGTTAGGACTACTTGGTTACTGGACAGCCATTCACCTCTGTTTCTACATTCTTTAAGCAGTTTCAGTTTAACCCTTAAAAAATGTTTAAGAGCAATGAAATATACCCAGATATCAATGAATATATTTATATAAGAAAAATAGGAAAATATGCACCTGTGTTCTCTTCATATGATATATGTTGATATTGTGCATTTATCTGAGATTGGACGTTGTATCATGATGATAGCTGCATGTGGATTTGCCTGTCCATTTGTTAATGTACTGTAATGGGACTCTGTATAGATGTGTGTTTATGTGGATATAGGTACATGTGGAATGAGGTCTTTTCCCGTGACAATCTGCAAACAGTGCTTCTATGACTCTGGAGTGAACAAAGCCCCAAACTCGTTGATTATGTGAATGTTCCTCATATAATATGTAAATCCTACAACAACGCTAAATGTCAGAATTGTGGGAAAACAAAGGTGGTCTTAGAGTATCTTCTATAACATTCATTGTGACATTGTGATTTAATTGTTCTGAAATATAGCCTAAGAGGTTTGCACCTTTTACCCCCCTTGAGCACTGAGAAAATTATAGGCTCAGCCAAATTACAATGAAACAAAATCTGTTGAAAATGAACAATCTGTTTCTATAAATGATGATATAAACAATATAAATATTCATTTATTATACATGCTAACACATTCAATATATTCAATTTTTCACCTGCAATTATTTTCTAGAATACCTTGATGTAGTTATATCTACTGTCTGTGAAATTGCATTTTAGCCTTGGGTAAATTTCAAAGAATCACATTTTACTGGAAGTGACTCCAGATGCCATTGAATATAGTAATTGAAAACTGGCAGCTAGCATGCCAGATTTTGCCAACAATTGGGTTTGGTTTGACCACTTCATATCAGTATGTGTTTGTGTGTGTGTGTAAACATTTTATTGAAGTATAATTGTGAACAATAAACTGCAAATATTTAAAGTGTATGATTTGATATTTCACAAGTAAATACCTGTGAAACCATCTTTATAACCAAGATCATTAGCATATCCATCATTGTGGAAAGTTTTCTTGTAGCCCTTGAGAATCCCTCTTGCCTGTCCTCAGCTCCTCCAGGTAATCACTGATCTGCTTTCTGTCACTATAGATTAGTATGCGTTTTCTGAATGGAAGCATACTGTATGTATTCCTTTTATGTCTGACTTTTTTCACTCAAAATAGTTAGTTTGAGATTCATCCCTAAATCATAATATTTACAAAGGTTTTCTCCTATGTTTGCTTTTAGAAGTTTTATAATTTAGGTTTTACATTAGGATCTATATCCATTTTAAGTTATTTCTGAATATGATCTATGTTCTGTATCTATGGTTTCATAGATGAAATTTCATTTTTTTTTATATGAATATAGAATTGTCCCAGTACTGTTTATTAGGAAGACTATCTTTTATTTACTGTATTGCTGTGGCATTCTTTTAAAGCTGGATCAATTTAGGGCTTACTTCATTTTCCATTTCTCAGAGGTCACTGTCCCTCATTGACTGATGTCCAGTTCTTGAAAACCATTGTTTCCTATATCTTGTCTATTTTTATTTATTTCAAATGGAAAGTTAAGTCTGATCCCTGCTGTCCATCTTGGTAGGAAGTAGAAGTCCCATGCTTAGAGAATTTTTTGAAATTTTAAAATGTGTTTCCAATAAATATATATTAGGAAATATCACATTCAAACTAGATTTCTGGCTTCTCATGAAAAATCATCAAATTTGGCAAAATGAGGTGCACACTCCACACAGCAGCCTGTTTTCTTGTGGCAAGAGCTTCCTTGTTTCTCCCAATCCTCATCTTGCTTGCTTCACTCATTTAACTTTCCTACTCAACTCCCTTAGGCCTGATCAGTCCAAGTCTTTAATTTCATTCAGGAGGAAAAGGAGAGAGGCAAAGTGAGATGCAATTAGAATCTGTTTCTCTGGCTCCAAATCCAGTGGTATTTCCACTGCGGTTGAGCAGTCATGTTGTAGTATTGGCACGGGATACACAGACTGAAGGCCTGAATAATTGCTGACAGATTCAGATGCTCAGTGCCTATTGTTCACACTCTTCCTACGTCTCGATATGGACCTGTGAAGTTTATTATAATTTACCCTTCTCTGTATTTGGAAACAAATTATGTAGCAGAGATTTAACTCTTAATTTTTAAAAAGAAACTGTTTATTCAACAAAACCACCTTTTGAGGATCACCATCAAATGATCAAATCAGTGATCAAACTGATCAAATCAATGATCACTATCATTTTTCCTCATTAAATAATTTTGAAACACCTATCAGAATGATCAAAATCTGATGATACCAAATGCTAATGAGGATGTGGAGTAGTAAGAACTCTCATTTGTTGCTGGTGGGAATGCTAAATGGTGCAGCCGCATTGGAAGATAGCTTGAAAGTTACTTACAAAACTAAGATACTCTTACCATTTGATCCAGGAATCATGCTCCTTGGTATTTAGCCAAAGGAGCTGAAAACTTATTTTTACCCCCCAATCTGCACACAAATTTTATGGAAGCTCTATGTATAATGACCAAAACTTGGAGGCAACAAATATGCCTTCAGTAGGTCAATAGATAAACTGTGGCACATTCAGGAAATGGAATTCTGTTCATCACTAAAAAGAAATGAGCTATTAAGCCATGAAAAGATGTGGATGAAACTTAAATGTTTGTTTCTTAGTGAAATAAGTCAATCTTAAAAGGCTATGTAGTGAATGATGCTTAACTACTGACCTCTTTTTCTCAAGTCTTAGAATCAGCACCTTAATGTGGGTTCTGCAAGGAAGCTTGAGTTGAGAATGGTCATGGACCCCATCAATGCTCAACCTGACTCTGCCAGCTCCGTGAATGTGCACAGGAAAATAACTTTCTCCCTCTGACCCCCAGTTTCCTTATCTGTGTAGAGATGGTTAAATGAGATGAGATGAGCTCTCTTTTCCAACATTTTGTGCATTCTAAGAATTTTATTTGTCATCAAGCTACTGATTTCCACTTTATGATCGCTTTAAAACAGCTCCGATCTTGCTTCTCCCCCTATAGTTTGGCATTGTAGTTTCCATTTTTGAACTCTTTTGGCCTTTAGCTGTCATCTGGAAATCAGATTCTTAAACTCTTGGTTTCAAGATCACAACTTATCAAAGGACAATCTCTGACCAGGTATTTGTTCTTCTTGAAAGGCAATGCAAAAAATGGCTCAGACTACTGCACAATTGTACTCATCTCACACGCTAGTAAAGTAATGTTCAAAATTCTCCAAACCAGGCTTCAACAGTATGTGAACCATGAACTTCCAGATGTTCAAGCTGATTTTAGAAAAGGCAGAGGAACCAGAGATCAAATTGCCAACATCCGTTGGATTATCAAAAACACAAGAGAGTTCCAGAAAAACAATTATTTCTGCTTTATTGACTATACCAAAGCCTTTGACTGTGTGGATCACCACAAACTGTGGAAAATTCTGAAAGAGATGGGAATACCAGAGCACCTGGTCATGATCTGACCTGCCTCCTGAGAAATTCGTATGCAGGTTAGGAAGCAACAGTTAGAACTGGACATGGAATAACAGACTGGTTCCAAATTGGGAAAGGAGTACGTCAAGGCTGTATATTGTCACCCTGCTTATTTAACTTCTATGCAGAGTACATCATGAGAAACTCTGGACTGGAAGTAGCACAAGCTGGAATCAAGATTGCCAGGAGAAATATCAATAACCTCAGATATGCAGATGACACCACCCTTATGGCAGAAAGTGAAGAAGAACTAAAGAGCCTCTTGATGAAAGTGAAAGAGGAGAGTGAAGGAGCTGGCTTGAAACTCAACATTCAGGAAACTAAGATCACGGCATCTGGTCCTATCACTTCCTGGGAAATAGATGGGGAAACAGTGGAAACCGTTGCTGACTATTTTTTGAGGCTCCAAAATCACTGCAGATGGTGACTGTAGCCATGAAATTAAAAGACACTTACTCTTGGAAGAAAAGTGATAACCAACCTAGACAGCATACTAAAAAGCAGAGACATTACTCTGCCGACAAAAGTCCATCTAGTCAAGGCTATGGTTTTTCCAGTAATCATGTATAGATGTGAGAGTGGGACTATAAAGAAAGTTGAGCACTGAAGAATTGATGCTTTTGAACTGTGGTGTTGGAGAAGACTCTTGATAGTCCCTTGGACTACAAGGAGATCCAACCAGTTCATCCTAAAGGAAATCAGTCCTGAATATTCATTGGAAGGACTGATGTTGAAGCTGAAACTCCAATACTTTAGCCACCTGATGTGAACAACTGACTCATTGGCAAAGACCCTGATGCTGAGAAAGATTGAAGGAGGGAGGAGAAAGGGATGACAGAGGATGAGATGGTTGGATAGCATCACCAACTCAATGGACATGAGTTTGAGTAAACTCCTAGAGTTGGTGATGGACAGGGAGGCCTGGTGTGCTGCAGTTCATGAGGCTGCAAAGGGTTGGACACGACTGAGCAACTGAACTGAACTGAAAGCAGAAAAAGAAACTATAATATTGTGGGCCAACCATAAACTAGCTTCCTCTTCCATGAAATAAAGAGGTTTTATTAGATGCTCTTTTAAGCCCTTGTTTGCTTTAAAATTCTAAGTTAGTTTAAGAAGCATGATGATGTTCTTAGACTGAATACAACTTATTTCCTTTTTGTCCCAGTTAGCAGCTTTTGAAGCATTTCAGGTTTCTTCTCCCATCAATTATCTACAGATTTTCATAGAAGTGTAAGACTTCTTAGCTGCTGCTTGGCTCACCAAACTTATGTAACTTGGTGTTTGACAAACACTGCTGTTTTGGGAAGTTTCCCTAATCCATATTATTTTAAACATTTACAGATCTAAAAAACATTTTTGCCCCCACCCCAAAGTGTAAACTTCCCAGCCACTACAGAAGAGAAGGGCTTCCTTGGTGGCTCAGAGGGTAAAGTGTCTGCCTACAATGTGGGAGACCTGGTTTCAATCCCTGGGTCAGGAAGATCCCCTAGGAGAAGGAAATGGCAACCCACTCCAGTACTCTTGCCTGGAAAATGCCATGGATGGAGGAGCCTGGTAGGCTACAGTCAATGGGATTGCAGAGAGTCATACATGACCAAGCAACTTCATTTCTCACAGAAGAGAAAACTGTGAGTGTTCTCTGCTTCATTTGCCAGAACTGCATAGACTTTGTGCATTCTGATGCTAGGGGACTGTAAGGTTTGGTCTCTGGATCCTTGTTTATTTAATTATTTTTTTTGATAGCACCCCTTTTTATTTTTGCTGGATAGCTTTTTTATTTATTTATTTAAATTTTAAAATCTTTAATTCTTACATGCGTTCCCAAACATGAACCCCCCTGGGATAATACATCATAACTGTAATTTATATAAATTCTCAAAAGAAAAATGTCTATAAAACTTTGGAATAAAATCACAAATACATGATATTTTTACAGTGGTGTTTTAAGAACATTGTTTTTTCTTGCTACTTAAAATTAGGGGAAAATGAGGTCAATTATTTTTATATTTTGTTTCTGTTGTATTTTAAAAACACCATATTATAAGGTACTAAGATGCTGGGGGCCTCCTTGACTCCTATGTGGTTTCACTTCCCAGTTCTGTGAATACTTCTAGGTCACTGACCCAGCTCTGCAGTCTCTGGGGCTGCTGAAGGGGCCAGTGGGAGTGTAGGCACCTCCTGTTGAGTCCTGGCTTGTCGCTTCTGTCCCACCGGCCTTCCCCACAGGACTTCAGTAATTTCTTTCTCTTAAGTGGTAGCATATAGTTATAGAGAAATGCATTTTAGGAAACAGTCTTCAGGAGGGTCCAAGTAAACCCATACCATCTAAACAGAGCATCCCAAACTTACCATCAAGTTCCACTTCAGTGTGATGAGTCTGTAAATTTAGCACCAGCACTGACAGGCAGGGACGGAGTCAGCATTCCAGAGGCTCTTGTTTATGTGTACAGATTCTGTGATCATGTGTGGACTTTTATATTGAGTGGGGCTGAAAGCAGAGAGATGACGGAGCTTATTAAAGTGGATAAAGTGGAAATTGTAGCTTAAGATGGTAAAAATACTGGCTTTCCTACTGCAGAGTGAAAGAGGAAAATTGGCCTTTTAGTTCTGTCTTCTGTCTTTAGGCAGCACTTTGAGGGGCAGCGAAGCAGAGACTCTAAAATGCATGATTCTGTTACCGAAATGCAGGAGTGACTATGCTGTGCTGCCCTGCCTGGAGGATGTCTGTAGGAAGAAACCTGTAATTCTGTGGCTGCTTACATCATCTTCATGATGCAGCATGAAGAAACTTAGCTTTTTATGACAAATCAGAATTGTAGCCAAAGAACCATATTTGATTAACTCATTCTAAAACTCAATGTGAGTAATAATAGGTGGCACTGTTAAGCTAGCAATATAAGATATTAGATAAGCATTTTATTAGCATTAGATAAAGAGCACCATGTTCACTGTAGGGGAGTTGGAAAAACATATTGTTTCAATAGAGTCATGTTAGTTTTATCAGTTGTAAATTTTACAATTAATAAAAAGCTTTAGCAAGAGGTTGTAGCAAATTCTGGATAAATTTTACTTAGAAAATTCAATTTTAGAAGAATTAAAAAAAAAGAGTGGATATATGTATATGTGTAACCTATTCTCTTTGCTACACTCCTGAAACTAGCAAAACATTGTAAATCAACTATACTTCATAAAAGTTTTTTTCAAAAGTAATGCAAAACCAGCAATAACATTGATATGAGAAACCTACCAAGAATAAAACTCTGTTAGAAAAAAGTAGATAATCTTTAGACAGAGTTCCCAGCCAAAACAAAGCAACGCAATCAAACCACAAAACGCTGTTCCTTATAGGATAAAATAGTTTCTTGTGACATTAAATTATTTACTGAATTTGGAATTTTGATCAAATATCATACAATTAAAAATAACCTCATGTCCTATTACGTATATGATTTTTTATTTAAAATCTTACTAAATGTAAAATAAAAGGGGATGGTGGTGTGGAGAACTTACAATATTCAATAAACTGTGTTGTAAACAGATGTGCTGTCATCTAGACTTTCTTGTTCCATTAATAGAGCACAAGTAGGATAGATTTATCAGCTTTTGTAGGGGCTAGGATTTTTCACAGTGGTCAGTGAGTACTGGCTCAACTGAAAGCCATCAGCTGCATTCACCCCATAACTAAAGAGTCCTGTCTGTCCTCTGAAGCTGTGAAGCCAGGCATTGACTTCTCCTCTCTAGCTATGAAAATCCTAAATGGCATCATCTTCCAGTGTAAGGCTGTTCCCTCTGCACTGTAAATCTCTTGTTTAATGTACTCTCCTTCACGACTTGTCTTCGCTAGGCCTTCTGTATTAGCACTTGCTGCTTCATCTGGCACTTTTATATTTTGGAGATGGCTTCTTTTCTTAAACCTCATGGATCAACCTCTGCTAGTTTCAGACTTTTGTTTCCAGCCTCCTCACATCTTTCAGCCTTCATGAAATTGAAGAGAATTAGGGCTTTTCTCTGGATTAGGCTTTGGCTTAAGGGAATATTGTGATTGATTTGATCTTCTATCCAGACCAGTAAAACTTTATCCATATTAGCAATAAGGCTGTTTTGCTGTCTTATGATTTATGTTTTCACTGGAGTATAACTCTTTAACTTTCTGGAGTAGCACTTTTAATATCCTTCAAGAACTTTTCTTTGTACCTGCAGTTTGGCTGTTTGGCACCAAGAAGAACAGCTTTCAGCCTGTGTCAGTTTTCGATATGCCTTCCTCATGAAGCTTAATCATTCCTAGCTTTTGATTTAAAGAGATGTGCAACTTTTCCTTTCACTGGAATACTCAGAGGATATTATGGGGTTATTACTTCAACACTGTTGTATCTTAGGGAATGGGGAGGCTTGAGGAGAGGAAGGAAGATGGTGGAATGGCTGTCAGAGCAGTGAGAATACACACATTTATCAATTAAGTTTGCCATCTTATTTGGATGTGGTTTGTGGCACCCCGAATCAATTATTACAGTAACATCAAATATAACCAATCGTAGCTCTCCATGACAAATATGATAATCAAAATATTGTTGCAAGAATTACCAAAATGTAGTACAGAGTCATAAACTGAGCAAATGTTTTTGGAAAAGTGGTGCCCATATGCTTGCTCAACTCAGAATTGCTATAAGCCTTCAGTTTGTAAAACACACAATAGCCTTGAAGCGCAATAAAGAAAGTTCAATAAAACTATGTAAAGGGGGGAATACTATACCATTCCTGTTGAACAATGCAGGCAGAAAGAAGCCATGAGAGAAGGATTCTCCAAGGAATAGTAGCTGCTGACTTGCATCGGCCCATTCTGGGATTCTGAACATTGACTGTGTCAGCAGGGATTGGCCCAGTCCAGCTACCCATATATAACTCCTGAAGTGGCATCTCTAATGTGGAACTTTGTGAAAATCAGCAGAAGAGGCCTTTTGGTATGGTGAGGCCTTGAGTCACGCATATTCCCAGACCACACCCGTCAGGGTCATCGAGGAGATCTTGAGGTCCATGTCCCACCACAGTGCTACTGAATCTGAGACTCGGGGGTGTGGTCTGAGAGCCTGAAGTTTCAGCAAGATTCCCAGATAATCCCTGCTGAATTCTCAAAGTCTCTGCTCTTGTAGTTACTTTCACTATATCTGGGCTCAAATCCTGGTTCTGTCTCCCTGTAACTATGTGACCCAGAAGAGCTCTTTCAGCTCTCTGAGTTCCACTTTCCTTCTTCTCCATGAAATAGGAATAATGATGGTACCTGCTTTCTTGGGTCCTCTTGAGAATCGAGTGAAATAGGCTCTGAAGCTCTTAGTGCAGTGTCTGGTACATACGAAGCCCTCATAAATTTGGAATGCTATTCTTATCATTCTTTTGAAAAGTTTGATAAAGGATAGTAGGCTCTCTACCCTGATTAGAGAGGACCATAGAGTTGGTTTATTGGAGTGAATACAAACTACATAGTGGATTCTGAATTACAGCACCTCTTTACTAAAGGGATTAAAGTGATGGTCACTTCCCTAGCTTTGCCTGCATTTTTCTTGTCCCAGATTTTGCTGATGTTCTTTCAGCTGCTCTCTTTGCTTCATGTTCCTCAGAGCCAGGGGTGTAGCCCTCTTTTGTTGACTTTAAGGCCATTACTCCTGAGTTTCTGCTTTTGAACCTGTTCTAAGGGGAGTCTTCAGCAGATAATTTACAAAGCGGGCTTTGATGCTCTCCAGTGTGTCCTGCAAAGCGCTGTCAGTTTTCCTTACATGTTAACCCTGGTGGCCTTTGAGAGCAAGGCCATGCAGCTGTCTCTCTCTGGTCACTCTCCTGTCCCAGTCTGCAGCCTCTCTCTCCTGTGCTCAGCTTTCTCTGCTGATCACAGCCTCTCCAGGATGGTGATGGGATCCCTATTTTCTGAGATTGGTGGGACAAATCCCTTTCTTTTGGCAGTTTGAGCAGCAAAGGGATTCCTCATTGCAAACAGGATGACACTTTATGGATAACACCAGTAAATACACGTGATCCCTTCTTCTCATGTATTATTTTCTTTACTCTTTATATTTTTGGTGTTTAGAAGTTGTTAATGGTAAAGAACCACTGATTCTGAAGGCTAAAAATGTTCTTGAGTCATTCATTAATGTGTCTTTTCCAGAAAATATTTTAGGACAAAACCAAGTACCAGTCTGGGTTTACTTAAAAAGAATAGATACTTATTTCTCACAGTTTCAGAAACTAGAAAGTTGCAGATCAAGGCACCAGCAGAAAACCTAGTGTCTGGCTTGCAAATGACTGTTTTCTCATTGTGTTCTCTCCTGGCAAAGGGAACTGGGGGAGAACCATTCTCTCTTATCTCTTCTTACAAAGGCATTCATCCATTATGAGGCTCTATCTTTATGATCTAATTGCTTCCCAAATGTCTCTCCTCCACATACCATCATCACCTTGAGGATTTAGACTTCAGCATATGAATTCTGGAGAGACTCAGACTTTCAGTCCATGGCACGTGCGATAGCTACTGTGAGAAGTTATTGGAGACTTTCATTGTTCAATTTGCAAAGCTAGAGCACTTCTAGTCTTAGAGGTAGGCTTATGGTAAAAAGGCAGGCTCTCAAGGCTCATGGTCCAGATTGGAGTGAAAGGGCAAAACGTGCCTCAAGTCTGGGACTCACTCAGTTTGGGGGTTGGTGCAGTGAGAAGCCACAGTGAGGGCAGCAAGAAGGCAACACATGTCCTTGGGCAGAGATGCCATGAGACAGACAAGCTCTTAGAGAATGGGGAGGAAATGCCCCCACTTCTGCCAGAGGATGGGGCTTCTGAGACCAAGTCCCACAAAGGCAGCTGTGTGCATATGCAGACACAGACTCAACTGAGCTTGGTGGAGCACAGCTCAAAGCCATGTACTGCTTTTGACACTCTTTTCTGTCACCTTGAGCTTCCCCGGGTTGTACTAGTCCTTAAGCCCCTCTGCTGCATATGTCCTGGCAACTGGAATAATCCCAGTGTTCCTTGAGGAATTTAGGATTGGAGCTGGAAGAGCTGAAGGGTCTGAAGGAGAGGCTGAGCCTCCATGCAGAGGCCTCTCTGTTCCCTGGGAACTCTGTGCCACTTGGATCAGGATGCCAGCATAGCAAGTGATAAAAACATTTGAGTTTTGGGATCTGACAAATATGGAATGAAATCCGAGCTCCTCTCATTAGCTGTAGCATTGTGCATTTAGACAGTACACAATGCCCACAACTAGCATTTATTAAATGTCTACTCTGTGTCAGATATTGATCATGTATTCACACCTGCAAGTATTAGAATATTTTAAAATATTTAAAAGTATGCTATGAGGTGTGTGTGTGCTGAGTCACTTTGGTCGAGTCCCACTCTTTGTGACCCTATGGACCGTAGCCCGCCAGGCTCCTCCATCCATAGGATTCTCTAGGCAAGAATACTGGAGTGGGTTGCCATGCCCTCCTCCAGGGGATCTTCCTGACCCAGTGATCAAATCTGCAGCTTCTGCATGGCAGGTGGATTCTTTACTGCTGAGCCACCAAGGAAGCCCCTGCTATGAGGTAGATGTTATTATTAACTTCATTTCACAGATGAAAAATATTAGGTACAGAAGGGTTAAGTAACTTGCCTAAGCAGTTTGGAACCAAGGGAATGTGCCTTCAGCACCTTTACTCTTAACAAGTCAGTTCAGTTCAGTCGCTCAGTCGTGTCCGATTCTTTACGACCCCATGAATCACAGCACGCCAGGCCTCCCTCTCCATCACCAACTCCCAGAGTTTACTCAAACTCATGTCCATCGAGTTGGTGATGCCATCCAGCCATCTCATCCTCTGTCGTCCCCTTCTCTTCCGGCCCCCAATCCCTCCCAGCATCAGAGTCTTTTCCAATGAGTCAACTCTTTGCATGAGGTGGCCAAAGTATTGGAGCTTCAGCTTTAGCATCAGTCCCTCCAATGAACACCCAGGACCGATCTCCTTTAGAATGGACTGGTTGGATCTCCTTGCAGTCCAAGGGACTCTCAAGAGTCTTCTCCAATACCACAGTTCAAAAGCATCAATTCTTCGGCGCTCAGCTTTCTTCACAGTCCAACTGTCACATCCATACGTGACCACTAGAAAAACCATAGCCTTGACTAGATGGAGTTTAGTTGGCAAAATAATATCTCTGCTTTTGAATATGCTATCTAGGTTGGCCATAACTTTCCTTCCAAGGAATAAGCGTTTTTTAACTTCATGGCTGCAATCACCATCTGCAGTGATGTTGGAGCCCCCCAAAATAAAGTCTGCCACTGTTTCTACTGTTTCTTCATCTATTTCCCATGAAGTGATGGGACCAAATACCATGATCTTAGTTTTCTGAATGTTGAGCTTTAAGCCAACTTTTTCCCTCTCCTCTTTCACTTTCATCAAGAGGCTTTTTAGCTCCTCTTCACTTTCTGCCATAAGGGTGGTGTCATCTGCATATCTGAGGTTATTGATATTTCTGCTGGCAATCTTGATTCCAGCTTGTGCTTCTTCCAGCCCAGAGTTTCTCACGACGTACTCTGCATATAAGTTAAATAAGCAGGGTGACAATATACAGCCTTGACATTCTCCTTTTCCTATTTGGAACCAGTCTGTTGTTCCATGTCCAGTTCTAATTGTTGCTTCCTGACCTGCATATAGGTTTCTCAAGAGGCAGGTCAGGTACTCTGGTGTTCCCATCTCTTTCAGAATTTTCCACAGTTTATTGTGATCCACACAGTCAAAGGCTTTGGCATAGTCAATAAAGCAGAAATAGATGTTTTTCTGGAACTCTCTTGCTTTTTCCATGATCCAGTGGATGTTGGCAATTTGATCTCTGGTTCCTCTGCCTTTTCTAAAACCAGCTTGAACATCTAGAAGTTTGTGGTTCATGTTTTGCTGAATCCTGGCTTGGAGAATTTTGAGCATTACTTTACTAGCATGTGAGATGAGTGCAATTGTGTGGTAGTTTGAGCATTCTTTGGCGTTGCCTTTCTTTGGGATTGGAATGAAAACTGACCTTTTCCAGTCCTGTGGCCACTGCTGAGTTTTCCAAATTTGCTTGTCATATTGAGTGAAGCACTTTCACAGCATCATCTTTCACCATTTGAAATAGCTCAACTGGAATGCCATCACCTCCACTAGCTTTGTTCGTAGTGATGCTTTCTAAGCCCCACTTGACTTCACATTCCAGGATATCTGGCTCTAGGTGAATGATCACACTATCGTGATTATCTTGGTCATGAAGCTCTTTTTTGTACAGTTCTTCTGTGTATTCTTGCCACCTCTTCTTAATATCTTCTGCTTCTGTTAGGTCCATACCATTTCTGTCCTTTATCGAGCCCATCTTTGCATGAAATGTTCCCTTGGTATCTTTAATTTTCTTGAAAAGATCTCTAGTCTTACCCATTCTGTTCTTTTCCTCTATTTCTTTGCACTGGTCGCTGAGGAAGGCTTTCTTATCTCTCCTTGCTATTCTTTGAGACTTTGCATTTAAATGCTTATATCTTTCCTTTTCTCCTTGGCTTTTCACTTCTCTTCTTTTCACAGCTATTTGTAAGGCCTCCCCAGACAGCCATTTTGCTTTTTTGCATTTCTTTTCCATGGGGATGGTCTTGATCCTTGCCTGTCTTTGTACAATGTCACGAAGCTCCGTCCATAGTTCATCAGGCACTCTGTCTATCAGATCTAGTCCCTTAAATCTATTTCTCACTTCCACTGTATAATCATAAAGGATTTGAGGTAGGTAAGCTTGCCTTATTTGGTTTCTTCATCTGTAAAATGAGGTTAACAATAGCTTTTTCAGTGTTGTGCAGATGAAATTTTCAATGAGATGCCAACAGACCAAGCACCTGTCTTTGCCCAGGTCACAAAGCGGGGTACTCCACCACCAAGTCCTCTCTTGTTGTCTCATGATAGGCAGGACCACTCCTTGTTCTAGACAAAGCTGGAGTCTCTCACCTCGCATGTGCCCAGCTCTCCTTTCCTTGGGCTGTCTGTTGCCCTTGTGTTTGTACTTCAGCAGCAACATCACTTGCCTCATCCTTATGCTCATCTGTAACTCCTTCCAGTTTCTGAGCATGATGCTTATTTTACACAGCATCCTTTCCAGTTAGCTGCTTCCTGGCCACATCTATAAGGTACCTCAGTGTCTTGGCGCTTCTTCATAGCACACTGCAGGGTAGATGACTTCTGGGAAGGGCAGCTCTCTTCGTGTGGTTTCTTGCTGATTTCTCTTTCAGGGACCTTCCCGTTCCTAACCTTTTTCTGGTGCCCCTTTCCCACTTCTAGTGGCCTACCTCAAGTCGACCTTGTATTGGCCACTGCTCTAGCAGTATCCAGCAGCCCCTGCAGTGTCTGAGACTTCTTCAGTGAAGGATCCCTAGCGCCCAGAGTGTCTCTGTTCCTGTCCTGGAGATGGCCCTTCCTGGTTAGTTTCCACTGGTAACCAACTGCATTCCCTGTGGTGCTGTGCCTTCTGGCTTCCAGATGGGTTCTGTTAGTGGGAGGCTCCAGGACTAGGTGGAAAGGGAGTGCTAGCTGCCTCCCTCCCTCTGTGGTAGGTCCTCCATCTAAAGGGGCTCCAGTGACATTGTCTCCTCTCTTTCCACCCCTGAGACGCCCGTGCCTGCTGCTCTCTGGATTCTCCCCACCCCTATGTGCTCCCTCAATGCTGTCCCTCCTTTGTGGGCAATTCTGAGTAAATATCTCTGTATTTCAATGACATGGGGTAACTTCCGTGCCCCTTTGGGACCCTACAGACAGATATGGCTAGCAACAAAAGGCCACTGGGAGGACTCTTATCATCCTCACCTTTATAAGCATGATTCATAGTCTATCTGGTGAAAAGATGAAATTTACAAGAATAAAACAGTGTTTGCAAATACTTGGCTGTTTCCTCACTGTTAGAAACAAGGATGAGTCTTTATCAGGGTCCGATGGAGAGTGCAGTTGAATTGAGAAGGTCCTGGTTAATAAGGAGTTCTGCTGTGGATGACAAGCTTTCTTCTTCTTTTGTTATTTTTTTAAAAAATATTCTGATCATGTGACTTTGGGCAAATCATAAATCTCTTAATCTCAATTTTATTGTTAGAAATTATGAAGCAACTGACTTTATGATGTCTGTAACTGCCTTTAGCTCTAACAGAGGTAAATAGCTGGAGAAGGGCTGCTCCTCTGAACACTGAGAATTGGCTGGGCAGCCTGCAATTCCTCTCTGACTACAGGTGAAAGCTGCCCCATGCATTTCCTCGTCTCCCCCTGATTGTGACCTCTCATGTTTCAACTTCAGCTTTGAGCACCCCTGACTATGATCTGATTTCTTTGCTGCTCTTATTTCCCACTAGTTGATAAGCCTAGTGTGACACTGGGCTGTGCACTGACTTCCCCCTCTGGAGAAGGAAGGGCCAAGATCCTTTACCAAGACACTGATACAGCAGGTCTTGCTGGGAGAACTGACCTCTTTCAGGGAGTGACTTCAGGGCAAGTTCTTGGTGTCCTTAAATAAAGAGTAAAGGCTTTCCTTGTGCCAGTGTGGATTTGGGAAAGGAAGGGAGAGAGGAAGGAAGGAAGGAGGGAGGGAGAGAAGGGAGGGAGGAAGGGGAATTTCAGAGAGTGCTTTCTCTGTGCCAGGCAGTGTGCTAAGAAACTAACACATGTATATTCTCATCTAATCCTTATAGTAACCACATTAGTCACAAGGCACAGATGGTGAAACTGAGGCTCAGAGGAATCCGGTACATTGCAAAATGACATGTCTTTCATAAATATCTCAGTTGTGGTTATGCTAAAGGATTAGACTTATCTTTTTCAATTTGATTGAATCATAAAATAATTTCTAATCTTCCCAGACTTCACATGCAAAACAGGTCTTTATACTTCCCCACAAAATTTAAGATAGATGGGTATTCCATTTACACTTGTCTTTGGGCCTGCTTTGGTTCAGGTTTGCTTCCTCTTTTCTATTTTAAATTCTATTTCTGGTCTTTTTCCAACTGGAAGATCACTCAAGTGTCTGTGGGTTTTATGTCCCTGCTTATTGGCTGTCTTTGTGCTTTTTCAGGAATTGCTGTACTAAGTAAAGACCTAGACAAGAAATGAGAGAAACAATAGGAAATATTTCCCAGCAATGCAAGGTCACATGGAAATGCCTCCTCGTGGCCGGAACCCAGAGAAGAAATGCTGCCCTGCGGGTCATGGCCAAAGTCCCTCTGCCAGTAACCCAACACCTTTCCCACCTCCAGTGGGCAGACCGTGTTAGCATTTTACTAGAGATAACATCGTTGACCTTGACAAAAAGTCAAATCTCTTATTTCCATTTTCTGTCAGCCCTCACATTCTTGTCTATGCTCATAATATCATTACTAGCTCCTTCATCTAGTGGTTGTTAAGGTACTTTCTCGCTGCTTTAATTTGAACAGTTGAACCAGACATTTGTAACCACTCCTCAGGGTAATTATGGGCCATTTGTAATAGAAAAAATTTGTTTTTTCTATCTCCAGTGCTAAAAGGGAGTCACCTCTTACTTAGCTGGGTGACAATTGTACACTGGAAGATTTTGACTTCAGTATATACCAGGGGCAGGAATAACTCAAGTATGTTTGCAAAATACCCCGAGGGTTTAAATGGTCTCATCTAAACATAATTACAGTAAACTCACACTTTCTGTATCTTGTGATGAAAACTGCTGATATTTCATGCAGATCATGTTTGAAACAGTTGGCCTCAACAGGCTTTTCAAGTTCTTGTTTATATTTATTTTCTCGATTGAAACTCACCTTCGCTCAGTAGAGAAGAACATAAAAAAATCACCAGAGTAAGAGTCAGGCCATGTACCTCTCTCTCTTTTTTGTAAGTTTTTATTTATTTTTGGCTGTGCTGGGCGTTCGTTGCTGCGTGGACTTTTCTCTGGTTGCAGTGAGTAGGGGCTGCTCTCCGGCTGTGGGGCACGGGCTCCTCCCTGCAGTGAGTGGGGAGCACAGGCTCCAGGCATCCAGGCTTCAGTAGTTGCAGTGCATTGGCTCAGTGGTTGTGGCACACGGGTTTAGTTGCTCCACGGCATGTGGAATCTTCCCACATCTGGAATTGAACCTGCATCTCCTGAATTGGCAGGCAGGTTCTTTACCACCTGAGCCACTAGGGAAGCCCATCCATTTTCTGTGTACTTATTTGTTTTTGTCTTTTCCCTCTCTACTTCTCCCACTCTAATTCTGCCAGTTACTAGCTCATGTGTCCTTGGGTGAGTTGCTAAACATCTCTAAACTTAGTTTTATGCCAGTGGTACTATCTTACTTTGTAAATTAATGTACTTCAATAAAATTAAAAAATACATATTCTAATGTATATATAACATAAAAGATATAATATTACAAAGACATATATTTATATAGAGAAAAAATATATGACATATATATGTATGACAGAGAAAAGGAGCCGTGTTGTCAGCGAGGGGGTCGTTTTTGAAAGTGACTGGAAGTATTTTTGGTTGTCACAACTGGTTGAGGAAGCCAAGGATGGTACTAAACGTACTGCAATGCACAGGACAGCCCCCACAGCAGAAAACTAGCCAGTAGCAAATGTCAGTGGTGCCGAGGTTGGGAATCCCTGCGTTAGAGGTTGTGGTGGGAAGAAATGTTAGACTTCAGTGCTTTTCTTTGGTAAAATGTTTAGAACACATATGAAGGATTACCAGAGCTTCTTCTAGACATGGGTGCTGCTCCTGACTCTAGTTAGTATCCAGCATGCCCTCAACAGCATTTAAATTCAAGGGTTCCATTTCTTTACCATTAAAATGTACTGGGCTTCATGATACTCAAGATCTTTCCTGGCTCCGAGAATCTACATGGCAGAAGGATTATATCGTACGTGGGCCCAAAGTTGACAAAATTAATAGTTGCTAATTTCAGCATTTTTTGGCCCTGTTGCAAGTCACTGACCTGAATCTTTTCTTTCCAGATGAACTTACAGTTTGCTACAGGCAGGAGAAAAAGAATTCTCAACCTTATTCCTCTACTAGGCAGACATGATTTACCTGCGGCCACGTTGCATTTCATACCACATGGAATAATGTCAGTGTTGAGTGCTCACCTGGTGCCAGGCACTTGAGCACATACTGTGTTCAAGAGCCAGGCCCTGCCCTTGTGTTCTAGTACAGGTATCATTTCATCATCACAGCATGCCTAGACTGTGGGTATTACCACTTCAGTTTTACAAATAAGAAAAATGAGGTTCAGAGAGCTTAAGTAACTTGCCTAAAATCACACAGCTAATAAGTCATCAGATTGCTTAAAAATACAAGACATGAGTGCTTTTCATGTCTCTGTAGTCATACTCAAGGTAGTCTTTAAATGAAATAGCAATGGAGGATTAAGGAACAGTGAAATGAGTACCAAGGAAATAGATGAAACCCTACCGTCTTATAAAGTCTCACTCTTTGCAGGCATGTGTGTACACTGAAGAAGAGATTCTTGCAGTAAATGTTGCCATTAGCCGAAGCTGTCAGAGCGTAGTGCGAGACAGCTCAGGTAAATGGCTGTCTCTGCTTTCTTTCAAGTAATAAACAAAACAGCTGCTGTGGATACGGTTAGCACAGAGATCCAGGTACTAATAGTGATAACATTATTGATAATAGTTGAGAAAATAGCACTTACACTAAAGAACTGTTGGTTTTTCAAGGTTTTGCCAATTATTTTATTCTTTTAATTATTCCATGACTTTGTTATATTCTTACTTTACTTGTTCTTTTTTAAATTGAAGTATAGTTGCTGTCCAATATTATGTAAGTTACAGGTGTACCATATAGTGAGTCACAATTTTTAAAGATTATATTTCATTTATAATTATTGGGCTTCCCTGATAGCTCAGTTGGTAAAGAATTGACCTGCAATGCAGGAGATCCCAATTTGATTCCTGGGGTGGGAAGATCCTCTGGAGAAGGGATAGGCTACCCACCCAAGTATTCATGTGCTCCCCTTGTGGCTCAGCTGGTAAAGAATCCGCCTGCAATGTGGGAGACCTGGGTTCAGTCTCTGAGTTGGGAAGATCCCCTGGATAAGGGAAAGGCTACCCACTTCAGTATTCTGGCCTGGAGAATTCCATGGACTGTAGAGTTCTTGGGGTTGCAAAGAGTCAGACATGACTGAGTGACTTTCACTTTCACATAATTATCTTAAAATATTGGCTTTATTCCCCATGTTGTGCCATGTATCTTGTTGCTTATTTATTTTATACCTAATATTTTGTACTTTTTAATCCCTACTCCTATCTTGTCCCTCCCCCTTTCCCTCTCCTTACTGGTAACCACTAGTTTGTTCTCTGTACATCTGCTTCCTCTTTCTTGTATTTTTTAGTTTCCATATATAAATGATACCATATAGTATTTATCTTTCTCTGACTTATTTCACTTAGCATAATGCCCTCCAAGTCCATACATATTGCTGCACATGGCAAAATTTCATTCTTTGTTTATGGCTGAGTAGTATTCCATTGCATATACATACTGTATATTTTTTATCCATTCATTTGTTGGTAGACCCTTCGGTTGCTTCTATATCTTGACTATTGTAAATAATGCTGCTACTGACTTCGTTATAGTCTATTGAATAACAGTGATGAATACTGCCCATAGGTTTCTGGATTCTGTCATTAAACATGACAGATAAGAATAAGAATTTCAGATGATTTAATGGGGTTTGGGATATACAGGAATCAGTTATTCTCCTTTGAGGGCAGTAAGCCTTCTTCTCTATTAGTGGTTCTCAATCTTGGCTGCCCCTGGGCACCTTTGAAAAGTTCTGATGTCTGGGCTATACCCAGGCCAATTATATCCATTTTGGGGAGGGACCTGCATTAGTGATTCTTATAGCTCCCTTGGTGATTCTAACAGGTAGTCAAGATTGAGATCCAGTGCTATCTATGTATTAGTGGCCTTTAAACGCCTGTGTTCAGTTTAATTCAATTCAGTTGCTCAGTCATGTCTGACTCTTTGTGACCCCATGAACTGCAGCATACCAGGCCTCCCTGTCCATCACCAATTCCTGGAGCTTGCTCAGACTCATGTCCATCGAGTAGGTGATGCCATCCAACCATCTCATCCTCTGTTGTCCCCTTCTCCTCCTGCCTTCCATCTTTCCCAGCATCAGAGTCTTTTGAAATGAGTCAGTTCTTTGCATCAGGTGGCCAAAGTATTGGAGTTTCAGCTTCAGCATCAGTCCTCAATGAATATACAGGACTGATTTCCTTTAGGAAAACTGGTTGCAAGTCCAAGGGACTCTCAAGAGTCTTCCCCAACACTACAGTTCAAAAGCATCAATTCTTCAGCACTCAGCTTTCTTTATGTTCCAACTCTCACATCTACACATGACTACTGGAAAAACCATAGCTTTGACTAGATGGGCCTTTTTTGGCAAAGTAATGTCTCTGCTTTTTAATATGCTCTCTAGGTTTGTCATAGCCTTTCTTCGAAGGAGCAAGCATCTTTTAATTTCATGGCTGCAGTCACCATCTAAGTGATTTTGGAGCCCAAGAAAATCAAGTCTCTCACTGTTTCCATTGTTTCCCCATCTATTTGCCATGAAGTGATGAGACCTCATGCCATGATGTTAGTTTTTTGAACTTTTAAGCCAGCTTTTTTGCTCTCCTTTTTGACTTTCATCAAAAGGCTCTTCAGTTCCTCTTCACTTTGTGCCATAAGAGTGATGTCAGTGTATTAGAATAACCTGGAAAACTCAGTAAAAACACAGGGGCCCACCCCTTCTCCTTCAGTGAGCTGAGGGCTTCTAGTTTCTTTATGAACTCCTAGATGACTTGAATAAACACCATAGATGAGAATCACCACTTTAGGGTTTACTGTATTTTTAAAATGAGAAAATGACCTTATTCCAAGATGAGGAATTGCTTAGATTAAAACCTGTATACTGATGAGTGTGTTGTGGGTCCAGAAGAGGTGTTACTGGGCTGTGAGCTGGCCAGCCATCTATTCCTCATGTCTTCTAGATGCCAGCCTTGGCTTCTTCAGCATTTTCTTTCTAGATCATTCCCGACCATGGTCCCTAGTCCAATTTGAAAGCATCTCTCTGTCCTAATTTGAAAATACAGTAAATTTGTTGTTTATAAATATAATTTTTCTGTGATATGCAGAGATACTTGGTTCTTAGACGGTATGATGTTTGCTTAGTTATGAGCTTAAAGTAAGGCCACTGCCTATAGACATTTGTATTGGTCATGGCTCTCCAGAGAAACAAAACCAATAGAATGAAGATGATACACACACACACACACACACACACACATATTATATATATACATATATATTTAATTATATGCATACAAATAATGTTAAATTTATATACAATTATATATGTGTATACCTATATGCATTTTTTATGAGGAATTGGCTGTGTCATTATGGAGGCTTAGAAATCTCCAGATTATAATCAGCTGTCTACAAGATAGAGACTCAGGAAATCCAGTGGTGTAATTCAGTTTGAGGGTAGGAGAAGAGAAGATGCCCAGCTTAATAGTGTGGCAAGAAAAAAAGGTGCAGATTCCTCCTTCCTCGTCTTTTTGTTCTATTCAGTCCTCAGTGGTTTGGATGATTCCCCCCTTCCACACACCCTGCCACCCTGGGGAGGGCAATCTACTTTACAGAGTCCATCAGTTGAAATACCAATCTCATCTGAAAACATCTTTACAGGCACACCCAGAAATAATGTTTAATCAAGGCACCCCATGTCCAGTCAAGCTGATACACAAAATTAACCATCACAACACCTTACATCTAATTTTACTCCTGGTTGTTCTCATAGCATTTGGATGCCTACTAAATTGCTAATGCCTCTAAGAAGCCTTTACTATTGTTGCAAAAATCCCCACATTCCAAAAACACCCCTCTCAACCTCCAAGGATTTGTCATGCACCAAAATGGACTCTGAGAATAAAGATCTGAATCCCTAAAGCTCAAATTAATTAAATTATGGATACAGTTTAACCCATGGTGTGTTGTCTGCCCATTCATAAACATCTGGTTTGCTGGAAGAGCTGGACTTTACTAGGCTCATTCTGCACCACGCTTGCATCTTCAAAAACTGTAATTTAAAATTTGCATTTCTTCTGCTGAGAGCCCCCATCTGGGTTTCTGTCTCTCACAGAGTAAAAGCCAACTTTCTAACCTAGTTTTCCAGGCCCTTCCTCATCTCCCTTTACAGCTCTTCCCCTGACTCACTGTGCTGCAGCCAACCTGGCTTCCTTTCTGCTTCATTGAACATACAGTCTCAGGGCCTTTGCACTGATTCCTCTTTTTGCCTGGAACACTTTTCCTCCAGATACCCACATATCTTTTCCTCCTTTAAGTGTTTGTTCAAATATTACCTTTACATATAGACCTAACCTGATTACCCTGTAAAGTTACTTCCTACCCTTCTCATCACTGCTTCGTTCTCCCCCATAAACACTTATCAGGGTATAGTAAACACAGGTTTACTTGGTCATTTTCTTTATTGCCAGATGATTCCCTTTAGCATATAAGCAAGAATTTGCTTTTCATACTGTTCATGGGGTTTTCAAGGCAAGAATACTGAAGTGGTTTGCCATTTCCCTCTCCAGTAGACCACACTTTGTCAGAACTCTCCGCCATGACCCATCCGTCTTAGATGGCCCTGCACAGCATGGCTCATAGTTTCATTGAGTTAGACAAGGCTGTGGTCCATGTGATCAGTTTGGTTAGTTTTCTGTGATTGTGGTTTTCATTCTGTCTGCTCTCTGATAGATAAGGATAAGAGGCTTATGGAAGCTTCCTGATGGGAGAGACTGACTGAGGGGGAAACTGGGTCTTGCTTTGATGGGCAGGACCATGTTCAGTAAATCTTTAATCCAGTTTTCTGTTGATGGGCAGAGCTGTGTTCCCTCTCTGTTCCTTGACCTGAGGCCAAACTATGGCCTTAGATTGTGATGGACATGAGTTTGAGTAGGCTCCGGGAGTTGGTGATGGACAGGGAAGCCTGGCATGCTGCAGTCCATGGGGTTGCAAAGAGTCAGACACAACTGAGTAACTGAACTGAAGAATTTGCTTTAGAGTATCAGTTCAGTTCAGTCACTCAGTCGTGTCCGACTCTTTGCGACCCCATGAATCGCAGCATGCCAGGCCTCCCTGTCCATCACCATCTCCCGGAGTTCACTCAGACTCACGTCCATCGAGTCAGTGATGCCATCCAGCCATCTCATCCTTGGTCGTCCCCTTCTCCTCCTGCCCCCAATCCCTCCCAGCATCAGTCTTTTCCACTGAGTCAACTCTTCGTATGAGGTAGCCAAAGTACTGGAGTTTCAGCTTTAGCATCATTCCTTCCAAAGAAATCCCAGGGCTGATCTCCTTCAGAATGGACTGGTTAGATCTCCTTGCAGTCCAAGGGACTCTCAAGAGTCTTCTCCAACACCACAGTTCAAAAGCATCAATTCTTTGGCGCTCAGCCTTCTTCACAGTCCAACTCTCACATCCATACATGACCACTGGAAAAACCATAGCCTTGACTAGACAGACCTTAGTCGGCAAAGTAATGTCTTTGCTTTTGAATATACTATCTAGGTTGGTCATAACTTTTCTTCCAAGGAGTAAGCGTCTTTTAATTTCATGGCTGCAGTCACCATCTGCAGTGATTTTGGAGCCCAGAAAAATAAAGTCTGACACTGTTTCCACTGTTTCTGTTTCGTTCAAGGTTGTTTCCTCAAGGTCTATATTCTAGATAGGGCATGGCACATGATAGGTATTGATAAATATCTGTTGATTGAAATGCTGATAATACATAAATTTTCTTGCCTAGACAAAAAGAGGAGGCCCTGAAGCTCTGGTAGATCTGGAATTGCCCAGTTAAATGTGTTTTGTCTGGTTGAGTTCCATTTTGAAGGAACTTAAATAAACCTCAGGTACAGAATCAACCTTACTTGAAGTGTTTATTTGGCATGTTTTGATCCCCTAAATGAACTAACTGCATGTTCCCAAACATCTCCCGACTGACCTGCCAAGTGCCCCAAATAGTCATTCAAGCATATTTGTCCAAGGGAAACGATCTTGCTGAAAAAACCAATAGTAAAAATAATGACCGATGTTTGTTCTGTGTTCACCGCACACCAAATACTGGACTCTGCCTGCAGTAACGTGCATTAGTTCATTTCGTTTCTCTCGTAACTTTATAGGAGTGGGGACTGTAATTACCCGTGTTATGGTTGAGGGACTGAGAGTTTGAGTGCTGAAGACAGACTGGGGCTTGTATGGGAGAAAAACATCCAAGGAAAGAATGACCCACCTGAAGGTTTAGAGGGGAGGGAGGATGTGGTATATTGGAGGTACAGGAAAGTGTCCAAGCAGCGGGAGCGGAGAATGCCCCGACAGTCACTCAGGCTGACGATGGGGACTTGGAGTTGTCAACACTTCAGGTCCATCGGCTTAGAGATGCCTGTACATATACTTTGGTTACTATTTCATCAGTCTTTAGATTCAGAAGCACATGAAATTCTTGTCTGTTATTATAGTTATTCCACCATGTTAGGAACTTCATCATTTTTTTTCACCTGAAGTACTGATGTTTTTCTGGATACCTCTAAAAGAAGGGAAATGCAGGATTTCTTGATTTAAAACAATGTGTTCACCCTCCGCATTAGGCTTCTAACTGTGTTTTTGCTGACTGTCAGAGACCTTTGTTTTATAAATGAAAGTTATGTCATTTGCAGTCATTCTTCCGCTTGATTCTGCTGCCAGATCTTAAAGTACAGCCTGGTGTCACAGAAGTTTATACAATAAGCTATTTATTAGGATTATTACATCACTTTAAGGTCAAGCAAGAAAGCTAAAGGGGATGGTTTTAAATGTCTAAAACAGGGATAAGTTGGAAAAAAAATCTCCACAAAACCTAAGTCAGTTAAAAAACATGCCACTTATGTAAACAAAGTCTTTTGAGATTCTTGTTGACTTATGGCACAGGGGTTTTTGCTGTATTAGATGCATTGGTAATTAAGTTTACATAGATTTTATTGTTATAAGTTGACGGTTTGTTTAGGACAAAATATAAAACAGCAGCAAAGGACAAATATATACAGTTCATAAATTTGCAATCATATTGCAAGCTGAGAGCATAAACCATTGTTATATTCCAGAAGATATTATCAGACTTCACAAAATTAACTTGGTGGCAGAATTTTTGTGTAAACTATTGGGAAGTTAGTTGTCTAGATTCACCTTTCACCTATTCGTTCATTTGGGGGAGAATGGACACATGTACATGTATGACTGAGTTCCTTCGCCGTTCACCTGAGACTACCACAACATTGTTAGTCAGTTAGAGCCCAATACAAGATAAAAAGTTTTTTTAAAAAACGAAAGTACTGAATGTCTGTCATGCCCATGCACTGTTACAGACACTGGAGATACAACTGTGAGCAAAACAGATTTTTCTGAGGTGGGGTTTACATTCTGGTGAGAAGAAGCAGACAGCAAACAAATCAGTAACTATAAATATGCATGGTATGTCAGATGGCAATAATCTCTAAGGAGATGGCTGACAGAGTTGGGTTGAGGAGGAAGGTGTGGCTATGGAAGTGAAAGGGTTCGCCATTCAGTCGTGTCTGACTCTTTGCAACCCCATGGACTGTAGCCTGCCAGGCTTCTCTGTCCATGGGAATTCTCCAGGCTAGAATACTGGAGTGGGTAGCCATTCCCTTCTCAAGGGATCTTCCTGACCCAGGGATCAAACCCAGGTCTCCTCCCTTGCACGTGAATTCTTTACGGCCTGAGCCACCAGTGACTATGAAAGGTATATATCAAAGGGCAAAAATCAGATTACTATCAAGTGGCTAATTGGACAGCTGACAGAGTACCCTATAGAGCTTGGCGGCTTATTACAAGTCTGGTAACCTCTATTCTATTTTCATCTCAAACTCAGTGAGTGACCTGTGGCTCCATGATATTTTCTGAGCCCCAGTTTATTTATTTGGAAAAGGAGAGGGCTGTACAACTGGGTCTTTGAGATCTTCTCTGGATGTAATTTCTGACTCTGTCTGAAGTGGAATGAATGCTTTGCTGAGATGAGCACAGAGCTGAGAACCCTGTTTCTGTAGTTAAGTCTGGTGGGAGGGGAGACTAAAATAGAACATGATGGTCCTTTGGGTGTTCATCAGTTCAGTATTCTTGCTATCTTGCTTTAGGCTGAATAATGGCCCCTAAAGGCATCAAGTCCTATCTCTGGAACCTGTAGATGTTAACTTATTGGAGAAAGGTTCTGTGCAGATGTGAATAAATGAAGGACCTTGAGATGGGCAGATTATCCTAGTGGGCCTAAATGCTATCACATGTCTGCTTATAAGCAGGGCAGAGGGAGATTGAACACATACAGAGAAGAAAGTCATATGAAAACAGAATAGAAAGAGATTTGAAGGTGCTGACTGTGAAGACTGGAGTGTGGTGGGCTAAGGAGTGCTGACTGCTTCTAGAAGTAGGAGGAGACAGGGAAGAAATCCTCCTTTAGAGCCCTCAAAGGGAGCATGGCCCTGCCGACAGCTTGGTTTCAGCCTCGTAATGTGAACCGTGAGCTTCAGGCCTCTAGAACCAGGAAAAGTTTAAGTGAGAGTGTTAGTTGCTCAGTTGTGTCCAACTCTTTGGGACCCCAAGGACTGTAGCCTCTCATACTCCTCTGTCTGTGGAATTCTCCAGGCAAGCATACTGGAATGGGTAGCCATTCCCTTCTCCAGGGGATCATCTCGACCCAGGGATCAAACCCAGGTCTACAGCATTGCAGGCAGATTCTTTACCATCTGAGCCGCCAGGGAAGCCCTAGAACTGTAAGAGAATAAATCTGTGTTGCTTTAAGCCACTGTGTTTGTGGTAATTTGTACAGCAGCCCCAGGAAACTAGATCAATAGTTTTTTTACCTTCATACCCACTTGAACTTAAATGCAACAATGTGGCTGCTCCAGCTGATAACACATGAGTGGAGGTGATGTGTCTTTAGGAACCATGGTGTGCTTTACAATGCTCTCATTTCATTTTGGTGATGGACAGGTTTGGAGATGGTGGCTGCCTTGTTAGACTGGGTCTCAGAGTGACCACGTTGAGCACAGCCTCCGAGTTAACTCATGAAGGACATAGGAGTGATTGAAAAATTATTAATAACATTTGCTGTTGAAAGCTCCTGAGCCTTGGAGGTTGTTCTACTAGCCTCTCCTGACTGGTGGCAAGGAGACTGTTTGGACACTATGAAATGTTCCTGGGAATACTCTCTTTGTTGTGCTTTTTGCTTTTCAGTGGTCCTCTGAACCCTTTCTCCTAGCATCCCACCATAGCCAGGATAGTCTCAAATCCGTCCTCCAGGTCACTGGTGTCCTGTGCGAAGCTGATGCATATTCCAAGGTTCTGTGTTTGAATGAGAGGAAGAATGCTGGGCCATGGAATGGGAAAAAATTTTCCTTGCTTCAAGACTCTTCGGTGACTTCCATGTGCTATATATGCCTCTAGAATGAGGGCTGGTATTGCTATGGAAGAAGTTTGTGCCTCCCTCTCTCCCCCCAGTTCAGATGTTGAAACCCTAATCCCCTGTCGTGGTATTTGGAGGTAACGAGGTCATTAGGGTGAAATTCTTAAGCTGAGATTAGTACCCTTATGAGAAGAGAAGCTTGCTTCTTCTCTTTCTTTCTCTCTGCTATTGAGGACATAATGAAAAGAAATCTATCTATAAATGATGCTGGCACTCTGATCTCAGGCTTCCAACCTCTAGTACTGTGAGAAATGAATTTCTTTAGTTTAGGCCATCTAGGATATGATACTTTTTGTTATAGCAACTCAACTGACTAAGATAGGTATACCATGTTTAAGAAGCCGTGGTGGCTCAGATGGTAAAGATACTGCCTGCAATGCAGGAGACCCAGGTTCGATTCCTGAGTTGGGAAGATCCCCTGGAGAAGGTAATCACAGTCTACTCTAGTATTCTTGCCTGAAGAATTCCATGGATAGAGGAGTCTGGTGGGCTACAGTTCATGGGGTTGTAGAGTTGGACATAACTGAGCGACTAACACCCTGAATAAAAGCTCCACTTTCAAAGTATGAGGTACATCCAAGGTGAAACTCGTACTGTATTGTATTGGGTTGTGACCCTTCCCATGTCTGTCATTAACATAGCACATCCCTCACCCAGTAACCCATGGAGTAGGAGACTTTTACAGCAACTCCCTATTCACCAGGTAATGGCCTCTATCAAGTCATTAGAAAACAGTTGACTACTTCATCTGACAAATGAGGGAGGTTGGCTTTACACATAATGATGGGGGCATTCACCTGACTTACCCTTATTCCCTGCACTGGTCCCCTTGGGCCTCCTCAAAAGCCTGACTGTCTGAAGATGCAGCCAAGGGCTTGGTCCTGTGAGACCTCCTCTCAGCTCTTACTTGTGTGACTTTGGAAGGGTTCCACCTCTCAGTTCTCCCAGATACTTCTCCATCTCTTCAGTGATTGGGATCCCAACCTAGAGCTCTTGGATCTCAGAGGCACTGAGAAACAGGTCCCTGCTTTTTATTAGCTGTTGTCCTTGGAAAGACTTAAAGTGTCCTTGTAACATCCAAGACCACATTAATCTTTATGAGAAGAGTTAAGGTTGCCAAAAGAAGATTCAATATGAGGCTTCAAGTGACTAGTAAAAAAAATAACATAAAAAATAAGTAACAACAAAAGTGACTTGACTCATCCCACACCTAGTGGAGCCTGAAAAAGAGCTGAGTGTTCCTCCGGCCTGGTTGAGTACCTGTGATAAATTCTAAAAATTGCCCCAATTCTTCAGCAGTCCGAAATCCACTCACTTTTCCATGTAACTTTACAGAGCCCTTCCACTCTGGTATTTTTGGCTTACCCTCTTGCTCTGACCTTAACTGAGTGGTTTGCTTTGTGGAAGTAGTGTAGCAGCTCTCTTGGAAAAAAAAATATATATTGTGATTTGTAGTGTTGGCTGATTTTTAAATACCAGTCTACCAGCAATTTAATAACTGACTCACAGGCTTTCTGAATATTTTACAGTTGGTTCTCGCAAGTTGTAAGAGCCAGCTCCAGCCAACTGTTGGTCTGTGCCTATAGGATGTTAGCAAACATGCATGTCCAAGTTTATTTATTTATTTTTTTTGGCAAAAACCACTACAATAATGTAAAGTAATTAGCCTCCGATTAAAATAAATTAATTGATTTTAAAAAAAAAAGGGGCAGCACAGCAGGATGACCCAGGGCCTTGGGAATGAATCCAGGCCCATCATGCTGGGCCCTCACTGAAGGGCTAAATACATCTTTGACACTTGTTCTCTCTGTATTTGTAAGTCAAGCTGACGACTTTGGGGGAATTACACTGTCTGAGTCTGCTCAGCTGCCATAACAAAATACAATAGATGGAGTGCTTAAACAATAGGAATTTATCTCTCAGAGTTCTAGAGGTTATATGTCCAAGACCAGGGTCCAGTATGGTGAGATTCTGGGTAGAGCTCTATTCTTGGCTTGTAGGCAGCTGCCTCCTTGCTGTATCCTCAAGTGGTGAAGAAAGAGCTCTGGTGTCGAAGTTTAAAAAGAGCTTCTGAGATTGGTCTTGCTCACTCTTGCTCCTTTACCATTGCCAGGAGGATTGCCTGGCTAAGCATCTTGAAAGAGAAGAGACATATGAGGCAGGGAGCCGCCGTGGCCCCAGCTGATAGCCATGTGACTCCCAGCTGACCTCAGACCCACAAGTAAGGAACTGTTAAGTGTCACTGAAGCTGTGTGGTCATTTGTTACATAGCGTCGTTGCATTAAGAAATAATGGATACAGCACTCGATAGCAGTAACTCTCGTAGGACAGAGCTTTCCACACCTCTTTTCCTCTTTTGACCCCACCCTCTTCAGGATGGGCATCTGATATGCCCCCTCTCCCACTGGAGGTAGAACCTTTGGGTAGAGCAGCAAAGTTTTTCCTCCCTTAGAAAGTCTTGAAAGTTCTCCTTCCGTGAGGTTACTTTGAGTGGTGGGGCCTGGGCCCTGTTTTGGATGTGCTTTTGTTTTGCGTGAGAGGAACTTGCAGAGAGCTAAATTTGCCAGTGAGCGGTCTCTGGAGAAAGAGCGGCAATAAATTGCATAGAGCTTTCTGTTATCAGGTTTTGAAGATAGCGTTCTTTAAAGAATGGCCTACAAACATTCCAGGCAGAGGGAATAGCAATCACAAAAACCTTAAGGAGTGTGTTTAAAACTGGCCCACACCCCATATCAACCAATGACAAACATTCAGTAGATTCATTAGTATGTGCTGGTCACCTTGGTTAGATAGACGTACACACCTAGGGTGTGTACTTGGTATGCGTTCATCTTCACCTGCGAAGGTTCAGGCAGGTTGGATGTTATGCACAGACACGGTAGCCCCTAGACATTTTGGTGTGCTCCATCAAGTTCCTATCATCAGCCTCTGCATCCTGGGCATGAGGGCTTTTCTTCAGCCCAGCAAGGTATCCATCTACATGCATGGCAGGTTACAGGAGCAGTCCTCAACCCAGACTCTTGGGAATCTGTGTATAAATACCCCAGTTCCCTTGCATATTGGGCTGGGATGGTTGTGAGGCACCCATTCTGCTTAATTTCTTGGAGTTCTGTAGAACTAAGCTGCAGGAGCCCACAGTGCTAGTGGGCTTTATCTATTGCCTTCGTTTCCCCATATCCCACACTTCTAACCATATTCTCTGCACCTCTCAAATAAGTTACTTGTATTTAATTATTTGTCTCAGGATCTACTTCTGGGTGAACTCAAACTAAGACTGTTATAATAAAAGTAAACTCCAATTCTAGCAAGTAAACAAACATTTGGCAAACAGTCAGAAGTCAGGTTCACAACCAGTTCTATAATTCTTGGCGCTCCTCCTGACACCTTCCATGGAAGACTTCCTCTGTGGCAGATGCAGAAGCACTCTGAGAACTGGACCAGGGCATGGGGCGTCTGTGAAGTGGGGGGATCCAGGGACAGCCACGCCAGGACCTAGAGTGCTGATATGATGGTGCTGACCAGATCTTTGGACGTTATTTACTTCAGGGCAGTAACAATGTTTCTAACTAATCACCTATACTGGAATTCTCTCATCTTACCAATAATAATCAGCTATCTCTTTTGGTAATTAACTCAGCTTTGGATAATAATATTTTAAGTGCTAAGTAATCATCACTTATTGAATCTTGATTAGGATCTCTCATATTGTAGTTAACCATCCATGGGCTATTAAGATTTGATATAGGAAATTGAAATGCTGACTGCCTCAAGGGCGTAAATTACAGTTAACCTGCAAGAGCACACACACACATTCACATTCACAAATTCTCTCTCATACATGCATACATAAATGCATGTATAAACATTTCACATTTTACACCAATTCCCCCGCCCCTGCCAATGCAGGATAGCAGTAGGAATGACCTTGCGTGTTCAGACAGTAGAATGAGGGGCGTGTGGCCAGGTGCATAGGAAACGTGATGAATGAGGTGTGAGGAACCAAACCACACAGGGCCTTTATAAGGAGAGCCAGTAGTTTGGGTTTGGTTCAAAGAGCAATGACCAGCCACTTCAGCAGGAAGAGATGTGCTGAGCAAAGAATGGGTTTTGGAAGTAGGCCTGGGGAAGAATGAAAGCAGGAGGGCTCATTAGGAGATGAGAGGTCATTATGGTTTGGAATTGGGGGCAAGCTGGAGAGATAGAGAGAGGTGGGAAGATTGGGGATACAGTTTGGAAATACAGTAGGAAAAAAACTAGTTGCTGAGGGATTGGCCGAGGGGATGACACCAAAGCAAGGAAAAATGGTTCTGAAGGATTGGGTCTGATGATAGAACCAGGTATAAACGAAGAACACATTTGTAGGGGAGAGCTGAGAAAAGCTTTATTTTGGCCATGTTATATATAAGATGTCTTTTAGATATCCATCCATTCATTCGTTCAGGAAATATCTGTTGAATGCCTGTGTGTGTATGTCCATGCTCAGTCATGTCCAACTCTTTGCGACCCCGGTGGATCCAGGGAATTCGAAGGGTGGACGGCGTTGGCGTGGAAAGACTTGTTTATTGATTGATATAAGATTAGATTAAGAAACTATAGTGTAATAGGGAGATTAAGTGGAGAGAGAGGGCTGAATAGCTTGGTTTACGCGGAAGACCAATAAAATTCCAGACAAGGAATTTGCACCATCTACGCTGGGCCACCGGCGCCCACTTGAATATCTAAGGGTGCCTCACCTTAGGCTCCCTTTCGCGCGGGTCTTAACAGCCAGGGCAAGTAAGTAGACTTGGCGGGCCTCCGCGCCCCAGGTGGAGATTCAGCCTGAAATTAAAGTAAAGAGCAGAGGGAGGGAAAGGGAGAAAAGAAGAGAGAGAGACACGGGGGGAGCCAGATTCCCAAGAAACCAGGCCGAGAGACTAGTCCGAGAAACTGGTCCAATCAGAAGGCCTTTTATACTTTTGATAAAACACGGAGATCAATGGGTAACACAAAATTATGTAGCGTTCGCAGCCCAGACTCTTTCTGTATATCATTTTGTATACAAAAGGTCTCAGGTGATTTACATTATCTTCTGGCCAAGAGGCTTGTTAACACTTTTTGGCTCTCTTCCTTAATGAATGTTAATTTTGTTTCCCCTGAAGTGTTTTTCTTTAATCTACATCTCCTTAAAGCATTAAAGTTACATCTCTGTAGAACAAAGGTGCAGTGGGTTATAACAAAGAAGGTACTTAACTCAAAGATCAAATGTTGCTAATACAAGGTCTACTACTTGTTTTTCTATATACCAACTATATCTAAAAATAAAGGATATGAAAATTTGGCAGCAAGCATTGACTCAACAAATGAAACTTTTAATCAGTCCTATTCTAAAGATTTTGACTCCTCGGAAGCTCCTACATTCCTAGGATGTTTTAAGCTTCCTGTGCCTCCTGCGGTCAGGAGGCCTCAAACAATCACACGCGCAGGTGTACGAGTCCTGCAGGCAGGCTAAAAAGCCATCAGAGGGGTTTTTGGATTGAAACACTCTTTCAAATGCAGAAGACTAAAGCCCTGAATTGACTTTTTCCCAGAGAATGTCAGAAGAGTGGAAAAGCAGAGCACAAAAGCCGGCAGATTTTTGTTGGGGTACATGCTTAGGAATTTCCAGAGGGGCCCCTGAAGTCTGAGCACGCCTTGTGTATGTCAGCTTCCTTCCTCATGACCTTGTCACGGGCGGGATTCCTCACACTGGCTTCCGGCAGTGGCCCACCAGGCTCCTCTGTCCATAGGATTTGTCCAGGCAAGAATACTGGAGTAGGTTGCCATTTCCTACTCCATGGGATCTTTCCAATCCAGGGATCAAACCCAAATTTCTTGCATCTCCGGCATTGGCAGGCAGGTTCTTTACCACTAGCATCACCTGGGAAGCCTGATTAAGATATATCATTAAACAAAAAAGATGAAGATCCTTCAATTCTTGAATTACACTGAATTTTCAGGTAGATGAGGGGGTCTGGAATTCAACACAGTGGTCAAGCTAGTAATAACAGTTTATGAGTCTTTATGAGGTAGACAGGCCAGGCATCCTCACAGGCCCTGGGAATGGGAATAGTAGCGGAATCTGCATTCCATGGTGTGGTGTTGTTATCTGTGTGCAGGCTCATTATCAAATTCATAATTTATCATCTCAGATTAAAACAAATCCATGTTTTAAAGGCCGGCATCTTTATGGACATAGTTTAACATAACATGCCAGCTCTGGATCAGTCTGTTGAGATTCAAATACCAGCTTCACCTTTATAAACAGTGATTTTAGGTAGATATCTCAATGTCTGATCTCTGATTTTCTCACTGAAAAATGGAGATAATTTTGGGACTTATATTTTAGAGAGTTACCTTAAGGATTAAATTAATTAGGGTTCTGACAAATACAAATTATTCAGTAAATGTTGATTTTACTTGTTATAAATGTTGCTGCTAATAGTGTTAATAAGACAAACTCCAAAATGACCTATGTCTTTAAATCAAATGGGGGAGGTGAAGAATTCCAACCAGCCTCTCTGCAGTGTTTGCCATCCAGTGCCATTTCTCAGCCCTCTTTTATTCCTCCTGGTCTCCAGTTTAGCCTAGTCTGAAAGAAGTTAGAAATACATCAACTTCTCACAAAGACAAAGGAGTTACTCTTACAGAAGGTTCAGATTTTTTCCTCCTCCCTCCCCCACCCCCCACCCCCCTCTTCTCCTTCTTGGAACTCATAAGACTACCTGGATGAAGAATATCTTGTTTCTCAAAGGCAAATCCCTAATGATATTTGGCCCAAATAACCTTTCCTGCCCATGCGACTTTCACTGAGCTCATCATAGGGAGACACAATTTGCATAAGAAGTGAATCTGTAATAAATTTTGCCGTAAATTCCTTCCAACAGCATGCAAACCTTTTTAGTTCCACGGTGTGTGCTCCTGTAATGATCTTCCACCTGGCTTGGGACCTTTTTATGTGGGAACATTAAACTAATTTTGCTTGGAATGTGGGATGGTTTCTCAAGATGGCACACCTGATGCTCAAGCGCAGATCACAAGGCTCCTCGGGAAGATGGATGGGTCCCTTGAGGCTCTTTAGGCACTCTGTTGCTCTCAGAACTTCACTCAGAGCCCAGTGCATCTCCCACAAACTTCTGCTTCACATTTGGTATCCCTGTGACAGTCACCAAATGATTGGGTCGGGTCAAGAAGTCAACTGACTTCCTCATATGCTTCTGCCATCACTCTGGGCCTGGGTGGGGGTGGGGCCAGCCAAGGTGCCTTGGGTCTCTATGAGGATGTGAGAGTGACTAGGATACTGATCAGAATAAAAGATTAGGTGGAATTCTTCCCCGGCCTTGGGTTAAGTGGCACATTGCATGAGTGGCTTTTGTCTGGTAGCAGCAAAAGCACTGAGTAGTGTGGTCCCTCCTCCATTGCTTATGACACGAGAATATGCCTTCCTTCTGCTAACAGTTGATTCCTAGCAGTGCACAGAATGGTGCTACTGGAGGATCCGACTGGGCCTAATTCCTGGGGGTGCTGTGACTACAGATGATGTGCATTAAATGATTTCATCTATTAGCTACCAAATGCCAGCCTGTACAGAAGACAGGGAGGCATCCAGGGGAAGCTTAGCATAAATAAAGGGTTTGACTTAATGAAAAGGATCTAAGGAAACATGTTTGCAACTGGAGAAAAAGCTAAACCAGGACCTTGTGGTATTTGTTGCCTAAATGGCAACTCCTGCTGTGTTTTTAACTTTCAGAAACCTCAGCTGAATCTAAATCTCCTGCTTATGCTTTGTGGAGTAACTCAGCTTAAAGCAAAGCCACATTATCCTGCTTGATATGGCTGGGCTATGAGTGTAGTCAGAAAACCCGGGTGTGAAAGAGACTTTAAATGAACAGATGAATAGAGCAATCAAAGGGCCATCCAATCAGATCTAAGCAGGTTAGAACTTCATGCAGCCTCAAACACAAAAATAGACTGAGTGCTCTGTGATGTATTAAGGTCACTCATTCAAGATGCTCATGTATCCCTGACCCTCAACTGCTGCTCTTGGGGCTGACTTCAGCTTGCACTTTTCACTGCCTCAGGCAAATGAGTGTCCATGGAATGGGACCCTGGCTTCTAGTATTGCTGTAGTTTGTCTTCTACTGATTTGTTCATTTATAAATATTTCTATGTTTAGGCTTTGATCAGCATTTTTCGATGAATATTGTGGTCATTTTCCAGATGGTGATTCTCAGCCTGAGGTGATTGTTTGGAGGTACTTGTGGTTGTCTCAGTTGGTTGGAGGTGCTACTAACATCTAGTGGGAACAGGCTAGGGATGTGGCTATATATTCTACAATGCATGGGAGATTTCCCGCTCCCTCACCCACCAGCCCCACTCAACAAAGAATTATTCAACCCCAATTACTGAAGGTGATGAAGTTGGAAAAGCCAGACTTAGAGTGATGCTGTTGGACATTTTTGTTTCAGAGAAAAAGTTTCCAAATTGCCACTGCCTTTGGCCAAGGCTACATCATGTCTTCAGTAGACTTTTTCAATAATTTCCAGTTTTCAATAATCTGATTAAATCACATTTTTGCTTAAAGTCTTTTAATGGCTTCATGTCCTTTATAGTATAGTATGTTTTCACACTTTGTTCCCTTACTGACCTACTCCAGCTATTCAAACAGTTCTCATTAGTCTTCTTTCCAACAAAAGGAAAAAAAATTTATATTTATTAACAAATTATATATACACATATACACACATTTATTAACAAGTTAATATATTTATATATTAACTGCCTCAAGATTGTTAGGATCAAATGAAGCTATCTGTATTAAGACATTTTTATAAGCTGTACACTATTTTCAAGCAGTATTGCTGCTATAATTATTGTTCAGTGGTAAAACCCAAATGGTCTTGTCACACAGATACAGTTCACTGTGTCCCCACCATTTTCTAGATGCCATGTTGCAGGGGCTAAAAGCTTTGGAGCAAGTTAAATCACTTCTTTGCCTCAGGTTTTCTTTTCCTTTTTTCTCTTTTTTTCATTTTATGATCTTCATGATGAAGACTTAAGTAAATGAGATAGTGTCGATAGCTTTCTTAGTTTAGTACCTGGCACATTAGAAATGCTTCCTAGGTGGCTCTGTGGGTAAAGAATCTGCCTACAATGCAGGAGACACAGACAGACATGAATTTGAGTACCAGGTTGGGAAGGTCCTCTGGAGAAGGGCATGGCAGTCCACTCCAGTATTCTTGCTTGGAGAATCCCATGGACAGAGAATCTGGTGGGCTACAGTCCATGAGGTTGCACAGAGTCAGACATGACTGAAGCGACTTATGAAGCATACATGACAAAAACATAAATTATTTCTCACTTTGGCAAATAATGACAGAATATCAGAGAAACACATTGCCTTCTCCTGCATGCATTTCTCTAACATTCTGACAACAGATGAGCTGTTGGTTTATAGCAGCACCCTTTACAGAATGGGATAGTTTTCTTTTTACGCCTCCTATGGTTCTGTACACCCAGGTCTTTTCCTTTAGGTCAGCATCCAAAAACCACCTCTCCTGCCTGACTGAAGAGGGTCCAGTCTGCTTAGATAATAAAATGCTTCAGAATTTGGCCCACAGTAAAGACAGATGCTCTCCAAGGTTGAGTGCAGAAACATGATCTCTCTTCTGCACAAATTTTTTTGGTTACTTTTTTTTTTATTACAGAAAATATATATATGTTCATCTCTAACTACCATGAGATTATCACTTGTCACTTACTGTCTGTCCCACTAAATTTCTACTACAACTACTTTGAAGTTTTGGTGGTTCTAAAACTTTTATTTTATGATCTTTTCAGGTCATGAACTATTTCCAGTGATACTTTTTTATCTTTGATGGGGAAGCCATTGATTAATGGGTTCCTATAAATTCCTGAAATCATTTTAACAGTTAAAACTATTTTTCTATTATAGTTACAAGTCTGGGAGTAGGTGGAAGTTACTAAATCCAGACACTCCAAGGCAGAGGCCAGGCAGATACTCTAAATGAGCTGGTGAATCAGGCTGGAGCTGCACCAAGGGGAAGAGGTATGCCCACGGGGTGTTGCAGCTAGCTATAGAGGAGAGTTGTTACCTATAGCCAGGGTTGCTATACCTTATGACCACCCTCATGGCAGAAAGTGAAGAGGAGCTAAAGAGCCTCTTGATGAAGGTGAAAGAGGAGAGTGAAAAAGCTGGCTTAAAACTCAACATTCAAAAAACTAAGATCATGGCATCTGGTCCCATCACTGCATGGCAAATAGATGGGGAAATAATGGAAACAGTGACAGACTTGATTTTTTTGGGCTCCAAAATCACTGCAGATGCTGACTGCAGCCATGAAATTAAAAGATACTTGCTCCTTGGAAGAAAAGCTATGACCAACCTAGACAACATATTAAAAAGCAGAGGCATTACTTTGCTGACAAAGGTCTATAGAGTCAAAGCTGTGGTTTTTCCAGTAGTCATGTATGGATGTGAGAATTGGACCATAAAGAAAGCTGAGCATCAAAGAACTGATGCTTTTGAACTGTGGTGTTGGAGAAGATTCTTGAGAGTCCCTTGGACTGCAAGGAGATCCAACCAGTCCTAAAGGAAATCAACCCTGATTTCAATATTCCTTGGAAGGACTGATGCTGAAGCTGAAGCTCCAGTACTTTGGCCACCTGATTCAAAGAGCTAATTCATTAGAAAAGACCCTGATGCTGTGAAAGATTAAAGGCAGGAAGAGAAGGGAACAACAGATGAAGAGATTGTTGGATGGCATCACCGACTCGATGGACGTGAGTTTGAGCAAGCTCTAGGAGATGGTAAAGGACATGGAAGACTGGCATGCTGCAGTCCATGGGGTCGCAAAGAGCCAGTGTGACTGAATAACAACAATGAGTCCTCCAGAAAAGGCAGAAACAAAGAATGTTGAGCCAAAGTTCCTGGTTCTTAAGTGTAGACAACTATTTTTAAAATGCTGTGAGGACTAAATAAATGTGTTGGTGGGCTTCTCTGACCATCACTTTGTGACCTCTTGTGTATGCGATTTTATACCAACTCAATTCTCAGTTTAGTAGGCAAATTAAAAGTCTTCACCAGAGCAGAGGAGTGACTGTTTGCTAATGGAAAGCAAGCAGGAGTTTTCACCAAGCAATGTTCTTGGACCATTAGAACTACGGTAATACTCAGGAAGGATGTTTGCTGTGTTAGTAGGGCTGTCTCTGAACTTCTCAAACTCTTTAATGTGGATAATTATAACTGGGAAGGAAGGGAGAGGGAATAAGCCAGGTAATACCCCTGACTGTTGTTTTTTCTTGAAAGTGGTTCTTTGTCGCATTATGTCTTATTAGCTGTCTTCTATACATGATCACGTTAATAGATGGTGATTCCATCTAGTGAACTAAAAATCAAACAAAACACATTTGTTTATTCTGAGGCTACTAGTGAAACAAAGGATTATTTTTCTCAAACCATTAATCATTACTAAACAGAAGTCCCTCTATTTGAGGCTGGATTGGAGTTTTACTTTGAGCAGATCCTGCTGGTCACTTAACCAATATCCATTTTCCCATTCTTTTGCATCAGAATTGATCAGAGTTTTGGGTGGGAAGAATAATAGCATGTCCAGAAAAAGAACAAAAACTCAATGAAAGAAGCACTCTACTTCTGCCTCTTGCCCTAGAGTAGCCATGTGACCTGCTTCTGGCCAAACAGAAGTCAGAAGAAATTGCTGGATGAGACTTCTAGAAAAGGCTTTTAAGAAGGGAGAGATTGACCTGACATGCACTTTTTGCCTCTCATTTTCTCTTTTTATTCTGTCTGAAACATGTAAACAATAATGTTATACTGTTTTTTTTTTTTATCAATTTATTGTCTGTTGTACACCTCTGATACTGTTTTCCTATTGTTTGGCTGTATATTTTGTCTTACCTTTTCTTGTGGGCCTGATTTTGTAATATTATTTTGATTGGGAGCATAAAAAGTTTTCAGTCTTACTTATGGAATGGCTTATCACAATTTTATTATTGTCATTAGTAAATAGTAACCATAAATATAGACCTCTATGATTTTTTAGGGATGCCCTTCTTCCTGGTAGCACTGATTAAGATTGTGTCAGACCAGGAATTCATTTCTGTTAGATTTAATTTCACATAATTACCATCAAAAAAGAACAAAAAACCCTATGATTGTTTATGTTGGTAAAGGTAAGGTAAAGTCGCTCAGTCGTGTCCGACTCTTTGTGACCCCATGGGCTGTAGCCTACCAGGCTCCTCTGTCCGTGGGATTTTCCAGGCAATAGTACTGGAGGGATTGAACCCGGGTCTCCCACATTGTAGACAGACGCTTAACAGTCTGAGCCACCAGGGAAGTATTCCTGAAAGGAGAGAACCTCCATTTTGATGGCATCAATAAGATCCTAGTCCTCTAATCCTCTGCTTAAAATTTTACACATTGAATGACTGACAGAATATTCCACAGCCCAAGATCTGGCATGGACATTTTAACCCATGTCTCTCTCATTCTACACTTCATCCAGGGCTGGGCCCCATAGGACTCATTCATATTGTGACCTGACCTTTGTCTCTGTGTCTCTGTATTACGGTGCTGGATGAGTTGGCATTTTGGGCTATGGGAGAATTCTGGCAGTTGCTCCTATGCCAAGATGGCTAATAATGACTTAACTAGATACAGAAGTGATTGTAAACCATTTAAGCATATATTCCTGAATTCAATCAACATGTATGCCCATCCATAGCTTTCAACGGATCCCCAGAACTTCTATGGCCACTTGGAAGCCATGCTTTCATTAGGGGAAGTGTAACAGAGAAGCAGCTAGAGTGGAAACAGACAGTAGCACTAACAGATTACAGCATATTCTGTAGCATATTCTGTTTAAGCATATTCTGTTTTCACAAACTTACAAGGTCTGATAACATGTGAACATGAAGGCAAGACCGTGGATGGACCTGTGCAAGCTTAAGCTCTGTTTGCTTCTGGTTAAAACTGCCTCTGCTTAAAACCTGAACTGACATAGACATGCTGCCTTTCAAGGGTAGAACTCTAATTAATATCTGTGAAGAAATAAATTTCTGCCCTGTTCTTTCTCGCAGAGATACCTAGGGGTAGAGTGTCTGGAAAAATATAAACTTCAAAGCATTTTTCACTTTTATCACTCAAAGATAAATTTGGAAGTGAGGAAATATATTTAGGCTAAGTACATATGTACAGAAGGGATAGAATATAAAAAATATAAATATAAAAAAAGATAATTGAGTTTGAGGGAAGGAAATGTTTCTATTATCTATCATGGTATCATAAACCATCACACAAATAATAGCTTAAAATAAAATCAATCATTTATTCTTTCTCATGATCCTGTGGGTTGGCTGAGCTCAACTGGGATGTTCTTCTGCTCCATGTGATGTCCACTGAGGCTGCAACATCTGGAGGCTCAACTGTTCTGGTACATCCAGTGTCACCCACATGGTTGGCAGCTGGTTTTAAAAACTGGGAGGTGGCTTGAGGCTGTTGGCCATAGGGCATTGGTTTTCTTCCATGTACCTTGTCAACTTTGTGTGAGCTTCTTATACCATGGTATTTAAGATAGTCTTGGAGGGAGTGTTAGGACAAAAATGTAAATTGTGGATATTTTAGGGGCCAGCCTTAGAAAGTTAAACAGCATCATTTCTAAAACATATGAATCAAAGCAAGTCACCATACAATATAGATTCAAGAAGAGGAGAAACAGATGCCACTTTTTGATGGCATAAGTGGCAAAGAATTTATGGCCACCATAGCGCATAAGGATATTCAAAGTTTTGCATTCTTACTGAGTAGTCACTTGACATCTGGATTATGAAAAGAGAAATAAATAAGGATAGGAGGATAATGACTGACACATAGTAGGTGCTTAAAAATAGTTTGTTAACATAAAATATATGAGCCAGGTTTTTTAGTCTATGACTTTTAACATCTGTAATATTATATTTGCCAAAATATTTATATTTTCAAATGCTCTGTTCTAGTCTCACATCATTCATCAAGTTGAATCCTATTTTTGGTTCAGAAAATCTGGTCCTTGTTCTTATTATATAGATCATTCATCTGTGGTCTTGAGTTGGCCGGCTCTCTGGCAGTTGAATTTCATAGGGTTATTTAGAGTCCTGTTGCTTTCTTTTCCACTTTTCTTTGCTTAATAGACATTTTTGGGCAGAGGCAGGTGAGGGGGACTCCAAGGTTGAGGTTTCCTGTAGACTATAGGCTTAAAGGCATTCTTCTACTCTGAGGCAATCTGTCAAAAGAGGCAAGCAATCCTACAGTGGGAATAATAACTGCAACCATAGCACATGTTTGTATTTCTACTGACAATTAAGATGAGGGGGAAACCAATTTTCAAAAAAAAAAGTTTGGAATATGGAAAGGGAATAAGGGGTTTGTTTGTCTACATGAAATATTGGTTTGAGTGTAGAGGAAGCCTTGAGAACCATAAAGATGAGGTGGGAATACAAACCCTTGGTGCATGCACAACTCAGCTGGGATTAAAAGCCAAGGCCATCCTAGAGCCTGATATAGCCATTCCTGTTGTAATCTAAAGCCTTGTCAATCTACCACAGGTGCACACCACATGCCCAGGTTGGAGATAAGAAGGTGAAGCCAACTGGGAAGAAATGTGGCAGTTTCATCTTCATAATACATACATCCCAAGGTGCGAGTGTGCATCTGGTTTCTATTTCAGAACTTTTTACTAGTAGCTTTACCAAAAGTAGGGCAGACAATTGTGTGAGTTAGGGAGAGCATATGTTAACACAGGGCTGGGAGGGGGACATGGTGTGCCAGTGATGGTGAGGGACCTACGGATGGGGACCAAGAGGATGAAACTAACAGATCTGGGAGGAAGTGTTCAGACTTGAAGTTGGGCCACCTAAACAGTCATATGTTGGTTGGCACTGCTAAATCTTTAGGGAGTCCATAGAGATTTGAAGACATGGATTTAAAAAATTGTTTTGAGCATGATTGCATTTTGGATAGAGCTAAAATGCCTTTCTCATGTGGAACAGATGAAAAATCATTGAATTCTATGGCTGGAAGGGATTTGAAAGTCATCGAGTGCAGCTCTTCATTGACAGGGCCAGTCCCTAATGGCCTGGCATGTCCAGTGGATTATTGGTCCTGCCCAGGGTTACAGAGTTTGTGTTTGAGGCAACCTAGAGACCCACATTCCTGCCCTCTGTGCAGGACTCTTTTCTTAAACGTGTACTGCTCTGTGGAGCATCAGCCATGTGAATGTGTTAAGACCCCTCTGGTCCCAGATTTCTGGGCCACTGCCCTGGTGATCAGCTGGCATTTGTCCAGGGGCCTTTGTTGAAATTCACATTTGGGAACATTTTTCTTATTCTCAGGTGAAGTGAAGCCATGGTTGTAGCGGTGCTGAAAGCCTCTCTCAATGGTTTTACAACATGAGAATATACTAGTTTTCCTCCAGAAAGTCATCATCTCCACTTTTGTAAGGAGATGCTTGGATACCACCCCCTCCCATATACACACACCAGTACAATCACTCTTCACCAGCGCACCCATGGGATTGGCCCTGAGATCTTCATTTGGTTATATTTATTTGTGTACTGACGAAGGCTTTGTTAAAGACCTATTTTAGACAAAGGACCATAATGGGTACTGTAGGGGTGACATATTAAATGAGTGTAAGCCCTGAACTGCTTTTTTTAATTAGTGTTTTTCTGGAGGCACTGGGTCTTTGTTGCTGTTCATGGGCTTTGTTGTGGTGTGTGGGTTTCTCATTGTGGTGGCTTCTCTTCTGTGGAGCATGGGCTCTAGGTGTGCAGGCTTCAGTAGTTGTAGCATGTGGGCTCAGTGGTTGTGGTGCTCAGGGCCAGTTGCCCTGCAGCATGTGGAATCTTCCCAGACCAGGATCGAACCTGTGTGCCCTGCACTGGAGGGCAGATTCTTAACCACTGAACAGTCAAGGAAGTCTTAGCCCTGAACTTAAGAAGTAGACTGTTTAGTAGGGTTGGAAGTATCACACCATTTAAAAAAAAAAAAAAAAGCGTTTTAAGTATTTATCCAGAAAGGACAAGAGGAGTTTGATTTTATAGCTGAGAGTTTTGATCTGGGTCTAGGAAGTTTAATAAGATGTGGTTGAGGAGGAAGGAGGAGCAGCATTCAGATGGAAAAGACTATGTGAGCAAAGGTGCCATCTTCCCATCTCCAGAAACACAGTCTCAGAGGAGAGGGGACTGGGCTGTCCCTGCTGCTGCTTCTGTCACCCCACTAGCAATTCTCCCAACTCTTCCATTATAAAGAGAATAATTTTCCAAAGTTCCCTTTTCTCTTCTTCTGCAACACTCATCTCTGGCATTTTGACTAGACATCAGTAAGGAAGAAACTAGGAAACAAATTAATTTGCTTTTTTTTTTTTTAAATACTTACCATCATATTATTATCTGAATCTGTAAGAGTTCCTTAAAAAAACAGAAAAAGTATAGCTGCTGCTGCTGCTGCTAAGTCGCTTCAGTCGTGTCCGACTCTGTGCAGCCCAATAGACAGCAGCCCACCAGGCTCTGCCGTCCCTGGAATTCTCCAGGCAAGAACACTGGAGTGGGTTGCCATTTCCTTCTCCAGTGCATGAAAGTGAAAAGTGAAAGTCACTTTTCAAAAGTAGAGCTGGTGCCTCCTAAATGTCAAAATAGAAGTTTTTCCCCCAAAGCATATAATTTTTGCAGTCTTTGACGCTTTCCCATGTTCTGCTTGGTTTTATTCACCTTGAACCTTTCATTGCATGCTCTTGAGCATCTAGCAGATTTGATGACATAGGACTGTTTCTCTGAATGAAGATGCTTCTGGGAACTCTTTCTCTGCATTGCTGTAGTGGGTTCAAAAAGGCTAACTTGCTTGTCTTGGAAGGACACCCAAACGAAACCTTCCAGTAACGTGTCAGTGAGTGGTGGGCCCGAATGTGTGCTGTTGGCGTGTCAAGCTGACACAAGCCTCTGTCAGGCCTGCCTTTTTATGACTCCCTCCAGACAGCTTGAAAAGAGATGAAAAGGTTTATTGGATTCGAGGGAGAAAGTGGTCAGGAAGGAGCATGAGTAGGGTGAGGCTCTTGCCTAGCTCAAGTTCCCCTCTGATATCTCAGAACATGTGGTTTCTTTGCTCGCCAAGTGAAGTGTGTGGTTCGTATTCTCTGTCTGTCTGCCTCTGTCTTTATCTCCATTTCTGTCTCTCTCTCTCCGGGAGCCATCTTTGTATTTTCTCCTTGGAATCTGTTGCCTTTTATTTCTTTGTTTTTGGGGGACTTGTAGTCAGCCTCCACACCTTCCTAATGTTATTTCAAATAGGGGCAGTCTTTGTAGTCCTTTCTGGAAGGTAGAAGAGGGATGGGAATGATATTGTCATCTTTGTGCAAACCCCTTACCCTCCTCTTGCTGCTGCTACTGCTAAGTCGCTTCAGTCTGTGTGACCCCATAGACGGCCTCCTACCAGGCTCCTCTGTCCCTGGGATTCTCCAGGCAAGAACAGTGGAGTGGGTTGCCATTTCCTTCTCCAATTAGAACTCCATAAAGCTCTTTGCTTTTCTTCTTCTGCAGCTCTTTGTGCTCTGTGGGCTCTTTTGATGATCCTCTTACTGCGTTTTGGGCTTCCCTGGTATCTCAGACAGTAAAGAATCTGCCTCCAATGTGGGAGACAAGGTTTGATCCCTGGGTTGTAAAGATACCCTGGAGAAGGAAATGGCAACCCATTCCAGTATTCTTGTCTGGAGAATTCCATGGACAGAGGAGCCTGGTGGGTTATAGTCCATGGGGTCACAAAGAGTGGGACATGACTGAGTGACTAACGCTGAATTTTACCTGACTAACCACTCAATCCCAGCCTGAAGTCTCAGCTTTATCCTAGGCTCAAGGAGCAATTCAGTCTTCAACTGGAGCAATTTTAGGAACACTAGTTTAGCTCACATTTCTCAAAATGAGGTCTTTTTGCTGCCACTTGAGACCTGACTCTGGGACTGTTCATTTGTTTGTTCACTCATTCAGTAAGTATATACTGATTATATACTACTCTGAGGCATTGTCTTAGTATCTGGGGGACATTGTAGGAAAAAAAGCAGACAGAATGTTTGCCCTCAAGTAAGACAGATGACAACTCAATAATGAAGTAAGCTATGTATAAAGTATATTAGATGGTAATCAGTTTTAAAGAAGATGAAAGCAAGGATTACTCCCAGGAAACAGAGAAAAAGTTGAAGAGATGCCCATAGAAGGAAATACTTAAGTAATTTAGAGAACTGATACAATAATTAGAGAATGACCCAAAGTAATAGGTTTCCAGAAACAGAAATGGAGGAGAGGAAAATTTTTGAGAAGTGATATAAAAATATTTTCCATAATGGAAGGAACATGAATTTCCATATTGCAAAATTCCACTTAGTCCCTGAAACCATGACTAGAACCAGGACACATTCTTATGTCAAGGATGAAGAGGCAATTCTGAAATCTGTACTATTTTCTATATTCCACATATATGTGATAATATACATTATTTGTTTTTCTCTTTCTGATGTTTTTCACTGTGTATACAGTCTCTAGGCCCATCCACACCTCTGCAAATGGCACAGTTTTGTTCCTTTTTATGACTGAGTCATATTTCACTGTCTATGTGTGCCACATCTTTTTTATCCATTCCTCTGTTGATGGACAGTTAGGTTGCTTCCATGTCTTGGCTATTGTAAATACAGCTGCCGTGAAATAGTTTCATATCAGAAGAACAGACAAGTAAGATGAAAGTGGTTGCTTTCTAGGAAAGAAGGTGGTAGTGAGTGAGGGAATAGTGAGTCAGGGGACTGTTACTCTTTGATATATACCTTTTAGTATCATTATCTCTAAAAGCTATATATATATATATATGTGTGTGTGTGTGTGTGTGTGTATATATATATGACTATGTAAGCAACAAATTCAAGAAAATTAATGAATGAATAAATGAATGAATGAAGTGAGATGAAGGGCAGAGGATTTGCTCTGTCTCTACCTGGGTGTATGAGTAGCAGAAAAAAAGGAAATTTGCTTCCCAAAAGGTACACTCAGTTTACACAGGGTCAGTACATCCATTCACAGGAGTTTACTCTTTCTTTCCTTGTTGTTGTTGTTCAGCCACCCAGTTATGTCTGACTCTGTGACCATGTGAACTGCAGCACAACAGGCCTCCCTATCCCTCACCACCTCCCAAAGTTTGTCCAAGTTCATGTCCATTGCATTGGTAATGCCATCCAGCCATCTCATCTTCTGACACCCTCTTCTCCTTCTGCCCTCAATCTTTCCCAGAATCAGGGACTTTTCTAATGAGTCAGTTCTTCACATCAGTTGACCAAAATACTGGAGCTTCATCTTCAGCATCAGTCCTTCCAATGAGTATTCAGGGTTGATTTCCCTTAAGGTTGACTGGTTTGATCTTGCTGCTGTCCAAGGGACTTTCGGGACTTCTTCTCTGGCACCACAGTTTGAAGGCATCAATTCTTTGGCACGCCACCTTCTTTATGGTCCAGCTCTCACAACTGTATGTGACCACTGGGAAGACTGTAGCCTTGACTGTATGGACCCTTTGTTGGCAGAGTAATGTCTCTGTTTTTCAACACACTGTCTAGGTTTGTCATAGCATTCCTGCCAAGAAGCAGTCGTCTTCTGATTTTATGGCTGCAGTCACCATCTGCAGTGATTTTAGGGCCCCCCAAATCTGTCACTACTTCAACATTCTCCCCTTCTACTTCCCATGAAGTAATGGGACTGGATGCCATGATATCAGTTTTTTTAATATTTAGTTTTAAGCCAACTCTCTCACTCTCCTCCTTCAGCCTCATCATGAGGCTGTTTAGTTCCTCTTCACTTTCTTCTTCACGGAATGTGGTATCATCCGCATATCTGAGGATGTTGATGTTCCTCCCACCTATCTTGATTCCAGCGTATAACTCATCCAGACTGGCATTTCTCATCCTGTGCTCAGTATATAGATTAAACAAACAGGGTGACAGCAGACAGCCCGGTTGTACACGTTTCTTAATCTTGAACCAAATAGTTGTTCCATTCAGTTCTGTTCATTCGCTCAGTCATGACTGACTCTGTGTGACGCCATGAATCGCAGCACGCCAGGCCTCCCTGTCCTTCACCAACTCCCGGAGTTCACTCAGACTCACGTCCATCGAGTCAGTGATGCCATCTAGCCATCTCGTCCTCTGTCGTCCCCTTCTCCTCCTGCCCCCAATCCCTCCAAGCATCAGAGTCTTTTCCAATGAGTCAACTCTTCGCATGAGGTGGCCAAAGTACTGGAGTTTCATCTTTAGCATCATTCCTTCCAAAGAAATCCCAGGGCTGATCTCCTTTAGGATGGACTGGTTGGATCTCCTTGCAATTCAAGGGACCCTCAAGAGTCTTCTCCAACACCACAGTTCAAAGCATCAGTTCTTTGGTGCTCAGCCTTCTTCACAGTCCAACTCTCACATCCATACATGACTACTGAAAAAACCATAGCCTTGACTAGACGGACCTTAGTCGGCAAAGTAATGTCTCTGCTTTTGAATATACTATCTAGGTTGGTCATCACTTTTCTTCCAAGGAGTAAGTGTCTTAATTTCATGGCTGTATTCACCATCTCCAGTGATTTTGGAGCCCCTCAAAATAAAGTCTGACACTGTTTCCACTGTTTCCCCATTTATTTGCCATGAAGTGATGGGACCAGATGCCATGATCTTCGTTTTCTGAATGTTGAGCTTTAAGCCAACTTTTTCCCTCTCCTCTTTCACTTTCATCAAGAAGCTTTTTAGTTCCTCTTCACTTTCTGCCATAAGGGTGGTGTCATCTGCATATCTGAAGTTATTGCTATTTCTCCTGGCAATCTTGATTCCAGCTTGTGTTTCTTCCAGTCCAGTGTTTCTCATGATGTACCCTGCATATAAGTTAAATAAGCAGGGTGACAATATATAGCCTTGACGTATTCCTTTTCCTATTTGGAACCAGTCTGTTGTTTCATGTCCAGTTCTAACTGTTGCTTCCTGGCCTGCATACAGATTTCTCAAGAGGCAGGTCAGGTGGTCTGGTATTCCCATCTCTCTCAGAATTTTCCACAGTTTATTGTGATCCACACAGTCAAAGGCTTTGGCATAGACAATAAAGCAGAAATAGATGTTATTCTGGAACTCTCTTGCTTTTTCCATGATCCAGCGGATGTTGGCAATTTGATCTCTGGTTCCTCTGCCTTTTCTAAAACCAGCTTGAACATCAGGAAGTTCACGGTTCACGTATTGCTGAAGCCTGGCTTGGAGAATTTTGAGCATTACCTTACTAGCATGTGAGATGAGTGCAGTTGTGTGGTAGTTTGAGCATTCTTTGGCATTGCCTTTCTTTGGGATTGGAATGAAAACTGACCTTTTCCAGTCTTGTGGCCACTGCTGAGTTTTCCAAATTTGCTGGCATATTGAGTGCAGCACTTTCACAGCATCATCTTTCAGAATTTGAAACAGCTCCACTGGAATTCCATCACCTCCACTAGCTTTGTTCATAGTGATGCTTTCTAAGGCCCACTTGACTTCACATCCCAGGATGTCTGGCTCTAGATTAGTGATCACACCATCGTGATTATCCAGGTCATGAAGATCTTTTTTGTACAGTTCTTCTGTGTATTCTTGCTATCTCTTCTTAATATCTTCTGTTTCTGTTAGGTCCATACCATTTCTGTCCTTTATCAAGCCCATCTTTGCATGAAATGTTCCCTTGTTATCTCTGATTTTCTTGAAGAGATCTCTAGTCTTTCCCATTCTGTTGTTTTCCTCTATTTCTTTGCATTGATTGCTGAAGAAGGCTCTCATATCTCTTCTTGCTATTCTTTGGAACTCTGCATTCAGATGCTTATATCTTTCCTTTTCTCCTTGGCTTTTTGCTTCTCTTCTTTTCACAGCTATTTGTAAGGCCTCCCCAGACAGCCATTTTACTTTTTTGCATTTCTTTTCCATGGGGATGGTCTTGATCCCTGTCTTCCGTAGAATGTCACGACCCTCATTCCATAGTTCATCAGGCACTCTATCTATCAGATCTAGTCCCTTAAATCTCTTTCTCACTTCCAATGTATAATCATAAGGGATTTGATTTAGGTCGTACCTGAATGGTCTAGCGGTTTTCCCTGCTTTCTTCAATTTAAGTCTGAATTTGGTAATAAGGAGTTCATGACCTGAGCCACAGTCAGCTCCTGGTCTTGTTTTCGTTGACTGTATAGAGCTTCTCCATCTTTTGCTGCAGAGAATATAATCAGTCTGATTTTGATGTTGACCATCTGGTGATGTCCATGTGTAGAGTCTTCTCTTGTGTTGTTGGAAGAGGGTGTTTGCTATGACCAGTGCATTTTCTTGGCAAAACTCTTAGTCTTTGCCCTGCTTCATTCTGTATTCCAAGGCCAAATTTGCCTGTTACTCCAGGTGTTTCTTGACTTCCTACTTTTGCATTCCAGTTCCGTATAATGAAAAGGACATCTTTTTTGGGTGTTAGTTCTAAAAGGTCTTGTAGGTCTTCATAGAACCATTCAACTTCAGCTTCTTCAGCGTTACTGGTTGGGGCATAGACTTGGATTACTATGATATTGAATGGTTTGCCTTGGAAATGAACAGAGATCATTCTGTCGTTTTTGAGACTGCATCCAAGTACTGCATTTCAGACTCCTTTGTTGACCATGATGGCTACTCCATTTCTTCTGAGGGATTCCTGCCCGCAGTAGTAGATAGAATGATCATCTGAGTTAAATTCTCCCATTCCAGTCTATTTTAGTTCGCTGATTCCCAGAATGTCAGCGTTCACTCTTGCCATCTCTTGTTTGGCCACTTCCAATTTGCCTTGATTCATGGACCTGACATTCCAGGTTCCTATGCAACAGTGGTCTTTACAGCATTGGACCTTGCTTCTATAACCAGTCACATCCATAGCTGGGTATTGTTTTTGCTTTGGCTCTGTCCCTTCATTTTTTCTGGCATTATTTCTCCACTGACCTCCAGTAGCATATTGGGCACCTACTGACCTGGGAAGTACCTCTTTCAGTATCCCACCATTTTGCCTTTTCATATTGTTCATGGGGTTCTCAAGGCAAGAATACTGAAGTGGTTTGCCATTCCCTTTTCCAGTGGACCACATTCTGTCAGCTCTCTCAGTTGTTCCATACAGGGTTCTAACTGTTGCTTCTTGACCCACATACAGATTTCTCAGGAGACAGGTTAGATGGTCTGGTATTCCCGACTCTTTAAGAGCTTTCCACAGTTTGTTACTATCCACATAGTCAAAAGCTTTAGCACAGTCAATGAAACAAAGGTAGATGTTTTTCTAGAATTACCTTGCTTTCTCTATGATCCAGCAAATGTTGGCAATTTGATCTCTACTTCCTCTTCCTTTTCTAAACCCAGCTTGGACATCTGGAAGTTCTTGGTTCACAATGCTGAAGCCTAGCATGACCTTACTAGCATGGGAGATGAGTGCAATTGTCTGTTGGTTAGCACATTATTTAGTACTACCCTTTTTGGGAATTGGAATGAGGATTGACCTTTTCCAGTCCTGTGTCCACTGCTGGATCATCCAGATTTGCTGACATGTTGAACCCGGGACCTTGATGGCATTACCCTAAAGGGTTTTGAATAGCTCTTCTGGAATTCCATCACATTCACTAGCTTTATTAACAGCTGCTGCTGCTGCTGCTAAGTCACTTCAATCGTGTCCGACTGTGTGCGACCCCAGAGACAGCAGCCCACCAGGCTCCCCGCTCCCTGGGATTCTCCAGGCAAGAACACTGGAGTGCATCCTAAGTCTCACTTGACTTCGCACTCCAGAATGTCTGGCTCTGGCTGACTAATCATACCATTGTGGTAATCCAGTGCATTAAGATCTTTTAATTCAGTTCTTCCATCTATTCTTTCCATCTCTTCTTGATCTCTTCAGCATTACCATTTCTGTCCTTTATTGTGCCCATCTGTGGGCAAAATGTTCCCCTGATATTTCCAATTTTCCTGAAGGGATCTCTAGTCTTTCCTTTTCTATTGTTTTCTTCTGGTTTTATGCACTGTTCATTGAAGAAGGCCTTATTGTCTCTCTGTGCTATTCTTTGGAACTCTGCATTTAGGGATGTACATTTCCCTTTCTCCTTTACGTTTCACCTCTCTTCTTTCTTCAGCTATGTGTAAAGTCTGCTCAGATAAGCCTTCTTGCTTTTCTTTTTCTTTGGGATGGCTTTATTTGCTGCCTCCTGGACAATATTATGGACTTCTGTCCATAGTTCTTCAGGCACACTGTTAATTAGATCTCATCGCTTGAATCTATTCATTACCTCTACTGCATATTCATAGGGGATGTGATTTAAGTCATACCTGGCTGACCTAGTGGTTTTCCCCACCTTCTCTATTTAAGCCTGAATTTTGCTATGAGAAGCTAATGATCTGAGCCACAATCAGCCCCAGGTCTCGTTTTGGCTGACTCTGTACAGCTTCTCCATCTTCAGCTACAAAGAATATAATTGATTTGATTTCAGTATTGACCATTTGGTGATGTCCATGTATAAAGTTGTCTCTTGTGTTGTTTAAAAGGGGCATTTTCTATGACCAGTTCATTCTCTTGGCAGAATTCAGTTAGCCTTTGTCCTGCTTCATTTTGTTCTCCGAGGCCAAACTTACCTGTTACTCCAGGTATCTTTTGACTTCTTACTTTTGCATTTCAATTCACAGTGATGAATAGAACATCTCTTTTTGGTGTTACGTCTAGGAAGTCTTCTAGGTCTTCATAAAACTGATCAGCTTCAGCTTCTTTGGCGCCAGTGGTAGGGGCATAGACTTGAATTACCGTGATATTGAATGGCTTTCCTTGGAAATGAACCGAAATCATTCTGTCATTTTTGAGGCTGAACCCAAGTACTGCATTTCAGACTCCTTTGTTGGTTATGAGGGCTACTCCAATTTTACTATGGAATACTTGCCCACAGTAGTAGATATAATGGTCATGTGGATTAAATTCACCCATTCCTATCCATTTTAGTTAACTGATTCCTAAGATGTTGATGTTTAATCTTACTATCTCCTGCTTGACCATGTCCAATTTACCTTGATTCATGGACCTAACATTCCAGGTTCCTATGCAATACAGTTCTTTGCAGCATCGGATTTTACTTTCATTACCAGACACATCCAAGACTGGGTGTTGCTTCTACTTTGGCCCAGCCACTTCATTCTTTCTGGGGCTATTAGTAGCTCTTCTCTGTTCTTCTCCAGTAGCATATTAGATACCTTCTGACTGGGGGACTCATCTTTCAATGTCATATCTTTTTGTCATTTTATACAGTTCGTGAGGTTATCATGGCAAGTATACTGGAGTGGCTTGCCATGCCTTTCTTTCCTTATGACTGGTTGAACTCACGAGGTCAAACCTGTGTCCTCCTCTCTCTGAATCAAAGGCAATAAGTAACGTACATCACCACACTCACCAGAAAGTCTGCAGGATATTTTTTACATGAGTAGCATGGTAGCAAATATGTTTTTTATTCTAGGGAATTCACACATTTGGCTTGGATTATAAGACATTCAAAAGTCCCTCTCAAACCATGCTGTTAGCATTTTAAAATGTTATGATCTGGATGGGAAAAACAGAGCTAACTGCTGGTATAGAGGTCAAGGGGAATTTTTCTAAAGGCCTATTAGCTTTGTTCTGACCTGACCCAGCTATTTGGGTCTCAATCATCTGCACATGCCTATTGACTTTAAACATAAAAATGTATATGTCCATATCTAGGGGCTCATGAAGTGGCAAGGTGATTTGATTCTTTGGAGGTGGTGATTCACCTCTCAACTAAGAGAAGTAAACTATTGTCATGATGAAGAGTCTGTATGGAGACCAGAACCCTGTTAAGCTCATAACCTGAATGAAAATTCTTATCTCCCCATGGCCCTTTTAAATCAACAGGGCCATTTTAAGATTTTGTAAAAATTTCATGTGATATCATTGAGGAGAAAAAAACTTGATTCTTTTAACAAGTCTCTTCTTTGCTAAGTGTTATGCTCAGCTCCTACAAGTGGGCTCCACAAAATATTTTTGGACACCCTGTATATATCTTATAAAGAGTGAAAAGCTGACATGTTTTGTACACTGAAGAGTCATGATGCTTTTGGAAAATGTACATGTAATTGATAGGCCAGTGGGTGTCTAATTAGGTATACCATGTAAACTGATTCTTATTTCATCATAAATTATAGTTCACAGACATGGTAAATGGGGCAATGCTGTGATCTCCCATGTGTGGGTATGTAGATGTGTGTGTACGCTCATACACACATATGTTTAAGAGTAAATGTGTATGTATATATATATATATACACATACATACATATGGCAAAGATAAAGCCATGGTTGAGAAGAAAGAGCATAATATTGCTGGACTGAACTAGGGCAGGAGCTTCAGGAATGTATTAATAGCAAGGGAAGAGGATTAGAAGAAGTTAGAAGGTCTGTGCCAAAAGGCAATATGTGGAGCTGGCACAGTTTTTGTTCAACTGCCTCCTGCTTATAAACAAGGAAATTGCTGTCCAGCCAGAAGGAAGTGATATAGTTAAGCCACACAGCTAGTTAGTGGCAGAGTTAAAACTAGACCATGACTTTACTAATCCTGGTCCAGTGTGCTTGCAGCTGACTCCATTGCTGAGCAGTTAGGTAGGGAGAGGAGTAGGAGTTTATGATCATGATCATAGATTCCTAACAGAGCGATTAAGTTAGGCTTCCATATGACCTGTATGGGCATAGTAGACATGGGAAAGGGTGAAAACGTTAAGCATTGATCCCATCAGAAATGACCAGTTGTCCACCAGAATTCAGGCTGGGAGGCTAAAAAATTCAGAGCTAAAGTGAAGTGAAAGTCGCTCAGTTGCGTCCAACTCTTTGCAACCCCATGGACTATACAGTCCATGAAATTCTCTAAGTTAGAATACTGGAGTGGCTAGCCTTTCCCTTCTCCAGGGGATCTTCCCAACCCAGGGATCGAACCCAGGTTCTCCCGAATTGCAGGTGGATTCTTTACTGGCTAAGCCATAAGGGAAGACCAAAAGATAAAAAGAATAATGAGAATTAAATAAAGGCACTTATTTTCAAAAGTGTGGTCAAGAATTAGGAAAAGCCACACTGATATTGGCACTCGTTGGAGTTGGCAGCAGTGGAGTCCTAACCACCCTTGGCCAGGAGGGGCAAGCAGATGGAACTCAGTAACTCCAGCTCTATGAAAGGCAGGAGGAATGGATATAAGGATATGGTCCAACTTTGTGATCTTATAGGAGAGGAGCCAGAGGGGGAAAAACAAAACTGAATGGACCATCACTTAACTCTTTTCCGCTGCTCTTTTTTTTCCCCTTTATCTTCCCAACAGGAAGTTGGGGGGTACTGGAATCCATTGACAGGCTATATGGGTCAAGCTCCCAGGGCACAGAGCAGGACAGAGGAGAGCAAAAAATAGATCTATAGTGGTAAATGCAGGTTATCCAGGACAGGAGTCTTGAGTGATTGTGACACTTTTTACACAAACTGCATATGGATTTATTCTCTATATAGACCTCTTCCTTGAGAAGCCACCTTTTTGCCACATCAGTAACTTATCCTAACATTACCAGTAACTTATGCTGACATTCTGGAAAAAGCAAGAGCTCAACTCTCAAAGTACTCCTTAGTATACATCTATGATCTCTTCTGCTGTGTGACACTATCCCTTAACTTAGTGAGACAACTTTCTCTGGTTTGTTTATAAGCTCCAAAGCCTTATTTGATCTTATATGCCTTTAAAAATCCAGTGTATTCACTAAACGAAATGTATTGTTCATGTGGCAAAGTCTATCATGATGATTTAGTATTTTTCCCTTTAGTCTTGACACGTGATAACCAGTATGGTTTCCATGTCTAAAGGAACATGAGACATTGGAAGCAGGAGAGCTTGTTCCCACGGAGCCAGCTTGCAATATAAGGCTAAATCCTGTGTCAGTATTTTAAGTTCAGAAATATGTATCAGCTCACCTTGGGGTATGTAGACCTATCAACAGGTAAATGATATTACAAGACCCTAGTTAATAAATTAGAATAAAAAGCACTTTATATACACTAAGAAATACAACTGCAGAATGAACAGGAATGCTTATTTGGACATTAAATGGATTGTCGTAATTCTCTCTGGGAATTGCTCTTGGCCAATTTGCCCTTGGCCAAAGGGAACTGTCTAACTCAAGGTTACATCCTTCTCGGACAGAATCCCACATCCAACGGCTGGTCCAAATGTGTACAGGGTGCCTGGGCTCTGCGGCATCCTTGAAGAGCCATTTCAACTTCAGACCTTCCCATAACATCAGCTGAGTCCTCAGTGGCAAATGGAGCCCAATGCAGTCTCCCCACTCCCAGTCTTGTTTCTCTTGCTCCTGAACAGGCATTGTTCCCAACACAGTTCACCAGTAAACTTTCTTTGTGCAGATCTTTGTATTAGAGTTTGTTTCCAGGAAAACTAACCTGTGACGCTTGGTACTAGGAGAGTCCTAGGAAGCAGATTCCAAAATGAGATTTTGAAGCTGAATGAGAATAAAGCCTCCTTCACTGATGGTAGATGGAGTATTAACAACCCCCAGCTTGTAAGTTGCAGGACAGTTGTTAAAATTTTCACTTATGTCAAGCTTGAATGAGACATAGATGAAGGGAATGCACTGCTGATACAGTATTTCAAGTTTTTGAGAGGTTCATGTAGTAATTATCAGGACTGTGGAACTGAATAGATCTTGCTAGGGCGTACTGAGGTATTGGAAAAAGACGATAGGCTGAGGGTGATTAATTATGAATTTAATCCTGTGTGAAAGCTAGAGAGCTTATGGCAGCTTATAAAAAGATTCTCATCTCCCGAAATTGGAGAACAAAAAGCAGATGATCTGATACTTCTCAACTGTAACAGTTGTGTCTGACACTTTGTGACCTCATGGACTATAGCCCACCAGGCTCCTCTGTCCATGGGGATTCTCCAGACAGGAATACTGGGGTGGGTCACCATGCCCTCCTCCAGGGGATCTTCCCAACCCAGGGATAGAACCTGCGTGTTCTTCATTGGCAGATGGATTCTTTACCCTCTGAGCTATCAGAGAAGCTCAGTAGAGCACCAGGGAAGTCTAAGATCTCTACTCTGGCAAGTCTGCCCTGCCACCATTAGAACATGGAACAAAGTGTGACCTTGCAATTTGGCATGGTTACAATACAGTAGAGAATTTTATATCCTCAAAAATGTTTTGTTTTTTTTTCCCTCTCCAAAAAAACTGGATCTGCAGTTGACCTGTTCCTCCTTGTACTACAGTCTGAGCATGCCTCACTCTTTGAAGAAGATGCAGAAGTATTTGTATTAGATGACAACATGCAGCTCTCTTAGGATCTAGCTGGCAGGCCAACAATTGGGATCCAGTTGCAACATAACCTAGCAGGGAACTGAGCCCTTAGGTTAAGGGAAGAGAGGAATTATACTCCTAAGAAGTTGCAGAACTTAGTCAACTTATACCAGCCAAAACTAGGAAAAATATGGATCCTATAGGTGCTGAATCAAGTGGGAGGGCAGAGATGCAGTTGAGCAAGACACATTTACTCATGTGGGAACGTTCTCCTATGATACATGGTTTAACTCTTGGAAAGACCCAAGAATATGAAGCTAACGTGCTGCTGGAGTTTCTCTTAAAGCTTGGAGTGATGATCTTCATTGAATAAGATAGAATTGCCAGAACTGTCACAGCAGATGGTGAACAGATCAAAACTCTCAGAGAAGGGGGCATGTTAGTCTGCAAAACCTGCCTGCCAGCTATATTCTGTTTGAGAGTTTAAAGGATACTCCACTTACCAGAATGATAAAGAATGCAATAGTGAGAGGGGCCACAGTATTGTTGAGAGGCTCAGTGGTGACTGCCCTCTGAAGCAAGGGCTGATAGAAGGGTGCTATGGAAGAAAAACAAGCTGGAATCAAGATTGCTGGGAGAAATATCAATAACCTCAGATATGCAGATGACACCACCCTTATGGCAGAAAGTGAAGAGGAACTAAAAAGCCTCTGGATGAAAGTGAAAGAGGAGAGGGAAAAAGTTGGCTTAAAGCTCAACATTCAGAAAAACGAAGATCATGGCATCCGGTCCCATCACTTCATGGGAAATAGATGGGGAAACAGTGGAAACAGTGTCAGACTTTATTTTTTTGGGCTCCAAAATCACTGCAGATGGTGATTGCAGCCATGAAATTAAAAGACGCTTACTCCTTGGAAGGAAAGTTATGACCAACCTAGATAGCATATTCAAAAGCAGAGACATTACTTTGCCGACTAAGGTCCATCTAGTCAAGGCTATGGTTTTTCCTGTGGTCATGTATGGATGTGAGAGTTGGACTGTGAAGAAGGCTGAGCACCGAAAAATTGATGCTTCTGAACTGTGGTGTTGGAGAAGACTCTTGAGAGTCCCTTGGACTGCAAGGAGATCCATTCAGTCCATTCTGAAGGAGATCAGCCCTGGGATTTCTTTGGAAGGAATGATGCTAAAGCTGAAGCTCCAGTACTTTGGCTACCTCATGTAAAGAGTTGACTCATTGGAAAAGACTTTGATGCTGGGAGGGATTGGGGGCAGGAGGAGAAGGGGATGACAGAGGATGAGATGGCTGGATAGCATCACTGACTTGATGGACGCGAGTCTGAGTGAACTTCGGGAGTTGGTGATGGACAGGAAGGCCTGGCGTGCTGTGATTCGTGGGATTGCAAAGAGTCAGACACAACTGAGCGACTGAACTGAACTGAACTGATAATAGAACCAGGCTATGATGCAGTAGGACTGACTGGAGCCTGATAGGGGCAGGCTAGAGGCACTTGCCCATCAGAAGCAAGTTTGAGGTGATGATAGTAATACACACCAAGGTTGGAATGGCAGCTGGTCAGTGTGACCCACAGGAGCTTTGTAGGAGATCTGGAGATAGGTAATAAAATATAGTATTTTACTGTGGCTATGAGACTGTACATGGATATGCGTAGTAGATGGTTGGTGGTCTGCCAACAGCTGAAGGAAGAAAGATTAGTCCATTAGAGACAAGAAGATTTGGGAAGTAACAGGCATGTGGATGGACTTATGAGAACGAGCATGAAGTTTGAAGGCCTTTTTCCATCAGAAAACCTTATTCATTGAAGAGGCACCACACAGGTTGACTTGAATAGTTGATGTCAGCCAGACTAGTTGACCACTCCATTTTGGGCACAATGCGCTCATCAAGAGTATCCTTGATGAGAGGGATGGGAGACTTTGCATGAGCCTAAAGCATGGGCTCCCCCTCCTCAATGCTGATCTACCTGTCACTGCTAAGAGAATCTACCCCACCAACCTCTCCAGCCAAAGCCCCTGATCCAGCACTGCCTTCAAAACCAGCCAGCCACTGTACACCCCCTTCATTGTAAAAGGGGGCAGTGATTCATCTCGAGTGAAATTGATATATATTCCAGGTATGGGTTTTCCTTTCCTAATGGCAGAACCAGGTGCCCCACACTATCTGATACCTTATAGAGTGTTTTTATCCACTGAAATAGGATACCACAAAATATTGCCTGTGACAGGGGACTGCTTTCAAAGGAGGTGTGGCAGTGAGCATATGACCAAGCGTCTATGTGTCCTGTCACATACCACTCTACTCAGAACCATCAGCTTGCAAGGCAGCAGAAGAAGCCTTTTGAAAGTGTAGCTGACATCTCAGTTCAGAGGTGGTAACCTTCAGGGATGGAGTGCCATACTACAGATTGTGATCAGTCAGTCAGTTCAGTTCAGTCGCTCAGTCGTGTCCGACTCTTTGCAACCCCATGAATCGCAGCACGCCAGGCCTCCCTGTCCATCACCAACTCCTGGAGTTCACTCAGACTCAGCGTCCATCGAGTCCATGATGCCATCCAGACATCTCATCCTCTGTCGTCCCCTTTTCCTCCTGCCCCTAATCCCTCTCAGCATCAGTCTTTTCCAATGAGTCAACTCTTCGCATGAGGTGGCCAAAGTACTGGAGTTCCAGCTTTAGCATCATTCCTTCCAAAGAAATCCCAGGGCTGATCTCCTTCAGAATGGACTGGTTGGATCTCCTTGCAGTCCAAGGGACTCTCAAGAGTCTTCTCCAACACCACAGTTCAAACACATCAATTCTTCGGCGCTCAGCCTTCTTCACAGTCCAACTCTCACATCCATACATGACTACTGGAAAAACCATAGCCTTGACTAGATGGACCTTAGTTGGCAAAGTAATGTCTCTGCTTTTGAATATGCTATCTAGGTTGGTCATAACTTTTCTTCCAAGGAGTAAGCGTCTTTTAATTTCATGGCTGCAATCACCATCTGCAGTGATTTTGGAGCCCCTCAAAATAAAGTCTGACACTGTTTCCACTGTTTCCCCATCTATTTCCCATGAAGTGATGGGACTGGATTCCATGATCTTTGTTTTCTGAATGTTGAGCTTTAAGCCAGCTTTTTCACTCGAAATTCACTTACATAGGCTATGTCCTTAATAGGTGAAATAATTGAGGCCAGGAATGAAGGGTTAGAAATTGAAATAGCCCTGCTTATCATCACTTCCAGTAGCCTACTTGGGGGAATTTACACTTTATGTTTCTGCACCTCTAAGCTCTTTAGTTCTAGGGGTTCCCAGAGGCAGAACACTTCTGTCAGGGAACACAGCAAAAATGCTATTACATTTTAAGCTCTGATGGCCACTGAGGCACTTTGGGCTCTGATTGACAAGACATTAGCAGACAAAGAATAAGGCATCATCTCAACAGGAGTGTTAACCCTGATCATTAAAGCCAGGGAAGCTCTTATATAACTAGACAGGGAGGAGTGCCTTTGGCTCCCAGGTGATCTAATGGGGATGTTCCTTGGTTCTCTACTGTAAAATTTTGATAGTTAGTGGACTAGTGATGTAGCTACAGCCTATGGTCAGCTTATGGGCAAGTTGACCATAAGCTTAGATCCCTTAGGGATGAGGGTCTGGGTCTCCACCTGGTACACCACCAAGACCTACATAGGTGCTGCAAAGGTTGGGAGGAGTCTGGAATGAATAATAAAGAAATGGCCACCAAATGTGTTCTGTGACCAGCTGCAAAAGCAGAAGTTCTAATTTACCTTAATAACTGCCCCCTTAAAAAGTTCTCTAGGGAAAGATATAATCTAGAAATAATGTCATGAGGGTTGTTTCTAGATGGAATGAACTCACAATTCTGAAGCAAGTGCTTTGGGTGGCAGGAGTGCTATCTAGTGGATCTGTGGTACACCCAGGTCCTGCTTTGGGAGCTAAAGCACCACAAGTGATGACTGCTGACTGCTGATAGCTGAGTTGCTTCGGGGGAAATGCTCTCAGCTGAATAATGCTGCCTCACCCAAGCTCACAGCCTCTTGCTGGGTGTGTTCCCATTCAGTGACTGATCAAAGCATGGGGAGGAATATCCAGCTCCCTTTGTCTCAGTTTGGGACACCTGTGATGGGCCGTTCCGGCTTCCTAGCCCCCTGTGGAATTGTCTGAGGCAGTTGTCACAGGATTGCAGTTCAGCTTCTCCTCTGCTCCCTCAAAGAAGTTAATCCCCAATTAATTCCATTCTTGCAAATCTCCATCTCAAAGCTTGTTTTCTGAAGAACACAAACTTCTACAGATAAACAGTTTTCAAATCATAAAACCCAAGCGATACCTTCTGTTCCTGGCCATTGTAGGTTGAGTTTTGTTAGTTTAAATTTTTTTATAAAGTGACCTTTCCTAACATTGTTGCTGGATTTTAAAGTGTGCTTTACATGCGTTCCGGTGGTCCCCTCTCCCTTTATTGCATTAACTAGAGGCGCAGAAATTCTCTGAATTCCCAGCTGCAGGAAAAGTGTCCACTGAGCAAGACATCATCTTCATGTGGATTTCCATTTTTCTATGGGCTCACTTAGTGGCCATGCCAGCTGTCATTTTCAGCTGCTTTGAGTTGGCCAGTGTTGCCATTGCCCTCTGGATGCCATTAGAAAAAAATTGGATTCGTTATTATATGCCTATTGTACTGGCTAGGCATTTCTACACAGATTATTTCATTAGCTCTTAAAACAAGACTGGACTAACATGTTTTCTAATTAACTGATCAGGAAAACTGAAGATCACTGAGGTTGAATATTTTCTGTTTAGCTAGCCAGAAATTTCTAATAGTCCAGATTTGAAGTCAAATTCTGACTCCAAGTCTAGTGTTCCCTTCACACCCTAATAAGATAGCCGCTCGTTGTGTATAGACTTAAAACTACTGCTGGACCAGGCTTGGGTGACTCTCTACATTAAACAGTCACCAGTAATGAACTAGGATCTGTTGAAAACCTTTGAAACTCTCCACATCTCTTTTTATAGCTGATGTGGATCCACCCCAAGTCACGGGTATTGTTTTCTCCTTTATTGGCAAGTCCCTGAAGCCTGACTGGGAAGTTGCATCACCATCCTGGCTAACCTTTTCTCTCTTACGTGAGGACGGCCCAGTGAAATACTCATTTATGAAAAGCCATAAACATGCAATGAAGCTCAGCAAACTCTTTCAGTCTCATTGATTTATCTGTTTGTCTCTTTTCTTCTACCATCAGGATTACCTGAACAGTCACCCTGTTGAGTCACAATGTAGATTTGCGGTCTTTGGCTGGGAAAAGGCTTATTGGTGAAGCCTGATACTGAAAAGTAATCTTCTTCAGGAAATGAGTACGAAAGAAGTGTTATTCTGTGTAATAGCAAAGAAAGAATAAGGATCCCAGGAGAGAAAGTATTTTGGCAACTGATGGACCAGGGTCATTACCGACCGAGTGCTCAAATAAAAATACCTTCAAACCCTGAAGAGTGGGTTTCTGTGTTTTAAATACAGATTCTTGCTTTTCAAATGGGATTCTTTCCAAACGACCTCCTGACTTAAAGGGGTAGAGTTAAAGAGCGTTCGAAGGCAGTTGGATATTGGGAGGAAATGAAGTGAGACTAGAGCTGTGGAAACTGCAGAGTATGTCTTCTGGTGTTTCGTATTTGAAACAGACTCTTCAGGTCTGCATATAAAAGTATGAATTAGCAAGTGTGTTGTAACCAACTAATGTTTGGTGGCAAATTATCAGTGCCATTAGTGTTGTCTAGAAGGCTCAACGGGGCTCCTAATGAAGCTGGCCCCTTTGGAAGAAGATGCAGGGCAAAACTTATGGGCTAGTCTTATGATACTGAAAAGCCCATGTGATTATTTACTTTAAAAAAAAAATCTATGAATTTTTAAAAAAAAGAAAATCACTTTGCCATACAACATCCCATCTATGTAAGTCAATTCATTTGCCTCATGGAATAAACTCAAGAAAACAGCTGGTGACACTGATCTCACCAGGATGGCAGATTCCTTGGCCAATCTTCAAAACACATTTTGAAAAAGAGAGAGTGATTTTTGCCATTTGCCTTGAAAGTGTGACTATTCTATGTGGCTTCCAAGAGAAGAGAGGATGGGGGAATAGCCTGTATTAATTCCACACATGAATTTTGGCTTGATGTTCCTAAAGGATTTGAAAATTCTGTACACATTGTTGCAATCAGATTTATTTAAATAGGGCCCAAAAATGTAAAAACCAAAGCCCTTTCCTTAGTTGCCACATTCCTCATGTTTCCACTTAAATGTAACTATCTTAGCAAAGATTACCCTCAGCCTGGTTTCCCCCCTTTTTCTTACTTCTAGCTAGGATTTTTTTTCTTTTGGAAAAGTTTCAGGTTTATATTATATAATCATTTTTAAATCCAGTTACCTAAACTAAAAATCTCTTTCAAATGAAGAGGTGTCTTTTGAGTGTTATTAAAGTATTATGAAAATATATATATTCATTGATTCTTCAACTCAATATGTGTTGAGTGACTGCTTGACCTGGGCACTGTTCCAGGTCATGGATGACAACCTGAGATCGGAAAAGTGCCAGAAAAACTGTTAAACTACCTTGCATATCAGCTTCTGGCCTTTGAGTGACTAGATCTGCTGCTGGAGGTAATGGGGGAAAATCAGTAATGTTAGATAAACTGTAACATTTTTTGGTAAGTGTTCAATTTAATTAAAATCTCACTGTGGAAGTATGTTTTAAATGTTTAAATGGAGAACCCCAAACTAAAAACATCTTGAGTAATCTGAAAGAATATACCTCCTCCTTAAGCTGTTAATGAGCAATTCCCTAAAAATAATTTCCTTGTCTAACAATGTTGGCTAATTAAAAATGACCAAAATTATTAGTTTTGGTCATAAGCAACAGAAATCAATTCCTGATATCTTGGAAATGAGGAGGGATGATTATTAAAAGGAAATATGTTTTCTCAGGAATTCCAAGGACAGGCATGCAGCTGGGCCTTAGGAATAAATTGCACGAAGGACTCACTATCAACATAGTTTTTCCATCTGTCCCTCTGCTCTTCCTCCTGTGTTGATTTCATCCCCCCCCCCCTTTTCAGGCTGTTTTCCCTTGCTTTTCTAGTCCAGGTGATAGAAATCATGGCCACTGAAAAGCCCTTGTTTCATTTGATAGACCCCCAAGCAGAATGGTAAAAAAAATATCATTCATTGTAAGGATTCTCAGTTCTCTGACCTGGATTTGTTCACGTGATCACCTTGGTCCAATGAACAGTCTGGATGAATGAGTTCACATAAGGATTGGACTAGCTAGGCTCAGCCATGTGATGGTTAAATGGGTGGAGAAGGAAGGTTTCAGGAAAGGGTGGCTAGGGGTCTTTGGAAGAAATGGAAGAAACTGTAGTTATCCACAAAAAGTAAAGCTATTTTTATATACATGTATCTTTGTGTGTGTGTGTGTGTGTGTGTGTGTACGTGCGCTCAGTCATGTCTGACTCTTGGAGACTCTATGGGACTATAGCCTGCCAAGCTCCTCTGCCCATGAAATTTTCTTGCCAAGAATATTGGACTGGGGTGCCATTTCTTTCTCCCGGGGATCTTCCCAACCCAGGGATCAAACCCATGTTTCTTGCATCTCCTGCAATGGCAGGTGGATTCTTTACCACTAGCGTCACCTAGAAAGCCATGTATTGTACATACATTTAAAAAATTATTTGAGAAAATTTGGCAGTAAACTTGGGTTGGCAAACTGTGTCCCACAGACCAAATTTGCACTAGGATCTGTTTTTGTAATGCCCCCTGAAGATTCTAAATGATTGTTAAAACAGAAGATTATAGAACAGAAATTGTATGTGGTCTATGGAGTCTAAAATATTTATTTTTGGCTCTATACAGAGAAAGGGGTCAGAAAAGCTGACCCCTGCTCTTTAGCATGAGAGGTGGGCCCCTGCAGCCTCTGCATCTCGTCTGTGAGGTACTAATGCTAGCTCTGTCATCCTAGAGTGAGACCTGAAGCAGGTTACAAAATGTGTATACAATACATTTGTAGATGAGAACAATAATAATTACAGTTATGGATTATTTTATAGAATTGTTATGGATAATAAATGAATAAATAGCTGTCAATCATTAAGAATCATGCCTGATAAATGTTAAGAATATAAATTATTATGTCAAATCACATATAATCCTAGCCATCTTTATATATATTTACATATATACAGGGGTTTCCCTGTTGGCTCAGACAGTAAAGAATCTGCCTGCAATGTGGGAGACCTGGATTCAATCCCTGGGTTGGGAAGATCCCCTGGAGAAGAAAATGGCAACCCACTCCAGTATTCTTGCCTGGGAAATCCCATGGACAGAGGAACCTGGTAGGTTACAGTCCATGGGGTCTCAAAGAGTTGGACATAACTGAGCAGCTAACACTTTCAACTTCATATATATACGCACATATAAATGAATATATATAAAAATATATATGGATATTTATATACGCATATACACTATGAATAATTTGTTTTTGTGAATATAATTGTCCATAAAGTATACTCCTAGATAATACTATTGAAAGGAACCCTATAACATGATGATTTGTGAAGAAAAGAGCTATTTAAAAAAAGAAATTCTCATCTTTTATATGTATTACATAAGTCTCTTAATCTTAAAGCAGAAGAACTATGTTTGAATGTGAAAACTTAAATAGTTCATACCAAACCAAACAATGTGAATTTGACGTTACCCTAAATGTTACTCCCTCCTTTAAAAGCAAAATTTACATTCCAACAGTAAATGGGAACATTCCTACTACAGCAATATAAATGTTTCACAATTAGTTTTGAAACATTTACAGAACTCCATAGATGTGACTTTGAACCATCAGAGTTCTTAGCATGATAGTATGACACGAATATCTATGTATGGATTAAAAGTCACATGAGTGAATGCAGGGATCTGCTCTATATGATCACATTCCATCCATAAACCATCATAATCCCAACCTCTTCTCTCTCCTGTGTTCTTACGCCTTTCATATATACATGTTCGTGCACATGCTGTTCATGAAGACTTAGAGCGTGTAAAGAGAAAAATGTATGGACACAACCCATATTTATCTGTAACCATATTTTACATTACACAAAATCCACAAAAGATCACCCTTTTAATATTTTCATTGGAAATAATATCTAGAGTTAAGAAGTATATCATACTGACATTATGGTACTTCATTTAACACATACAGTGTAAAGCCCTATTTGGAAAAGATCTTTCTGAAGAGGGGGTTATCTCATCAATCAAGAGCTTCTTGTGTATGTAATGTAAGTAATAAATATATGCCACATGTGTGGCTGGAGAAATACTAATAACTCTACTGGCATGCTGAGGAAATGCAGCTAAAATAACTTCTACCAATCTAGTTCATTCCACTCAGCAAAAACTGGGCAAGTCAAATTCATAACTGTTAATTTCAGGTTTCATTAGCAGGAACTTTTTGAGCAAATGTAACTTTTCGGTTCCATTTTCCATTTGACATTTCTCATTAGACTCAAAGTGTTCACTGTATGTACATCTTTTCGTATAATTCAAGACTTTCATCAAACAACCTTTCCAACCAAAAGAAAGAGTATAGATGCGTTTGCTTCTTGAAAAAGTAAATTTCTATATTTAGACAGCTTCATATGTCAGTTTGGAATCCTTGCTTCCTCCTCATCCTGTTTTTCAGAGTAAAGATTTTTATTTTTTTGTTGTTATTGTTCATCAATCACAATGGTAATGTCTCACCGTCAGAGCAATATTGGAGATATCATGAGACACTGATCCTGAGGAATGGCTCTGCTGGCTGTTTAGTGGGATGTAATGCACTACTTAGGGCTTTGGAGCAAACCTCATTCTGGCCCCTTGACTCTAGAATTCTGATCCATTTGTGCCTCTAAGTGCCTCTTGCTTTCCTGAGCTCTCCAAGTCCACAGGATGAGAATGTATCACAAAGCAGCTCACTGTGTTGAGAAGAGTGTAGAGTGTCGGGTTGTGTGTTATATTCTCTTTCACCTTACTGTCTCCCACCTTCCTTCCAAGCAATCCCCATAGTTGTTGTTTTATACACAGAATAAGCATTATTAAAGAAGCAATGTTGTCAGCTTAGAAACTTAATTCCTTAAGGAGGGTGGATATTTTAAAAACTTACTTTAATGCAAAAGACAACTGTTCTATTCATAACCAAAGGAGTTGGACACGATTCAGATTTAGCAACTAAGCAACAACAAAATTGCTGATCCTGCCCCTTGATTGATCAGGGGGTAAATGTTTGATCAAAACTGGGCCAATTAGATTTCTGCTCCTGGAAATCTGAGACATGGCCCAGGATAGTGAGGAGCCCAGGGCTTCTTGGAGCCAAAAGTGAACGAAAGTGAAGGTTTCTCGGTCATGTCGGACTCTCTGCAGCCCCATGGACTATACAGACCAGAATACTGGAGCGGGTAGCCTTTCTTTTCTCCAGGGGATCTTCCCAACCCAGGGATTGAACCCAGGTCTCCTGCACTGCAGGCGGATTCTTTACCAGCTGAGCCACCAGGGAAGCCCAAGAATACCAGAGTGGATCTTCCCGACCCAGGAATTGAACCGGGGTCTCCTGAATTGCAGGCAGATTCTTTACCAACTGAGCAATGAGGGAAGCCCAGGTTAGGAGTAAATTAGCTCATTAGAGAGAACTACTGCATAGTTATGGAAACTCTGGGGATGTCTTGGTGTCTGTCTTTCTCAAGCATTAGCTGTTCAACAGTTCCATTAGTTCCAGCAAATTACTGTTCTTTTGCTTAAATTAATCAGAATTAATTTCTGTTGCATGAAACCAATACGGACACACATATCTTCTAGCAGTTGGTTACATATACCAGATAATCAATTTAAGATTTATTTATTGTGTGTGTGTTGAGAATGGGAGGATGGAGTAATTGTTTAGGTAAATATTGATGAACTGAAAATGTTTGTATGCTTAAAGTTGTAAAACACTTTACTGGAGCTGGATCAAGTATAGCTGTAGAACTCTACCAATGAAAATACTTTTAAGGTATACTGATATTTGGGCTTGCCTGGTGGCTCAGATAGTAAATACCTGCAATGCAGGAAACCTGGGTTCAGTCCCTGGGTCAGGAAGATCCTCTGGAGAAGGGAATGGCAACCAAATCCAGTATTCTTGCCTGGAGAATTCCATGGACAGAGGAGTCTGGTGGGTTACAGTCCATGGGGGTCACAAAGAGTGGACATGACCGAGTGACTAACACACACACATGGTGACTTTCATTTAAACTGGAAAGACCTCAGCTTTGTAGCTCCTGGACATTCCTAGATCATTCTGAATCAGGAACCTCCAACCCCCCTGTTGGGATGGCTCTTTGTGCTGTGTGATAGTGAACCCAGACTCAGAGTCCTGTGTAAGAAAAACAGGAGAATGAGAGAGAAAAAAAAAAAAAGGCTATACCTCATACAGCCATCAGTGATTTTTGTCAAGGAATTTACCTTCTATAAGCAATTGTTCATTTCCTTCATTTCCCTTGTGCTTATTCATGAGACGTGATTGTGTGAAATACTACTAGACTGAGGTCTTCCTTTTATTCAGCTGTGTCCCTAGCACCAAGTGATTCTTGGCACATGGGTTATATGCTATGAGTGTTTGTTGTACAAATGAGCATATAGATATATAACACAGATCATCTCACCTCATTTGGTGTATTATTTAAGATCCTAAAAACTTTATGAAAACAGGATTATTATAGTTGAATCTAATTTTATTATGTTGTCATGTGTTATTTCAAAGAGTTTCTGTATGATTCCTTTCGTGATAGAAATAGTCGTCTCCAGTTTATATTTCTGATAGCTTGTCATGTCTACCTTCATGTCATGTCACAGCTTTGCTTATGTCAAGGTGCGGGAGCTAAATACTTCTCACTCTAAACAGTATAACTTATCTGAATGTCATTTTAGCTGCCATGACCTCAGGTTTGCATGTATCAGAAACTAAAGCAGGAAAATCAGGACAGCAGAAGTAGAGGAGGTAAGAGAGAGACCCACCCAGCAGGAGAGAGTCTTATAGGGAATTTACCAGTCAATTACCAATCCATATCACAAGCCAGGTAGAAGAAACACCAGAGTTCTTTTTATTTTTCATCTTCTATATTTGTAGACATGGAAAACATCTTTCATAATAAAAAAAGTTTTAAAACTTAAAATGAGAAGAGTTTTAACATCAGATCATGGGCATTTTTAACATGTAAAATATAATTGCTACACTTAATTGTATTAATGAGATTTGATTATATTTATTTTGCTTAAGTTGGATTCCTGTTTAATCCCTTTTCTTTCAGAATAAAAATGAATGACCTAATTGTGAAATGCACATTCCCCTTTGAATTCCTCACTAAAATGAGAGTATTATTCAAACTACTTTAAGAAATATGTTTAATTTTATACAAGCCCTTAATAATAAGAAGCTAATTGAATTTAGCGGCTTCTGAGTACCACAGGGTTGGTACGTTGAGAGGACATTTTAATTACCACAATATTCAATGAGATTAAACATGGGAACTTCTTTTTAGGGGGATGGAAATGTGACCTAGTTCCACAGGAACTTCAGAATGTACTCAGTTTTCTTTCTCCCTGTAGGAACATGAGCTTTTGGAATCCTTTTACATAGAGATCATTTATTCCTTTTAAACATTTTTTGAAGCTTTTTGACTTCATGCCCGAAACCAATTAATGACCTCTTTCTGTGAAAGGATGAGACACACTGAGTGATGGGGCCACATGGCCTGCTGTGACCTCGAGATTTTCTTAATGACACATTGAGATTCAGTTTAGAGATGGACCTTGTTGCTTTTGAAGGATGGTGGGTAGAAGGCTCACTCATACCTGGGCACTGATTGGATCAGCTTTCATAGTCCTGCACAGAAAATTCAGTTAAGATAAAAGAGCAACCTTTGCAAAGCTCTTTTTCATCATTTTCAAATTTAGTAATGATATTAGTTTTCTGGGAATGCCAAAACAAAGAACCACAAATGGCATGGCTTAAAATTACAGAAATTTCCCCTCTCATAGCTCTGGAGGCCATAAGTCTGAAATCAAGGTGTGGGTGGGGTTGCTGCTTTCTGAGCGTTCTGAGGGAGGATTTATTCCATGCCTCTTTCCTCGCTTCTGGTTGTTGCTAGCAAGCCTTGGTGTCCTTAGCTTGTAGCCGCATTATTCCAATCTCTGTCCCTGTCATCATGTGACTTTCTCCCTCTGTGTCTTCACATTTTCTTCCATTAAGGACACCAGTCATAGTGAATTAAGAGCTTATCATACTCCAGTATGATCTCATCTTAATTCATTACATCTGTAACAACTCTTCCCAGAGAAGGTCACATTCTGAGGTACCAGGGGTTAAGATCTTCACTGTATCTTTTGGAGAAACATAGTTCAACTACGTAACATTCATTATTTGAAATAATGCTTTAAAGAGGTGAGGTTCCTCTGTTTAATCTGTTGTGGGAAAGGAATTGCTTGATGAATGCTCTGGAATCTAGAGCAGTGGGGCGAGTCTCTCTTCTCTGATTGACTTCAGAGTTTTTTTGTAGAAAGTGTGAAGGCTATTATTGATGGACTTCGTGTATCTCCTTCAAGTGAAGTCTGTCTCACCACAAGCTTCCTGGAGTCCTAGACATTGGCTTTGCATAGAGCATTAGAAGACATCTACTCCTGTGCTTTTCAAAGCCACAAGTCTCTTATCAAGCTAGATCTTACAGGGTACTAATCATTGAACAGGAAAGCCGAGTAAAGATGGTAGAACTCTTTTCACTTCTACCTCCTCACCCCAAAACTCTGAAGCTACCTCCACATCAGTCCTTGCATCAGAATCAGCTGAAAAATTTGTTAGTAATTTAGTTTCCTGGTCCCCCTTTCTTCCTGACCGACTGAATGAAACTCAGAGGTGAAGGATCATGAGCATGGATTGTGAACACACTTCCAAGGTGATTCTTTATACTTACCATGGCTTAGCAACCTTTTCCCTAAGAAGTTCATAAAGCACATTTTTAAAGTTTCTGATCTATTCCAACCCCTTGAGGATGAGGTGATGGAGAAAAGCAGGCCAGCTGAAGCTGGAAGGAAGAAGAGGCTGGAGACTAACAGGGCTTGGGCCCCCACGTTTCTCTGGCTTCCAGCCCCTTTGCAAGTTCTGTATGAGAGACAGCTCTTTCTTTTGTAGCAGTGTCAGGGAGAGAGCCCACCTTTGAACTCTTCCAGAACATTTCCCACACATTACTTATCAACAAAAGGTATTTATTTCTTTATTTTAAGGGTGAAAAATAAATCCGTTACCCATGTTTTCACCTAATAGAATGCTGTATCCTCCAGGGTCAGTCTTTAGATAACTTGTAAAAATCAATCTCCAAAAGCTAATGGTTTCGATGGGGAGGTGAGGATTTTTGGTCCTAAGCCTTTTCTTTTACCTAATGGCTCAATAACAAGACTGAACTCATTTGGGACTGAAAGGAATTTCCAATGATGAAGGAGTATCTTAATAAGACATGAGTGGTCTAGGGCTGTAACCCTGAAATCTTGGTGCTTTCAGCCTCGTAAACCTGCCTAAGTTCCTGAAAGCAGCTTTTGTGCCTTGTCTGGCACCACGTGCGAGAGAGATCCCAGATTTCTCATGAACTGACGTGGCTGGAGTGATGCATCCAATGGTGTGAGGTGACGCACACCAGGCCTTGGAAGTGCCCTAAATGGAGGAACCTCTTAGCATGCAGGATTGAACCTTGGGCAGGCCAAGTCAAAAGAGCTCTTTTCTTTTTTCTCCTACTGGTTGACTGTTGGAGGCACTCCGTACAAGTTTGGAGTGGATTAGACAAAGGGTAACTTACTTCCATTAAGTATAGGTGTAACTTGAGTTTGTAATAAGAGGTAAAATATAACAGGGCCTTCAAACCTCATAATTTTCAACAATTTGAATCCCCCTTCAAGTCCTCCTAGAATGAGGGCACACATTTTAGCCCTAGTCAATTAAGGAATGTTCTCAGGCTGTGTTTGTTCTTCTCTCACATGTGTGGATTGCTGGGCCTTTTTGCATCTTTTGCTTTTGGGGAAGTGGCCCAATGTTTTCAGAGAATATGGGACTGTTCTTTGAAGATTCAGCAGTGTGCCCTGTCTTGAAAGGTAGGCCAAGTCACAGGAGCTCTGTTCTTTTTTCTCCTATTGATTGTTAGAGGCATGCAGTGCAAGTTCGGAGTGGATTAGACAAAGGGGAACTTATTTCCATTAAGTATGGGTATAACTTGAGTTTACCTGTCTGTTTCTAGAGAAGCTATTGCTATCATAGAGTCTAGCATGTGTTGGGGGAAAGCTCCCTTCTTGTATCTCTCTGCTGGATTCGGCTCCCACTGTGCTTTTCTGGTAACAGTGCCACCTGGCGTCCTCCTAGAGATGGGTGCTCGCTTTGGTGAAGCATTTGTGACAACACAGAGCTGCTGCATGTCTGGGAACGCTCATGTCAGTGTAGTGGTGAGCATGCTTCTCTGCGAGCAGACCTCCAATGGGAAGCAGCTCTGGTTACCAAAAAGCAGGAAAACACTGTCACTAAAGGAATGACCATATCAAGAGTTTCCCTATCTTCTGTGGTCTTCCCATCAGTGGGCCATGCTCTTTTGTATTTGCTTCCTAACATCACTTTAAGTAAATAAAAAGTTTAAATCACTAGCGTGAATTATGCCATTTATATTCTGCATTGCCAGTTTTAAATGTAAATTTAAGAGCATTTCATTTGCATGTGGAATCATTGAAATGGCACACGGTGTATTTGGTAGCTCATGCACATTTACGTATTTCGTTCTTACCAGAACAGTGGAACTCCTCCTACAGGGTGCTGACTCAGTTATTTTGACTTCAGTTCTTGATTCATCTGTAGTATACCAACACCTTCCACTGTTGGCTAACTGAAGAGTAAGAATGAATTGAAAGGGGGACTTCCTGGGTGGTCCAGTGGTTAAGACTCTGCGTCCCTAATGCAGGGGACACTGGTTTGATCCCAGGTTGGGGAACTAAGTTACTGTATGCTGATCAGTGTGACCTAAAACAATAACAACAACAAGAAAACCACACAGAGAAAGAATGAACTGAAAGGAATAGGAACTATGGCTTACCCTGTCTTTTCCTTTCTGTAATGTCATTTTCAGCATCAATGGTTGGTTAATACAGAGATGTAAAGTGGGTAAATAAAGCTGTGATATCATCCCTTAGTGGCTCTTGTTTTCTAGAACACCACTGGATTCTTTCTTTGAAGCAAAATTCTGGTTAGAAGAGAAAGCATGGCCTTCCTGGGTCATCAGCAATCCTATTTACTCAGTTGTAGACATAACATACTTGCATTAGACTCACTTTGGATGTCATTGAACTCCTAAGCATTGCAGGTCCACCATTCTGTGCTCATAGAACAAATGCTATCTGTGAATGGGCCAGCAGGCACATTGTCCATACCTCCTCTGCTCACATGCATGCTCCTTTGTCCCATGGGACTTCAGTTACAAAGCACAAGTTCAGAGATAAAATTACTAAGAAGTTCAAGATGGTGACAGTAGAATATTACACCAGCTGTGAGGCCCTTTTGAGCACAGGGACTTGTGTGGCTGCAGAGATCACACATCTAAGGAGCCAGCCCTGATCAGAGACCATTTGGTAAGTGTAAAGTACAAACCAGTCTTTAGGAGATCTTAAGTATTCCTCACGGGGAATTAAGGCCCAGACATGACCAAAAGAGTGGTGGAGGGGTGGGCTCTCGCTTGAAGCCATTGGTCACCTTGATACCATGAAGGCGGCCTTGCTGTGCAAGTGTATGACATAAACATATTTGTAGGAGGACCTCCTACTTTCCCAAATCCCCTGTGATTGCTATTGACTGGATATATTAATACCCTGAAAGGAGGGTTTCCTCAGTGGCTCAGTGGATAAAGAATCTTCCTGCAGTGCAGGAGATGCAGGAGACATGGGTTCAATCCCTGGGTCAGGAAGATCCACTGGAGAAGGAAATGGCAACCCACTCCAATATTCTTGCCTGGGAAATCCCATGGACAGGGGAGCCTGGTGGGCTATAGTCCATAGGGTCACAGAGAGTCAAGTCACAGTTTGACTTGATGTGGTTTGGAAAGAGTATCCATACCATCCTGGCATTTTGAGACCATACACGTACTTTCACTTTTAGTAGTTGGCTCTTCTCCATCATCAGAAACATCAATCAAACATTATCAATAATGTTATCAGTAATTATCAATAACATTATCAATAATTCAGACATGCTATCAATAAATGACGCATGGAAGCTTTCCAAAAAAGCAAAACTTGATATGAAATCATTTTTCAAGCAAATGTTCAAAATTCAAGTGAGAGCTATATGAACAATTATGTTGGTAATTGAGTCCAACAGATTTTCCTCTTAATCATTCTACGCATGTTGAATCACGTCATCTTTCCCATTGAGGAAAAATATTTCTTTTGACTTTATGTATCTTTAGCACTCTTAGTCATTGAAGCCTCAGTCATTGAGAAAGTTCTTACTATACTTGCCCCCAGTGTACACGTAATGGGCTCTTGCTTGAAGTCTTCTACTGCTTTCTGTACTTTCACTGTCTGTGTTTTTCTTTTTATGAAATCTTGCAAAACTCTAATCTGTGAAAGGATACACTCAGATTTATAAATGAAATTTCTAAATTTCTAAATGAAAGGAATTTCTTAGGGAAATGTCACACATTTTTTAAAATATGGAAAAGTATCTTTCTTGATTTTATATTGTTTGCAGTAAATATATAATTGTTCTTTTAAATCAAAGCAGTTTCATGTAGCAATAGCAACAAAAGCCCAAGACATATCCTGGTACAAATTACATTCAGGTCTTCCTTCAGATGCCATCTTCTCAAAGAAGTTTTTTTCCAGCTTTTCATAGAGGTTTTTACCAACTTTCCCTTCATCATTTTTTACTATTATTTTTTAACCAACTTTTGCTTCATCATTATTTATTACATAAATAGTTTTCAAGCTTGAGTGTACATTAGATTGCTTGGTCCTATCTCCAGAGTGTCTGATTAAAAAAGTCTCAAGTGAAGCCTGAGAGCTTGCTTTACTAATGAGTTCCCAGATCATGGTGATACTGCTGATTCAGAGAACAGACTTTGAGAACCATTTCTCTATTTCATCACTTGCTTTATTTCTCTTACAGCATGGATCTAAAATTGTATACATATTTATTTACTTGTTTATTAGTTGTTTCTACTGCAAGAAATTAAGTTCAGTGAGGGTAAAAATTTATTCTAAGCTCATTGCTGTATCCCTAGGCTTGGGATATGCCAAACTGCAATAAGTATTAAATGAGGGCTTCCCAGGTGGCACTAGTGGTAAAGAACCTGCCTGCCAATGCAGAAGATGCAAGAGATTTCAGTCCCTGGGTCCACTGGAGTAGGACCCTCTGGAGAAGGAAATGGCACACCACTCCAGTATTCTTGCCTGGAAAATTCCATGGACAGAGGAGCCTGGTGGGCTTCAGTTCATGGGTCTGCAAAGAGTCAGATATGACTAAACGACTGAGCACACAGTAGGTGTTAAATACATATTTATTGAATTAATAAAGAAATATATAATGAGGAGGTTCATTGGATAAGAGATTTATTAGATGGCAGTGTTACTGAATCCAAGCATGCTCCACTTGCCACATGACAGGCCATTGAGTCTGAGAGATGAGCAGTTGAGGCAAGGAAGAGACTTCAGTTGGGGAGCAGCTGACCTAAATAATGGCAGGTTAGTTCCTCAAAATAACCCTCTTATCAGGGTCTGGATGCCAGGTTCTTTTATAGATCAGAGATGGGGGCGGGTAAGGAAGCAATGTAAAAAGGCCATTAATCTTGCAGACATCTCCTAGAATGGCAAGCCTCCGACAGCGGATGTGTTGATTTTTTCCTTCTTGTCATCTACAGGTGGCCAGGGTTCTGAACAAAGGTGCTTTAGTTTAGCAGTCAGACATAGGGTCAGGATTCTCTAAGGGAGGACGTTCTGTATGATTATAATAACAAAAGCAATGAAAAGCAAGTCAAAGAAACAGTTCCAGGATGGGGTCAGAACTGGCTTCTTCTCTGCAAGGGTAGTAACTGGGATAGGGTTGGGTTGCAGGAACACTTGCCCAGATAGGACGTATTGCTGGTCAGATTTGCTTCCAGGCAAATAAAATGCAAAGTTGCAAATCTAGGGGCAGGGAGCAGTAATGCTAAAACATGATGGTAGGGAACCAATTGAATAATTTAAATGGTGGAAATGCAAGGAACTTCATAATTTCCTTTTGGCTTGGGTATTTGACTGTGGCTGAAACAGGATCACATGCAAGGGTCCAATTTCTCACTCACAGGTAAGATTCCAGAGTCTCAGAAACTCTGCATGTGAGGGGTCCCTGTGTTGCCTTTTTTTTTTTTTTTTTTTTTTTTTACTAAAAGCAAACACCTAAACTGGATCATACATTGCAAACTCCCCAATCCTGATACCTATGTGCTTGTGAACTGAGTGAGGGGGCGTGATCTTCCACAATAACTCCTTGGAGAATGGCCACAGCTTTCTCAGAGGCCACCTTTGGAGGGTGGTCTCCTTGACTCTGCAACCCCAGGAAGAGTTGCAGTCTCTCAGGGCTGGTATCTCATGAGACCTCGGGCTTAAATGCATAGTCCTTGAGCTACTGGGCTGTTTCTGCTTTCCATCTCATAGAGCTGTCCAGTAGTTTGGTCAACTTGACCCTATCCTCTTTTATTCCCCTACACTTTTTTTTTTTTTCAAGAAATAGATTTTCATGCCATCTTTAAAATACCCATTTTAGTTTTCTTTCAAATAACTTTGAGAGAAGTAGGTTCTGAGGAGAGAAGTCCCTTTGAAACTCCTAGAACAAAAAAAAAAGTGGCAATTATTTTACAAGTAATCAAGTTGAAGGAAAGAAGGAAGTTCGAACCAAGACCCCACCATGGACACCTAAGAGTGAGTGTTTCAGTGGGGAGAGCAGGCCCAGAACTTGGCCATTGTCAGAACAGGTCAAGGTCATGGGCAACCTGGGGAAACCTGTTAGCATCTTGGGAAAAAGTCCATGTTGGTGGTTCTTAAAGCCTGTCTGATGTGTGAGACTCACTCCTGCCATCAACCTCTAGAGATTTTGACTCACTCTGTTTAGAGGGCTTTGTAACTGAAGACCACAGACTGGATTGTACATCAGGCATTTATTGTTTCACAATTCTGGAGGCTAGAAGACTGAGAACAAGGTGTCAGCAAGGTTGGTTCCTTGTGAGGCCTCTCTCCTTGGCTTGTAGATGACTGTCTTCTTCCTGTATCTTTACATAATCTTCCCTCTATGCTTGTTTGTGTCCTAAACTTTCTTACAACAACACTGATGGTATTGGCTTAAGGCCCACTTGACCTACTTTAACCTTAATTACCTCTTTAAAGACCCAGTCTCCTAATCTAGTTGTATTCTGAGGCACTGAGTATTAGGACTTCAGCATAAGAATTTGGAGGGTACACAGTTGAGCCCTTAATGACAGAACCCAGGGAATCTGAGTTTCTAGCAGTGTCTTCAGGTAATTTTGATATAGCCAGGCATATAGCCAGGGTTTTGTATCCACTAGCAGACACCTGCTAGATCTGAAGCCCTGTAAGCACAATCTTCACTTTTCTCCTTTGCAAATGAGAGTTTCTCAGCCAAGTCAACTGATTTTCAACAGGATTGTGACAAATATGCTCCGGAAGGACTCGGTAACCCAATACTTTGCTGCCTGCAAATATAATCTGGGTTCATCTGTAGCTGGACTTTTGGGTGTCAACTCAGAGGCATTTAATTTCATGTACAGTGAATTACATCCTTAAAAGCAAAGCAGGTTTGGTCTTTGTAGAAAAACATGAATCTGAAGACAGGTTATGAGTGAAGCTTAGTGTGCTGGAAAATGGATCAGATGTAGACCGAATTGCATTTATTTTCTGTGCCTACAATTTGGTCTGTTTTCCAAGAATCCTCATTAAACCTTAAACCCCAGGATACATCCCTGTCCTTTAAGGACCAGTACAACACTAGCAAGCATTTGCCTGAAAAGTCAATCTTCAGTATAGATTTCCCTCAAATAAACCCTTTCTTTCTGCCAACTGTCAAAGTTGTCTGTGTGAATACAAATAACTCCTCTACAGGGGGAGCCATCCTCTCTGCATGTGTGTTTTGGGGGGCGAGGTCAGTTAGGATTAGCTTCTCTTTATTTGTCTGGAAGAGAGTTTCACTTTAGGAACACACTCCACTTGCCATTTCTTGAGTTTATGAAGTGGTAAATCTGCTCCTAAGTGGAGATAATATTTTCATTAGGATTTTGTGGGGCAGGAGCAGTTTTTGAATCTTGCCTCCCATGCCTCAGGATAGTAAAAATGATACATTTTCTTGACTGATCCTACTGTATTAATAGTAGCAACACCTATACCACAACCTAAGTATGTAATTTCACTATTTGTGTAGGAGATTACAGTTCTGATGTTGGACCAAAAGGAAGCCTAGATACAGAGGCTACACTGACTTTCTAGAGGGCTTGGAAATGTATAGGGGTGTTTTTTTTTTTTTTTTTTTTCGGAGCTCATAATGTCTGGGGACATTTCTAGAATTTAATAGTGGGAAGCAGAGAAGTGAGACATCCTACAGTGTCTCAAGCAGTTTCACGCAATGAAGATGGATACACCCAAGATGCTTTTAACAGTCTGTTGAGAGGCACTGATGTGTATCAAAGGGTGAGCTTTAGTAACAGCAAAGGTGGAATAAAAATCACCCTGGTGCTTCCCTTCAGTTCCTCCAGCTCTGGAAACAGGCAAAATGGAAAGGCTTTGCCTGGCTTGTTGAGGAGCAGAACCAGAATGGAACAGGCAAGCAGATCTTGCTGCACCTTTGAAGCGGGTCCCACCTGGTCTGCATTTCCCACAGGACCTACAAACTCAAGGCAGTTCCCCTGGTGTATGAGGCCACCCAAGTATACACTAACCCCCCAAAGAGCAATGTGGTCCCGTGAAGGCAAGTCAGAGGGATAGGGAGTACGGTGTTGGGTGGGTCAAGGAATTGAGGTTTCTTGAAAGGAGAGAAGCATTTGCATGGTTCCGTTTCCTAAGATGCATGGATGGAATGGAGAAGAACTCTTTTCCCTTATATTTTGAAGTTTATCTTTTATAGGTTTGTGTGAGTGTTTTCCTTATTACTTCCTCAGTTCCTCTGCATTTTCCTCAAAGACTAGGTCTTCATCTTTGATTCCATTAAAATTTTATTTTCTTCTGGACTCTTTTACACTTGAACTTTTAGTTGGATTCCACACACTGTTACCACTGACCGAAGAGTTAATGAGAGTAAAAAAGTTTTTTAAGATTCACTTTATTTCTGCTAAAGTAATCACAAATGATTATTTAAAGCAACAATGCTCTCTGCAAGCATGTCTTAACTATTGGTTGGTCATAAAAGGACACGTCACATAAATTTTGAAAGGAATATTTCCCAAAGGTGACTTAGAGTTGAAAATAAGATAATTACTTCAGTAATAAAAAGTATATATTATTTCTACAACTTGAGGTTTAAGAATCTTATTTTGCAATAATGGTTGGTAGTATAAGAACAACATTATTTGCTTACTACTGAAATACTTAATTCCATTTCAAATGTCATAATTAAGGAATGTCGAAACCTAAATTTTGTTCCATGATTTTTAGAGATTTCTATTTTGTATGTGTAGGTGATTCCAAATGTTACACTTTTTCCTTTGTGAAGAAAAAAATATCTTATTGGATCCAAATCTTTCTTTTGACCTCCAAAGGAATGAGTGCATTTAACTGTTCAATTTCACAAATATTTATCATGAACTTAGTGTGTTTAAGAGTCTCCTACATGCATGGATGATACGTGCATGGATGATGTCCAGATTAATAAGACATTTTCTTAGTCAATTCCTATTAGAAGATAGACATAGAAACTGTCATGGCTAGACTCTAAGGCAGACTTCGATCAGTGCTGTGACAGACATAGCGGGAAGATGTCAGGTGCACCTGGAGCACAGTTATTCAATAGATACGCATTGAACACTGGCTAATCTAGGGTATCGCCTGAGTACTGGGAAAACAGTGGCCAACAAAACAGATACTGACCCTGCTCTCTTGGTGTCCATAAGGGAGGGCAGGCATTTGTGTCTGGAATGGACTAAATCTGTCTGGGATGATGAGGGCCGACAGTGTTGCAAAGAATGTTAGTTTCTTGGGATTGATAGGTAGGGTTTCATCAAGGGCAACTAGATAGAGAGAACAGAAGCTTCAAGAAGAGCCTTTGGAAAGTGTATTTGGAAATGGAACTGAAGTCCCAGACACTGGGTTCAAAACCCTGGAGCAGAGGGTAAGTGTAGAAAGATGCTTGGCAGCTGTTCCCACCTTCTGAAGGAGTCCCAGCGATACATCTCGGTGAACAGCTCAGGAATCACAAGGTGACAGAAATCTCCTAATGGTGGAACTATGTTCTGTTAAATTTTGTAGGCAAGTATTTTTTTGTCCTTCCTGTTGTGAACAGTCATCAAAGGCTTGGTGGGGTTTGGTCGGGATTGTATCTGAGTTTGAAAATAATAGCGGGGGTAGTAGGAGTGTGTAAAGACATGTTGGTTTTAAGCTATCCTGGCACTCTCTCAGATCCCAGTAAATTTAGCCATGGGAGACACATCATTCACAGGCAGTTAAGCCATAGGCATCCAGCTTAGTAGAGTAGTGAGAAAATATAAATGGGCCAAGCAACGGCTTTTGTGAACCTGATCTATAACATACAGAACTTGCCAGTTATGTAACTGATGGTGACAGGAGGTCAAGAAATTCTTGAGTCTGAATTCAAAGCCTCATGTGAGCCAAAAAGTGAGAAGCTGGGGACAGAGAAGCTAGCAGAGAGATTTCAATAGTGTGAATGAACAGAGAAGGGCAGAGACTGTGAGAGAGGATGTGGTGACACCAAAAGTGATTTAGCTTCATGGTCATGAGAGTCAGAGGGAATGGCCAGGAAATCCATGGAGGCAGGACATCTGTGTTTTGATAACTTGATGGGTGTGGGGAAGGGAACTTTATGAGAAGGAAGGAGTTTAATAGAATTCTAGGATATCAAGACGGTGATATTCATTGTGATTCCATCATCCATGTTGGAACACAGGAATAAGGGAATTTCATAGAAGCAAAAAGTGCCAAGTTCGGTCTTGGACAAATGGCATGGAACTATTTGTGGAGAAAGTGGAATAGTATGGAGAGATGCAGAGATGAATAGCTCTGTGAATCGAACTCAGAAGATAAATGAGTCAAGGGCCAGGAGCCACTATTAGTGGGGTGCCACTTGATTTTATTACTTAGTTACATGGCAGGCACTGTGCTAAGTACTTTACCAGTGGGTCTGCATTTAGTTAGCATTCTCTGGGTGGACCATGCCATTTGTCAGGCATTTTTTCTCAAATCCATCTCCCAATGTTTTTTTGCTCCGTCTTCATTGAAGGAACTGCAACAGCATTTCCATGTCTTTGTTGAAGTGGCTCCCAGCTTGTTCAGTCAGTGGGAGTCATGTGTGGGAGACTGGTGGGCAGGAGAAAGGTATTTCTCTCGTCTTTCTTCCAGTCACACCTCCAGTGTCAGTTGTGCCATATCTTTTTGGGGACATTTTCCCCCACTGGATAGAAATAGGAAAGGAAAAAAAAGGCACAGTAGATAAGCTAGATTTGGCTGCATTTGTATATAAGAAAAGAAACTTGGCAAACTGCAACCCCCTCTGCGCCCCATTATATAAAGTGTACACCATTTGGGGCTGCTATAGTGTTATGGTAACTTTGCAGTCTCCTTGGATACCTAGTTATGTATCTGTCTGCCTAGTGAACTCAAGCATCTGGCTTCTCTTCTCAGGGTCTCCTCCTGATCCAGAACGGCTGATGAAGCTCAGTCATTGTATCTGTGTTCTCAAAAAGAGGAATGAGGGAAGTGGAGAAGAGGCTACACCTCAGATGTCTCAGTTTGCTTCTCTTTGGCTAGAACATAATCACATGACTGCGTGAAGTTGAAAGAGAGGCTGAGAAAGGGTGTTAGAGCCTGGCAGTGAGAGAGGATTCTGCTACAAATCAGGGCTCTGCTACTAAAAGGAGAAGATAAACGTTAGAGCCCCTGGACACCCTGACCTCATCTTTGAGGTAAATATTGTCCTCATGGTTTTATAGAGGTTTTATAGGAAGTGGTTTTATAGAGCTGAGGAAGGTCCCACAGATAGTATGGAGCAGTGCTGATTTATCACCCTAGGTCTGTCGGACTCCCAAGTTCATGAGCTCAAGTGTAGGGCTGGAGAGGCAATGGAAGGTCCACCACCTTGAGCTGATGGTTAAAGAATGAGAGGCAATTTTTTATTTATTGCTTTACAAAAAAAAAAAAAAAGAATGAGAGGCAATACAAGTTCCCGAGAAAACACAGAAGTTAAAAAAGCAGAGGGGTTGAGGAGAGAGATGACAAGTGAAAGGGGCTGGGGGAGGCCTGGAGTCCAAGGTAGAAGAAAAATAACCATTTAGGGAAGACAGCATGGAAGAAGTGAAGAGGACAGATGCCGGGGAACCAAGGTGCAGAGCCACCAAGGGAGGTCCAGGCAGAGGCAGCTGTTCTACGATGGAGGAATATGGGCCTTGGAGTCTGGGAACTGGAGTTCGAGTCTCAGCTCTGTCATTTTCTGATGACATGAACTTGCATAGTTCTTCTGTGACCTGAACTTCATTTGCACTCATTTCCTGGTAAACAGAAACTATGCTCAGGCCATTGTTGGAGAATATCGGGACAGTTTGTATTTGAATATGAACACAAGTCATATTAGCAGGGATGTTTCACAGGCTATGCACCACAGGTAAAAGCACTGCTTCCTAAATTCCTGCTCATTTAATAGTTTCCACTATCTTGGATGTGGTCTAGGACTATGATTTGAAGTTTATGGTGCATATCCAAATTCTGGGTCACCATTTCGACTTCTGTTTACAAAACAAGTGTGGAATAGCCAAAGGCATGGAGAGGTCAAGCTATTTCCTCCTGTGATCCACTGCAGCGTAAAGGAGCTCAGATTCAGCAGACGTGCCTATGTCTAGAAAGGATCCCGACTCTGGACATCTTCATCTGTCCATCTGTCTTCTTGCCTTCCTCTCTCCTCAAACACCTCTGCCCTTGGACTTGACTTGCATGTCCTTTTCTCGGCCTTGGGAGAAGGTGTCGTTATTGCCCTGGCCCTCTCTGTGATATTCTGCAGTGCTCTGCACATTTATAGCTTGCATAAATATTGAATAATAATAAATAACTACAAGGGAGGAAGAATATTGTAGGCTGGGGAGAGTGAAAGATGCTGAACTCATTATTTGAGGGCCAATCTTGGGACTCTTGGCTATCTCCTTCAAAGAGATTTGTTTGCCAGCTGTGTTGAGAAATATACTTTCCATATGATGAGCCCAGAGAAGCTGCCAGTTTCCCTGCAGCTCTCTTTCAGAGTAGCCCCATGAGGACCTGCGGAATCCTTAATGGTGTTTCAGAGAGGATAACCCCTCACGCCTCCTTGGCAACTGGGTTAGAGGAAAGCCCTGGGGAGAATGGCTGCAGCAAGATGATGAAATTAGAGGAATGGGATGGAATCTTTTTATTTCACTATATTTTGTGATTCCATGTGCAAACAGGGCAGCTATCCAACCATTTTATGGATGCATCATCGGCTGAGAAGGGTCACTTGCTTTTCACTTCACAATGATCTTAGCTCAAGGAGGGCATTTCTCATTTAATATGTAATCCTGGTTCAGTGTGTCAATCAGATACTATCTCCTCCATCTGAAGAACTAGTTTTTCTGTTTGGTGCCTATAAACCAGTTAAAAGAGACAACTGAATTCTTAAATTTAAGTGCAGTAAATATTGAGCAAATATTTACAGAACCTGGACAATTGGAGGAGCTATAACTTAAAAAAAAGAAAAGCGATATACAAACCAGTTGGATTCAGATTTTTGTAGTTCATTCTGGCTGCAGCCCTGCCCAGCCAAGGAGGTGTTTACTAAATAAAACTGAAGTCTTCTTTATAATATGATCAATATCTGCATGTTGTGCTGAAAATGTTTTCGTCATCTGTGACAGATTGGTTTCGTTTACTCAGAATGTCACATATATCCACCTTGGGTTGGGAGTTGCATTTCTTCTTGAATCTAAACAAACAGGAATGAGCAATATGTTCCTTTGCCTTATTTCTCGATGGACCTTTGTGATAGCCCAGCTGTGTATAAAACTCAGTGGGGGCAAGGAGGAAATGAAAGGAACTGGGCAGAAGTCAAGAACAAAAGATAATGGTGGATAAATGGTGGTTTTAAGAGCAGCAACTCAGTGATGATCTTGGGTATCTTGTCCCTGGAAATCCCAGCATGGGTCTGGCTTCTCAGTGGTAGTTGGTAGCAGTTTGCACCATGAGTTTACTAAGTGGGAGAGTTTTTTCAGAAACACAGAACTATTTGCACTCAGATTTGAGAATCAGATTTTTGAATTCTAGGTTTATCCTATGACAGGAAATGGTACTGTAAAGCTTTTCTGACTTGTCTGTCAATTGCCCTCTAAACTAAAGCCTCTTCTTATCTTTTGGATTCTTTTCTTATTATGGAAGACCCATGTATAGAAATAGCCAAAGAAGACGTAGAAGGGACCCTCCTTGAACTTATTATCAGAGGACTAGCCAAAGAAACCTGGGGAAGGAAATGGCAACCTACTCCAATATCGGCAGAGGAGCCTGGTGGGCTACAGTCCAGGGGGTCACAAAGAGTCAGACGTGACTGAGCAACTAAGCACAGCACTGGCAAAGAAACAGTGGATGTTTTGCTCAGAAAAGAAAATGTGTGTTCTTAGGTCTTAGCTGTCTCCATATTTGTGAAGGAATATTACAGAGGAAACAGAAATCTATCTTTTGGAAAAAAGACCTTTCCTGACCTACTTAACCTACAAAAGGCCTCCCCTGCACACCTGTCTTGTTTAGTTTCCTTCATATCACTTCTTAGAACTTTCAATTATATTAGTTATTTCTTTGCTTACCATTTGGGTCTGTTTCCCTTCCAGGAGGGCAGGGATCATATTTGTGTAATTTGCCTCTGTCTCCCTAGCCCTGGGTGTACTACAGATATGTAATTAACACTCAGTAAATATGTGTGGAAAGGATGAGTAAATAGGACAGCTCAGGAGAGATCAACAAAATGATAATGTTCCTGAACATACAGACTGAGCCCATTATTAGCCAGTGGGTTGGCTGCTCTCCGCCCTGGACTTACTAGCTACTCATAATTCCACTCATAATCCAGTCAGTTGAAGTATAAATTCATATAAATTCACATAATAGGTTGCGTGGTGGACTAGGAAAGAAAACATCAGTGGGTAGATGCCAATCTTCATGACAGAAATAAAAATAAGCTTAAAATGTGTATCTTGATAATAGTTTCTTTTTAATATTGGAATCAATAAAGTAAAAAAGTTATCTTTCCTATGTCAACTCTTCAAAAGAGTGGGTAGTTCAGTTTTACTTTCAGGCCCAAGTGGTAGACAGCAGCAGACTGTAACTCCAGACTGGAATTAAACAGACTTTGTGCTTGAAATGGGTTGCTACTTGGTGAAATGCTGAATAATAGATTATGCATCAATCAACTTCCTTGGGTTAATGAGATTTTATTTTGAAGAAAAACAAAGCAAAACCAAAATACAGCCCTGAGTAAAATAAGTCTCTGCTTCTAGCTATTTTTCCACCTGAAACTAGGTACTTTGTTGAGCCAGAATGGTGCCCTCTGTCTCAAAGTGACGGTTTTGCTAAATTTCTTAAATCAGGTGGTATCCACCCTACCTTTGACAGATGCATTTTCATTAGTTCAAGCAGTGGCTCTGCCTTAACCTCACCCCATAGGATTAAAGGACAGTTTTTAAGACATATGCTGCCCCCAGTATGCATGACAAGAGGGTTTACCAACAGGCTGAATAGAATATAGGAAACTGAAGCTGTGTAGCGTGTGATGATCTGATAAAACCCATCAAAGTTTATTCTGGGTGCAGAAGTTATGTAAGTTTTCTTCTGAGAGATGTAGAAAAATAAAATGCAGTTCTGCAAGAGAAAAAGCCATTCAGCAGTCAGTGAGGGACTTCCTGGGGGTCCAGTGGTTAAGAATCCACCTTCCAATGCAGGGGATGAGAGTTGAATCCCTGGTCGGGGAACTAAGATCCCACATGCAATGCAGCAGCTAAGCCCATGTGCCGTGCTGCAACTACTGAGCCTGCATACCTGCACAACTAGAGTCCGAGAGGTACAATGAAGACCTGATGCAGTCTTAAAAACAAAGTCAGTGGAATGAAGCCCAGGGCCCCTGGTGGGAACTTACACCACTGGTGTAAGTACTCTCATTATTTTCGTAGGTACAGAGCCTAAGAATTTGGCCACAGTTTTAATCCAGGGCGACAGGCCTCAAAATACTTCACTGTCAACAATTCTTCCAGAGTGTCCCAATGGGAGTCATCTTCTTAAGTGTCTGATCAATATCTTTTAAAAATATGATCTTGCTATTATAGGAAAATAGGAACTCCCTTTCTTTCTCCCTATCCACTAAAGAAAATTTGTCATTGTCTGCTGGGTTTCTGTTGAAGTAGATTCTGTTGAATAGATTCTGGGTAATGGAGGAAGGGAAGAATTGAGGAGAAACAAGACTGGCCTGATTTGATTTTTACTGAAGGGACAATGATTCCAAAAATGTGAAAATGTGAAGAGGTGCTGAAGGTAGTGTGGCCAGGATATGGGAAGGTTTAGAGTGAAGTGGGTGGTCTTTGGGAACAGTTACCCCTGGTGTGAAAAGAGATCAGGAGGTGTGGAAAGAGGATTTCAAGTATCTGGTCATACATTAGGAATGCACAGTCCTTCTTTGATATTGTCTCAAGATACTGCAATAAAGTACCATAGAGATCTTCAGTTATCTTTTGATTTTAGGCTGATTGACCTTTGAATGAAAATCTGTGTCCAGATGGCAGTGAGGAATTTTAAATGTTGCACAGGTGAATGTGCAGAGTGGGTCTGTTTTGTACAAGATCTTGTGCATCAATGTAAGGAGGAGGCACAAAAGTCCTCTTAGTTAGGGAAGAGTTGTTACTACTCAGGATTCAAGACATGGCTGTCACCATAGTAGCCTAACATGGATATATTCATTTTCTTAGAGTTGTTGAGAGATTAGAACCCTCAATGAGGGAATTGGTGGTGTTATATTTGTTTTCTTGGTATTATACCAATCAGTTTGAAAGTTATTAATACACATAATGCTATAAAGGAAAACATTTAAGAAGAATTTGATCATCTAATTAAGCAAAGTGACCTGAAAGTCATTATTATGGCATAGTGGGCTAAACAGATTTTGTAGTTAAGATTGCTGCTGCTGCTGTGAAGTCGCTTCAGGTGTGTCCGACTCTGTGCGACCCCATAGAGGGCAGCCCACCAGGCTCCGCCGTCCCTGGGATTCTCCAGGCAAGAACACTGGAGTGGGTTGCCGTTTCCTTCTCCAGTGCATGAAAGTGAAAAGTGAAAGTGAAGTCACTCAGTTATGTCCAACTCCCAGTGACTCCATGGACTGCAGCCCACCAGGCTCCTCCATTCATGGGATTTTCCAGGAAAGAGTACTAGAGTGGGTTGCCATTGCCTGCTCCATAGTTAAGATTACAAGTAGATAATAAGGAGACCAAATTAGCTTCTTTATTAACAACTGAAACTTAGAATCTGTCAGTTCCTTAATAATTTTGCTGGGGGAAGCAGGGGGAAGTTTTGGTGAAGACATTTGGGAAAGTGTCCCTTTGCCTGTGCCACTAGAATTTCTTTGGCCTGTTGTGTTTTCAGAGCTTCACGGAGTTTCCAATTTCTAGGTTTTCAGGAATGGTGTTATGCTTTAATAGTTTTATGGCATGATGTCAGCAGGGGATAGATTTCTCCAAAGCCTAATAAATCTTACCTCAAGTATCACAACTGGGATTAAAAATATATGGATTATATAAATTACATATATATGTAAAGCATATAAATATATATGTGTGTGTATACATGTGTGTAGACACATACAATTGACCCTTGAACAAGTTGAGTTGGAATTGTGTGGGCCTGCTTCACTTATATGTGGATATTTTCTGATAGTAAATACCGCAGTACAAGGTGATCTGCTGCTGTCAGTTGACTCTGTGTACATAGAGGGACCACAGATAAGGAAGGTCAACTGTAAGACTAGCAGTTATATGTGGATTAACCCCCATGCTATTCAGGAGTCAACTGTATATAAATTTGGAACTTCCAGTGCTAAGTCCTTAGCCTACCTTGACAATGCTTTGGAATTTATTGCCACCCGCCCCCTCCCCCCGCCCCCACCCCCCTCCCCGCCAGATAGGAGTTACCTTTAGGCTCTTGTAGTCTGTTCTAAAGTCAGTGCAAGCCCTTCTGGCCTTCCTGAGGCTTCCCAATATCTACTCTCTTTTCCTTCCTCCGTTGATGAACCCTTTAATGTCAACCATCCAGCAAAATGAGCATCACTTACTTTTTATGTCTTTTAGGCTTCATCTTACTGTGTAGGGTCTGTCCCTAGCCTCAGAATTTCACAATGTATTTTTCATCGTCGTCACTGGATGGTAAATAGTTAAAAAGCACTGATGGAAAATTCATGTTAAATTTGTAAGACCAGTAAAAAGGAAGATCATCTCCCAATGTTTCAAAGTACTTCCATTTCCATCTCTGATTTTTTTTTTTTTTTTTTTTTCTGTTTTGGTTTCTGCTCTAATACAGGAGACCCTGGGTTCGATCCTTGGATCAGTAAGATCCCCTGGAGAACGAAATGGCAACCCACTCCAGTATTCTTGCCTGGAAAATTCCATGGACAGAGGAGCCTGGTGGACTCCAGTCCATGGGGTCACAAAGAGGTAGACTAAACAAGTAACACTTTCACTTTCATTGTATTTATAGAACTAGGATTTGCCATGCACTGTGGTTCCTAGGGAAGCTTGGCTCAAATGAGTCTAATGCATATGTGTTAAGGAATCAAATTTGAATACCTTACCATTTCAAGCAAAGGAACAAACTTGAATGAAGAATACAATCTTCTAAGCATGTGGATCTACCAATACAATCTACCAGCAAAGCGGATGAAGAGAGGAGACCAAGCAGTAAGATTTTAAAGGTTTGTTATTTGGCAACATGTCGTTCCTCATGCAGTAACAGTCTTCTCTAGTTCATGCAAACTGCTAATGACATATAACACATCCACACTTAACAAGACTTCCTTTTTACTTTATGATTTTTAAATTCAACAGGAAAAGATTAGAGACACATCTCTGTTATCATTCATTTTTAGCTCATTTTAGTCATAAAAGCAATCCTTTGTCTATTAGTCCCAGTTAGGTTACAGATCTAACCCGGATGTTAGTTCCAGCAATTTACATCTTCAGATATGTCTTTTTATATTTTCTCATTGAGACCTATTACAGTTACGTTTGAGTCCCTCAATATATATTTTACTTGTCAGCTTTCCTTTAATAATTTTCATTTCTTTGTCTTTCTGTGCTGGGTTCTGAGTAATTTAATTAATTAATTATATCTTCTAATTGACTAATTCTTTCTTCATGCCCTGTCCATTGTTTATCCCATCTATTGAGGTTTTAAAAGGACAGGTTTTAGGATATCTATTTCTGCTTGGGTATCACAGGCATTGGTTTTATAACCACCTATTTTTGTTTTATAGATATAATTTTTCTCTTAAAGATGTTAGACAGCTAAACTTATAAGTCAGTTCAAATTGCTTTATGATTTTTGGTTTCTTGGCTGCTAATTTTTGGTTATTATTTTCTGTTTTACCCACTAATAAATTATTTTGAGGTACTTTGTAATTTTTGTTTGATAGTTACCTTGGGTGGGTGTTTTATTTTTGTTATCCTTATGGTCACCCCTCCCATTAAGATTTCAGTGATGTCTCAGCCTGGCCCTCAGTGAGAATTAAGTAGGTATAAAAGTCAGGATTTTATATGTACTATGTCTTCTGGCTTCCTTGAGTACTAAGTACAGTCACTAATAATCCTTCAAGATTTATTATAAGTTTTACTATTTCATGTAACAAATATTCAGATGAGTCACTGCAGGTCCCATTATTTCTTGGATTGGATTCCTACTTGGTGAGATGATTATGAGGATTCTGTCTTGTAATTTCTACTACATAGTTACCTACAAAACAGCTAATGCATGTACATATGAAATAGCAATAGTGTATTGAGTGGGTGTGACTCCAGGGGCGTGTGGCACGTTAGGTGCTCTCCTTTCTTCTGCACCTGTCTCCAGCCTGCTCACACTCCCTTGCTTGTCGTGGCAAATCATCAGTAGCATGACTCCATTTTAAAATTTGAGTTAGGTGAAAGGAACTGATTCCATGCCATTTTAAGCTTTGTGAGAAAACTCCATCAACAACCTAAAGTGACTTAGGAAGTTAAATACGCAGTACGTATGAGAGAGAGAAAGAGAGCAAGCGAGCGAGCCTTTGTAGAGGGGGCTTGGTGAGCCTGATGAAGGTGCCTTAAGTTGTGACGTGTGGATTTTGTTAGAACCTCCAGACTCTCCCACCCCTACCTCCACCCCCTAGTGAGGGGGGCACCCTTTTCTCTCCTCAGTACACACCCCTGAAGCACAGGATCCAATTCACACTTTGCATTCTACCTTCTTTACGAGGTGGAAGCTTGTTGAGTTACTCACCAGCAAATGTTCAGGAGACATGGAAGCCTGTCGGTGAAGAGCTGAATTCTGTAGCACAGTCGGTTCCTGCCTGCCTGTTTATCATCATGAACTGCTGCGTGCTCTCTGAACTTTATGCTCCAGGAACATGAGCTCTCTTATATCTCTGTGTCTTTGCATATTCCCTTCCCACCCTCCACGGCCCCAAACCAGCCCAGCAGGCATGTGCCTTCTCATCTTCCCAGCATGCCCTCAGCACTACCTTCTCCATGAAGTTTCCCCTGGTTCCACCAGGCAAATGCAGGGGCTCTGTCTCTTACGTGCATCCAGCACACACTTGTGTATCATTGTAATTGCCACTTTGAGTGTGTCTTTGCTGTCTGGTTAGCACTCTGTGGGGACAAGGACCATGTTTCCTCATCTTTATGTCCCCAGGGCACAACACAGATGTTAAAATGCTTGTTGAATGAATAATGTCTGGAATAGTGTCTGGAGAAACAGCCAACGTGCTGCCAACAGGACAAGAGACTGACTTTGGAAGGAGAGTTGGGAGGGGAACCCCTGGCTCAGTGGCTCCCCTTGTTTAGTCGCTGACACCCAGTGTCTCCAACCCGGGGCTGAACCTAGCCTGGCACAGCGAACATAAGAGAGAGACACATCCAGCTCCCTGGTGAAAGAACAGCTGAAACTGGATTTGACTTCACTAAAATCCAACTCCCCAGAAGGAAGTAGCCAATTCAGCCGTTTGGTTAAACAGCCTCAGTAAGGCCATATTCTTTAAAAAAAAAATTTTTTTTTAAATTTTTCTAGAGACTCATATTCACTTTTATTTATTTAATTATTTTTTTTCTTTACAATATTGTATTGGTTTTGCCATACTTCAACATGAATCTGCCACAGGTGTACACGTGTTCCCCATCCTGAACCCCCCTTCCACCTCCCTCCCCATACCATCCCTCTGGGTCATCCCAATGCACCAGCCCCACGCATCCTGTATCCTGCATCGAACCTGGACTGGTGATTCGTTTCTTATATGATATTATACATGTTTCACTGCCATTCTCCCAAATCATCCCACCCTCTACCTCTCCCACAGAGTCCAAAAGACTGTTCTATACATCTGTGTCTCTTTTGCTATCTCGCATACAGGGTTATCGTTACCATCTTTCTAAATTCCATATATATGTGTTAGTGTACTGTATTGGTGTTTTTCTTTCTGGCTTACTTCACTCTGTATAATAGGCTCCAGTTTCATCCACCTCATTAGAACTGATTCAAATGTATTCTTTTTAACGGCTGAGTAATACTCCATTGTGTATATGTACCACTGCTTTCTTATCCATTCATCTGCTGATGGACATCTAGGTTGTTTCCATGTCCTGGCTATTATAAACAGTGCTGTGATGAACCATGGGGTACACGTGTCTCTTTCAGTTCTGGTTTCCTCAGTGTGTATGCCCAGCAGTGGGATTGCTGGGTCATAAGGCAGTTCTATTTGCAGTTTTTTAAGGAATCTCCACACTGTTCTCCATAGTGGCTGTACTAGTTTGCATTCCCACCAACAGTGTAAGAGGGTTCCCTTTTCTCCACACCCTTTCCAGCATTTATTGCTTGTAAATTTTTGGATTGCAGCCATTCTGACTGGCATGAAATGGTACCTCATTGTGGTATATTCTTAAGTGCTTACCAGATATCGAAGCATTCTAGTTTGTTAGTGGGCAGCATCTATAATGATTAATAAAAGAGCCGTTTTTCCCCCTAAGTTTTGGGAGCCTCTGGGTTACAAAGCTCCTCCTCCAATTTTTTCCAGCTCCTCTCCTTCCCTCCCCTGCTAGTGTTGACAGTGAACTTGGTTGAGTTACATTCTAAAACACAGTGACAGCTGGGTACTCTTTAGCACTTAAGTTTCCACTGGTCTCTGTACGAGGAAGATGATGAGTAACCAGACTCTGAAATTGGAAGAGGGCAGATGTGTGCCCCCAGTCCTCATACTCACAGTAGTCTTCACGGACTGGGGGCAGAGCTGTGCTGTCTGGCCACAGTGCAGGGGGTGGCCTGTAGCCCAGTGTGAGAGGACTCTGGAAGCACTGAAGTGCTGCTGGTCCTCTGGAGCTCCCAGTGCGCCTCTGCACAGACTCTCTGTCAGCTTGGTGCTGCTGGGGAGCGGGAGTGGAGGTGGGCAGACCAGTGGCTCGCCGTTACTTTCACTGGATGAAACAAGGGAACTTTGGCTTTCCTCCACAGTTGTGCATTTCTAGAGCCTGTCTCACAATGCAGAGCGTAATCGTTTCTCCATTTTCTCTCACTTATATCCTCATTTTGATTTTCTTATAATTTAGGTATAATATTTATCAAAAATACGGTTTGAGTTTCAAAAATGTTTTAAAATTTTCTTGTTATGATATACACATTTTTAAAATGTGCCTGGTACATTAGAATAAATATGTATAGTGCGAAGGGGCCACAGAGATCACGGAGTTCTTCTCTTCATGAATAGCGAAGCATATTGAAGGATTGAGGTGCCACGACTTCTGGAATATCACTTGACTGCAGTATCATTCTGAAAGTGGGGTGTGAACTCAGGTTTCCTTTTTCAGGCCCCAGGGTTCTGTTTAGTGCACAGGGAAATTTGACATGTCTCTTTTCACAGAAAGCTTTAGGTCATAACCTCAGTGATGTAGGACTCTTGAAAAAATATCTAATTAAATTAGTTTATAGTACAAACAAATGGAAATCAGCCTGGACCTAGATTCTGAGTGTTCTAGAGTGTAACTTTCTTTTAGTTTCCTCTGATGGCCTTGGCAACAACAACAACAAAAATATATATATGTATATATACAATATATGTATATGTATATATACAACATATATACATAAATTTATAAATATATATATACAAATATTTATATATATATAAAATAGTGAGTCAACCCCAAGAAAAATATTGAGTTTGCCAAAAAGTTCATTTGAGTTTTTCCATAACATCTTGCAGAAAAACCTGAGTGGACTTTTTGGCCAACCTGATATTATTAGTGGGAATTATTTTTTTTTATTCTGTAATAGGAGTAAGGAAAATTGAAATAATACCATAAACCCCTGAATATTCCATATAGGAATATGGAATGATTTGTCTTATTTTCTGTTGAGAGTTCTAAATTCTTAAAATGAAATAAAGTCATCAGCCTGAAACCTTTTCACGGTATCTATCAAATTCTTGTTTTTGTTTTTTTTTAGAAAAACAGATGGACAGAAATCTCCAGACCCTAGAAGGCAGGCATCATTGGGGTTCCCTCCCTCTGTACTTTGCACAGGGCTGCATGTGGGCTGTTCAGCTGATATTTGGATGTTTCCTGGTCTTCTGTTTTGCTTGAGTAAAGGGAGGAAGGGGCCACAACTGGCCTGGCCAGGTCTTCAGCAGTCAGGATCCTTGTCCAAAGAGAATAAGAGAGTTCACTTTTGAAATCTAACTGCAAGCTAAACACAAAGTGTTGTATAAATTTGAAGATTTCTGGTTTAACTGCTACGTCTAAGACCATGGATGCCAATGTCCTAGAAAGCTGTCAATCTGAAATTCTCTTTGAAAGTCAGTCCTCTCACACTGGGCTTTCTTTATACCTTTACCCAGACATGAACCATGGGCAGTTGGATACTCGGAGCTTTCAGCAGAAAAGCTTATGCTCTTTATAGTTGTATATCTCCTTCTTTGTATCTCTTTGTAATTCTGCATTGATCAGTTAGAGCATGGAAGCTGTAAGAATCTCAAGCCATGCTGTAATATTGTATATGCCGAGAATTCTCTGAGAAAAACTCATATTCTTGATTATTTCTTTGCTAAAGACACTGACCAAGATAAAGTGATCCCAGAAGCACATGGTCTGCATTGACAAGTATAGTGTGCATGCCAAGTTGCTTCAGTTGTGTCCAACTCTTTGCAACCCTATGGACTGTAGCCCACCAGGCTCCTTTGTCCTTGGAATTCTCCAGGTGAGAATACTGGAGTGGGATGCCATGCCCTCCTCCAGGGGATCTTCCTGACTCAGGGATTAAACACATGTCTTCTGTGGCTCCTGCACTGCAGGCAGATTCTTCACCACTGAGTCACCAGGAAGCCCTGACCAGTGTAGACTTGTTCTTAAGTATCTGTGATTATCTACACATCCAGGAACCAAATCTATGTAACTTATATTACTGGTGTTAAAACCAATCATTATAATAAGGACTTTCTTTAAAAAATTAAAAACAGGGATGCCTATCATTGAACTCAGAGAAAATAACATTTATTATAAAAGTGAAAGTCACGTCCAAAGCCACAGTTGATATCAAGTTTCTTTTACCACTCCTCCCCCACACCAGCCAAGATCCTTTAAACAAGAATGGGGAAAAAAAATTTCATAGGCACTGGGACTGCCCTTTCTAAAGCATGTATTAAAAAAACAGGAAGATGGCAACTTTTGAAATGAGTTAGTGAAAAAACCAAAGGCCTCACAGGTAAATGGACCTAGGTTAATGTGCTGTAAGTAATAAACTGTGTGACTTGGCAAATGAGTTAACCAATCTCTTTGCATCTCAGTCATCTCATCTGTGAAGTGGGACTAATAAAATTTTTTTATTACACCGTTGTTCTAAAAATTTACTGAGATGCTGCTTGTAAAGTGCCTGGCTTATATGAGGAATTTAATTAGTGCTCATTTCTATCCTATTAGCAATTTGGATATTACTTTTGAATCATATGTTGCCTTTTCCCTGAAAGTGGTTTTTAGGTTTAGCACCTTTTACTGGCTCAATAAGAAGCTCCAAGGGAATGACTTTGGCTGAGTCAAATATCTGTTCCCAAGAAACTGGAGAAATGAACACCTTGTCGGCCTGTCCATGAAGTACAGGAGCATGGCTGTTGCCCTAGGTCTGATGCTCAAATGTCCCAACACCAGTGCAGTGGTTGCCGGTACCTGCCTGGTGCTGTATTATTTCTCATGTTCAAGATCATCATCTTGCAACAACTGGAGATAAACTAATTTTTTGAGAGTCTGTGGAACGTCAGTAAATTGGGTACTCTGTCAGCATTGGACAGAGATGAGGGTACGTGCGGGGGTCAAATGAAGAAACAACTTCAGGGAGGATGTAGGGGCTCCTGCTCACAGGACACAGAGCTTGTGAAACATGCTGCTGCGGAGCTCTGTTTCAGTGGGGACTCGGGCACCAGATGTGCGCAGCTGTGCTAGGGAAGCTGACCCTGCCAGAGCAAGGAGAGCCACACGCCGGTTGTTTTCCTTCTGAGTGAGAGGGAAGGGGAAATAAATCTCTCTCAGCAGAGAAAAACAACATTGTTAATGTTTATTATTTATCGACTTATCCTTTTCTCAAATCAAGTCGAAATGGGCCATTTGTCTTTAACATGCCTTTCCTGATTTAAAAAAGTACAAGAGCAATTTTGCAAAAAAGTTTTCAATTCCAGTGGCCTGTTTAAAACAGGCTCCATTTATTCAGTAGTAAACATTTGAAAAGGCACATGCTTTTCTTGAGGATTTCTTAATGTCATGTCATGAAAAGAAATGAGCGGCTGATCCTAGCCATGGAAATAGTGCCTCTATAACCGTATATATTTTTTTCTCTTAAGAGAAAAGTTACTTTATTTAAACTACCACCAACAAATACCATTGCTAATGGTCGTGTATACAGTGGGACTAAATTTTCTCTGGAGTAGTTAGTCCATTGAAACTGATCTGCTGTGACTTATTCTTCACTGCAAGTAACATCATTGTCTCTAACAAAAAAGCATTGAAAATCTTACATTATTAAGGAATATTTATACTTGTGGGACTGTTCTTAGGAAAACCAATGCTTTGGTCACTGAGTTACGGGTAAAATGTATCCTGGAAAAATTTGAATAGAAGAAAGATAGTTTATAGAAGGCTTGTTTTTTCAGTTTCTATTTATCAAGTTTTAAGTTACCTGGGAAAGTTGATTAGAGCTAAAATATTGCTTAATTTCAGTCCCTTTAAAACTGAGCTTTCCACTGTGTCTCTATATATACAGAATTGTATTAAAAATGTAAAACACATGACTGTATATTGTTTTCTGAATATGTCTTAGTTTTTTATAATTAATTGTAGTGACAATTCAAGTTGGAGGTATATTAGTACATTATGATCATACTAAAAGAAAGATTAGATTAGTAAGAGAATAAAATTAGCAGCAAAATCACCTTTTCCTTCCTGCTGTCTCATTTGAAGGGGAACACAGGAAAAGGTACTTGGTTTACACGAAGTGGGTAAAGAATAACTCTTCAGTTGCAAACTAACCTTTAAGTCTCAGCAATGTAAGCACATTGTATGATCCACAAGGGGCTGAGTTCCTTCCCCGTGTAAACACTGCACATCGGCGTGGACATCCGAGAGGTGAAGTGATAAAGTCAGACAGACTGCCCTGGAACACAGACACCGTCTCCCAGGGCCCATGATTTCAAGGCATAGAGACAGTGTTGGCCTACAGGGCTTTTGCAATAGTGAAGGACCACTGCCACCTGTGGACAGCAGTAAGCATCAGCGCCGGCATGCTGCAGGCTGACTAGAGAAGAACCAGACAGAGATGAACAATGATCGCAAGAGTCTGGGCCACCGGCTGACTCTGATGGTCTAAAATTTTCCCAACAGCAAGTGTTGTCATGGGTACTTTTGTGGCCTGGGGTGGGGCATTTTTTTCACAAATCAATAAGTATCCTTATAACCACACAAAGGATATGATTATCTTGTATAATATAAAGCACAGAGCAAGCATCTTGAATTCAAACACCTTTAAGGGACAGGTATAAATGTAGCTGTAAATGGACAAGAACCATAAGGACAGGGAATTGGAGAACACATGCTCCTTAAAAGGCATTCAATTTTATTAAATTTTTTGTGGGCGAGGAAGAGTCCTTCAGGTAGCGCACATTTGCGACTCAGATTCAGCCTGCAGCCATCTAGCACTGGAGGTCAATGCGCAGATATACAAGATCCCAGGTGACAGTTGTGACCCAAGAACAAAAGTCTTTAGGAATACCTTATTCACTCACTCACTATAAAATCTTTATTGAATGCTTGTTTTATTTCAGGGATCACTCTATATTGATAGACAGGTTATGAAAATAGGTATTAAACAAGTAATTACCCAAATGTAATTATAGTCATAATAACTGCAATGAATGAAAATCCCAGATAGCTATATACAGTGTTTCATAAAAGTTGCTTGTTTATGTCACATCATTATTTAATGTTCTACTAAGAAAGATACAACCCTGTCAATTGAACTATATCCCTATGCTTTCTTAATTATAAGAAATTAATACTCCATGCTTTTGATACATTTTATTTCATACTTGAAAGAATGCATTTTAGATTAATTGCAACACTGATTTTTAATCATATATCACTTGTTGTTGTTGAGTTTTCAGTCATGTCTGACTCTTTGCAACCCCATAGACTGCACACACCAGACTTCCCTGTCCTTCACCGTCTCCTGGAGGTTGCTTAAACTCATGTCCATTGAGTCACTGATGCCATTGAACCATCTCATCCTCTGTCGTCCCCTTCTCCTCCTGCCTTCACTCTTGCCCAACATCAGGGTCTTTTTAAATGAGACAACTCTTTGCATCAGGTGGCTAAAATATTGGAGTTTCAGCTTCAACATCAGTCCTTCCAGTGAATATTCAGGACTTATTTCCTTTAAGACTGACTCATTTGATCTTCTTGCAGTCCAAGAGACTCTCAAGTCTTCTCCAACACCACAGTTCCAAAGCATCAGTTCTTTGGCATTCAGCTATTTTTTAGTCCAACTCTCACATCCATGCATGACTACTGGAAAAACCATAGCTTTGACAACATGGACCTTTGTCAGCAAAGTAATGTCTCTGCTTTTTAATATGCTGTCTAGGTTGATCATAACTTTTCTTCCAAGGAGCAAGCATCTTTTAATTTCATGGCTTCAGTCACCATCACTCATTTGGAGCCACAAAAAATAAAGTCTCTTACTGTTTCCATTGTTTCCCTGTCTATTTGCCATGCAGTGATGAGACTGTATGCCATGATCTTAGCTTTTTGAATGTTGAGTTTTAAGCCAACTTTTTCACTCTCCTCTTCTACCTTGATCAAGAGGCTCCTTAATTCCTTTTCACTTTCTGCCATAAGGGTAGTGTCATCTGCATATATGAGGTCATTGATACTTCTCCCTGCAATCTTGATTCCAGCTTGTGCTTCATCCAGCCTGGCATTTCACATGATGTACTCTACATATAAGTTAAATAAGCAAGATGACAATATACAGCTTTAATGTACTCCTTTCCCAATTTAGAACCAGTCCATTTTTCCATGTCCAGTTCTAACTGTTGCTTCTTGACCTGCATGCAGGTTTCTCAGGAGGCAGGTAAGTTGGTATGATATTCCCATCTCTTGAACAATTTTCCAATTTGCTGTGATCCACACAGTCAAAGGCTTTGCCATAGTCAATGAAGCAAAAGTAGCTGTTTTTCTGGAATTCTCTTTCTTTTTGTATGATCCAGTGTGGATCCACGTACAAATGTGGAAATTGGCAAATTGATCTCTGGTTACTCTGCCTTTTCTAAATCCAGCTTGAACATCTGGAAATTCCTGGTTCAACTTCTATTGAAGCCTAACTTGGAGAATTTTGAACATTACTTTGCTAGCGTGTGAAATGAGTGCAATTATGTGGTAGTTTGAGTATTTGAGTTCTTTGCCATTGCTTTCTTTGGGATTGGAATGAAACTGACCTTTTCCAGTCCTGAGGCCACTGCTGAATTTTCCAAATTTGCTGGTGTATTGAATGTAGCACTTTCACAGCATCATCTTTTAGTATTTGAAATAGCTCAGCTGGAATTCCATCCCCTCTGCTAGTTTTATTCATAATGATGCTTCCTAAGGCCCATTTGACTTTGCATTCCAGGATATCTGGCTCCAGGTGAGTGGTCACACCATCGTGGTTATCTGGATCACGAAGATCTTTTTTTGGTATAATTCTCCTATGTATTCTTGTCACCTCTTCTTAATACTGTCTGCTTCTGTTAGGTCCGTACCATTTCTGTCCTTTATTGTGGTCATCTTTGCGTGAAATGTTCCCTTCATATCTCTAATTTTCTTGAAGAGATCTCTAGTCTTTCCCGTTCTCTTGTTTTCCTCTATTTCTTTGCATTGTTCAATGTGGAAGGCTTTCTTTCTTTTTTTCTTTCTTTCTTTTTTTTTTTTTTTTTACTTTACAATATTGTATTGGTTTTGCCATACATTGACATGAATCCGCCACAGGTATACATGTGTTCCCCATCCTGAACCCCCGAGGAAGGCTTTCTTATCTCTCCTCACTCTTCTTTGGAACCCTGCATTCAGATGTATATATCTTTCCTTTTCTCCTTTGCCTTTCACATCTCTTCTTTCTCAGCTATTTGTAAGGCCGCCTCAAACAGTCATTTTGCCTTTTTGCATTTCTTTTTCTTGGGGATGGTCTTGATCACTGTCTCCTGTACAATGTCACAAACCTCCGTCTGTAGTTCTTCAGGCACCCAATCATATCTAATCCCTTGAATCTTTCTGTCACTTCCATTGTATATTCATAAGTGATTTTATTTAGGTCATACCTGTGTGACCTAGTGGTTTTCCCTACTTTCTTCAATTTAAGTCTGAATTTTGCAATAAGGAGTTCATGATCTGAGCCACAGTCAGCTGCCTGTCTTGTTTTTGCTGACTCTGTAGAGCTTCTCCATCTTCAGCTGAAAAGAATATAATCAGTCTGATTCCAGTGTTGACCATAAGGTGATGTCCACGTATACAGTCGTCTCTTGTGTTGTTGGAAAACATAGACATAAATTAAGCAAGATACTGCATTGAGGAGTTGCGCTTAGACCCATCAGTGTTCATACTTTTCTATATAGTGTCATTCTCAGATCATCAAGAGAGTTGGGGAGCAGAATTTCTTAAAGAGTACTTCACTGTTGTCTAGAATTTTCTTCCCAGTAGCTGACACTAATTCTCCATTTAGATGCTGGTGCTTTCCTCCTCTTACTAAAAGATGTCCACAGAAGCTTTTCAGACATTCATGAGGACTTCTGCTCTTTCTTCAAAGTGTCTTTATGTGGTTTGCAGACTGAGAAGACAGGGGGCTTCAGTGTGGTGTCATGTTGCCAAGGCTGTCACCCAGGTTCACTCGTGTGCTGGCATGACAGTCATGTCAGGATGCCCATGTGACCTGACCTGAGTGGATTTGGAGAACCCCCTGGTTAGAAAGTCACATCTAATTTCAGAGATGTGAAAATATGCTAATAATACAGGATTCATGAAATGCAGTCAGTTAATGACCTGACCTAATCTTCAGGACCAGAGAAATTCTCTTAGAGAGCGTGACATTTAGCATTAGACCTGGAAACTAAGAAGGTATCCTGAAGCTGAGATGGAAGAGTATCATCCTAGTAGAGGCAGGGCCGGATGACGGAACAGACTAGCTGGACCGCTCACCAGGCCACCAAACTACAGGAGTGCGGCAGCGTTTCCAGACCGGTTATCAAAGGCCGTCCCTGCCACCTCAGGTTTCTATTGCGGTGCTTGAGTTCTTCTCTTCCTGAAGAAATGTAAGTAGCTCCCACGTTCACTGAAGCTGAGGTGATGGTTGAGTGCAAAACAGGACAGCATACAATCAAACTATCACTGGTTTGTGTCTTATTACTGCAGCTATGTCAGAACCTGGCAGTTGTGGTCATCTGAAATTCCAAAACCTCATCAATATGTAGCGCAGAACAAGTGAGCTCCATGTGAAACCCTTTTAATATCCTGTCCCGCCCCCTAGGAAATTGTCTTGTTTAATAATTGACAAAAGAAAGCCAAAGAGAAACAAACTGGAGAACACATGAAAATATGTGGGGCGGAAGGCTGGAGGCCAGTGCGGAGTCATGCCATGTAAATTCTCTATGAAGGATTTTGGTCTTCATCCCCAGGGATGTGGGAGTTATTGAAGAGTTTTGAGCAGTGAAATGACATACTCACATTTGCATCTTCACTCTGGCTGCTATGAAGCGAATGGATTTTGAATAATGAGTTACCTTCTCTCTGGGCAAGGTAGAGTTCCTTATTCATGCAGCAGTCTGGATTTTAAACATCAGTGAATTGGCTTTTAGGCATTTTCTCAAAAGGTGTATGTAAATTATTAATCACAAAATCATTTGGCCATATTACAGAGCTGGAAGGAACAGTTAACTGTAATAATAATGTATCTATAAGCAATCAGTTAAATGGAATCTTCAGTAGTTTTATTTCTTTACTATTTTTGTTTTGGATAAATGAGTTCAATAAGAAATGAACAAAATGAGGATTTGGGGCCAAAAGAAAGTTTCCTGTGAAACTTTACTGTGAAACAGAATGAGAAGAGACTCAGCTTAGTATGTCATGTGAATAAACTCCTGGATAACACACTGTAAATTGAGTCTTATTACATAAAAGGATGTTATGACATTTAGGTATTAAACCATTAGTGGTAGTTTTGGTTTAGTTTGTGGTAACTACTTTTGTTGGAAAATAATCAATTTCATTTTAGGAACACCGAATAATGAGGGCTAGTGGCAAAAGTGGGCTTTGGCCTCTTAGTTATGTCACCTAAACACCCCTATACTTAGCGTTTGAGCTAGGTACTATTGTTCTTCATCTCTTCTAATTCTTTTAAACACTTTTTGGGGTAAGGACATGATTCTCAGTTTATGAACTTTACCTGAGGATTCCGATTAAATGAAAATCATTTTAATAATAATGATGAAAGCTTATCCTAACACAGTCTTCCTTATTATTAGACCAGGAACTGGTTTAATTTTCATACCAGCCACAGAAGAAAGCACAGAAGAAAGTTTTTATAAATGGAGAAACAGAGAAGTTAAGTAATTTTGCCCAAGGCAACAGAATGTATAGGGAGTGTGGAACCAGAATTTGGTCTTAGGGAATCTAGCTTCAGAGACTATGGGTTTAACCACTATACACATCACCTCCTTAAAAGTAATGCTTTTTGAAAAGTCAGTTTGTGATATATACATCTATGTACACACAATATTTTTCTTTTAAACATTTTCACAAACTCCTTTCACTGGATCACCCCAACAGAAAAATATGGGAGATTTCTGAAACCGAATCCAACTTTATGGCATGAGATGAGTAAAGTTTAAAAGCAAGCAGATGTTTGCAAAGCATATACAATTCAAAACTGCCCTTCACTAGATATTATTTGGAACACAGGCATAATTCTTTTCAAATATGATTTTTTATCTAAATGGTGTCCTTTAAAACTTCATTTTAACACCCAAACGGTCCCCAGCTGTTCGGGTGGATTGGCCCCCGCTGGGTCTGTTTCCCGACGCTCCCCGTATTCCACCATAAATATTCATGGCGCAGCGCTGCTGCTCCCCAAAGGGAGCCAGGCTTCGTTTTTATGAACTCCTCTCAACTGGGATTAACATCTTTCACCTATTACCCAGCTCCTGAATTATGGTTTTGTTCTGCTGTGCTCTCCATTTTCTTTATTTTTCCTGATATCTGAGAAGCCTGAGGAGAATGTGGAGTGTGAAAGAAACTTCTAATCCCAGGAAGTTGGCCCAAGGAGTATACAAAATCAATTTTTAAAATACAATATCTTATTCTAACTTTACACCCAGACCACTGTGAAACCACTGTTTTCTTCCCTTGCCAGATTTCCTAGGCAACAGCAGTGCCTTTGTGATAGGTTTGTAAATTTAATTTGAGGGCTTGGGGTGGGGATCGTGGAGCTGTTAAGTGGAGGGGATGCTATTTCCACAGACAACACATGCGTGGGCTACTAAAATGATGATTTTTTTCCCCCATGTGATTTATATTTGAATGTGTTTAGAGAAAATACTACAGTTAATTCTGCCTTTTGGGTGATAGAAAGGTAGCAGGAGGCAGGAGAAGTGTGCATTTTCCCATTTCTGCAGCTCTTCTCTCTACCTGTCTCGCTTGTACTTTCTTATATCACGTATACTGTTTGTATTCTTTGTATTTCTAACACACCCTTATGCACCCAGAGATGCTCTTGACGTCATCTAGACCAATATCAGGGAACTACAGCAACTTGCCACATCAGTAGGAAGAATCTTTGATCTTCGACATTAAACTTGAGTTCTTACGACTACTTGGCACTAACCAGTCAGATATACTTGGAAACAGCATTTAACTTCTTGAAACATCTGTTTTCCCATTTGTGGCATAGGGGAGACACCCAGTTACAAAGCCTTTTTGTGAACCATAAATAAGAGATGTAAATTGAGTACTTAGTACAGACCTATATAAGGAATTTTAGCTCACTTCTTCCCCCTCTGTGTGACACCAGCTATCTAGGTGTCGGAGGAAGAAATAAACAGTAGAAGATTGATGGTGGCCCTTAGCACACTGGGCATACTGGTCATCTCCCACATTTCATGGGTTTGCCACATCCCACAACGGCAAGAGGTCAGTCCATGAATGTTTTGAAAATGTCGTCCAATTCTGCAAAGGTTTCTGACATTGTACGGGTGGGTTGTGAGGAGAGGAGGATTAAGTTAACTTCCCTGCATGAGTTGGTTAACTACACAGTTAAATGGGCAATACCTTCCAGCTGATCTTTCTGTAAATGGTACCCTTCTCACTTTGAAACCCATTGGAACCAACCATTTACCACAAGTCACCCTTTTTGACCCTGGCAAGTCTCTACTGCACATGAAGAGATGCTGGAAGAATAGTTACTCAACAAGGATGGATTATTGAGTTCCTGAAAACAAACTCTGGAAAGAGACACTACCAACACACTGACTGCCCATGTCAGAAGAACTGGCTAGAAAAAAAAAAAAAGAACTGGCTAGAACAGAGTCAGTGAACCTGAAATCTGGAGGCAAGATTATGGAGTCACTTAAGACATGAGATCTGCAGTCAGCCTGCTGGGGGTTGAATTCTGCCTGTGTTGTGCCCCCGCACTGTGACATTGCACAAATTCCTTAACCTTTAACCCCAGGTTTCTAATTGCAATAGGACCTGCACCTTATGATTATGATAGGGATTAAGTGAGACACTCCAGATAGACTATCTCGTACACAAAACACAAGTGTTGGCGCAATGTGTGCAATTTATATTAGCCTAAAAATTATTTTTGAAAGAACTAGTTGAGAGCAAACATTAGGCGCCATCTTATTCTTATGCCTGGGTACTTAATTGACCATTCTGGCAGGGCCTTGGGCAGATTGCAACAAAGGTATTGAGTGTCCACTGAATATAGAGTACATTTTTAACAAAAGTGAAGGCTGCTTTATATTTTAAGGAGTGATACTCTGTGGGTTGCTCTGTGTGGGGAGGTGAATAATGTGTGCTTTTGGAAGGCACAACAGTGTTTTCCAAGGTGTGCACATGGAAAGGTCATTTTTTTTTTGATGTGAAATAGCAATTGATATATGCAGAGCCTGGTGCCACTTGGAATTTCATTTCTGAAATATAACTGTCACCCAGCAGGCTAAGATGTCTGCTGTTTCAATCTCAGGCATCTTCAGGCTTACCTTATTATTTTAAGGCATGCTACAGTGTGTACTTGGAGCATTTCTTAAGCTTTTCTTGCTTCCAGGTACAAGAGTTTAATCCCTCTTGGGCTGTCTCATAGTCTCCTACACCCACTGAGGAATCCAGTCCAGGGAATGGGGGTGGGTCGTGGGGGGTGTGGGTAGTGAGCATTGTGTAGATACAATCCAGTACCATCTGACTGATCATTTTTCATCAGTTAAAATTAACTTAGCTGAGTGGCAACAATAATAAAATTGCTAAGATGAGGTGTAACATTGTGGTGCTTCTGACAGACCTGACGCAGTAGGGTCAGAGAGTGAAGAGGAGGAGCCTCACCATCACCTCCCGCCGCAGTCTCACCTTATCTGTCTGTCCCAGTACATAGGCCTATAAGAGAATATTCTTTGAGTAAGAGGCAGACATGTTGGATGAAGAGACTTGTACGGTGTCTGTCACCTATTTGACCCTGTGGACTGGCTTTGAACCTCTTTTGATAGAGGATGAGTGTCAGAAATGGTCTGAATTTGTGGGAAGCCCTGGGTCCAGTCTGCACTGTTTTGGCCTCAGGTCAGAAAGTGGAGCACAGAGAGGTGAGAGGCTAGTGTCCTCAACCCTGCTCAGAATCTAGCACTGTCCTGCCTTGTGGAGAACTAGCAGTTCTTGGACTCCAAGAACCATTACTCGAAATGGCACCATCAAGGTAGTATTGGGGCGGTTTCTACAAGTAGCATCACTTGACATTGATAGGTTCAGTGAGAAGAGAAGAGAAAAATCAGAGGCCAGTAGTGACTGTAACTGACAAAATGGTTCACTCTGGGGACTCTAGAAAACATAGGCAGAAACTTCGAGGATATCTCAGTTCTTATTCGGTGTGTCTAATTTGTGGGGAATAGGAACTGCTAAAACTATTGTAACTTAGGTGTTTCAATTCAGTATGATCTTAATTTTTATAAATAAAACCTTTGGAAGAAGAGTTGTATTATTAAAACCACTTTCAGAGGATTCTTTTAGACTAAAGCAGGAAAGGATTGTGGGTTATGTTTACAGTTGGTAGCTGCATGATATTTCTTAACTGCATCATTCATAAGTAAGGTATTGTGTGTGCGTGTTCATCAAAATCAAGTCAAACATTCACAACTTTCTAGATAATGTTATTCATGTGTTTGGACTTATTTTTAGAAGACCTTTCATGTAATGGTGAATCTCTGCAATAATCTGTAGTGAGATGGTGAGTGATCTGAAATGCTGCTGTTCCATGCTGAAATGTGTTGGCTATTAAAAGATCTGTTCGATTTAAAGATCTTTCCTGGTCTTTTCCACTTCTCGAAATGTACTCATGTTGTGAGGATAAAATGGACTTGCATGTAAAGTATTTAGCACAGTAGATTCTGAATACTTGGTAGACCATTACCTGTAAGTTATAAAGGGCTTTGCATACTATATCTGTAAAGGCAGGATTGTAGGTGAGAAATTCTGTTTTGAAGCTGGAGGCTTACTTTCAGAAGATTGGGTAGCAGTGTCTAGATGTAAAGAAAACTCTTCATGCACAAGTTAGAAATGCAGCCGTTGAATATGGCGGTCATATTCTGGAGTACCAGTCTGTTCATAGATTCCTTCTCTGGAAACTGCTCCCACCAATAACCTCTCCATCAGAGGTCTGGGAATCCATGTCATTCCATGATCTGTTCCTCTAATCACATGAGATTGGATGAAACTGGTCATATGACTTGACTTGGGCTAATCATACTGTACACTTAGGGTTTGGAAATCAGGGCACTGAGAGAGACTAAGTGTTTTAGCTTGTTTTCCACCAAAACTCCAGGCAAGGATTTTAGTGCAGCAGTTTATTTGAGAAGAGTTTTCAGGAAACATCTGCAGGGGAGAGAAAAGAGAGATAGGAAATGAAAATATGCCAGTAAAAGGGAACTCATCAAACACATCAAACACCAGTGGGGACTGAGCATTCATCCAACTAGAAAATTTAGTATCTGAGTTGTCCCATCCTATAGGGCAAGGAAACCATGGCATTTATTCGTCAGTTAGTGTTGCCTTTTGGTTAAAGGCTATTCCCAGGAGGTGCTAGTTTACAGGCATGCTGGGGGAGACCAGGACCAAATAGTCAGAGATAACATTGGGCTCAGAGATGTAGGTACTGGCAGGAAACTGGGCTGGGTTTCAGGAGTTTTAAACACAGAAGTCTTCAGGGCTAAGGAGATATGAGAAGGATGCTGACAGAACCTGATTCCCAAGTCAGTTTTATGTCAGGAGATGAGTCATTTCAATGGGGGTGCTGAAGGCAAAGTTTTAGGCTTTATGTAAGCTGATGAAAAGAAAGCTGGTCTTGAGACAGAAGGCGGAGAATGTAGTAGCAGGTGTACAGAGGCAAAGAATGGGGCTTGTGGGTCCTGAAACTTAGCGAAGGTGAACTCTGTTAGTGAAGACACTCAGTTCACCTAAGACTCAACTGTTTCATTTTCCTGTTTCTATATAATGTGAAAATAACTGGCCCCTGCTTTTGCTCCTGCCTCTTTTAATTTTGCTAACCTGAGTGGCAACCATTCATAAGCTGAAATGGACTTTGTTTTCTAGAAAGAACTCCAGGGGCATTTTTAGTCTCACTCTTTAAAACTGTAACACATCCCCATCAAAAGGCGAAGTCTGTTTTCCTTCCCCTTGAGATTGTGTGGGCCTTTGTGGCTGCCTTGGTAGATGTACTGTGGCAAAAGTGATGTTGTAGGACTTTCGACACGAAGGCATAAAAAGTGTCTCTTCTACCACAGTGTACTTGTCCTTAGAATCCAGCCGCCATATTGTAAGCAAGCCTCAGACATATGGTGAGGTCACTAATAAACATTTTGACTGATTGCTTCAACTGAATCCTACTTGGCCACCAGTGTCAATCCCCAGAGGTATGAATGACAGATCTTGGACATAATTCTTGGCCCTAGATTTCAAGTTACCACTCTGATATCAGGCGGATCAGATAGGACCTATCCTCACTGAGTTTCTTCCAAATTGCAGATTTCAGGTCAAAATAAATGTCCTTGTTTTAAGTCACTAAGTTTTAGGGGGACTTGTCATACTACCTTGATAAACTGCAACACAGGATCAGGTAACCCATGTGGATTTACTTATCTTTCAAATAGTTTAGCATGTTATAGATGGATGGTTAGGCAGTTACCCATGTATTAAAGCTCCTTCGTCTCCTCCCAGCCCATCAAAACTACTAGAGTCCTTTAGGGGGAGTTTGTCATGACTCTCACTGGTTGAGAGCACCAAAGCCAGATCAGCAGACTCTCGCTTTGTCTTATTGCTCCATAGCTGTCATAGCCTGGAGAACTCAGGAAGGAAGTTCTTTTATTGTAGCTGCCAATCATTGCACCTAAATTCTGTCAGCAACTTTACTTTTCACGCCTCATCTCATTTAATTTTTGCCCAAATTCTGGGATATAGATAACAATCTGTCATTTATAGATAAGGAACCAGAGATTCAAGCAGGCTAAATGACTTGCCCAAGATCACACAATAAGTGCCAGGATTGGGGCCTGATGTAGTTCATTCTGATCCCACATGTTTTCTTTCTTTTGTGCTACTTTGCCTTAGCCTTGAGGCCTTTGAAGGACTTGGGGTTCATAGTTTGTTTTTAATCCCATTTTAGCCATGTTCTGCATTACACAGATTTGCTAAGTTGGTATGGTGACATAACCAACCATCATACCTTTTCATGAGAAAATAGCTTTTCATGAGAAAATACCTTTTGAGGTTAAAATTTTTTATAACATCATAAATTGGGGTTCCTTGCTTATATTTGGGTATGTGTGTATATATATATGTGTGTGTGTGCTCAGTTGCTTCAGTCATGTCCAACTCTTTGTGACCTAATGGACTATAACTCACCAGGGTCCTCTCTCTATGGGAGTTTTCCAGCAAGAATACTGGAGTGGGTTGCCATTTCCTTCTCCAGGGGTCTTCCCAACCCAGGGATCAAACCTGTGTCTCCTGTGTCCTTATGTTGCAGGCAGATTCTTTACTTGCTGATCAATTAATATATATTATATTAATTTAAAAGTATATTATATAGTTATATATATATTATATACAAATTACATCAGTTAAAATTTTGTGTACATATTATATGTATATAAGATATGTATATGTATATTATATAACACATATATAATATATATGTATATAAAATATATATAGGTATATAAAATACATACTCAAAATTTTTAAAGTTAATTTATTTTAATTGGAGGCTAATTACTTTACAGTATTGTAGTGGTTTTGCCATACATTGGCATGAATCAGCCATGGGTGTACATGTGTCCCCCATTTTGAACCCCCCTCCCACCTTCCTTCCCATTCCATCCCTCAGGGTCATCCCAGTGCACCAGCCCTGAGTTCCCTGTCTAAAATTTTAACTTCCATAATTTGTATGTAATCTATAATATGCATAACTATAATTATATATAATTGTTTGCCATTCCCCTCTCCAGTGGACCACATTTTGTCAGAACTCTCCACCATGACCCATCTGTCTTAGGCGGCCCTATATGGCATGGCTCATAGTTTCATTGAGTTAGACAAGGCTGTGGTCCATGTGATAAGTCTGATTAGTTTTCTGTGATTATGGTTTTCATTCTGTCCACCCTCTGACAGATAAGGATAAGAGGCTTATGGAAACTTCCTGAGGACTGTGGGGGAAACCAGGTCTTATTCTGATGAGCCCAGCCATGCTCAGTAAATCTTTGGTCCAATTTTCTGTTGATGGGTGGGGCTGTGTTTGTGTTTGGCTCGTTATTGACAAATTCAGACTTAAATTGAAGAAAGTCAGGAAAACCTCTAGACCATTCAGGTATGACCTAATTCAAATCCCTTACAATTATACAGTGGAAGTGATAAATAGATCTGATAGACACAATGCCTGAAGAACTATGGATGGAGATTCATGACGTTATACAAGAGTCAGTGATCAAGACCACCCCCAAGAAAAAGAAATGCAAAAAGGCAAAAAGTTTGTCTGACAAGGCCTTGCAAATAGCTATGAAAAGAACAGAAGTAAAAGGCAAAGGAGAAAAAGAAAAATATACCCATTTGAATGCAGAGTTCCAAAGAATAGCAAGGAGAGATAAGAAAGCCTTCCTCAGTGATCCATGCAGAGAAATAGAGGAAAGCAATAGAATGGGAAAGACTAGAAAACTAGTCAAGAAAATTAGAGATATGAAGGGAACATTTCATGCAAACATGGTCACAATAAAGGACAGAAATGGAATGGACCTAACAGAAGCAGAAGATATTAAGAGGAAGTGGCAAGAATACACAGAAGAACTATACAAAAAAGATCTTCATGACCCAGATAACCACAATGGTGTGATCACTCACCTAGAGATAGACATCCTGGAATGTGAAGTCAAGTGGGCCTTAGGAAACATCACTATGAACAAAACTAGTGGAGGTGATGGAATTCCAGTTGAGCTATTTCAAATCCTAAAAGATGGTACTGTGAAAGTACTGTACTCAGTATGCAAGCAAATTTGGAAAACTCAGCAGTGGCCACAGGACTGGAAAAGGTCAGTTTTCATTCCAATCCCAAAGAAAGGCAATGCCAAGGAATGTTCAAACTACCACACAATGGCACTTATCTCACATGCTAGTAAAGTAATGCTCAAAATTCTCCAAGCCAGGCTTCAACAGTACATGAACTGTGATCTTCCAGATGTTCAAGCTGGATTTAGAAAAGGCAGAGGTATCAGAGATCAAATTGCCAACATCCACTGGATCATAGAAAAAGCAAGAGAATTCCAGAAAACCATCTAACACTTGCTTTATGGATTACACCAAAGCCTTTAACTGTGTGGGTCACAACAATCTGTGGAAAATTCTTCAAGAGATGGGAATACCAGACTGCCTTACCTGCCTCCTGAGAAATCTGTATGCAGGTCAAGAGGCAACATTTAGACCCATACATTGAACAACAGACTGGTTCTAAATTGGGAAAGGAGCGTGTCAAGGCTGAATATTTTCACCCTATCATTTAACTTATATGCAGAGTACATCGTGCGAAATGCTGGGCTGGATGAAGCACAGACTGGGATCAAGATTACTGGGAGAAATATCAATAAGTTCAGATATACAGATGACACCATCCTTATGGCAAAAAGTGAAAAGGAACTGAGGAGCCTCATGATGAAAGTGAAAGAGACAGAGGAAAAGCTGGCTTAAAACTCAACATTCAAAAAACAGAGATCATGGCATCCATTCCCATCATTTCATAGCAAATAGATGGGGAAACCATGGAAATGGTGAGAGACTCTTTTCCCTTGGATACCAAAATCACTGCAGATGGTGACTGCAACCATGAAATTAAAAGCCACTTGCTCCTTGAAGAAAAGCTATGACCAACCTAGACAACATATTAAAAAGCAGAAACATTACTTTGCTGACAAAGGTCCATGTAGTCAAAGCTGTGATTTTTTCCAGTAGTCATGTATGGATGTGAGAGTTGGACTATAAAAATGCTGAGTACTGAATAATTGATGCTTTTGAACTGTGGTGTTGGAGAAGAGTCTTGAGAGTCCCTTGGACTGCAAGAAGATCAAGTCAGTGAATCCTAAAGAAAATCAGTCCCGAATATTCATTGAAAGGACGGATACTGAAGCTGAAACTCTAATACTTTGGCCACGTGATGCGAAGAATGGACCTATTAGAAAAGACTCTGATGCTGGGAAAGATTGAAGGCAGGAGAAAAAGGAGATGACAGAGAATGAGATAGTTGGATGGCATCACCGAATCGATGGACATGAGTTTGAGCAAGCTCTGGTATGGTGATGGACAGGGAAGTCAGGAGAGTTACCGTCCATGGAGTCCCAAAGAGTTGGACATGACTGAGCGACTGAACCAAACTGAAGTGTATATAGCATATATATAATTATATAAATATAGAGAGTCTCTTTGTGGTGGAAATTACTAATTTATTTGCATTATTCTGCAGAAAATTAGACCATGCTTTATTGATGTCTCATAAGAATGAATGTCATTCAAATCTATTCAGGATTTATTGATTGCTTGCTTGATTTTAAATCCTATTTTGAAATAATACCTAGATTTACAAAGATCTACAGAAATAGTTTCCAGAGATCTAAGATCCCCTTACATAGCTTGCCCAAAAGTTAAAATCTTACATGTGAATTTAACATTGCTACAATGCCATTGGGCTTCACTGGTGGCAATACCTTTATCCAAACTTTTCACTGTGTTCAGCTTTTACCAGTTTACCACTGATGTCCCTTTTTTCTGTTCCAGGATCTAATCCAGGATGCCATATTGCATGTAGTCACCATGTTCATCTTCTCTAGCCTGTGACGGTTTCTCAGTTTTTTCCTTCTGTTCATGACCTTGAGGCTTTTGAAGAGCATTTACCCGGTAGTTTGTAGAATATATTTCAGTTGGGTTTGTCTGTTGTTTTCTCACTATGAGGCTGGCTTTTCTGGAAGAACACCATAGAGGCGAATACCTCAGTTCTCTTCTCATTTCGTCATTTCTAGAGTATATGATATGTACATGGATTCTCACTGGCCAGCTTGACCCTGATCTCTTGGTTAAGGTGGTGTCTGCTGTTTCTTCACTCTAAAGATGCTTATTTTTTCCTTTCCATACTTCTGTTAGAAGTGAGTCAGAAAGCCCAGAGTATACTGGAGGAGAAAGGAATTACCTCCTGGAGGGAGGGTTTTGACCAGTCAGTTTTTTATGTGGCCATGGTAAAGAGCACTTTTCAATCCTGAAGTAGTCATAGTCTACCGAATTAGCAGCCTTTTATAGAAACACTTCTGGGCACTGAAACCTTGAGTCATCTACATCTTTAAATTCTTCCTCATTGGATATATAACCTACAGAGGGATGCCCACACTTATTGGCTACATGATTGAGAACCAAGCTGTAAGTATTCTAAATGTTTTCTCTTCATTCCCATAAAAAAGGGCTCCCTCTTGTCTCTTAAATCTGTAAGTATGTGATGTTTGAAATACAGCATATATAACTTCATAGATTGTTTCTTCACATGTATAAAGTATTTTTCCACTGAAAGGAAGGAGTTATGTCTCTTTTGTATTTAAATTTTCTCTAGCACCTAGAAAATAATAATAATTACTATAAGTTATAAATCATGAAATTTATAAAATATAAAAATATACTTATATTTAAATGCTGTTTGCTGTTTAGTCACCAAGTCGTGTCTGACTCTTTGTGACCCCATGGATGGTAGGTTCTTGTGTCCATGGGATTTCCATTTAGTTTATTTATATTTATACAAATATGTATTTATAAACAGATACTTAAATTTGTGAATATAAAATTAGAAAAGTTGTAAATATTACAAAATAATAATTCCCATTGATTAAATACTTCCTATGTGTTGTACACTGTGATAGGTACTTTACAGTCTTTATTTCTAATCCTTACAAAAATATCTATGAGGGAAGTATTATAATTTTACAACAGTGTTCTCATTTTACAGGTTAGGGGAGAAATCATCTTTTCCAGGATAGTGTGGCAAGTAGCAAGGCTGGGATTTGAACTTAGGGTTCTTTGATTGTTGACTGTGAACCTGGTGAATGTTTATAGGTTGACTGATTAAAATTGAGTAGGGAAATAACAGTATTTGAAGATTGGACTGGCAATAAGTATTTAAAAAAACTGTACACAATCACGCATGATTGAAGAAGACAGGTGTTAGGCTGTACTTGCTAAAGGGAAGCTGCTACTTCAAGTCAATCAAAAGAATTTTCCTGACATTCAGGTTGATGCATGTAAACAGCAGCTCCCTCCTGAATGCTGCGAGCCTGGGGCCCCAGCTGCCACTGCTTGGTGCCATCTAGGAAGGGCTGTATTTGTTAATCATGCATGCTTTATGTGCTCCATGAAAAGTGATTCCCCTGACTCGTGAAGAAACAGATAATAAGTAAGAGAGTTCCTAAAATATCTTCCGAGATCATAGAAGAGGAAAAGCCAAAAGTCACTATAGAATTAAAGTGATTAACATTCCCATATAATAATCAAAAGATATTAGAGATGAAGTGTAAATTAAACAGGTAAAAACTAATCTGTGTGTGTGTATGGATGTGTGTGTGTGAGAGAGAGATAATATGAAGAAGTGTAAATATGAATCTCAGACTAAAAACTCATGTAAGCTTCTATACAGCAGTATTGCTTCTCTGTATTATCTAGAAATCAGCTTGATTTTTATGTGTGTCCCTTTAATACTGTGGGATACTTAACTGCACTTATTACGTGACATTTCCCCCCTACTGAATCATGTTGAGATGTGTTGGGGACGTTGGTATTGGCCTGGAAAGCTCTTGATGTTGGCCTGTCCTCCCAGGTCCCCACAGAAATATCTGGTTTACCATCCATAGTGTCCCTTTGGGTTAGTAGGTATCTATTGCTTGTCTACCCTGTGTGGGGTAAAAGATATCATCACAAGCTAATTTTCTTTCAAATCAAGTTGGCAGTTCCATCCAACAAAAAGGGCTCAGTTCAGTTCAGTTCAGTTGCTCAGTCGTGTCCGACTCTTTGCGACTCCATGAATCACAGCATGCCAGGCCTCCCTCTCCATCACCAACTCCTGGAGTTCACTCGGACTCATGTCCATCAAGTCGGTGGTGCCATCCAGCCATCTCATCCTCTGTCGTCCCCTTCTCCTCCTGCCCCCAATCCCTTCCAGCATCAGGGTCTTTTCTAATGAGTCAATCTTCACGTGAGGTGGCCAAAGTATTGGAGTTCCAGCTTCAGCATCAGTCCGTCCAATGAACACCCAGGACTGATCTCCTTCAGAATGGACTGGTTGGATCTCCTTGCAGTCCAAGGGACTCTCAAGAGTCTTCTCCAACACCACAGTTCAAAAGCATCCATTCTTCAGCGCTCAGCTTTCTTCACAGTCCAACTCTAAATTTTGTCCTACAGAAGCGGAAACTTTGGCTCAGAGAGAATTAGATGGACAGGTGGGGCTGAAGACCTCAAGGCTTTTACTGTCACCTGTGTGGTCTCAATGGGGCGGAAATTCTTGGGTGTTAAACCTGCAAGGAGATCCAACCAGTCCATCCTAAAGGAAATCAGTCCTGAATATTCATTGAAAGGACTGATGTTGAAACAAAAGCTGCAATACTTTGGCCACCTGATGCAAAGAACTGACTCATTGGAAAAGACCCTGATGATGGGAAACATTGAGGGCAGGAGGAGAAGGGTATGACAGAGGATGAGATGGTTGGATGTCATCACTGACTCAATGGACATGAGTTTGAGTAAACTCCAGGAGTTGGTGAAGGACGAGGAGGCCTGGCGTGCTGCAGTCCATGGGATCATAAAGAGTTGGGCACGACTAAGCGACTGAGCTGAACTGAAACCTGCATGCCACACAAGATGCGAGTCCCATGAGGAAAATGCGAGTTACCATTCTGGCACTGACTTGAGGATTCCTGGATTCTTTTTCTGTATTTTCTCCTCCTATGTGTCAGCCTCCTCCCACTGGGAGACATCATGGGTATCCTGCTGTCCCAGGGTGGGGTTGTCTCCCCTGCAAGCTGTTCAGAATGCTGCTGGGATAAAAGTGCCCTGTGCCATGTGTGCTGACAGCTGCCTCGGAGCAGTGCTGCTTCAGAGCCCTTAGGGTTTGGTTCCCTAGCGCTGCTGTTCCGCACATACCCAACTGCCAATCCTTCCACTGACACACAGGCCTTTTAGTTTAGCCATGGTGAGGTGTGCATAACTGAGCCTAAAGGACAAATACACAAAACTCTGCGTGTCTACTGCCTCCTAGACACCCAGCACCCACCCTCTGCCTCTCCTCTCTTCCCTTCTCAATTCTGTAATTTCAAAGTGAAAACAGAACTCCTACACTGCTTTTTTTCTCTTAGAAATTCTTGGTCCAGGATTACTATCTTTCACCATTTCTTCCCCAACGTAAACAGCACCAACCAGTCTTCTGTTTTAAAGCATTAACTTGAGACATAAAGCAGTTCTCATTTCTACTTTAGAGTGGGTCCAGAAAGTATTTGAAGACCCCAGGTTACGCTCAGCAAGCCGGTGCCCAGTGGGTCGAAAGGGTACACGGGGCTGGCCCTGCTTCTCAGCTTGGAGCTCACTGATTTGCTACAGCTTCTTCTGTTACTGCTGAGTTGGGGGCAGGGAAGACTTGGATTAATAAAAGCATGAAATAAAATACACGTGTAAAATGCGGCAAATAACAAGGAAGGGTGTGGGGGTGAGGAGTAGAGGGCCGAAGAAGCTCATTGTGTTAAAAGTGAGGTTTCTGTGATCTCTCCTGTGGTTTATTGGGAAATCGTGACATGAGCACCCTAAGACATTCACTGAGGACAGTTGACTGATGGGTATCCAAATAAAAAACCATGCATGAGAAATTAATTTCCAGGTATGCGTGACCATTTAATTTGGATGTGTTCCCCTTGGCTAATGTATCCACAGGAACAATTTTTATAATGTGATGAATGTACTATTTGTGTCAGTCACTCATGGTAGGTGCTCTTTGATGGGGTTTGGGATAAAATGCTCTCTCAGCCCAGGTAAAGGCCTTCTTCAAGGATTTTGTGTTTATTGTAAGGTATGTCTAAGCCATTTGGAAAATGCCAAAGAACTTGACCATGTTCCATGGGAGTTCATGTATTATATGAAAATTACTATTAACTAAAAATGTCAATATACATGTTACTGTTTTATCTAACAGTTATGAGAACACAAAATAACAAAACACTTCTCTGCTGCATAAAAACAGATGCTGCATTCCAGGTGCTATGGTTTGTGATTATCATCGTCATTGTCATCATAAAGCAGTTATGACATATCTGAGCTCCATCAGAAATTGTATAGACACAGGTCAACTTCCTGACATAGGTGCTAAGTGCATGTTTGATGTTTCACCTACTGTTAATCCATCTTATCTGTTAAATGAGTAAGGTTGTCTAGACAATTTTGTTTACATGTATGTTGTAAATTTTCTTTGATTCTAAGTCACGAAGACTTAACAAGTGAGCAGTGATCTGAAACAAAATGAGCAAAGTTAATTATTTTTGTCATATTGTTGGGGCCATCCATGTAGTTATGAGTGGTAAGGAGTAATGTTAAGACTTGAGCTGTAACAAGGGAGGACAAAGGTTAGATTTTTCTAGTCCTGTGAAAGTCATCTGGAGAATGCTTGCTTTAATGACATGCAGTTTAGTTATTTTAAGTGATGCCTTTAGACAAGCAAAAGGTGAACTGGAATTCCTTCAGCATATTCTAGAGCACAGAATCTCACTGAATCATGTGACAAGCCTTGTCCAAAAGCTTCCTTATCCGACATTCTTAGCTTCTCCAGTAGCTTTATCTACTGTCTTCATTTTTCTAACTAGCAACAAAAGCTTACCAGTTTGTTTTTTAAATGGTTAGAAGGCATCACCTTTATTCGAGAGTCACACTAGATTTTACTCCTTACTTGCAAATGATTTTTTCTTTATAATGAATTTTATGCCATGTCTTACACTTTTATTTTCTTATTATAAGAATACTGTAAAATTACAAGGAATTTAAGAGCAGTGTCATGCTCCCATAGTTTTTTAGTCTCCTACAACTTACATTTTTGTGTATTTGTTTCCAGTCACTCTCAATGTCTTTATTACACACTTATAATCATTGTGTTTGAGGCTAAATTGTTTTAGTCACCATCACTGTTGGAAATTTTTCACTTACTTGGATATCCTTTAAGCTGAAGAGTTATTTGATTGGGTTTGTGTATATGCCCCAACTTTTTCCTTTGTTTCCATTTTTTTATATGCCTATTTATTCATTTATTTATTGGAGCTGAGCTACACAGCTTGTGGGGTATTAGTTCCCTGACCAGGGATCAAGCCCCAGTCCTGACAGTGAAAGCTCTGAGTCCTAGACATGGAATTGCTGGGAATGCTGGGAGTTTCCTTTTAGAAGGGGTCAGTTCTGCACAAATGAAAAAGAAAGGCTGGAGAGTAAAACTGGATGACCCTGTAGCCAAGTAACTAAATGGGATGCAAACTGACTTCAGAGGCTGGGAGTCCAGTGGGGAGGGAGTCATATATTACCTGATCCTTCTCAGAAGACAGAGATGGGAAGACTCGCTCTGTGTGGAACCATGGGATTATCTCAGCTTGCTCTGCAGTCACCAGCTGCTTTATGGCTAAACTGTTACTTTGGTTTTCTTCCTCGATCAGCCAGATTATTCACATGTCTTTCACTTTAATCTCTGTTCGTGAGGTTACTACCTGTGTCTGTATTTGTGGAGTAGATGCGCTCCTATTTGGCCCTTTGGCGAGAATGACTGCACTGTGACTTGAGTTAGCCCGCCATGGTTGGGATTCAGACTGTCAAGGTTTTAGAATCAAAGCTTTAGAGATTATCAAACACAGTCTCCAGTCCAAAGTAGGATCCACAGTGCAAATATTTCCGATTGAGTGACTCACCCACTTTCAGTCTTCTGGGATGGGGTACCCTTTGCCTATATACTGGTCTATTCTAAGCTCACCTACTATGGGAACTAGTAAGGTAACAGATGGTCCAGAAAAAGAAAATCAAATGCATAAGTAGATCCAAACTGTTTTTGTGGTTACTGAACTATGTCATAAGGATGTAACATGATATAAATATGTAAATACGTAAATATTTTAAGTTCAAAACTGAAAAAAAAGGAACATAGAAACAATGATTCTTTCAACACAGCATCCTTTGTATGCATATTAAACCCATATGCCTTTTCTCATTTTTCTTGTAATGTGGCATTTTCAATCTGTCTTTTATTTTCCTACATTGATATAGGTGCAGGTTCAGAGAAATAATTCTCTACTATCAGGGGAAAAAAATGGGTGAGCATGATGCTAAGTGGCAAGTGATATTAAACCCCAAAGTCAGGAAGGCGAGAGGCCTGTGGAGGGGTCTGCGGTGACCTGGAGAGTCCATGGTTCCTTCCAAATCAGGCCAGCCCCTACCCAGTTGCAGACAACTGCTGACACTGTTGACATGTAGGAATGTGGACTCTGTGTTACTAATCTTCTACTTTCTAAAGAACAGCTAGGAATCTGGACTTTTTTGGTAAAATACTCTTTTTTTTTTTGTTTTCTATTTTTAAAACACAGTTTGGGCCTAATAAAACAGGGCTATGGGCTAGATGACATTGGTGAGCAGCCATTTCACCTTCTCTGGCCTATTCTAGGGGTTGGCAGACTATATTCTGTAGGCCAAGTCCAGACTGCCATCTTTCTTTTGTAATTAAAGTTTTATGGGCTCACAGCCATGCTCATTTGTTTATGTATTACCTATGGCTGCTTTTGTGCTATAGGTGCAGAGTTCAATAGTTAGGACACTGTTGTATGAGCTAAAAAGCATACTATCTGTACCTTAACAGAAGAAGTGTGTAGACTCCTCCTCTAGTCCAATTTGGTGAAACTCAACTTTTAGAAAGCCTATTCTGAAGGAGATCAGCCCTGGGATTTCTTTGGAAGGAATGATGCTAAAGCTGAAACTCCAGTACTTTGGCCACCTCATGCGAGGAGTTGACTCATTGGAAAAGTCTCTGATGCTGGGAGGGATTGGAGGCAGGAGGAGAAGGGGACAACAGAGGCTGAGATGGCTGGATGGCATCACTGACTTGATGGACGTGAATCTGAGTGAACTCCGGGAGTTGGTGATGGACAGGGAGGCCTGGCATGCTGCGATTCGTGGGGTCACAAAGAGTCAGACACGACTGAGCGACTAAACTGAACTTAATTGATGTTGAATTGAAATCTGCCTTTCCACAACTTTCATTCATTGATCTTGTGTCTCTCCCTGTTTACAGTTGGGCATTCATGAAAGACATTGGGACTCTCTGTGATTATTTAGTCATAAGACCATCCAGGGAAGGGTTGGATCATCTTCAGGTCCAAAAGCTGTCACCCAAATTAGACCTGACTTCTTGGATAAGTGATGTATTTTGAAGTAATCTAAGGTACCACACGTTCATCCAGAAAGTGGATGGAGCTCATTAGCAAATTGCAGAATCAAAAACAAAAACCCCCAGACAATCCAAAGGTGGTTAATAAGAACACTAGAAGAATTGTCATGGTCTACATGAATATTTGTAAGAAGTTGACCGATGGCATGTACTTGTGAAGTCCATAGTCTTCATTCATCTTAGAATAACATCAAAATGTGTTCCGTGGCTCACAAAGCCCTATCCAATCCAGCCTCATTATCTTGACTCCCTTCTTTTCCCCACATTCATATTGCTTTGCCCAAGTTCCCATGCATTCAGTTACTCAGACATCCAAACTCTGTCCTATCCTCCAGTCTTGGTACTTGTTATTTTTTCTGCCTAACACATTTGTCTCCATCTCTTCACAGGTCAATCATTCTTATCTTTTGGATTTTAGTTTAATGTCATCCGTTTGAAGACATCTTCCCTAACCGCCTGTGTTAGATGGCATGTCTCTTGCTAGAAATGACTTCTTAGCATACCTTTCCATTTATCAACTTTTTTGTACTTGTTTGTTATCATTGTGCTTATGTATCTGTATTCACATTTACTCTTAGAATCAGTGTGGTGAGACCAGGACCTTTGCCATCTCATTTGTTGTTTTTCATTGGGTCCAGAAAATTGAAGGCACTTGAAAGTGTTTAAGGAACGAATGAATTGCACATTAGCAGTACTTTAGCACTATATACATTATAGTCCTAATTATTTTGTTTGACAAACTTACAAAACCCTACTTTTCTTACTATGTGGTAATGCTTTGAATTAAAGTATTTTTACTCAACAATAACTCAGTGTCTGTGCACCTGTAGTTGATGAAGACATTTTTAGATGTTTTCATTAGTGGGAAAAATCATATACTAATGTAGATTATTAATAACTAAATTAATAATATGAATATTGTCTATAGGGTGCTTTGCCATATGCAAAACCTGTATCACAAAAGCTCCTGCTTTGCAATTCTCCTGTAAGAGAAAGGTCAGAAGGGACATTTGTAATTTTCCACTTTATTTTATAGATGAGGAAACTGAAGCCCATAGAGATTTATTAAGATCACATAGCCAGTTAGTTTCAGAACCTGGAGGACCAGTGAGGTTGCTTCATTCTTTAAATAATTGTATTTCCTCTTTGTTGGTGATGGGCTTGTTTCATAGGTTGTGGTGACAGTAAGAAGACCTCATTTCTTAATAATAGTACTTTTTTTCCTTTATAAAGCACCTTTCATGCATGCTCTTCTAGATCTATAATAATGCCATAAGAAGATCTGAGCAGTTATCTTTTTTCAAAAGTTTAATATAAGTTATGATCAAGGTATGGGCAGCCCTAATGCCATGACCAAAGCCTCACAGGTAAAATGTGATAGAAGCAGAATGTGAACCTAGTTGCTCTTTCTTACCCTTTGATGTGGTACCTACCTGCCCCTCTTCTTCCTCTAATGTGGGAGCTAGAATTTAACGCTGCGCTTAGTGATTAATAAAAATGCTCAATACACACTAAAGACCCTTATGATGGTTTACTGAAATATTAGGCACTTTCAGATTTATAACAATGGCAAAAGCTTTATATAGTGCTTTAATATATGTATACATGGTTCAGAGCACATTACACTTATTAACTCATATTCTTTTTTTGCAGAAAGCCTGTGAGTTAGATCCTATCCTACCCCCATTTTATAGCTGAGGAAACTGGAGCACAGAGAGATAAACCATCTTGCCCAAGGGGCATGGAGAGTGGACAGTAAAGCTGTGCTTTGAAGCCAGGTAGCCTGGTCCCCAAGTCTATCCTTTTAATAACTGCCAGGAGGCTTCCTTAAAACTGAAGTTATGAGGCCCAATATGAAGGCTGAGCTTAAGCCCTAGAGAACTTGGCTCCATAGGAACCAGGAGAATTCTCATTTCCTGGGGTGACCTGTCTCATCTCCATTGCTGTGTTAGTCCTGGGAGAGGGAACCTCTACTACCTTCTGGGGGGAAGTGTCAGGAGAGGAGCTTTGGTCTGTGTGTAACTTACTAATTGACTCTTCTCTGTGAAGAAGGAGGGACTTGTCTGGCTGCTGAAATGGTGAAAGCCTTCCTACACTGGGCTATGTTAACCGCACGTAATCAACGGTCCTATCCAGGGTAAGATGTTGCATATTATAGTCCGAGCCCAAAGTCCTTATCTGTAATAATCAATAAAATGTCCTCACTGCTTTTCCACTTCATACCTGGTGCTTCTCATTATTGGTGGGAGAGGAATTTTGCCAAGTATCTTTGCTTCTCATCAGAGTCAACCATGGGACGGTGAGGAGAAGGCATTAAATGTAGTGACGCTGGAGGCAGGGAGGCCTCTTGAGAGGCCCTAGTGCTCACGGATGAGGGGAAGGAGATGATGGTTGTCTGAAGTAAGGCAATTTTGTGGATGTTTCCAGGGATAGAATGCAGAGTAGGAGCAGACTTCATTTACTGAACACATTATTTGTCAAATTGTACTATGTGCCAGACCTTGGACATTGAGCTCTGAACAAAATAGACATCATTCTTGCTCATGCAGACTTACATTCTAGTGAAAAGAGATAGAAGACATGTGACTGGTAAATAGGATTATTTCAGAGAGGGAGGAATTCTCTGAAGGAAAAACAAACTGACAGAGTGACCAGTGAGGGGTTAGAGAGGCGCGACTTTGATTTGGGTGGTTGGGGGGACCCTGAAGAGGTGACACCTGAGTGATGAGGAGCGGTCTCCTGAGCTTCTTGGGAAGTGTTCTTGCAGAGGGACCTACTTCTCCCTTTCCCTCCCATCTTAGACATGTAGTCAGTTTTCCAAATGCCTCTTTCATCCTGGAGGGCGTGCCTGCTCTTGTCTCTCCTCGTTTGCCTGATTTCACCAGCAGAGAAGACTCTTAGTGTTAGCAGATGTCAGTAAAGACTCTCAGGTGCCTCGGCCCCTCTCCCTTGCAAATCTTAGCCCAACCAAAACAAGAATAAAGGTTGGTTTGTCGTGATGTGTTTCCAGGGTGCCTACAACTTCCCATGCTAAGAGCTCAGAAGCCATCTGTTTAATAACCTTACCTTGAATTTATACGAGGATTGATGTCATATGCCTCAGGATTGAGACTCAGAAATTCACCCCATCCCCATCTTTTGAAAATCTGGACAACATTTGTAAATTGCAGTCTTCTGGAACCACTCCTGCTTTCTACAGTTCCTCTGGGACTGCTGACCCTGACTGTGTGACCCCATCTGCGTGTTCCTTCAGTGCCCTCGGATCCGATGTGCAGAGCAGGAAACCTCAGCTCATTCTCTGCAGCCTTTTCCTCTGTCTGTCCTCATCCAGTTTTGGCAACAAATCTCTCCCTTTAATCTGTTCATTGTGTGTGGCTTTTTGATTAGAAAAGTAATACATGTAGTAGATTGTGAAATATACGAAAAAGAAATCCCTCCTAGTCTCAATACCTCATGATGATTGGTTTTAACACCTTGGGTTATGTCTTTCTAGCCTTCCTTCGACTATTACCTTGGCACATGTGTACGCACACACACGTGTATGCATTCATACACATACACATGTAAACACATGCATGTTCATATGTTTCCATTTTAAACTTTGGGGAGTAATGCAAAATCTGCTTTGTAGTATGATTTTTCTCTTAAAAATATATTGTCCGTATTACCCTTTACAGTCTGAGAAGTCTGTGTTTTTATGACAGAAGTGATGGAAGCAAACCAGAACTGAAGGATTCCTTTCCTTTGAGACCTACAGCGTTATATTCCTTGTCTCAAGGAGAAGTACTGTGTCAGTTCTGCACTTTTTCACTTTCTGTGCTGACCATATCTAAGGTTGTCCATTGGGTGGACTCTTTTCTGGAGATCTGGGTGCAGAAGGAAGAGCACATTTTCCTGTCTCTCCAGGGACTTTCAGAACTCCTGGCTGCAGGCCTGTGTCTGTGTCTTGCATTTGGGGTTGTGTAACACTTTGGTCAGTACATTTGTTCAAGTAACTTTTCATAATTCATATCATGCCAGTTAGCAGAGCCTTCTTTCATGGGTTTCCTGGCAGTATCTGAGAGAAAGCACCAGCATTCTCTCTGAAAGCTTATATTATGACTTGTAATTTATAGAAATGATATGCAATACACACATCCAACAATAAAAGTGATGACGTCTTATAGGTGCTGGAGATTTGCGGTCAACCTCAGTCTACAAAACACTTCAGTCCTGCTACAGCCCCGATTCCACTCCTGAGCTCCTGGGGCAGAGGCTGGAAGGGATCTGCGCTGTGTTAGCTTTCACATTTAGGGTTCCATCTTCCTAGCTCTTCTCACGAGCTCTGACCTCTGAACCCTCCAAGTTCAGTGCTGCATGGAAATCACTGTGCTCTGCAGTGCATTCCTCTCCTGAATAGCTGTCTACCTAATGCACTCCAAAATTTGAAAATGTTTAGAGAAAATCCTCTATGCTTCATCTAATCTAAATTCTTTTTTAAACAGGAGTCTGTGGCCTGCTGATTTTGTGTAGAACCTTCCCTTTGCAGGACTCTTGTCCATATTACGGGGTGGAAACTGAATTTATTTTGTTGTTTGGGGTGGAGGATCCTCTCTGCATCTCCCTGCATAGTTACTCCAGGTTTTCCACAGGCTATTCTGAAAGGCTGGCCCTTTGAAAACCTCTCTCTGTTGTATGCTCCTACATTGCACCCTACTAGAGGTGGTTATGTATCCTTTTTCCCATTTCTGTAATACCACGGAGCCATCTGAGCTGAGTCTGTGGAGTCGTCCTTTTAATGATGACAACTAGTTTGTGAGCTGCAGGAGAGCAGGGCCCATGTCTGCTGTTCAGGTTGTAGCCTAAAGGTCTAGCGGAATACCTGGCATATAGTAGGTGTTCAGTAAATAGGTGTTCACTTATTTAACAAATAAAATGTGGTATCGACAACAACTCAGCAAGTGTTTTAGAGACTTGTGGTATCCTAGTCAATGATACAAACCAAGTTTTTGCCTTTATGGGGCTTACATTCTCATTGTGGAAGATAGGCAATAAAAAATGGTTATAACACACAAGTGAATGATATGGCATGTTAAAACATGGTGAGTGATACTGAAAAATCAGAGCAAGGTAACTGGATTCAGAATGCTGGGAGTTGCAATTGTTAATAGAGTAGTTGTAGGAGGCCTCATTTGAAAAGATGACATTTGATCAAAGACTGGAAGGAAGTAAGGTATTAACTATGCCTTACCTGGGGGATATCCACAGGCAGAGAGCAGCTTGTGCAAAGGCCCAAGGAAGAGTGGGAACTTGTTGGCAAATTCAAGGAACAGCAAGAGACCCGCTGATATGCATAACTGAATGGGGAAATACTGGGTTGGTTAAAAAGTTCGTTTGGGTTTGTCTATAATATCTTACGGAAAAATCCGAATGAACTTTCTGGACAACTCAATATTATAGAATAAAATCCTAGTGGTAAAAATCAAAGGATGAAGTTACCATCAGCTAAAATGGGGAAGACAGCACGTGGAAGATGGTTGTGGGGGCAGATCACAAGATCACAAATTCATCCAGGGTATGTTGAGTTCAAAGTAACTGTTGTTGTGGTTTAGTCTCTCAGTTGTGTCTGACTCTTTGGGACTCCAGGGACTGCAGCATGCCAGGGTTCCCTGTCCTTCACTGTCTCCTGGAGTTTGCTCAAACCCATGTTCATTGAATTGGTGATGCCATCCAACATCTCGTCCTTGCCCCCTTCTATTCCTGCCCTCAATTTTTCCCAGCATCAAGGTCTTTTCCGGTGAGTCAGTCCTTCACATCAGGTGGCCAAAGTATTAGAGCTTCAGCTTCAGTATCAGTCCTTCCAATGAATAGTCAAGGTTGACTTCCTTTAGGATTGACTGGTTTGATCTCCTTGAGGTCCAAGGGACTCTCAATCTCTGTTCTCTCTCTGTGTCTCTCTCTCTCTATGAGTGGCATACTACACTGTTAATTATTGACTTCCTAGGTGGCTCAATGGTAAAGAATCTACCTGCAATGCAGAAGCTGTAGGAGACTTGGGTCTGATCCCTGGGTCGGGAATATCCCCTGGAGGAGGAAATGGCAACTCGGTCCAGTATTCTTGCTGGGATAATCTCATGGACAGAGGAACTTGGCGGGCTACACTCCGTGGAGTCACAAAGAGTCAGACATGACTGAGCACACACACACACTGTTAATTATATTTATTATGTTGTACATTATATACCTAGTACTTATTTATCTTATATCAGGCAGTTTGTACCTTTGGACTGCCTTCAACCAGTTCCCGCTCCCCACACCTCTACCCTCTGGTAATCACATAGCAGATCTCTTTTCCTATAAGTTTGTTTGTTTCTGAAGTATAACTGACCTACAAACCATATTAGTTCCTGTTATATAACATAGTAATTTGGTATGTCTATACATTTCAAAATGATCACCACAATGAGTCTGCTTAATATCTGTCACCATATAAAGATATTATGTATTGACTATCCTCTCCACACTGTACATTTCATGCTTGTGATGTTTATTTCACAACTAGAAGTCTTAACCTCTTAATCTCCCTCACCTGTTTATCCCTACCATTTATTTTTAGCTTTAAAATTTTTTATTTTATTTTTTGTCTGCAATGAATGGCATGTGAGATCTTAGTTCCTCAGTCAGGGATCAAACCCATGCCTCCTGCATTAGAAACTCCGAGTCTTAACTCTTAACTAGGGGTCTTAACTAGACTGCCAGAGAAGTCCCCTTATGATATTTTTCTTGTTGTTTTACTTAGACATGGCACTGCTTTCTCCTTTTGGCATTTATTAGAGTAGGCCATGTTACTGTAAAAGAAATCAAAACATATAATGGCATGATAAAATAGAAGATTATTATTTTTTTTTTGCTGAAGTCTTGCTTGTAGCGGGGCAGCTCTCCTCCATGTGGCTACTTATGGGCCCAGCTTGATAGTGGTTCTACTCTCTGAAGTTAACATATAACTTCTAAGGTCACATTGAGGTAAGCTGACAAACCATCTCAGTTTGCCTGGGACTAAAGTTTTCCTCGGATGGGAGAATTTCATTGCTAAAACTGGAAAACTCCTGGCGAAATGGGATGGTTGGCCACTTTACCTGGAGATCAATTTACTAGTCAACTGGAAGAGAAGAGGATAGAGAATCAAACATAAGGGGTTTTTATAGGTCAAGCCTGGTGCCTGATACCATTTCTGCTGCTTTCTGATTCTCATAGAGAAACCTTAGACCTGTGATCATACCTAATGAAAAGGGATGTTGGGAATCACAGTCTAGCTATGTGCTCAAAGCAAAGAAAGGATTTTGATGGATGAATAGCTAGAGGTTTGTGCTACAAGGGGAAACCAATATTTTTCAGATTCCTTCAAGTTTTAATATATTTTTTTGTTGTAATTGGATGCCAAGTAGTTTCTGTTTTCATTTTTGTTATGGAACTGACAAGCAAATTTAGTGAAAGGAATAGGCCATCAAGAAGATGCAACTAAATCACGTCTCAAACATTCCTTTTTAAAAGTGCTCTTCACACTGAGGTATCCGTGGAGCTCCTGCAGAAATTCACCTGCGTACCAGGGCCACTACAGTGGGATCATACAGGAACCTAGGGGTCCTTCCCAAGTGACAGTACGCTCTAAACACAAAGCCAGCAAGACAGGGGGGGACAAAGGGGAGGGCCTCTGAGATGACGATACTTCCTCAAAAGACTTGTATACTCAAACTAGGCAAAATGTTTCCTCTCTTTACTATTAGGTGAAAAGCATTTGAGAAACAGAGGTCATTTTTAGTGTATCTCAAGATGCTGGCTAGAACATTTCTTCATGCCAAACTATACTCTTTACTGTCGCACATTCAGAATTAGTGTGTGAACTTGTAAGTGATCCAGAGACATGTAAAAGTTCAGTCAACAGAGATGGGCTTTAAAAAAAAAAAATCCTCCTTTAGAACTTGTCATTTCATTACAAAGATGCAACATGTGAATTTTGTAAATATAATGGCTCCCTAAGAGACCAACATCCAAAGTATTAAAGCCACATAATGAAGATCCCCTTTATGAGCACATACCCTGGTGGCTCAGACAGTAAAGAATCTGCCTGCAATGCAGGAGACCCGGGTTTGATCCCTGCATAGGGAAGATCCCCTGGAGAAGGGAATGGCTACCCACTCCAGTATTCTTGCCTGGAAAACGTTATGGATAGAGGAGCCTGGTGGGTTACAGTGCATGGGGTCTCAAAGAGTCCGACACGACTGAGTGACTAACACTTTCACTTTATCTTTACGCTGAATATATAGAGATCTCAGAAAAGAGTTTTTCAAGAAACTTACTGTGCTCTTAAGATTCCTCTAATGAACTGTTGTGCAGCATGTAGTATGTCTTAGTGTTCTCTTTTAGCTCTGTATGGCCACACTTCTCTCTGACAGTGAAAGTTACTACAGTCCATATTCAGACAAAGCTAGGCCGCATGTGGGTGGGGTAATCTTCACCCACTCTTATTATTATCGGACTTAATCACTTCCTCCATCCAGAATCTCTATGTTATTCGTTCTTAGACTCCTTGTGAAGGCCCTGGGATGAAGATGAACTGTCTGAAATAGGTTTGGTTGATCTCTCCCTTCTCTGAATGCCTCAGTATCTTTAAGATTCCAATACTTAGCATATAGCACGTTGTAAATACTCTGACACTGAGTTAATTTTGTTGTTTCACTTTTCTTGTGAGCATTGAATTGAAAGCTCCCAAGCACCAATGTTTTTTCTTTATATAACCCCTGCAAAGAATATACAGTCCTCCTTTGACCTCCACAGGGGATTGCTTTCTTCCCCTGAAAGTACCAACTTCCTTTAGGGGCTCAAATTCCTTATATAAAATGATGTAATATGGTGAATACAATAGGCCCTCCACATCAGCAGGCTTCACATCTGTGGATTGAACCCACTGGATGGAAATTTCAATTTATAGGTATGGAGACCGACTGTATGTACAGTAGCATCACAGCCTTTCAGATCAGAGATTTTATGCATCCTGCCCTCTCACTGGGGGCAGGAGGAGAAGGGGATGACAGAGGATGAGATGGTTGGATGGCATCACCAACTTGATGGACATGAGTTTGGGTGAACTCTGGGAGTTGGTGATGGACAGGGAGGCCTGGCATGCTGCGATTCATGGGGTCACAAAGAGTCGGATAGGACTGAGTGACTGAACTGAACTGAACCCTCTCATTTGAATTTTAGGGAACACAACAAAGATACAGCAATGGGTAACTAAAATGGGAAAAAGGGAGATGTGAGAGTTCTCCCTAAGTTTTACTTGTCTTTTACCATTCTTCATGGAAACTGGCAAGATAGAATGTGTCTGTCTGTCTAATAGCCTCATTCTTGAGTCTCTGCTTGAATGGTCTGGTGGAATCATAAAAATGAACATTCATAGAATGTTCTAGGAATTGTCTAGGGCTCTATAGGTTTTATTTCATTCAATCCTTTTAACAGCCCTATAAATAAGGTACTGCTTGGTCCCATTTCACAGACGTAAGATTAAGTGCTTTGCCTGTATTCCCATAGGTAGTAAGTGTAGAGTTGGAGTTTGTCCCCAGGTGGTCTGCTTTGAGAGCTCTTGACCTTTTAACACTTTTTACATGGCTTTCAGTGTCTTGAGACTGTTATGATAACAACAGAAATAATAATTGCTAGGTAATTTACTGGTGGCAGTTTCAAATCTATTGTCTTATTTGAAATTCACAACTACCCTGTGAGCTACAGTCTGTCCTTTTATAAATGATGAAGTAGATTCAGAGATGTTAAGTGATTGACTAAGCTCACATAGTTTCCTATGTAGTGTTTGGGACCAGAACTCAAAATTCCAGATGTGCATTCTTATTTCTTCCCCAGTAGACCATATCAACTCAATAAATAATTGCTAAATGTAAGTGAAGGAATTAACTAGGAATAACTCTTACTAAGCTGGAGTTGGATATTCCAGTTAAGCAGCTGGGGTATTCATCTCATTTGGATCATTCCAGTTGATTTTTAGAATACTGTAGTCTTCCGCAGAAACTGATGACAGTAGTTGGGGTGGCAACTTCTGTAGATCAACCCTTTGCTAACGTGGGAGAGTGCACCATCTCTCCAATTATGGTTTTTGTTCGTTTCAAATAAAAATGTGTTGAATTCGCGCATTTGAGTGGTTCTTAATGCCAGAGACACATTTGTGGCCACTTGGAGGCTAAGTCATGAGGAAAAATTGCTCAGTGTTGTAGCAGATGTCATTGTTCATTCTCTCACTTGAGGTGATGAGTCATAAATTGGGCTAGAATTTAAGATTAAGGCAGAATAGTATGTTATATATGAAAGTTGTTAGGAGAGTAAACCCTAAGAGTTCTCATCACAAGGAAAAATGTTTTTTCCTCTTTCTCTAATTTTGTATTTATATGAGATGTTATTGCAGTGATCATTCCATGATGTATGTAAGTCAAACCATTATACCATACACCTTAAACAGTGTTATATGTCAATTATATCTCAATAAAACTAGAAGAAAAACTTAAATTAAGGTAGAATATATGTATGAGATCTCACATAACTTACAAATTCAGTGTTCAAGGAGGCAGGATAATGCAAATAAGAATGCTTAACAAGACTTGCTATAATTTAACTTAGTGGGTTCAATACATATAGCATAACCAATGCCTCCATTCCCCACCCCATCCCTCTTCCTCAAAATTATATAGGGTTTTACTTGGTTTAGGGGATAGAAACAGAATAGTTCTGTGCATTTAATATGAAAATTTAGAATGAAAAAATAAGCTACAACATTGTATGTGTTATTCCCTTTAAAGAAGACACAACTCCTTGGACTATTTTTGAGTGTAAACTTTTGAAATATAGAGTAGTTGGGGCATAGTTGCATAAATGTGTTGGGAATTTACCTGGATGACATTGCACAGCACAGCACCGTTACACACCTGCTGGAGTCCCGGGAGCATGAACACACTCAAGCTGTAATTGGAGGCTCATGCAAATATAGAGCATGAGCAGCTTACAGTGGGACCAAGGGGGTGGGTTGAAGAAGAAATCAAATTTCATGATGGGGCTCAGACTGCTGGAAAAATCCCATTAACATTTGTGAAGAGTTTATTGAATTCAAACAAACAATTATCCAGGCTTTTACAGGCATTGTGAAGCGCTATAGAAGAAATAGGCTTCAATTGTGGGTGAGGGGGAGGAGGAATGCATTCATTTCCTGCGTATCACCTGTAGGTTCCTTTTGAGAGCCTGGATGAGAAACTGCAAGCCTTTGGTAGGCCTGAAAATAACATGACAGAAAAAAACTGTACAATATCCTGTAGAAGATGCTCTGCAAACGGATCCACTCCAAAGAGAATATGCTAATGTAACCCCTTGTATCTAGGTTCTAAAATAGTGCAACATGCTCTCATACCTTCAATAAGACGATATGCAATGCCATAGCACCTCACTAGAACTCAGTTAATATAACGTATGAGTCTAACTCTTGTCCCTGAAAACAGACTGAAAGGTTTCTTTAGTAAGCTAACAAAAGAGATTCCCCCCACCCATCTTATTGGACCCTTGGGCTGCTGCTGTTTACTCTTTTTATACAGACAGTCCCCACTTTGCACTAACAGGTATACCCGGAAGTGAGGAGACATGGAGACAGTTCAGGTAGGCTAATAATTTGGGGGATCATTTAAGTCTTTAAATTTTTAAACCCCTATTTAGAAAGAAAATTGGCATGGTCAGAAGGACAGGTGGGAAGGAGCTTATGACTGCTCGAGCTCCTTGATGCTTTAGCAGCACCCAGTGGCTCCTTGATGATCCAGAGCCATTCAGCTCTGAGAAAGCCTCCATGTCCCACTTGACAAAACAGCAGTTCTGCAGAAAACAGCCCCACCTTCCCTAGAAGGTAGTATAGTGTCCATCTGTGGTCTCTTTGGCATGTGCCTAGAAGAGTCTTGTTCTCTCTCTTCCAGGCAGGTTGTAAAAGGCTTTAAGCACGTGTAATACTTTTCCTGAGAGGTACTTTGACAAATCTAAATGTTTCTATCTACTGCATTATTTAACCAGTGATGGTTTAGTGTTCCTTGTAGTAACAAGGCAATTTCCCAGTTGACCTGCCACTTAAAGGACCTTTGCCTACAAATTCTGTCTTCTATACAATATTTACAATTGGCAGTTTTCAAATGTCCTTTGCACTTTCTCATTTGACTCACAGATGCATGAGAATTGTTAGTTTCAGTTTACACGTGTAGAGAATGAGGCTCAGAGCTGGAGCGCCCAGGTATTCTGGGATGGTGACAAGGAATGAGGAAGGAAGCCTGCTGGGATCCTCTTAACCAGTAGGGGGTCACCTTGCACACCTGGCAGAATTGCTTTGTTGCATCTGCAAACAGGGAAGAAATGTTTAGAGACCCGTAGAAATTGACAAATAAGGGTTTAAGACAGAAAGAGGTGGGGTTGGGTGTATTGGGGGCCTCTTGAGTCTTGGGAGAAGAAAAACATAAACCCGGTAACAGGCTAGAGCTTTCAGGATGTTTTTTCTTATCAGAACATGCACTGCGATGGTTTGCTTCAAAGGGGACAGAAGGAACCTGTGCTGTGTGCTTCCATCTTTGGGTGGATGCAGAGTAAGGAGGAGACACTGGTGACAGAAACACTGAGGAGAGCATAGGGACCTTCTTACAAAATGAAGGAATGGAGACCGAGGACCATCATGAGTAATGAGAGCTTGTCGGAAAGACAAACCACTGTAACAGTGTGACTGAATAGATTCCTGCTCACACAGAACCTCCTAGTCAGGAGGCAGACACTTTACCATCTGAGCCACCAGGGAAGTCAGTCAGGAGTGACAGGTCCTGGATATTATTCCTGTCTGTGTGGTTGAGATTTGTTACTCTCTCCATGGACAGGACACAATCCCCAAAGTGCAAGACTCACTCTTTAGTGAGAAATGAAGATAGAGTTTCCTGTGCAGGAGGAGTGGGCAGTAGGCACTCGGGATTCTCATGTTGCTTCAGTTTGCATTATTTAAAAATATGTTAGGCAAGGTGAGCTCTCTGAGGGGAAGGACAGCTTTGAGTTCTGAAATCCTTATAAATCACATGGTACCCAGCAGGTATTGTGTTACAATAACTGTACACCTGGATTTTCTGAAATAGTCCCAATTTCAAGTCTCTGTTCTGCTGTCTATTGGATTTCAGATGCTCCAGAAATGACATCATGTGGGGGATGATCTTAAAATAAGCAATATTTATAGAGCACCCACTAACTATTCACTGAGTGTGCAGGCAGAGGCTAATGACAGAGACTAGAGTTTCTGGTTTCCCTGAGCTTTGAGTCTAGAGGGGTGGACAGGCCTGGAGACAAAGGATTCCAAGAGTCTGGTTGGTCTAGCATTGTGGGGTATACCCAGTCTCTGAGGGAACAGAGGAGGGGCCTAATGCACACTGGAGTACAGAAAGCCTTTCTGGAAAAAGAAACCCCTAGGTTTGAGTCAATTCCTAGGCAGGGTGATAGGAAAACTGGGGGTCCCCAAGGAGAGAGGGGTCTGGGGTTCTCAAGGAGAAGGAAAGGATGGACTTCCCCTCCCCACTACATAAAAAGGTTTTTGTTCTTTAAGGCCAGAATTGATGATGACACAACTCAGTTTAAACTCTGTACTAGGGATTATATAACATTGTATCCTGCTTGAGGACAGTTTCTCCTTCCTGAAAACCTTCTGACTAATCCTGATATTTTAGAATGTAAATTATTTCATGCAAAGATGGGCTCGATAAAGGACAGAAATGGTATGGACCTAACAGAAGCAGAAGATGTTAAGAAGAGGTGGCAAGAATACACAGAAAACTGGACAAAAAAGATCTTCACGACCCAGATAATCACGATGGTGTGCTCACTCATCTAGAGCCAGAGATCCTGGAATGTGAGGTCAAGTAGGCCTTAGAAAGCATCACTATGAACAAAGCTAGTGGAGGTGATAGAATTCCAGTTGAGCTATTTCAAATCCTGAAAGATGATGCTGTGAAAGTGCTGCACTCAATATGCCAGCAAATTTGGAAAACTCAGCAGTGGCCACAGGAGTGGAAAAGGTCAGTTTTCATTCCAATCCCAAAGAAAGGCAATGCCAAAGAATGCTCAAACTACCGCACAATTGTACTCATCACACATGCTAGTAAAGTAATGCTCAAAATTCTCCAAGCCAGGCTTCAGCAGTACGTGAACCGTGAACTTCCTGATGTTCAAGCTGGTTTTAGAAAAGGCAGAGGAACCAGAGATCAAATTGCCAACATCTGCTGGATCATGGAAAAAGCAAGAGAGTTCCAGAAAAACATCTATTTCTGCTTTATTGACTATGCCAAAGTCTTTGACTGTGTGGATCACAATAAACTGTGGAAAATTCTGAAAGAGATGGAAATACCAGACCACCTGACCTGCCTCTTGAGAAACCTGTATGCAGGTCAGGAAGCAACAGTTAGAACTGGACATGGAACAACAGACTGGTTCCAAATAGGAAAAGGAGTACGTCAAGGCTGTATATTGTCACGCTGCTTATTTAACTTAAAGCTCAACATTCAGAAAACTAAGATCATGGCATCAGGTCCCATCACTCTGTGGCAAATAGATGGGGAAACAGAGGAAACAGTGACAGACTTTATATTTTGGGGCTCCAAAATCACTGCAGATGGTGATTGCAGCCATGAAATTAAAAGACGCTTACTCCTTGGAAGAAAAGTTATGACCAACCTAGACAGCATATTAAAAAGCAGAGACATTACTTTGCCAACAAAGGTCCATCTAGTCAAGGCTATGGTTTTTCCAGTAGTCATGTATGGATGTGAGAGTTGTACAGCTGAGCTCTGAAGAATTGATGCTTTTGAACTGTGGTATTTGAGAAGACTTTTGAGCGTCCCTTGAACTGCAAGGAGATCCAACCAGTCCATCCTAAAGGAGATCAGTCCTGAATATTCATTGGAATGACTGATGTTGAAACTGAAACTCCAATACTTTGGCTACCTGACGCAAAGAACTAACTCATTTGGAAAGACCCTCATGCTGGGAAAAATTGAAGACGGGAAGAGAAGGGGACAACAGAGGATGAGATGGTTGGGTGGCATCACTGACTCAATGGACATGAATTTGAGTAAACTCTGTGAGTTGGTGATGGACAGGGAGGCCTGGTGTGCTACAGTCCATGGAGTCTCAAAGAGTCGGACACGACTGAGCAACTGAACTGAACTGAACTGAATCCTATTATCCTAAAATGTAATTTTTGGGAGTGGGTCTGGTTAAATTTTCACAAACCTGAAACATTCCTTTGATTTATTGTAATAATTAATTAAAAAGTATATAACTCCCTTGCTAACACTAGTGAGGAGGGCACTCTCCATCCCCCTTCTGATGTCTATGTCAGAAGCTTTCTCTGTCCCTTTTTATACTTTAATAAAACTCTGCTACACAAAAGCTCTTGAGTGATCAAGCCTGGTCCCTGGTCTGGAAGCTAAATCTTCTTCAGACATCGGGAATCTGATATTGTTCACTGTCAGGTAAGCTATCAGGATAAGCCCATCACGGCCATGAATGATGGCCTGGTAAAGGGAGATAAAAACCAGGGTAGCATGGAGAAAGTCTGAAGTCAGGGATCTGAGTGTGCTTGGGGTTATCAAAAAAGTTTTGATTTTAGAAAAAATGTTTGTATATGGAAGGGGGCTTGCAAGGAAATGGATGGTGAAAATAAATTTGGGCAGGTAGGCCATGAAAGAAAGCTCAGTGCTCAGTTTTATGTTTTACCAAGGCTTTGTGGTCAGATGTAGAATACAGATTGGGGCAAGTCCAGAGTGAACTCCCAGATGCAACCACAGGGCTAGTATGGGTATTCAGGGGAGACGGGAAGAGAGCTTGACCTCGTGTTAGTCGTTGGGATGGAAAGGGAAAGCATGCAAGAGCCTACAGGACTTGGTGAGCCCTCCTTAGTCTCTACCCTATCCCTTTGCTTTTCTATTTCCCTGTCGTGAATCAGGCTAAAATAAGAAACACACGAAGAAGAGCAAGGTGGGGAGGGGAGGACATGCTTTTTTTTTTTTTTAATTTTAAAAATATTTGCTGAAGTATAGTTGATTTACAATGTTGTGTTAGATTTAGATGCAGAGCAAAGTGATTGGGTTATATACATACACACACACACACATATATATATAACTTTTTTTTCAGAATATGTATATCAGTTCAGTTCAGTTGCTCACTCGTGTCCGATTCTTTGCAACCCCATAAACCGCAGCATGCCAGGCCTCCCTGTCCATCACCAACTCCTGGAGTTTACCCAAACTCATGTCCACTGAGACAGGGATGCTGTCCAGCCATCTCATCCTCTATAGTCCCCTTCATCTCCTGCCCTCAATCTTTCCAAGCATCAGGGTCTTTTCATAGAAGTCAGCTCTGCACATCAGGTGGGCAAAGAACTGGAGTTTCAGCTTCAACATCAGTCCTACCAATGAACTCCCAGGACTGATCTCCTTTAGGATGGACGGGTTGGATCTCCATGCAATTCAAGGGACTCTCAAGAGTCTTCTCCAACACCACAGTTCAAAAGCATCAATTTTCGGTGCTCAGCTTTCTTTATAGTACAACTCTCAGATACATACATGACTACTGGAAAAACCACAGGTTTAACTAGACAGACCTTTGTTGACAAAGTAATGTCTCTGCTTTTTAATATGTTGTCTAGGTTGGTCATAACTTTTCTTCCAAGGAGTAAGCGTCTTTTAATTTCATGGCTGCAATCACCATCTGCAGTGATTTTGGAGCCCCCCCCAAAATAAAATCAGCCACTGTTTCCACTCTTTCCTGATCTATTTGCCATGAAGTGATGGGACCAGATGCAATGATCTTCGTTTTCTGAATGTTGACCTTTAAGCCAACTTTTTCACTCTCCTCTTTCACTTTCATCAAGAGGCTTTTTAGTTCCTCTTCATTTTCTGCCATAAGGGTGGTGTCATCTGCGTATCTGAGGTTATTGATATTTCTCCTGGCAATCTTGATTCCAGCTTGTGCTTCTTCCAGCCCAGCGTTTCTCATGATGTACTCTGCATATGAGTTAAATAAGCAGGGTGACAATATACATCCTTGACATACTCCTTTTCCTATTTGGAACCAGTCTGTTGTTCCATGTCCAGTTCTAACTGTTGCTTCCTGACTTGCATACAGGTTTCTCAAGAGGCAGGTCAGGTGGTCTGGTATTCCCATCTCTTGAAGAATTTTCCACAGTTTATTGTGATCCACACAGTCTAGGCTTTAGCATAGTCAATAAAGCAGAAATAGATGTTTTTCTGGAACTCTCTTGCTTTTTCGATGATCCAGTTTGGGGCATGCTAAATGTGAGGAGCATCTGGAATCCTCAGCTGGAGATATCCCACTGGAGTTCAGGAGAGAGCCAGTCTGTACTACATATATTTATTTAGGAGTTACTGGCCTTGGGGTGATAGTTAATGTGATGAGAGTAGATGGAGGAACTTTCCAGGGCAAGTTGGTAGAAGAAGAAGGGAACAGAGCCAATGACCGAGCCCATGGGAGCACCCTAGTCACGCTCTGGCCAGATGAAGCAGATAATACAGAGAAGACCCAGACAGAGAGGCCCGAGGCTCAGGATCTAACTGACAGACCAAGAGAAGACAGGATTGCAAACAGAAAGGTTGGTTGTTAGGATTGTTGAGTACTTCACAGAGGTCAAAGGGCAGAAGGATTTATGTAGCAGCAATGGATTTATTGATCAGGAGTCCCTAGGAGACTAAATGCCAATGTACCTCTCATGGCCAAAGTGGTGCAAAACTCTGTCAGAGGATATGTTTCAATTTTCTGACACATAAGCCTCAGCACACACATTCCAGATAAATTGGCTGCTTCTCTGTCCCTGCAACATGCTAGAGGCTCCCTTACCTCTGAGTCTTTGCTACTACCTAACCCACTTCCCGAGATATCCTTTTCCTCTTTTCTCTGATGACCTTACATTTGCTCCTTTCTCAAGGCTTGGCTCAATTTCCCTTTTGAAAATCTTCCTGAATCACTCTATCTTCCCTCCCATCTCCTCCTCTGCCCACCTTCCCAGCACCATGCAGCCTCTGTGTGCTCATTTACCAATTCAAGTCTCTTTTGACATTATAATCTCTTTGAGGACAGGTGCAAATGAATTACATTTGTTGTAGATATCTCACAATATCATGAAATCAGGGAATATAACACTCATGAGCACTTCTTGGAAATCATCTCCCCAGCTTTGTCTTTATCCAAAAACAGTGAACCAAAATAAAGCACTCAAAAATAGAAAATACCTCCTAAATAGAAGAATAAAATCAATATAAATCTAAGAGCTACAACTTGAGCAAATACAGGTGGAGAACAAAAAGAAAAAAGACTTAAACCCTGGTGAAGTAAGTGTTCTCTGTGGAGAGAGAAGAGTGGGTACAAAGAAACAGAAACATGTTAATCCAGTTATAGCAGGAGAGATAGCAGTTCCTGAAATATTTCTGTAAAACTCAAAAAGAAACTGTGAAAACCATTAATAAGCAGAATTTTTTTTTAAAGTAATCTTAATTTCAGAAAGTGTAGATGGGGACCTTCTAATCCTTTTGAACTCGTAAAATATATGTGATTGCAGAGAAAATGAATTAAAATGAAACAGCTATAAAATTAATAAACATTTTGATTCAGAAATATGTTTATTAATGCATTAAAAACCAAATCTAATGATGAGTTTAATAATAACTATAATTTTTAAGCAGTGGTAAGTATTAATGATATTTGGAAATATCTATAAAAAAGTAATATGATATGAAAATATTTGTCACATGGTTTGTGGCCAACATTTATGGTTGAAGGAAATGTTGAGTTTTAATTAGAGTTTAGCTCAGTTGGTAAAGAATCTGCAATGTGGGAGACCTGGGTTTGATCCCTGGGTTGGGAAGATCCCCTGCAGAATGAAAAGGCTACCCACTCCTGTATTCTGGCCTGGAGAATTCCATGGATAGTCCATGGGGTTGCAAAAAATTGGACATGACTGAGCAAGTTTCACATTTCACACACTAGCAAAAATGAAGATGCATTTTTTTCTCACTTAAATTCATAGGCCAGCTAAATTCTTTCTGTCTGCAGATCTCCAGGAAGCCTTAGTCCTCCATATTAAAAAACTCTAATGCTAATAATATTCACTGGCAAGTCTGGGTCAGTCTGTTGTGGGGTCAATGCTCCTTTCTCCTGGGTCCTGGTGCACACATGGTTCTGTTTGTGCCCTCCCAGACACTGTTTCCCCAGTCCTGTGTAAGTTCTGGCCACTCTATGGTGGGTTAATGGCGACCTCCAAGAAAGCTTATGCCACAGCCAGGACTACTGCACCCAGAGCCCCTGCCCCCACAGCAGTCCACTGCTCACCCGTACCTCCTCAGGAGACACCCAAACACAGATCTGTCTCAGTCTCTGAGGGGTCCCTGGGTCCTGGTGCACTCAAGGTATGTTTGAGCCCTCTGAGCATCTCTGGTGAATATGGGCTTTGATTCTAAACGTGATTTTGCCCCTCCTGCTGTCTTGCTGGGGCTTCTCCTTTGCCCTTGGACATGGGATATCTCCTCAAAGTTGCTTTCCTCACAGCTGCTCCAGCGCTGCACAGCCATCACTCCAGCACCTTGAATGTCCAGGAGACTCTGGCAGAGGCATGGGTTGGCAGTGCCCTGCTGCAGGGTTGGGGGCACTGAGTATAGCTGTGCATTCATGGGACCTTTTGAAGGAGGTCAACATTATCTTCATTACCTCTACCATAGTTTGGCCTCAGGTCAAATAACAGGGAGGGAACACAGCCCCACCCTTCAACAGAAAATTGGGCTAAAGATTTACTGAACATGGCCCCTCCCATCAGAAGGCGACCCAGTTTCGCCCATAGTCAATCTCTCCCATAAGGAAGCTTCCATTAGCCTCTTATCCTTCTCCATCAGAGGGCAGACAGAGTGAAAACCACAGTCACAGAAAACTAACCAATCTGATCACATGGACCACAGCCTTGTCTAACTCAGTGAAACTATAAGCCATGCCCTGTAGGGACTCCCAAGATGGACAAATCATGGTGGAGAGTTCTGACAAAACATGGTCCACTGGAGAAGGGAATGGCAAATCACTTCAGTATTCTTGCCTTGAGAACCTCATGAACAGTATGAAAAGGCAAAAAGATAGGATACTGAAAGATGGTCTCCCCAGGTTGGTAGGTGCCCCATAAGCCACTGGAGATCAGTGGAGAACTAACTCCAGAAAGAATGAACAGATGGAGCCAAAACAAAAACAACACCCAGTTGTGGAAGTGACTGGTGATAGAAGCAAGGTCCGATTCTGTAAAGAGCAATATTGCATAGGAACCTGGAATGTTAGGTCCATGAATCAAGGCAAATTAGAAGTGGTCAAACAAGAGATGGCAAGAGTAAACGTTGACATTCTAGGAATCAGCAAACTAAGATGGACTGGAATGGGGGAACTTAACTCAGATGACCGTTATATCTACTACTGTGGGCAAGAATCCCTTAGAAGAAATGGAGAGGCCATCAGGGTCAACAAAAGAGTCTGAAATGCAGTACTTGGATGCAATCTCAAAAACAACAGAATGATCTCTGCTTGATTCCAAGGCAAACCATTCAATATCACGGGAATCCAAGACTATGCCCCTACCAATAATGCTGAAGAAGCTGAATTTGAATGGTAGAAAGTGAAGAGGAACTAAAAAGCCTCTTGATGAAAGTGAAAGAGAAGAGTGAAAAAGTTGGCCTAAAGCTCAACATTCAGAAAATGAAGATCAAGGCATCCAGTCCCATCACTTCATGGGAAATAGATGGGGAAACAGTGGAAACAGTGTCAGACTTTTTTTTGGGGGGGCTCCAAAATCACTGCAGATGGTGATTGCAGCCATGAAATTAAAAGACGCTTACTCCTTGGAAGAAAAGTTATGACCAACCTAGATAGCATATTCAAAAGCAGAGACATTACTTCGCCGACTAAGGTCCGTCTAGTCAAGGCTATGGTTTTTCCAGTGGTCATGTATGGATATGAGAGTTGGACTGTGAAGAAGGCTGAGCACCAAAGAATTGATGCTTTTGAACTGTGGTGTTGGAGAAGACTCTAGAGAGTCCCTTGGACTGCAAGGAGATCCAACCAGTCCATTCTGAAGGAGATCAGCCCTGGGATTTCTTTGGAAGGAATGATGCTAAAGCTGAAACTCCAGTACTTTGGCCACCTCACGTGAAGAGTTGACTCACTGGAAAAGACTCTGATGCTAGGAGGGATTGGGGGCAGGAGGAGAAGGGGACGACAGAGGATGAGATGGCTGGATGGCATCACTGACTCGATGGACATGAGTCTGAGTGAACTCCGGGAGTTGGTGATGGACAAGGAGGCCTGGCGTGCTGCGATTCATGGCGTTGCAAAGAGTCGGACACGACTGAGCGACTGAGCTGAATTGATGAAGACCTACAAGTCCTTCTAGAACTAACACCCCAAAAGATGTCCTTTTCATTTTAGGGGACTGGAACGCAAAAGTAGGAAGTCAAGAAACACCTGGAGTAACAGGCAAATTTGGCCTTGGAGTACAGAATGAAGCAGGGCAAAGGCTAATAGAGTTTTGCCAAGAGAACACACTGGTTGTAGCAAACAGCCTGTTCCAACAACACAAGACTCTAAATTGAAATCACTAGATGGTCATTACCAAAATCAGATTGATTATATTTTTTGCAGCCAAAGATGGAGAAACTCTATACAGTGAGCAAAAACAAGACCAGGAGCTGACTCTGGCTCAGATCATGGTCTCCTTATTGCCAAATTCAGACTTAAAGAAAGTAGGGAAAACCACTAAACCATTCAGGTATGATCTAAATCAAATCCCTTACGAATATACAGTGGAAGTGACAAATAGATTCAAGGGGTTAGATCTGATAGACAGAGTGCCTGAAGAATTATGGACGGAGGTTCGTGACACTGTACAGGAGGCAGTGATCAAGACCATCCCCATGGAAAAGAAATGCAAAAAAGCAAAACAGTTGTCTCAGAAGGCCTTACAAAGAGCTATGAAAAGAAGAGAAAGGCAAAGGAGAAAAGGAAATATATACGCATTTGAATGCAGAGTTCCAAAAAATAGCAAGGAGAGATAAAGCCTTCTTCAGTGATCAGTGCAAAGAAATAGAGGAAAACAATAGAATGGGAAAGACTAGAGATCTCTTCAAGAAAATTAGAGATACCAAGGGAACATTTCATGCAAAGATGGGCTCAATAAAGGATGGAGATGGTATGGACCTAACAGAATCAGAAGATATTAAGAAGAGGTGGCAAGAATACACAGAAGAACTATTAAAAAAGATGTTCACAAACCATATAATCACGATGATGTGATCACTCACCTAGAGCCAGACATCCTGGAATGTGAAGTCAAGTGGGCCTTAGGAAGCATCACTATTAACAAAGTTAGTGGAGGTGATGGAATTCCAGCTGAGCTATTTCAAATCCTGAAAGATGATGCTGTGACAGTGTTGTGCTCAATATGCCAGCAAATATGGAAAACTCAGCAGTGGCCACAGGACTGGAAAATGTCAGTTTTCATTGCAATCCCCAAAAAAAGGCAATGCCAAAGAATGCTCAAACTACTGCACAATTGCACTCATCTCACACACTAGCAAAGTAATGCTCAAAATTGTCCAAGCCAGACTTCAAGAGTATGTGAACCGTGAACTTCCAGATGTTCAAGCTGGATTTAGAAAAGGCAGAGGAACCAGAGATCAAATTGCCAACATCTGCTGGATCATCAAAAAAGCAAGAGAGTTCCAGAAAAGCATCTACTTCTGCTTTATTGACTATGCCAAAGTCTTTGACTGTGTGGATCACAATACACTGTGGAAAATTCTGAAAGAGATGGGAATACCAGACTGCCTTACCTGCCTCTTGAGAAATCTGTATAAAGGTCAAGAAGCAAGTTAGAACTGGACATTGAACAACAGACTGGTATCCAAATCGGAAAAGGAGTACAATAAGCAGGGTGACGATATACAACCTTGATGTATTCCTATATGTTGTCACCCTGCTTATTTAACTTATATGCAGAGTCCATCATGTGAAATGCTGGGCTGGATGAAGCACAAGCTGGAATCAAGATTGCCAGGAGAAATATTAATAACCCAAGATATGCAGTTGACACCACCGTTATGGCAGAAAGTGAAGAAGAACTAAAGAACCTCTTGATGAAAGTGAAAGAGGAGAGTGAAAAAGTTGGCTTAAAATTCAACATTCAGAAAACTAAGATCATGGCATCTGGTTTCATCACTTCATGGCAAATAGATGAGGAAACAGTGGAAACAGTGACAGATAAAATTTTGGGGGGCTCCAAAATCACTGCAGATGGTGATTGCAGCCATGAAATTAAAAGATGCCTGTTCCTTGGAAGAAAAATTATGACAAACCTAGACAGCATATTAAAAAGCAGAAACATTTCTTTGCCATCAAAGGCCCATCTAGTGAAAGCTACGGTTTTTCCAGCAGTCATGTATGGATGTGAGAGTTTGACTATAAAGAAAGCTGAGCGCTGAAGAACTAATGCTTTTGAACTGTGGTGTTGGAAAAGACTCTTGACAATCCCTTGGACTGCAAGGAGATCCAATGAGTCCATCCTAAAGGAAATCAGTTTTGAATATTCATTGCAAGGACTGATGCTAAAGCTGAAACTCCAATACTTTGGCCACCTGATGGGAAGAGCTGACTCATTGGAAAAGACCCTGATGCTGGGAAAGAAGGCGGGAGGAGAAGGGAACGACAGAGGATGAGATGGTTGGATGGCATCACCGACTCAATGGACATGAGTTTGAGTAAACTCCAGGAGTTTGTGATGGACAAGGAGGCCTCGCGTGCTGCAGTCCATGTTATTGCAAAGAGTTGGACACGACTAAGGGACTGAACTGAAGGCTAAAAAAATTCATTGTTGAGTTTTTCATTCTTGAAGAAAGGACTTAAATAAATAGATGAAATTATTTCATTTTCCGTCCTTAAGTGATGGTAAAATTAATCATTTTGATGGGGTCACATTCAATTGCTAATGATCCACTTGTAGAAAACCTACTGCTTTTAAGTGTCCTTACCTTAGTATATTTTGATTATGAAAAAAAGCAAAGGATAGGAGAGAATGTTGTCTTCAGTTTGAATTGCCTTACATAGAGAGTACTGGAAATAAAATCAGTGGCTTTGCCTCGGACACTGTTGGTTTTTTTTTCTCCTTCCTGCTTACTAGCACTCTGCTGGTTGAATGGGAGATTCCCAGAGAGTTGTACTTATGATGTCCAAAATCCTTAGGGCATTAAGCCATTTCAACACGACAGAATTTGAAAGTGACACATCAATTAGCAGTTTGTCTAAGTGGAATTGTTGAACTTCATTGAGTAGAGGAAGTCTCATAAATTTTATTCTTACTCAAAGCTTTACTCTTACTGAAGTTGCAATATTAGCGATAAGTGAAGAAAAGGCAAGGTTGGCAGAAGTAAGGTAGATTTTGGCAAAATGACTTGTTTCCATATTGAGAGCATTTAGCATTTCCAGAATAGTACACATTTATATATTCTTTTTAAACTAAGATTCTCTTCAGGATGTGGGATGAAAAGAATTTGACTGCTTATCCAGTGCACCTAACCAGTTTCCATTCACACATTTTTGAGGTTCAGTTGAACTTGCCTATGTCCTTATACTTCCATGGCCACTTCAGCTTCCTGTTATTATCAGCCCACGATTCCAAAAGGTACACTTTCCTTCCTTTATTTCCAGATGGTCTGCATAAGCTGTTCACTTTTCTACTCCAGGTTGAGCTTGCTCTGTCAATCAAAGATAGACCATTTCTTCATAAGGCAGGCTCCTTGGGTGGTTAGTTGTCCTCCTAATTTCTGTATAATACTAGAAGATGAAACACTACTCAGTACATGCAGAATTATTTGAGCAACATTAATGGGAACATTTCTGGGATGGAAAGGGATGGTCTTTTATTTTACTTTGAGTTCTTTAAAGTCTCCACTGAAAGCACTTTAATAAGTCCAGGAGTCAGACAATAAATTCACATTTTTAAATAGCAGCTCCACTGTAACTCAGGCAGCAGATACCACATAGTTCTTAGACAAAGATGATCACTGTCTAGGAATTTGTTTGCAAGTATTCGTCTCCAGCACAGGAATAAAAGATGCTACTCTATGCTAGGTGCTTTGCGTTATAATAGACTTCTGCCGAAACAATAACCAGTTTGCCTCTAGTTGATAAGATATACAGGCATACCTTGTTTTATTGCACTTCACTTCATAGACACTGAATTTTTTTTTTTTAACAAACAGAAGGTCCACGGCAACCTTTGCATCAATGAAGTCTATAGGTACACTGTTTTTTCAAAAGCTTTTGATCACTCTGTGTTTCTGCGTTGTATCTTGGTAATTCTTACATTTCAAACTTTTTCATTGTTGTGATGTTGGTCATGGTGATTTGTGATCGGTGATTTTAGATTTTCTGTTGTAATTGATTTGGGGTGCCATAGACATCATCCGTGTACCAGTGCTGACTTACTTGATAAAGGTTTTTTGTATTTTGCCTGCTCCAACTGCCAGCTGACCCGCCATCTCTCTCCCTCTCTTTGGGCCTACCCATTTCCTGAGACACAGCCATATTATAATTGGGTCAACTCATTCTAAAATGGTCTTTTAAGTTTTCAGGTCAAAGAAGGAGTTACACATTTTTCACTTTAAATCAAAGGTCAGAAATGATTAAGCTTAGTGAGGAAGGCACACAAAAGCCAGGAGAGGCTGAACACTAGGCCCCTCACCCCAAATATTTAACCAGACTGCAAATTCAAAGCTAAAGTTTTTGAAGGAAGTTAAACATAAACATAGAAAGGCTACGAAAGCAAAACAGCCGTATTGCTGATATGGAGAAATCTGGATCGAAAATCAAGCTAGTTACAATATCCCGGGAAGCCAAAGGCTAATCCAGAGACAGACCCTATCTTCAATTATCTGAAGGCTGAGAGAGTTAAGGAAGCTATTGAAGAAAGGTTTGAAGCTGGCAGAGGTTGGTACTTGAGATTTAAGTAAAGAAGCTATCTCTATAACATAAAATTGCCAGCTGAAGCAGCAAGTGATGATATAGAAGCTTCAGCAAGCTTTCCAGAAAATCTAGCCAAGATAATTCATGTAGGAGACTACAGTACATAACAGATTTTCAATGTAGCTGTAACAGCCCTCTATTGGAAAAGATGCCATCTGGGGACGGGGGAGCCTGGTGGGCTGCCGTCTATGGGGTCGCACAGAGTCAGACACAACTGAAGTGACTTAGCAGCAGCAGCAGCAGGACATTCACAACTAGAGAGGTGAAGTCAATGTCTGGCTTCAAGTCCTTGAAGGATAGGCTGACTCTTATTAGGGTCTAATGCTTCTGATGACTTGAAGTTGAAGCCACTGCTCATTTACTGTTCTGAAAATCCTATGGCCCTTTAGAATTGTGCGCCATCTATTCTGCCTGTGCTCTGTAAAGGGAACAGCAACGCCTGAATGGCAGCACATCTGTTTATACCATGGCTTACTGAATATTCTAAGCCAACTGTTGAGACCTACTGCTCAGAAAAACAGGTTGCTTTCAAAATATGACTGCTCATTGACAATATACCTGGTCACCTAAGAGCTCTAATGGAGATATACAATGAGAGTTCATGCCATTTCCATGCCTACTAACACAGCATCCATTGTACAGCCCATGGATTAAGGACAAATTCCAACTTCCAAATCTTCTTATTTAAGAAATATATTTACAAGACTATTGCTGCCATAGATGGTGATTCCTCTGATGGATCTGGAAAAAGTCAGTTGAAAATCTTCTGGATAGGATATGCCATTCCAGATGCATTAAGAACATTTGTGGTTCACTGGGAAGAGGTAAAAATGTCAACATTAATAGGAGTTCGGAAGAAGTTGGTTTCAGTCTTCATGCCTGACTTTGAGGGGTTCAGGACTTCAGTGGAGGAAATAACTGATGATATGGTGAAACAGCAAGAGAACTAGAATTAGAAGCAGAGGCGGAAGACGTGACTGAATTGCTGTGATCTCATGATAAACCTGTGACAATGAAGAGTTCCTCTTTATGGATGAGCAAAGAAAATGTTTTCTCTACATGGAAACTACTGCTGGTGAAGATGCTATGAATATTGTTGAAATTAAAGGAAAGGGTTTAGAATATTACATAAACTTAGTTGGTAAAGTAGCAGCAGGGCTTGAAAAGATTGACTTCAATTTTTAAAAAAGCTCTACTGTAAGTAAAATGCTGTCAACCAGTGTAGCATGCCTGCTAACAGAAAATTATTCATGAAAGGATAAGTCAAATGATAAGGCAGACTTCATTATTGTCTTATTTTAAGAAATTGCCACAACCACCCTAACCTTTAGGAGCCATCACTGTTGGTCAGCAGCACTCAATACTGAGGCAAGACTCTCCACCAGCAGAAAGAGTACAGCTCACTGAAGGCTCTGATGATGGTTAGCATTCGCATTTTTTTTTTAGCAATAATAAGTATTTTAAAATTAAGGTATGTATTTTTTTTAGACAAAATGCTTTTGCACATATAGTAGCCTATAGTATAGCGTGAACATAACTTTTATATGCACTGGGGAACCAAAAAATTCCTATGAATTCCTTTACTGTGATATTTCTTTATTGCAGTGATCTGGAACTAAGCCCACAGTATCTCGGACTTATGCCTGTAATCCATGTAGTAGTACTCTTAAGTTTAGGGGTAGCTAGCATCTTCTGCACTCATGAGAGTTCAGTAGAAACTTTCTAAAAACAGAGATGTGGGAGGTCTTGAGTTAACAAGTATTTCACTTGACCCTCTTTTAAAGATATGTAAATTACCTGTCTGTGTCTCCTAGTGGGTGAGCATACTCCTTGAAGGCAAAAGTGCACTTAATTTTCATGAAAAAAAGCAGAGATTAGGACAGGTAATGAGAAAGCACAGTTTCGTTGAGAAAGTAAGATGGGAAAGAAGAAGTATTGACTCCATAAAAAGGCAAGACTGGCAAGCATTACAGAATATCCATTCATAGTTTCATGCAAGGGATTGGTCCACTTTGCCTGGAGATAACTCAGAAGTAATGATATCTTCTGAGTTAGCAAACATTGTTTGAAGGTGTACATATTTAAATTAAAATCCTAAATACGTTGTATCATTTCCTGCTCTCAGTCCTCCGTGTTTCTGTGAAGGTATGTTTTAAGATGAGATTAACCTTTAAATCAGTAGACTTTGAGTAAAGCAGATTGCCCTATATAATGAGGGTGGGCCTCATCCAAACAGTTGAAAGCCTTAGGAAAAAGACTGACTTCCTCTGAGGAAGAGGAAATTTTGCCAGCTGACTGGTTTCAGACTTGAACTGCAGCTTCAACCCTTCCCTGGATCTTTAGCTTGTGAGCCTACCCTGTAGATTTTCAGGACTTGTCAGTTTCTTGAAATAACAGTTTCCCCTGCCCCCAAACACGTGTGTGTGTGCTCAGTTGTGTCCGACTCTTTGCGAACCCATGGACTGTAGCTCACCAGGCTCCTCTGTCCATGGGATTTCCCAGGCAAGAATACTGGAATGGGTTGCCATTTGCTTCTCTAGGGGATCTTCCCCATTCAGGGATTGAACCCACGTCTTCTGCACTGGAAGGCAAATTCTTTACCACTGAGCCACCTTGGGAGCCTTTACATATACACACCCATCTGTTGGCTGTGTTCCCTGTTTTCCTGCAGAGCCCTGACTGCTAAAAGTCCTTTTCAGACTCTCGCTCAAAAGGAGAGGGTTATAGGTCCCCAGTTCCAGGCACTCAGGATGGATACCTTTGGTGGACTGGAATAGCATAGGAGATTCAGTTGTGTTCAATGGCTAACACAGGAAGTGGCCCTGACCTCGGATGAACTAAGTTAGGCAGAGTCTCTTAATTGGAAGAGGTCTCAGCACAAGCTGATCTTGTGTTCTGACTCCAGCTTTTCCCCAGAAGGAAGCTTGTAAATAGAGTTGGAGGGACATAGTCTGGCTGTGCCATCTATTAATCTGTCTTATTTACCTCTGGTAGCTCAGACGGTAAAGAATCTGCCTGCAGTACACAACCCCTGGGTTCTATCCTTGGGCCAGGAAGATCCCCTGGAGAAGGAAATAGCAACCTACTCCAGTATTCTTGTCTGGGGAATCCCATGGACAGAAGAGCCTGGAAGGCTACAGTCCATGGGGTTGTAAAGAGTTGGACACAACTGGGCAATATTTACTTCACTGCACTTATGTCACCCCACACCAACCCATAGTTCCCTGAAAACTTTGGCTCCTGGCCCTAATTCTATCATCATTTTTCATGTCTTCAGCATATACAACAGATGACCCATCTGACACCCTGGCCTCTCATTCTTTTACTTCCTCATTTCCAACTACATATCATTTTCTACCACATTGCAGCCAAATTTCATCTTGGACCTTGTCATCACTAGTGACTGCTCCAATTCTGAAGTCTCCAAGTCTGGAGTATAAGCTGGTTATACTTCCAGCTTACTTGCTCTCGTTTTCCTTTGCCACAGCTCTTTGACTAGAGAGACCCACAAATTCCTTGATCCACTGCTTTCTCACCATCCATCAACACCTTCCTGTTTTGTCTGACCCCTCCTTATTCAGCTTATCATCACATGGTCCCTCACTAGGCTAGCAGCATAGCAAATGCGTTCAACTAAGCTGAGGTTAAATGCACATGCCTCATTGGTCACTTGAACTTGTAGTTCTTAAAGGTCTAGGCCCCCATTATTTTGAAGGGCAGTATATTTTCAGGAAAGGTGATGAGATGGCAGAGGCATTTAAAAGTTTTAAAGGAATTGGAGATACATTTCTCAGCAGGTAAAATAAAGCTATTTTTTCAAGTTTATCAGGTTGGGGACTCCTTGTAGATGATTAGAATTGACCTTGATTTTCTGAATCCTAACAGCTAAAGCAATTTCATATAGCACCAACTCTGAAAATCTTTCCCTTGCTTTGAATGTATATATTTAGAGATTTTTTTTTATGATACTCAGACAACTTTGGGGGCTTTTTGATTTCTTGTATCATATTGAGCAAGGATACCCATCATCACAGTTAACATTTTCTACTTGCTAACTGTCTAGTTCCCAAATAGTCTACTCAGACCAATTCAAGGGGTTGGTAGTTCGAATGATCTCTAAGCAATATACTCATGTAGGCAAACCAATATCCACATTGGCTATTTAAATTAAAAGTAATTAAAATGAGGTAAATTTTTATATTTAGTCCTTCAGTCAGAGTAGCCTATTTCACATGTTGCATATGAAATTAGTGGCTACTATGTTGAACAGTAGAGAAAACATTTTCATGTTACAGGAAGTTTTATTGGGTTCTGTCTTATATCAGGGGTGGCAAACTATATCCCTGGGCCAAGTCTGGCTCTTGGCTTGTGTCTGTACAACCTGCAAGCTGAGGAAGGCTTTACATTTTTAAAGAAGTGTAAAGGGAAACAAAGAAGAGTATGTGACTAGACCACATGTGGCCTAGAATATTTAGTATTTGGCCTTTTATAGAAAAAAGATTGTCAATCGTGCCTTAGGTAATAAATCACTTAAATGTTTAAATGTCTATGTTTATTCATACAGTCTCCAACTTACCATGGTTCAATTTAGATTTTTTGACTTTATGATGATACAAAAGTGATCCACATTTAATAGAAACTGGCCTTTGAGTTTTATCCTAGGCTAGTTATATGTAGTATAGTACTTTCTTATGATACTGGGCAGCAGCAGTGAGCTTCAGCTCCCAAATAACCATGTAATCACAAGGGTAAACAATGAATACACTTACACCATTCTATTTTTCACTTTTAGTACTGTGTGTAGTAAATTTCATGAGATATTAAAAACTTTATTGTAAAATAGGCTTTGTGTCAGATGATTTTGCCCAACTGTAGGCTAATGATGCTAGGATGTTCAGTGGGTGAAGTGTATTAAATGTATTTTAACTTATGGTATTTTCAAATTATGGGTTTATTGGGACATAACCCCATTATAATTCATGGAATATCTGTATAATATACTGTGGGATATAAGAGCTTATGGTCAAGAATCATATTTTTCATGATTATATAGAATTCTATTATATAGAATCCAGTACATCACTAATGCCTGTTGAATATTCAGTTGAATAAATATTACTGATAGCCTTTTAAATGCCAGTTGTTGGAGATTTTTAGATGAATAAGACATTCAAGAAATTAAAGAAATTTGTGTTTTAGTCTAGTAGGCAGAACTGTAAAGTCCTAGCTGTATTACTAATTAAACTATAAGTACTACTACTAATATGGTATTAAATACAGTAGTGTTGGAGTGTAGAGTAGAGAGAGATGAATTCTGATGAGGGCTATATTTGCCTGGGAAGTAAAGAATGCAGCATGTAAGTGGGACTTTGAGGATAAGTAAGGGATTAAATAGAGAGGCAGGGAAAAGCATTCAATGGTGAAAACTCATGGTGCATTTGAAGAAATGTCAAGTATGATTTAATCATAAGATGAGGAGTAAGCAATGTACCAGGAGCAGTAGGAGGAGACAAGTAGGAAGGGTTGGTGGTTTTTTTCCCCCCTCAGTTCAGTTCAGTCACTCAGTCGAGTTTGACTCTTTGTGACCCCATGAACTGCAGCACGCCAGGCCTCCCTGTCCATCACCAACTCCTGGAGTTCACTCTAACTCATGTCCATTGAGTTGGTGATGCCATCCAGCCATCTCATCCTCTGTCTTCCCCTTCTCCTCCTGCTCCCAATCCCTCCAAGCATCAGGGTCTTTTCCAATGAGTCAACTCTTCGCATGAGGTGGCCAAAGTATTAGAGTTTCAGCTTCAACTTTGGTCCTTCCAGTGAACACCCAGGACTGATCTTTAAAATGGACTGGTTGCATCTCCTTGCAGTCCAAAGGACTCTCAAGAGTCTTCTCCAACACCACAGTTCAAAAGCATCCATTCTTCAGTGCTCAGCTTTCTTCACAGTCCAACTCTCACATCCATACATGACCACTGGAAAAACCATAGCCTTGACTAGACAGACTTTTGTTGGCAAATTAATGTCTCTGCTTTTCAATATGCTATCTAGGTTTTTTCCGCTAGTCTCTTCATTTATTGCCTTCAAAACTTGAAAGCATTCAGACATTACTTCACATTTGAAGGGTTGGTGTTTGATGAGAGATGCTAGTTTTTTGTCACTAGGCAGTGGAGGGGCAGACTGTCATATGCTCTCAGAAGCAAGCTCCGCTCTGTTGAGTGCCTGGGGTAGAAAGTGCTGCATCCATGTTTCACACCTATTGGTTTGGCTTCTATACCTTTCAGGTGAGATCAAGGGCTTTGAAATTGCTAGAACGGTGGACTTGGGAATATTATAGCCAAGGGAAATTAACACAGAACTCCTAGTGATTTAGCTTGACTCAGAACTACATCAGTTTCCTTCTGTTTTGCGCCAGCAAGTCTTGCTTGTTGGGAAGAGTGAATCATGAAAGTGATCACAACCAAACAGTCTGTCTGATACAACCACAAAAGGTCATTTTGCTTAAGACTATAGGCAAAGACTCTGCCCTGCTCTAGGACATGATTTTTGCTGGTTCTGTTCTTCACTTATTTCATATCCTGTGCTTGATGGGAGTATGTGAAATGCTGCTCTCACACTATTCAATTAGTATTTGTCTTTATACTGGTGTCCTTGCTTACTGCTCTATGTCACTTACAGCAGCAGTTTCAGGGGCTCTGCAGGGCTGGAGAAAACATGCATTCAGGAGGCCTGTGTGCAGTTGCATGACTTATGAAGGTAGTCAGAAGACAGATCTGTAGGTTTGCTTCTCCACATTCTGATACCATGAGCTAATGGAAACAAAGTTAAGGAGGTCTTAGTGTGCTAATGGGCTTTCCAGGTGGCTCAGTGGGTAAAAAACCTGCCTGCAATGCTGGAGATGCCAGAGATATAGGTTTGATTCCTGGGTTGGGAAGATACCCTGGAGGAGGGCACAGCAACCCACCACAGTATTCTTGCCCGGAGAATCCCATGGACAGAGGAGAGCATAGGAAAAGACAATTATTAAGAATTTTCTCCTTTGCACAGCTATTGTGGGTTCACTGCTGAAATCCCAGAAAACTAAGCAGGGTGATATAATCAACATAAGAATTACAATACTGTACAACAGCACAGAGGGATTGTATCTAATGAAGTTATGTTTCTCTCAGCCCCATTTTCTGGAATTTTATGATCAGGAACATTTGACAAAGGGCTTAGATATCCTCTGAAATTCAAGTATTTGGTTTCTGAGAAAAAAGCAAGTGGCTGTGAGCTTCTTAAGTAACACCCATGGTTGTCCCAAACTTCTGAGACGGACTTTGGATCTTCCCCTTTGTCACATGATGCCATGTAATGTTTTATCATTAGCTGCCTTTCTTTAGCCTTTTAGTTTTATTTAGATGTCAAAATTCATTTAATCAAGAAACTGTCTTCTTTAGCCAATGGCTAAAAGGGCCAAATATAGAATAGATTGTGCCAAGTTTAGAAGCTGTTTAAAATTCATGGATATGAAGTTTCAACTTGAACTCAAAATTTTGGTGTCTGAGTTAATTTATATTTGGCAAAGTATAATTTCCAGGTTTCAAAAATGGCACACCAAGCCGAAGAAACCTTCTGTGGAAGTGTATTTTAAGGCTTCTTGGATCCTGTAACCTCTTAGGAAAAAAATACACTAATGTTTTAAGAGAAAACCAATCAGAAACACATGAATTAAACTGCCTTCAAAGGGAAGAAAGCTTTAAACATTAAGAGGGAATAGGATTTTGAAAAAATATGATGTTTTCAAGATGCAGAAGTTGGGAAGAAAGTGAGTAAAATGTAAACAGATCCTAAAAATAGATGTCTTTGTATCTGACCAAAATAAGTACACTTATTTACCTCCTATTGGCTCTGCTTTATGGATGAAGAAACTGAGACAGTTGCCCCACCCCAGATCACACCCCATGGAGATCAAGACTTTATCCATGAGTTGATGATGTCACTCACTCTTCTCTCAGAGTGTGGAGAGGACAGAGTGATGTAATGGTTAGCCTGTAAGTCCTAGACATAATGATCTCACATTTGGACAGTTGCTCCCCAGACTGGGGCAAGAGAATCATGCAGGTCATCCATGAAACCTAAACTGTGGGCTGCGCACTCACCATAGTATGCTCTTTATAGCTCTGTGTAGTGCCATTGCACCATAAATGCAATTAATGTGTGCAGTATTAGGGTAAGGGAGAGAGGGAGACACGGAATAAAAAATAATGATTACAAGTTATTTCAGTTACCATTCTACTCAGTGAGCATGAGATAGGAGAGAAATTCCTACAGCCTCAGGTGATCTCTAGTCCTATGTAACTGTCTTAGAACATCTTGCTGTATTGAATGTAATTCTAAGTATTAAATGTACAGATGTGCCTTTTCGTATTAAATGACCCAGTAGTACAAGTAACTACAACTTAGCCAAAGAAATAGTAAATTATTTTCCAAAGTTAATTGTGATAATTCCCTGGAAAATGGTGCATTTGTTTGTAATGTGACCCTTTTCTAAGAATTTTTCAAGAGAAAATCTGATATTATTCAAATTATTTTCTTATGCCCTGACTTTAGAACTTAGCCACAGCATAAAATGGAATACCACTGTTATCTACCTGCAGAAGCCCAGGAACTGAGTAAAAGAAAATTCAGAGGATTAGGAAATTAAACCTGTGGTGTAGAATTATCAACTATAATAAAACTGATGTTCAATGGAAAACATTCAAGAGAAAAAGAAGGAGGGGCTGATTATGACATAAATATGGCAAGAGCCATGCTTTGCAGAAGCCTGGTTTCCGACACTAAAGGAAAGACTAGCAAGTAAAGACTTGCAAGGGCAGGGAATAATTGAAGGAGAGATATGAGGCACAATGGCAAGTGGAGGGAGCTTGGGAACATGGGAAAGGTAGGTTATCTGTGTCAGATAGGATCAGTGTGAAGGAATACCATGTTGGGTATACACATGACTTCTAAGTGTTTGACTTATAATCAGTGAAAGTGGTTACTGGTTCTAATGGAAAATTACAGACCCTAAATCTACTGAAAGTCATTTATGAAAGTGAACAGTTCTTGGTGTAGAAAGAATTCAGAATTTAGTGTCAGATAAAAACCATATGAACCTTTCTTCATTTGCAAAATGGCTATAGTAAAGTGCTCAGTCCATTGGCTTGTTAAAAGGCTTAAATGAGACGTGACCAAGTGCCCAGCACAATGCTTGGCAGATGGAATTAAAAAACAAAAAACCTCATCTCTACATGGGGGGCATTCAGAAAATTTCTAAATGCAGATTGCCTGTTAGATCTTATATAACCTTGTAATAACACTCCATCTTCCTGGATATGGAAAGTCAGGGCTGGATATAAAGACTAGGAATCAAATAGACTTAAACTTGAATCACTTCCACATCTCTAGCTACTTGATATCTTAAGGCAACATTAATAGCTCAGTATAATTTTGAGTTCTTGTGAGTAGTAAATGAGGTGACATACACATTGAAAGAACTTAACATATAGTTCTAACTCAAACTCTTAGTTCCTTTCTCCTCCCTTTTTAAAGTACCTCAAACAGCCCTGTTGTTGTTGTTGTTCAGTTGCTAAGTCACATCTGACTCTTTGCAAACCCATGACCTGCAGCACGCCAGACTTCCTTGTCCTCTTACCTCCCAGAGTTTGCTCAAATTCAAGGTCCATTAAGTTAGTGATGCCATCCAATCATCTCGTCTTCTGTCGCCTGCTTCTCCTCTTGACCTCAGTCTTTTCAGCATCAGGGTCTTTTTCAGTGAGTTCTTTGCATCAGGTGGCCAAAGTATTGGATCCTCAGCTTCAGCACCAGTCCTTCCAATGAATATTCAGGGTTAATTTCCTTTAGGATTGACTAGTTTGATCTTCTTGCTGTCTAAGAGACTCTCAAGAGTTTTCTTCAGCACCACAATTCAAAAGCATCATTCTTCAGTGTTCAGCCTTCCTTATGGTCCAATTCTAATACAGTTTTTTGTTTGTCTTTTACTTATTCTTTTTAAAATTTATTTCTTAGTTGGAGGAAAATTGCTTTACAATATTATGTTGATTTCTGCCATACAACAATGCAAATCAGACATGATTATACATATATTACCTCCCTCTTGAGCCTCTCCCCCCTCCCCAATTCCCATCCCTCTAGTCATCACAGAGTGCCAGGCTGGGCTCCCTGTGTTATACAGCAATTTTAATACAATTTTAAAGTTTAAGATTACTTTTGCCTGTGACATAAAGTTTTGAATTGTATTTTGAACTGCAATGTTATCTCAACTATCCTATTTAGCAGCATGTGAAAATAGTTTTTGAATTTATAACAGGGTCTAAACATCTAGCTGCTGCTGCTGCTAAGTCACTTCAGTCGTGTCCGAATCTGTGCGATCCCATAGATGGAAGCCAACCAGGCTCCCCCGTCCCTGGGATTCTCCAGGCAAGAACACTGGAGTGGGTTGCCATTTCCTTCTCCAATGCATGAAAGTGAAAAGTGAAAGTGAAGTCGCTCAGTCGTGTCCGACTCTTAGCGACCCCATGGACTGTAGCCCACCAGGCTCCTCCATCCATGGTGTTTTCCAGGCAAGAGTACTGGAGTGGGATGTCATTGCCTTCTCCAAGGGAAAACCACTAGACCAAACGAAATCAAATCCCTAACGATTATACAATAGAAGTTAGAAATAGATTTAAGGGACTAGAGCTGATAGAGTGCCTGATGAACTGTGAACAGAGGTTCATGACATTGTACAGGAGACAGAAATCAAGACCATCCCCAAGAAAAAGAGATGCAAAAAAGGAAAATGGCTTTCTGAGGAGGGCTTACAAACAGCTGTGAAAAGAAGAGCAGCAAAAAGCAAAGGAGAAAAGGAAAGATATACCCATTTGAATGCAGAATTCCAAAAAATAGCAAAGAGAAATAAGAAAGCCTTCCTCAAGCAACCTAGATGTCCATCAGTAGACAAATAGATAAGAAAGCTGTGGTACATTTACACAATGGAATATTACTCAGCCATTAAAAAGAATACATTTGAATCAGTTCTAATGAGGTGGATGAAACTGGAGCCTATTATACAGAGTGAAGTAAGCCAGAAAGAAAAACATCAATACAGTATACTAACGCATATATATGGAATTTAGAATGATAGAAACAATAACCCTATATGTGAGACAGCAAAAGAGACACAGATGTATAGAACAGTCTTTTGGACTCTGTGGGAGAGGGCAAGGGTGGGATGATTTGGGAGAATGGCATTGAAACATGTATATTATCATATGTGAAACAGATCGCCAGTCCAGGTTTGACGCATAATACAGGGTGCTCGGGGATGGTGCACTGGGATGACCCAGAGGGATGGTATGGGGAGGGAGGTGGGAGGGGGGTTCAGGATGGGGAACACATGTACACCCATGGCTGATTCACGGCAATGTATGGCAAAACCACTACAATATTGTAAAGTAATTAGTCTCCAATTAAAATGAATAAAATTATTAAAAAAAAAAAGAAAGCCTTCCTCAGTGATCAGTGTAAAGAAATCGAGGAAAACAATAGAATGGGAAAGACTAGAGATCTCTTCAAGAAAATTAGAGATACCAAGGGAACATTTCATGCAAAGATGGGCACAATAAAGGACAGAAATGGTATGGACCTAACAGAAACAGAAGATATTAAGAAGAGGTGGCAAGAATACACAGAAGAACTGTACAGAAAAGATCTTCGTGACCCAGATAATCATGATGGTGTGATCATTAGTACCTGTTTACTAATGATTAGAAAATCCCATTTTATTGCTATACCACAATTTGTTTATTCATTCTAAAGTTGATGGACATTTATTTGACTTTGTTCCAGGTTTGGGAAGTTGGTACTAAAAGCTCTGCACATTCATATACAATATGTGACCTCTGTGTGACTATATATTTACATTTCTCTTGAATACCTCGATGTGTAATTGCTAAGTCTTATGGTAAGTGTATGCTTAAATTTATCAGAAACTGTCAAACTGCTTTCCAAAGTGCTTGTCATGTTATTCATCTTCATCCCTAGTGTAGAAGAAGGCTTTCAGTTGCTCCACCTCCCTCTCAATACTTAATATTGTCAATTTAATTTTAGCCATTTTTAGTGGCTAAACATCTTTTGTGTTTCATTGCAGTGTATTTTTATTTGCCTTTCCCTACATGACTATTGATTTTCAGCATAATTTCATATGTCAGTTTGCCACCCCATATTTTCTTTGGTATCTATTTATCTGGTTTGCCATTTATTTTTCTTAATAATTATCTATTGAAGAGTAAAATTTTAAATTTTGATGAAATATAATTCATTACCTTTTATATTTCATGCCTTTTTTTTTGTCTTACTTAAGAAATCTTTGCCTAACCCAGGTTTCACATTTTTAAAAATATTTTCTTCTAGAAGTTTTATTGGCTTCCCTGGTGGCTCAGACAATAAAGAATCTGTCTGCAATGCAGGAGATCCAGGTTTGATCCCTGGGTAGGGAAGAACTCCTGGAGAATGGAATGGGAATATCTAGTTTTAGTTCTTTTATTTATATCAGTAATTGATTTTGAACTCTTGTATAAGATGAAAGTAAATGAGAACTTTTTATTTTTTTTATTTTTATTTTTTTCAAAGTAAACAAAAATGCATTTATTTGGCACATTATAATAGCACATAATATTATGCATTATTAATATAGAATGGAAGTATTACCATTATATTAACTTGTCACCAAAATAGCTGTCAAGGTACAAGTGTGCATACTATTACTTTTTATATAAATCTTACCATTATAGAAATTTTATTTTTTATTTTTTTTTCCTTTTTTTTTTTTATTAAATTTTAAAATCTTTAATTCTTACATGTGTTCCCAAACATGAAACCCCCTCCCACCTCCCTCCCCATAACATCTCTGTGGGTGATCCCCATGCACCAGCCCCAAGCATGCTGTATCCTGCGTCAGACATAGACTGGCGATTCAATTCTTAAATGATAGTATACATGATAGAATGCCATTCTCCCAAATCCTCCCACCCTCTCCCTCTCTCTCTGAGTCCAAAAGTCCGTTATACACAGCTGTGTCTTTTTTCCTGTCTTGCATACAGGGTCGTCATTGCCATCTTTCTAAATTCCATATATATGTGTTAGTATACTGTATTGGTGTTTTTCTTTCTGGCTTACTTCACTCTGTATAATCGGCTCCAGTTTCATCCATCTCATCAGAACTGATTCAAATGAATTCTTTTTAACGGCTGAGTAATACTCCATTGTGTACATGTACCAAAGCTTTCTTATCCATTCATCTGCTGATGGACATCTAGGTTGTTTCCATGTCCTGGCTATTATAAACAGTGCTGCGATGAACATTGGGGTACATGTGTCTCTTTCAATTCTGGTTTCCTCGGTGTGTATACCCAGCAGTGGGATTGCTGGGTCATAAGGTAGTTCTATTTGCAATTTTTTAAGGAATCTCCACACTGTTCTCCATAGTGGCTGTACTAGTTTGCATTCCCACCAACAGTGTAGGAGGGTTCCCTTTTCTCCACACCCTCTCCAGCATTTATTGCTTGCAGATTTTTGGATCGCAGCCATTCTGACTGGTGTGAAGTGGTACCTCATTGTGGTTTTGATTTGCATTTCTCTGATAATGAGTGATGTTGAGCATCTTTTCATGTGTTTGTTAGCCATCCGTATGTCTTCTTTGGAGAAATGTCTATTTAGTTCTTTGGCCCATTTTTTGATTGGGTCGTTTATTTTTCTGGAATTGAGCTGCATAAGTTGCTTGTATATTTTTGAGATTAGTTGTTTGTCAGTTGCTTCATTTGCTATTATTTTCTCCCATTCAGAAGGCTGTCTTTTCACCTTGCATATATTTTCCTTTGTTGTGCAGAAGCTTTTAATTTTAATTAGATCCCATTTGTTTATTTTTGCTTTTATTTCCAGAATTCTGGGAGGTGGATCATAGAGGATCCTGCTGTGATTTATGTCAGAGAGTGTTTTGCCTATGTTCTCCTCTAGGAGTTTTATAGTTTCTGGTCTTACATTTAGATCTTTAATCCATTTTGAGTTTATTTTTGTGTGCGGTGTTAGAAAGTGATCTAGTTTCATTCTTTTACAAGTGGTTGACCAGTTTTCCCAGCACCACTTGTTAAAGAGATTGTCTTTACTCCATTGTATATTCTTGCCTCCTTTGTCAAAAATAAGGTGTCCATATGTGTGTGGATTTATCTCTGGGCTTTCTATTTTGTTCCATTGATCTATATGTCTGTCTTTGTGCCAGTACCATACTGTTTTGATGACTGTGGCTTTGTAGTAGAGCCTGAAGTCAGGCAAGTTGATTCCTCCAGTTCCATTCTTCTTTCTCAAGATTGCTTTGGCTATTTGAGGTTTTTTGTATTTCCATACAAATCTTGAAATTATTTGTTCTAGTTCTGTGAAAAATATGGCTGGTAGCTTGATAGGGATTGCGTTGAATGTGTAAATTGCTTTGGGTAGTATACTCATTTTCACTATATTGATTCTTCCAACCCATGAACATGGTATATTTCTCCATCTATTAGTGTCCTCTTTGATTTCTTTCATCAGTGTTTTATAGTTTTCTATATATAGGTCTTTAGTTTCTTTGGGTAGATATATTCCTAAGTATTTTATTCTTTTTAAATAGGGAGGTATAATCATTCCAAAACAACTTGTTGAAAAAAATCCTTTTCCAGTTGAATTATTCTGACATATTTATCTAATATCAATTTTTAATAGATAGATAGATGGACTTTTCTGGTTCATTGATCTATAGGTAATTATGCCAAAACCAAGTTGTCTTACTTACTGTAGCTTTACAATAGATATTGAAATCACATAGTGTGAGTCTTTCCGTTTTGTCTATCATTTTCAAAATTCAGTTCAGTTCAGTCATTCAATCATGTCTCACTCTATGTGACCCCATGAATTGCAGCACGCCAGACCTCCCTGTCCATCACCAACTCCTGGAGTTCACTCAAACTCACGTCCATTGAGTCGGTGATGCCATCCAGCCATCTCATCCTCTGTCGTCCCCTTCTCCTCCTGCCCCCAATCCCTCCCAGCATCAGAGTCTTTTCCAATGAGTCAACTCTTCACATGAGGTGGCCAAAGTACTGGAGTTTCATCTTTAGCATCATTCCTTCCAAAGAAATCCCAGGGCTGATCTCCTTCAGAATGGACTGGTTGAATCTTCTTGCAGTCCAAGGGACTCTCAAGAGTCTTCTCCAATACCACAGATCAAAAGCATCAATTCTTCAGTGCTCAGCTTTCTTCACAATCCAACTTTCACATCCATACATGACCACTGGAAAAACTATAGCCTTGACTGGATGGATCTTTGTTGGCAAAGTAACGTCTCTGCTTTTGAATATGCTATCTAGGTTGGTGATAACTTTCCTTCCAAGGAGTAAGCATCTTTTAATTTCATGGCTGCAGTCACCATCTGCAGTGATTTTGGAGCCCCCCTGACAAAAAGTCTGACACTGTTTCCACTGTTTCCCCATCTATTTCCCATGAAGTGATGGGACCAGATGCCATGATCTTTGTTTTTTGAATATTGAGTTTTAAGTCAGCTTTTTCACTCTTCTCTTTCACTTTCATCAAGAGGCTTTTTAGCTCCTCTTCACTTTCTGCCATAAGGGTGGTGTCATCTGCATATCTGAGGTTATTGATACTTCTCCTGGCAATCTTGATTCCAGCTTGTGCTTCTTCCAGCCCAGGGTTTCTCATGATGTACTCTGCATATCTGGAGAAGGAAATGGCAACCCACTCCAGTATTCTTGCCTGGAGAATCCCATGGACAGAGGAGCTTGGTGGGCTACAGTCCACGGGTCGCAAAGAGTCAGATACGACTGAGAGACTTCACTTTCACTTTCACTCTGCATATAAGTTAAATAAGCAGGGTGACAATATACAGCCTTGACGTACTCCTTGGCCTATTTGGAACCAGTCTGTTGTTCCATGTCCAATTCTAACTGTTGCTTCCTGACCTGCATACAGATTTCTCAAGAGGCAGGTCAGGTGGTCTGGTATTTTCGTCTCTTTCAGAATTTTCCACAGTTTATTTTGATCCACACAGTCAAAGGCTTTAGCATAGTCAATAAAACAGAAATAGATGTTTTTCTGGAACTCTCTTGCTTTTTACATGATCCAGCAGATGTTAGCAATTTGATCTCTGCTTCCTCTGTCTTTTCTAAAACCAGCTTGAACATCTGGGAGTTTGCGGTTCACGTATTGCTGAAGCCTGGCTTGGAGAATTTTGAGCATTACTTTACTAGCACGTGAGATGAGTGCAATTGTGCAGTAGTTTGAGCATTCTTTGGCATTGCCTTTCTTTGGAATTGGAATGAAAACTGACCTTTTCCAGTCCTGTGGCCACTGCTGAGTTTTCCAAATTTGCTGGCATATTGAGTGCAGCACTTTCACAGCATCATCTTTCAGGATTTGAAACAGCTCAACTGGAATTCCATCACCTCCACTAGCTTTGTTCATAGTGATGCTTTCTAAGGCCCATTTGACTTCACATTCCAGGATGTCTGGCTCTAGGTGAGTGATCACACCATCGTGATTATCTTGGTCATGAAGATCTTTTTTGTACAGTTCTTCTGTGTATTCTTGCCACCTTTTCTTAATGTCTCCTGCTTCTGTTAGGTCCATACCATTTCTGTTGTTTGTCAAGCCCGTCTTTGCAGGTGGAGAGGTCTGACAGAATGTGGTCCACTGGAGAAGGGAATGGCAAACCACTTCAGTATTCTTGCCTTGAGAACCCCATGAACAGTATGAAAAGGCAAAATGATAGGATACTGAAAGCAGAACTCCGCAGGTCGGTAGGTGCCCAAGATGCTACTGGAGATCAGTGGAGAAATATCTCCAGAACGAATGAAGGGATGGAGTCAATGCAAAAACAATACCCAGCTGTGTATGTGACTGGTGATAGAAGCAAGGTCCAATGCTGTAAAGAGCAATATTGCATAGGAACCTGGAATGTTAGGTCCATGAATCAGGGCAAATTGGAAGTAGTCAAACAGGAGATGGTAAGAGTTAATATCGACATTCTAGGAATCAGCAAACTAAAATGGACTGGAATGGGTGAATTTAACTCAGATGACCATTATATCTACTACTGCGGGCAGGAATCACTTAGAAGAAATGGAGTAGCCATCATGGTCAACAGAAGAGTAAAATGCAGTACTTGGATGCAATCTCAAAAACGACAGAATGATCTCTGTTTGTCTCCAAGGCAAACCCTTCAATATCACAGTAATCCAAGTCTATGCCCCAACCAGTAACGCTGAAGAAGCTGAAGTTGAATGGTTCTATGAAGACCTACAAGACCTTTTAGAACTAACGCCCAAAAAAGAAGTCCTTTTCATTATAGGGGACTGGAATGCAAAAGTAGGAAGTCAAGAAACACCTGGAGTAACAGGCAAATTTGGTCTTGGAGTACAGAATGAAGCAGGGCAAAGGCTAATAGAGTTTTGCCAAGAGAACGCACTGGTCATAGCAAACACCCTCTTCCAACAACACAAGAGAAGACTCTACACATGGACATCCTCAGATGGTAAACACCGAAATCAGATTGATTATATTCTTGGCAGCCAAAGACGGAGAAGCTCTACAGTGAGCAAAAACAAGACTGAGAGCTGCCTGTGGCTCAGATCATGAACTCCTTATTGCCAAATTCAGGCTTAAATTGAAGAAAGTAGGGAAAACCACTAGACCATTCAGGTATGACTTAAAATCAAATCCCTTATGATTAAACAGTGGAGGTGAGAAATAGACTAAAGGGACTAGATCTGATAGATAGAGTGCCTGATGAACTATGGACTGATTTTCATGACATTGTATGGAAGACAGGGATCAAGACCATCCCCATGGGAAAGAAATGCAAAAAAGCAAAATGGCTGTCTGGGGAGGCCTTACAAATAGCTGGAAAAGAAGAGAAGTGAAAAGCAAAGGAGAAAAGGAAAGATATAAGCATCTGAATGCAGAGTTCCAAAGAATAGCAAGAAGAGATAAGAAAGCCTTCTTCAGTGATCAATGCCAAGAAATAGAGGAAAACAACAGAATGGGAAAGACTAGAGATCTCTTTTCAAAATTAATTTGTCTATTCTGAATTCGTTGAGTTTATATGTAAATTTTAGGATTGGCCTCCCAATTTTTACAAAGAAGTCATTTGATGTTTTGTTTATGAATGCATTGAATCGATAGATCTATTTGGAGAAAACAGACATCTGAAAATATAAATACTTCTGATCATAAAAATTATACAGCTTTGCATTTGTCTTCTTTAATTTGTCTTAGCAACATCTTACAGTTCTCCTTGAATATGACTTTCACATAGGTTTTAAACTATATTTCTGTTTACTTCATGTTTGATATTACTGTAAATTATAATTTAAAAATTTCAGATTCTGATAATCTGTGGCAAAGATATGGAAATATAATTGACTTTTATGTGTGGATCTAGTATACTATAATCTTGGTAAACTCATTTATTTTTTTTCTTGGTGTCTTTTTGGAAATTCCTTAGCTTCCCTGGTGGTAAGGAATCTGCCTGCAATGTGGGAGGCCCAGGTTCAATCCCTGGGTTGGGAAGATCCTCTGGAGGAGGAAATGGCAACTCACTCCGGTATTCTTGCCTGGAGAACCCCATGGACTGAGGAGCCTGGCAGTCTATAGTTCATGGAGTTGCAGAGTCCAAACAACTGAGGAACTAACCCTTACCTTATGATTTTCAGCATAGATGAACATGTACTCTGAACAAGAACAGTTTGAATTCTTCCTTTCCAATACCTATTTCTCTTATTCATTATCTTACATTATTTCTCTGGCCATGATTTATATCATAATGTTGAATAGAAATAATTAAAGCAGAATCCTTGCCTTGGTTCTTCATCTTAGAAGGACAGTATTCAGTCTATCCATTTAGTGTAGTGTTAACTGTAGTTTTATCTATCAGATTGAGAAAGTTGATAAAACTTAAATTTTCATTTTAAGATTCTTAGATGAGAAATTACATCATTGATGATTTCTGAATGTCAAACCCACTTTGAATTATTGAGATGAGTTCAATTTGCTAAGTATTTGTTAAAGATTTATATATGTATATTCATGAGGAATGGGCTTCTCTGATAGCTCAGTTAGTAAAGAATCCACCTGCAGTGCAGGAGACCCCAGTTCAATTCCTGGGTCAGGAAGATCTGCTGGAGAAGGGAAAGGCTACCCACTTCAGTATTCTTGGGCTTCCCTTGTGGCTCAGCTGGTAAAGAATCCACCTGCAGAGTGGGAGACCTGGGTTTGATCCCTGGGTTGGGCAGATCCCCTAGAGAAGGGAAAGGCTACCCACTCCAGTATTCTGGCCTGGAGAATCTTTAATAAACACTTAGCAAATTGAATTCATCAGAGTCAGACACGACTGAAGTGACTTAGCAGCAGCAGCAGCAGCAGCAGCAATAATTCAAAGTGGGTTTAACATTCAGTTGCAGAGTCACACATGACTGACTGACTTTCACATTCATGAGGGATGTTGTTCTGTTGTTTTCTTGTAAATTCTTTCTTTGGTTTTGGTGTCAAGGCAATGTGGTCTCATCAATGAACTGAAACGTGTTCCTTCCCATTGTATTTTCTAGGATATTTTGAATCTAATTTGCATTGTTTCCTAATGATTTAAATAATTTTCTAGTGAAGCCATCTGTGCAAAGAGTTTTCTTCTTGGAAAGTTTATAAGTTATTAAATCAATTTCTTTAATAGATCCAAAGCTTTTCAAATTTGTTTTGTGTTGAGCTTTGGTAGTTTGTATAGTTCAAGGAATTTTTTTTTTATCATGTTGTTGAAATTCTTCTCATAAAATTTCTTTTTTTTTTCAATTAAACTGATGAACTTTATTGGGGTTAAAACTATAACAAAGTTCATCCTAAAACATTTTGCAATGCAAAATTATCTCACTCAAGGAGTGTTTAATAATTTGGATGCCAGGAATTACAAGCAATTTTCAAAAGCAAAGACTCACATTCATAAAACTTTATACATCTTTACAGCATCCGCTTATTAAAATTTTAAGATACATAGGATATCTAGTGATGTCCTTTCTTTAGTTCCTGACATTTTTAATTTGTATCTTCTCTCTATTCTTCCTTATCAGTTTACTAGAGGTTTATCCATCTCATCAATCTTAGAACTAGCTTTTAATTTCATTTGTTATCTACTTCATTTTGTGTTATATTTCACTAATTTCTGCTCTTCTTTTGAAAAAATTTCATTCTTCCTGCATACTTTGGGTTTAACCTTCTCCATTTTATCTTGTTTCTCAATGTGAAAGTGTAAGTAATTGACATAATATTTCTTCTTTTCAAGTCAAGGCTTTTGATGCTATAAAACTTATTAACACTGTGTTACACAAGTAGTCATGTATGGATGTGAGAGTTGGACTGTGAAGACGGCTGAGCGCCAAAGAATTGATGCTTTTGAACTGTGGTGTTGGAGAAGACTCTTGAGCGTCCCTTGGACTGCAAGGAAATCCAACCAGTCCATTCTGAAGGAGATCAGCCCTGGGATTTCTTTGGAAGAAATGATGCTAAAGCTGAAACTCCAGTAGTTTGGCTACCTCATGTGAAGAGTTGACTTGTTGGAAAAGATTCTGATGCTGGGAGGGATTGGGGGCAGGAGGAGAAGGGGACAACAGAGGCTGAGATGGCTGGATGGCATCACTGACTCGATGGACGTGAATCTGAGTGAACTCCGGGAGATGGTGATGGACAGGGAGGCCTGGCGTGCTGCGATTCATGGGGTCACAAAGAGTCGGACACGACTGAGCAACTGAACTGAACTGACACAAGTCTGTTCTCTCTGTCTGGTCTCCATTACTGCCCTGCACTTAGGTTCATCAGTACTAACTTTCTAGATTCCATATATGTGTCTTAATACATAATATTTGTTTTTCTATTTCTGACTTACTTCACTCTGTATAATAGGCTCTAGGTTCATTCACTTCATTAGAACTGATTCAAATACATTCCGTTTTATGGCTGAGTAATATTTCTTTGTATATATATACCATAGCTTCTTTATCCATTCATGTATCGATGGACATCTAGGTTGCTTCCATGTCCTAGCTATTGTAAATAGTGCTGCAATGGACACTGGGGTACATGTATCTTTTTCAATTGCAGTTTCCTCAGGATATATCCCCAGTAGGGGGATTGTTGGGTCATATGGTAGTTGATTCCTAGTTTTTGAAGGAATTTCTGTACTGTTCTCCATAGTAGCTGTATCAATTTACATTCCCACCAATAGGGCAAGAGGATTGTCTTTTCTCTACACCCTCTCCAGCATTTAGTCTTTGTAGGTTTTCTAATGATGGCCATTCTGACTAGTTAGGCTTCAGTAGTACATGAACCAAGAACTTCCAGATGTACAAGCTGGATTTAGAAAAAAACAGAGGAACCAGAGATCAAATTGCCAACACCTGTTGGATCATAGAAAGAGCAAGAGAATTCCAGAAAAACATCTACTTCTGCTTCATTTACTATGCTAAAGCCTTTGACCGTGTGGATCACAACAAACTGGAAAATTTTTCAAGAGATGAGAATACCAGACCAAGTTATGTGCTTCCTGAAAAACCTGTATGCAGGTCAAGAAGCAACTATTAGGACAGAACATGGAACAATGAACTGGTTCCATATTGGGAAAGGAGTACATCAAGGCTGTATATTGTCACCCTGCTTATTTAACTTCTATGCAGAGTACATCATGCAAAATGCCAGGCTGGATGAAGCACAAGCTGGGATCAAGATTGCTGGGAGAAATATCAATAACCTCAGATACGCAGATGACACCACCCTTATGGCAGAAAGTGAAGAGGAATTAAAGAGCCTCTTGATGAAAGTGAAAGAGAAGAGTGAAAAAGCTGACTTAAAACTCAATATTCAAAAAACGAAGATCATGGCATCTGGTCCCATCACTTCATGGCAAATAGATAGGGAAACAATGGAAACAGTGACAGGCTTTATTTTCTTGGTCTCCAAAATCACTGTGGATGGTGACTGGAGCCATGAAATCAAAAGACGCTTGCTCCTTTAAAGAAAAGCAATGACAAACCTAGATAACATATTAAAAAAAAAAGCAGAGACATTACTTTGCTGACAAAGGTTCATGTAGTGAAAGCTATGGTTTTTCCCGTAGTCGTGTATGGATGTGAGAGTTGGACCATAAAGAAGGCTAAATGCTGAACAATTGATGCTCTTGAGATGTGGTATTGGAGAAGACTCTTGAGAGTCCCTTGGACTGCAAGGAGATCTAACCAGTCAGTGCTAAGGGAAATAACCCTGAGTATTCATTAGAAGGACTGATGCTGAAGCTCCAATACTTTGGCCACCTGATATGAAGAACTGACTCATTGGAAAAAATCCTGATGCTGGGAGGGATTGAAGGCAGGAGGAGAAGGGAACGACAGAGGATGAGATGGTTGGATTGCATCACTGATTCAATGGACATGAGTTTGAGCAAACTCCAGGAGATGGTGAAGGACAGGGAAGCCTGGAATGCTGCAGTCTGTGGGGTGGCAAAAAGTCAGACACGGCTGAGCCACTGAACAACAACATTCTGAGTAGAATGAGGTGGTACCTCATTGTAGTTTTGATTTTCATTTCTCTAACAATGAGCGAAGGTGAGCATCTTCTCATGTGTTTATTAGTCATAAGAGGGTAGGGCACATTGAGAGAGTGGCATTGAAACATACGTATTACCATATGTGAAATAGATAACCAGTGGGAATTTGATTTATGACTCAGGGAGCTCAAACCCGGTGCTCTGTGACAACCTAGAGACATGAAATGGGGGTGGGCGGTGGGAGTGTAGTTCAAGAGGGGAGTGGACATATGTTTACCTATGGCTGATTCATGTTGATGTATGGCAAAACCCAACACATTATTGTAAAGCAATTATCCTCCAATTAATAATAAATAAACTAAAAAATTGAAGTATTAAAAAATACTTTGCCATGTCTCACAAATTTTGATATGCTGTGTGTGCATTTTTATGAAGTTCAAATATTTTACAATTTTAATTTCTTCATTGAGCCATGAGTTATTTAGAAATGTATCATTTAATTTTTAAATAACTGAAGGTATTTCATGCACATTTCTTTTATTGACTTTTGATTGTGTCCTGATAAGACAATATACTTTGTATTATTAAGTCCTTTTAAATTTACTGATGCTTGGTTTACGGCCCAGAATATGGTCTATTTTGGTAAATTTTCTGTGTGCACTTGAACATAATATATATTGCATCCATTGTTCAATAAACATTACGTTGATTATGTTTTTCTAGTCCTTTATATTATACTGATTTTCAATTTTTTTCTACCAGTTATTAAGTCAGAGTGTTGAGTTCTTCAACTGTAAACTTTTTTGTCTTTTACCTTTCAATTCTATTAGTTATTGACTTACTATATTTTAAAATTGTTATTAAGTACATAAACTTTAAAGATTATGTCCTTTTGTTAAAGTGATATCTTTTTCATTATGAAACGATCTTCTCTTCCTGGTAATATTATTTGCTTTAAAAATCTTGATATTAGTATAACTATGTCATCTTTTGCTTGATTTGTGGTTATATAGTATATCTCTTTCCATTCTTTTACTTTTGATGTTTGTTAGGCTTTATATTAAAGTGGGTTTAATGTAGACAGCTTAAAACTAGGTATTGCTTTTTTACAATCTGAGAATCTGTGATTTTTGTAGAACACTGACTTTTAATGTGATATTATTATCAATATGATTATACTTAAATCTGCTGTCTTGCTGCTGCTATTTGCACCATCTTTTTTTTGTAAGTTTTCCCTCTTTTTTTTTAATAATTGAGTATTTGTATAACTCCATCTCCTTTGATGGCTTGTTATCTGTATCTGATATTTTGGCATTGCTTTTTAGTGCTTTCTTTAGGGTTTTTATATTTCTTCCATGCTGAACATATTATATAACTTCATATAAAATCTGTATTTCTATTTAACTTTCTCTTGGAAAGTTAAAGTTATAGATACTATTTTTGTCACTGATTGCATTTCTACGTATATTATAAATCTTATTATTAGTTTTATTATTACTCTGAGTATTTGTCTTTTCAGTAAATTTAAACAATGAGAAAAAAAGTCTTTTATAATTACCTATACACTTGCTGTTTCCTGAGAACTTCTTTCTTTTGTGTTTAGATCCAAATTTCCATCTGGTATCATTTACTTATGCCTGAGATCTTCCTTGGAAGTGCAAAGTGAAAGTGAAGTCGCTCAGTCGTGTCTGACTCTTTGCGACCCTGTGGGCTGTAGCCCACCAGGCTGCTCCGTCCATGGGATTCTCCAGGCAAGAATACTGGAGTGGGTTGCCATTTCTTTCTCCAGGGGATCTTCCCACGCCAGGGATCGAACCCAGGTCTCCCGCATTGCACACAGACACTTTAACCTCTGAGCCACCAGATCTTCCTTAGTGATTTTAATAGTGCTGTTCTTCTGGTGGTAACTCATCTCAGCTTGTTTATATTAAAAAATGTCTTCATTCTGTCTTTGATTTTGAAAGATTTTCACTGGATATAGATTTCCTGATTGAGGGTTATTTTTAAAGAGATCATTACATTCTCTTATTACTTCCATTGCTTCTAATATGAACCCTCCTTTCTGTATTGTCTTTGTTTCTCTGTCTGCATTCAAAATATCTCTTTATTGTGTGTTTTCAAAAATTTGGTTATGATTTGCCTTATTGATAATTTCTTCATGTTTCTTCTGCTTGGGGTTTGTTGACTATTTTGGATGTTTTATTATTTTGTTCAAATTTGAAAAAAATGCCATTTAAAATTATTTATTTATTTGTTTTGACTGCGTTGTGTGTTTGCTGCTACATTTAGGCCTTCTCTAATTGTGGTGAGCAGAGGCCTTTAGCTGCAGTGCTCAGGCCTCTCCTTGTGGTGGCTCCTCCTGTTGCAGAGCAGGTCTCAGGGGTGCTGGCTCTAATAGTTGTGGCTCACGGGCTCTAGAGTATGGGCTCAGTAGTTATGGCACATGGACTCAGATCCCTCATGACTTGTTGGATCTTAGTTCCCACTCCAGGGATTGAACCATGTTCCCTGCATTGGCAGGAGGATTCTTAACCTACTGGGCTACCAGAGAAGTCCCTCATTATTTTTAAAAGTATTTTTTCCTCCCCACCCTAGCTTTTTTTGGAGGCTCCAATTAAACATACTCTAGAATGTGTGATACTGATCCATAGGCTTATGGATGATCTGTTCATCGCTTCAGTCTATTTAATCTCTATTTCACTGTGGATAGTTTCTATTGCTGTGTCTTCTGGTTCACCGGCTTTTTCTTCTACAAGTCTAATATGTTACTTATTCTACTCATATATTGTATTTTTCATGTATAAATATTAATTTTGGGTTTTTTAATATCTTTCATTACTCTATTTTAAAGCCCTTGTATGCCTGTTCTATCATCTGTGTCATTTCTGGGTCTGTTTCTATTGATTTTTCTTTCTCCTGGTGTGGATCATATTTTCTAGCTTCTTTGTATGATCAATAATTTTTGGTTCGATGAAAAAATTCTAAATTTCACACTGTTAGATGCTTATTTTTTGTATTCTTTTAAATATCATTGGGATTTATTTGTAATCCAATTATTTAGAATCAGTTTGATTGTCTTTAAACTTGGTTTTTAACTTTGTCAAGGCAGGTCCAGAAAAGTTATTAATTTATAAATTTGGCTTCATCACTAAAGAAATACCCTGCTGAGGAACAGATCCATGCTCCATATGTTAGGAGATATTTTCATTCAGGGTGGTAGGAGTGAGAATGGATAACTGGTTTTCAAGAGTCTTCTTGGGCTCAAGAGTCTTCTCCTTTTTTTCCACTAGTACTTCTGAGGTATTCAGGCCAAAAAAACCCAAAAATCAGTCTGATTTTGAATGAAGTAACAACCTTAAGTTTGGGATTAATCCATAAAATAATTGGCTTGTACTTTTAAAAGTGCTGAGGTTGTGAAATATGTAGAAAAACTAAGAAACTTAACTTTTTCTATATTAAAAGAAATAAGACAACAAAATGCAATTAATGATCCTGTATTGGATATTGGACTGAGGGAAAAAAAGATCTAATGGATATCGGAGCAACTGCAAAATTTGTTTATTATGTGTGTGTTAGATAATAGTGATATGACAAAGTTTTATCCATTTTTATGCTTGTACTGTAGTTGATTAAGTCAGTGTTCTTAGGAAATGCATGCTGAAGCACTTAGCGGTAGCGGTGTGCGACTTTCTTTCAAAGGGCTTAAGACGTTACACAGACTCACCTGCTCACGCACACAGACACACACAGCACAAGCCCGCAAATAATAAAGCAAACTGAAGAAAGTGTAAGTGGTTGTTGAATCTGGGAAATAGATATCTAGGAATTGCTTGTATCATCCTTGTAAATTTACTGAAAGCTGAAATTATGTGAAGAAAATATTACTAAAAGTGAATTGGCTGAAGCACACAGGATTGAGTTTTTTTTTATTGCTAAGTGTACCTTGGTTAACCTCTTGGGAGAGTTGATGGGCTTAATCTAAACATAGTGAAAATGGAGTGATTTATTATGCTCTCCTGAAACCTCCCCCTTTCTGAATCAAATTTAAGTTACAAACCAGAAGCTCTCTGATGCCAGGACTGATATGATAGTAGCTTATCTTTGTCAGTCAAGGAGACGGTCTGCTACATGCCTTCATGTCATTCCCCATTACCAGCAGCATGAAATTGATCCCGAAAAAGATGACATTAGAAATTGCAGCTCTTTCTTCCTAGAGTCATTCATCATGAGCTTTACTAGCAAAATGTTCCCAAATTCTTAGTGTAGCCTCATGAAACCAGAGCTGACTTCTTGCTAAATTCCAATATTAGTCACAGTTCTGTGGTCACGGTCCTTTTGGATTTTTTTGTTTTGTTTGTTTTTTGTTTGTTTAATAAAAAAATTTCTCATGACTGCAACAGTTTATTTTGGGTGGAGACTTGGGGCCAAGGGAAAAGAAGAAGTGGGGATTGTTTGCCATCCTCTATTTCAGGTGACCATGGAAGGCATTAGAGGGGAAACACATCTCCCAGAAACTGGTAGCAGTTTTCAGACTTGGTCAAGTGGGAATAATGTGGCCAGTGTTATAAGTGAGTGGATACTTCTCAGAGAAGATGAGAACTTGGGGGCAGGGAAGACCATATGAAAGGTGAAACAACCCACCGTGAGTCACTCACAGCTTCACTCACCTAGTCCTACTTACAGATAGCCCCAGAGTCCTTTTGTCTTTGCTTGTTAACGGAGAAGAATGTATCTGATCTCCATGTCTTGTCCAGATGATTAATGGAGATGCTACTGCAGGGATAAATGCTGCTTCTTTCTGTGCATCTTTGGCATCAAGTAGCCCCTGCTCAGTTACCAAGGAGTTTTATCTTACAATCAGTAAATAAAGCTGAGGTGAAGTAAGTCAGCGTCCTGGACTCATGGCAGTGTTTAACAAAGCAGGAAGCTGAGCTGCAAAAAGGATGCTTGATTTCTTTGATCAGCTTAAACATTGCCTTGGTTAGAATCACAGATTGTTACAACCCCAGATCATGCCGTGAACATTGTCATCCCTAACATATAAACCACTAACTAGTTCCAGATGAATTGACAGGGTAACTGTTCGTAGAGCCGGCCCTAAATAAATGTCTGCTCTCACACTTTGCCCCTATGCTCCAGTTGTCCTTGGCGGGACTCTTGTGTCACTTATTCTGTCTTCTCAGATTTAGTCTTGTTATAAGACATAGCCTGAGATTTAAAACTGAGCTCTGGAAAGATTTATTTAAGACTGAAGATTTAAAGGGAAGTGGTCAAGCATTGACCTAGGTGATTTTAAATAATTTAAAATCTCTTGTCAGTCTACAAACCTCCTATAAGCATTATTACTCCTATTTTAGAAATGAGGAATCTGAGGTAGATACTGAAAAGATAAGGAGTTTGACCATGGGCAAACGGGTAATCACTGATTCAATGAACATGAACTTGGGCAAATTTTGGGAGATAGTGAAGGACAGGGAGGCCTGGCGAGCTGCAGTCCAGGGGGTCACAAAGAGTCAGATATGACTTAGTGACTGAAAAACAACAACAAGCAGTTAATATATGGAAGAAGTAGGATACAAACCCAGTTCTTTGTGTTTCCAAGAGTTTCCTCAGGTACCAGGTTGTGAACTTGCAAATTTCCCATCCTTCCCATAAAACACTTTCCCCCAATTCTATCTTTCCTTTGTTCAACAAATATATCTCTACATGCCAGGTACTAGGTCGGGTGTTGGTGATTTGGAAGAATTTGTAAGTTTTATGAAAGGAAAAAAATGTATGATGATAGAACATACTCATATAGGATAGTGGGGTTTTCTCTAATTTAGTTAAAGATGAACTTCTGAGTTGGTGACATAGAGTCCTGAGACTTCAAACTTGGGAAGAAGAAAGCCATGCAAAGCCCTGAGCTGTGAGCATTCCAGGACAAGGACAAGCAAAGGCAAATGCCTTGAAGCTGGAAAGGGAGGAATCTGTTCAGGGAACTGATACAAGACCAGCAGGATAAGCATAGAGAAAGGGAGTGATAAATGTGTGCTGGCATTTGAGAGTGAGGCCGAGCAATGTCATGGAAGTCCTTACAGGATGTCGTTGCACTCCAGGAGCATGAGGCCAGAGTCGTATGACATGGCACCAGAAGCTCCAGTGGGTGCCAAGTTGCAGCTTTTTATTGCCAGTCACTCTTCTGTACTGCCTTGAGTTGGTTTTGACTTTTTGCTGCAGCTTCTCTTGCTGATTTTAAGGACAAATGAGTTAGTAGAGAGATCCTAGATAATCACAATGCTACTTTCTTTAAAATATCTACCACCAAGCAAAATTTGTATCAAATGTTTTTGTAACTCTGGATTTTGTTTCAGTTCCTGAACAGCCCATCATGGTGACACAAGGCTGAGAAGAAGAGCATTTCAGCAGGTTGCTATCTGCAATCCCACCTAGTTCTTTGTACCTCAGCAAGTTCAATTAAGTTTTAAAAACTTTGTCATATGGACAGTGGGGATTTCAGATTGTCATGCATTTTCATATGTTTTGTATATTTTTTGTTCTTCCTGGAATACTATCTTCTGTATTTTGCCTTTTGGCACCCATGAAAACTGTTTCTTACCAACTATTTTTGTAAGACTCACTTTATCTGAGAAAGAATTACACCATCTAATTCTGTTCTTTGAATGTACCGCTATTATTTCCCTTAACAAATTTTAACTCTTCACACACATGGTTCATGTCCTCTGATAAATAATGTCTGAGCTCATCTGAGGCTGCTGACCTTGTCTCGTTCATCCTTGCCCCTCTAGCACTTCACTCAGTATCCAGCACAAAATAAACTCAATAAATGCTAAATGAAATGAGTGCTTAGTGGAAGTTCGTGCTCTGCCATTAACTCAGAATTTGATGCATGGTCTTAGGTGACTCATCTACTTTTCCCAGGGACCTCAGTAAGTTATCTCATTTATAATGCTGCCTTTGAGTGGATTATATAATTTGTAATATTAGTAGTATTGAGTACTTACCCTGATTGAGTACTTACGCTGTGCAGCCTCTTTGTTAGGTGCTGTATATGCATTATCTCAATGGATCCCTACGTCAGCTTCATGAGGTAGCTGTCACTGTCGTTCTCATTTGACAGATAGGAAGCTGAGATCCAGGGATGAAAATTGATTTGTGCAAAATTGCGCAGGATAGTGGGATTTGGAACAGATCAGAACTGAGTTTGTTGGACTCCATAGCCCATGCCCCAAGTATCTTGCTGCATCATTTTCAGTTCTCTAAACTAGTGAGTAAAGCACCCTGATGACAGCATTTCTGCATTCTTTTTTTTCTGATGTTGGCAACACTCACACCCACTGTAGTGATAATTTTGTTTGTTTGTCTGTCTACCAAGAAAGGTGAGAAAGCAGAGTCTTTCTTAGGCTCACAATTGTGAGTCATTCATAGGTTATTCTGAAAATTGATTCTAAAGTGAGCTTTTGAGGAAGGCTGTATTCCATTGCCAGGGCTGGTCCCTCTGCTGAGAGAATGATGAAAGACTAGCACCACACAGGGAAGGCGAGGCGACCTGAGACCTCAGGAAACCGGGTTCTGGGGGTAGGGAGAGCAGTAGGTGGAATTGAAGAGTGAGGGTAGAGGGCTTTCAACAATGTAATCAGCTTTAAATGCAGAGTTTGAAACAAAAAAGAATTCAACACTGGAGCTTGATTATATTTAACCAGTGGATATTTAATATCATGCCTTTACATTTTAATTCTGGGAAGAAACATGGCTCAAGTTACAAATCTTACAGAAATGACTAGGGAGGCCTGGGACACGAGACACCCAGGTGGGAGGCGTCTGTCACCAGAATAAAGCCAAACCAGTCAGCACCTGGCCTGAGTCATGCTGTCGGTCTGCCTTGATGGGTTCTATGTCAGCCACCTTAGGGAGGACAGATGTCATGGAGTGGGGAGGAGTAACATGGTGTCATGGGGATGTAGCTTAGTAACATGTCAATGGCATAGGGTTCTGTAATTCCCATCTTAGGACTGAGGGGCAGCTGAGCCTTACAGGGTAGAGAGGTGGACAAGAAAGACCCAATAATTCATGTGTGAATGAATGCGGAAGACTACTGTGTCTTCTAACTCCTGGCCAAGCACAAAATGACCCACACTGCTGTGAAGGTTAGACACCAAACAAAAGGTCTAGTTAGAAGAACTGACTGAAGCCTGGGTGGTCTCCCTGCCTATTCCCTGCATTCTTTCTTACGTCCTCCCAGGCTGCCCAAAGGTCATTGCAAAAGCTCATCCTTACTTGATTCATGAAGGTCTGCTTTTGGTGGTGTTGATTGTTTTGAGTCAAGGTTACCTATAATTTTCTGATTTACTAAAAAAACTTTCACACATGCTTTTTTGTGGCAATCCTGAGACAGTTTTTGTTTTCTGCTCCCACTTCATGTATGAGGAAACCGAAGCTCAGGGAAACTCGATGACATACCCAAGATCACGGGTGAACAACCACTATTGTTAGGAAAGAATGAAAATTGTTTAAATGTTCAGGTTTTCTTTTTTTCTCAATGTAGCCAATATTGACCTTTAGAGTTCCTTCCTGAGCAAAGGCTGTGCCTTACTCTGCTGAACTGACCCTGTCCCCCGCCCTGCTTCTATCAGAAAGTATTAACTGGCTATCCAAGCCTCAAAGAATTTTCTATGAAATTTAGTATGTGAGAGCTCTAAGTTCATAAACTGCTGATAATTTCTTCCCCAAAAAGAACATTTTCGTTAGAATGACCATAAAATTTCTTGTCCAGTTTGGCACATATTTGAAATTAAAATGAGCAACAAAAATAATTTAAATGATATGATTTTGAAATATTGACTAGGTGAAATAGTTCTATTAAAACAATTTTCAAATACAAAGTTCTTAAAGTAAAAATAACACATACCAGTTAAGATAAACCAAATCTTTTAAAATGTATATTGATTGTAGGAATCCTAAAAATAACATGCAAAATAATTATTATTGGTATTTATTCACATACTTTATAAGCAATTTCTTAGCCAAATATGTTTCTAATTCTGTCACTGTCACTCATATTTCCCCTAAATAAAATAGTTTTGCTTATTTATCTTTTTTTTTAATAATCGATAAGAACTGTTTATTACTGACTCTTTCAAAATGGCAGTCCATATTCATGGCCTGTATTTGTGCTTTTATTCTTTTGTTAGAGGATTTCTTCTTAATCTGTTCCTGTGAGATCCTCCTATGTAGGAATGATTGTGTATAGAAACTGCCATGTTTTGCAAATATTGTCCAAACATAGTTAAGAAAATAATTTTAATATGGCCATATTATAATTTTTGAAGAGCTTGAAGACTTCTTCACAGCATAATTTTATAGTTACTAACTTTGAAAAATGTTTTTTGACCCAGGAGAAAGTTATTTTCTCATAGACATAAAATCTTCAGTGAGAGGTTGTATTCCATGCAGTCATTCAAAGACTCAGGCTAGTGGAGGCTAGGGAGTTGAGCTGTGTTCTGGATCCTTGTCTCTTTCTTCTGTCCTCCTTGGTTCTGCCTCTTGTAATGGGACAAACGGAGTCAAGTCCTGCTTTTACAGAGTTTTCCTTCAAATATTTGAGGACAGCTCTCCAACTTCTCCTGAGGTTTATCCTTCCAGACCAAACTGTTGCACCTCATTCAGTCACTCCTCATTTTGACATGGCTTGCAGTTCTTTACCTTATAACACACAGTCCTCTAAAGGCACTCTCCTTTAGACTCTTGATACATTTGAAAAGAGAAATGAGAAGGACAGATGAGAGAAACAAAGTTCAGTGAGACTATTGCTTTCTGTGTGCTTACGCAGTGTTTTTCACTTCTATCAGATTGTAAGCTGCGAGATGGCCACAACTGCCTGTCTTGTTCACCTTATTGTCCTCAGCCCCTTGCATAGTGCCTGGAATCACAGATTTCCAATACACAGTTATTCAGTCATTAAATAGATAACTACTTATGTCACTGTCTGTTCATTGGCTAGCTACTGATCAGGGCTGGGAACCAAATTTTGAATCATCTGGTTCTGTTGAGACTTTTCAGCATTCTGTTTTCTTTTTCTTTTCTTTTTCCCGTCTCCCTGCTTCCTACCCACTTTCCCTCCCTTCCTTCCTTTCTCCTCTTCATCTCCCCATTGTTTTTCCCTGTCTCTCTCTTGAATTCCTTCTGATCTTTGGAGATATATAGAGACTTTAAAAATACAAACTAATGAACTCATGAGAGCATGTGAGTTTAAATGCTACCCATACAATTTCAGGAAAATACTGTCCTCTGGGCTTCACGTAATTTTTCACCTGAGATAAATTCCAATATGTGTAAAGACTCGAACTAGGATAGAGGTATTTTACCCTTTAATTCCTAGGTTGCTGTGGAGCTGTTTTCCTCGGGGAGTGGGTATATGCTTGTGCATGTGTTAGCATGTGTGTGGTGAGTAATATATGAATTAAGTGTGACTTTATGGGGTACAGAGTGAGACCTGTGCCTGGGATCCAGACTACTCATCTCTACAGAGCAAGGGTTACCAGACACTGGTTTGTGGGGCCAGCAACAAAACAATTACCTGATGCAACTGTAGATTCTGGGGTCCCCATCTTATACCTTTTAGAATTCAAACTTTCATGGGTTTAGGAATTTTTATTATTAACAAGCAATTCTGGTGATTCTTCTCTACAAGCTGGAGAGAAGACTGGATGTTTGCTCTTTTGTCCAGGATATTAACTAGGGAAAATCAGCCCTAAAAGGAATTTGTTGATGTAGAGAGAGGTGCTTGAAGTGAGAAGTAGGCTTGCAAAAAGATCAGGTGACAGATTTCTACAATGAAAGGGCACAAAGGAATGAATTAGAAGTATTTCAGAGGTCTAAGGCCATTTAACTGGGGGCAAATGGCAATGCTTATCCAAATGACTGGCACCTGGAAGCATCAGAACACATTGCACAGTAAAACAATTCATGTTAATATGACAAGTAAACATTTAAAATCTGAGCAGTTAAAAAATGTACCCAGCTACCTCTCTTTTTAAAATAGAGTCATTAAAAGGAGTGGTGAATTAATTACCATAGAAAGAGGTCCACCACTTTAAATGCGAAGGGTCTGCTAAGATTTTAAAACTTTAGAGAAAGCGGGAAAAGAAACTAAGACAACTTTGTTAGTGACTGCCTTTTCTAGGAGAGACGAGGGCCTCGGATTGGGAGGCTAACAGCAGTCCTCTGTGATGTCTCCTGTGTTGTATGTATTGACTCTTGTGGTGGGTCCACAGATGTTTGCTTTATGATAATCCATCTAGATCCATGTTTGTGTCGTCTGCACCTTCCTAATTGTGTGTTAGCTTTCTCAAAAATTACTTTAAAGGCATTGCTATAACAATGGCTAAGTGTTGAAGTTTGCGCAGCAACATTTTAATCCTTCAATTGTCTGGAAAAATTTCTTTAGGATGAATGCCCCAGTCTAGCTTCTTATTAATTTCTGGAACAGAAACTTTAAATGTTTACATTTGTTCATAATTCATAGGATTAGGTTTTATTTTAAGCACTTAGCATTAGGAATCTCTTGAAAATAATTTACTGGTTTAATAAAACATACTTACATTCTAGAACTGAACCAAGATTCTTTGGCTTATAACCAGTCCTTGGGTTTTTGATCACTCTATTTGGTTTCTCATTAAAATGAATTTATCCCATTGTATTTTTTTAATGTTCCTCTTTAGTTCTAAAAGTTGATACTTTATAGGTCCATAGCACTGTGTGCTTTACAAGCAGCTTTATCTGCATAGTTTGATTTGATCTGGTACATAGAGTATTTCTCTAAGGCAGTAGAGAAATCATCACTAATCCCTCTTGACCCAAGACTGCATCTGGGAAGCAAGTGGGATTAATATAGCTATTGTCTGTCATATGGCTAATGATGGGTGGGATTGGGAATCAAGCCCAGATCTTAGGAATGTAAGTGCAGTGCTTTATCCATTACGTGGATGATTATTTTTTTAAAAAAAGACAAATATTATCCAAATTAATTTGCCCTCTACTTTCGAGGCTCATGGTTTTAGTTTTTGGATTAGGGTCCTTGGTGGAGTAAGTCTCCCTACCTTTGGAAACAAGAGGGCCCAGTTGTCATTATTTAGTTCTACTTTATAAATAAATAAATAATTGCTTAATGAAAAAAAATTCCATTTGTTATAATTTACATACTGATAAGTGTACATTGGCATGCCGCTCAGTTGATTTTTACAAGCTGTATACAACCTTGCAACAAGCACACAGATCAAGAAATACAGTGTTTACCAACACCCCAGAAATTTCCCTCATGTCCGTTCCAATCAGTATCCACACCCTAAGGTTAAGCACTGTCACGACTTTTAACCCTATGGATCAGTATTGTCTGTTTTTGTACTTTATATGAATATAGTCATACAGGCTGCATTTTTTTGTGTCTGTCTTCCCTTGCTCAGTATTATGTATGTGAGATTCACCCACATTGCTATTTGTACTTGTAGAATATTTATTCTCTTTGCTGTCCAGTGTGACTTTATCATAATTTGTCTGTCAACTTGTCGTTAAGTCACTCAGTCATGTACAACTCTTTGCAACCCCATCGACTGCAGCATGCCAGGTTTCCCTGTCCTTCACCATCTCCCGAAGTTTGCTCAAACTCATGTCCATTGAGTCATTGATGCCATCCAAGCATCTCATCCTCTGTCATCCCCTTCTCCTCCTGCCTTCAATCTTTCCCAGCATCAGGGTCTTTTCCAATGATTCGGCTCTTCACATCAGGTGGCCAAAATATCAGAGCTTCAGCATCAGTCCTTCCAGTGAATAGCAAGGGCTGCTTTCCTTTAGGATTGACTGGTTTGATTTCCTTGTAGTCCAAGGGACTCTCAGAGTCTTCTCCAGCACCACAGTTTGAAGGCATCAATTCTTCGGCGCTCAGCCTTTTTTATTGTCCAGCTTTCACATCTGTACATGACTATTGGAAAAATCATAGCTTTGACTATACTGACCTTTGTAGGCAGAGTGATATCTCTGCTGTTTAATATGCTGTCTAGGTTAGTCATAGCTTTTCTTCCAAGAAGCAAGCGTCTTTTAATTTCATGGCTGCAGTCACAATCCACAGTGATTTGGGAGCCCAAGAAAATCAAGCCTGTCACTGTTTCCATTGTTCCCCATCCATGTGCTATGAAGTGATGGGGCCAAACGCCATGATCTGCATTTTCTGAATGTTAAATCAGCTTTTTCACTCTCCTCTTTCACCTTCATCAAGAGGCTGTTTAGTTCCTCTTTCTGCTGTAAGGGTGGTGTCATCTGCATATCTGAGGTTACTGATATTTCTCCTGGCAATCTTGATTCCAGCAGTACTTCATCCAGCCTGGCATTTTGCACAATGTACTCGGCATGTAAGTTAAATAAGCAGGGTGACAATATACAGCCTTGATGTACTCCTCTCCCAATTTGGAAACAGTCTGTTGTTCCATGTCCGGTTCTAACTGTTGCTTCTTGACCTGCATACAGATTTCTCAGGAGGCAGGTAAGGTGGTCTGGTATTCCCATCTCTTTAAGCATTTTCCATGGTTTGTTGTGGGGTCGCACAGAGTTGGACATGACTGAAGCAACTTAGCAGCAGCAGCAGCACACAGTCAAAGGCTTCAAAATAGTCAGTGAAGCAGAAGTAGATGTTTTTCTGGAATTTTCTTGCTTTTTCTATGATCCAACAGATGTTGACAACTTGATCTCTGGTTCCTCTACCTTTTCTAAGTTCAGCTTGTACATCTGGAAGTTCTTGGTTCACATACTGTTGAAGCCTAACTTGGAGAATTTTGAGCAATACTTGCTAGTGTGTGAAATGAGTGCAATTGTGTGGTAGTTTGAACATTCTTTGGCATAGTCTTTCAACTGTTGATGAGTATTTGGTTGGTTTTCATGTGGAGGTTAGTACCTCTAGAGTACAATGATCATTCTAGTCCAGGTCTTTTGGTGAGAAGATGTACGCATTTCTGTTGGGTGCACATTTACAAGTGGGATTGCTAGGTCCTAGCTTATGTCTGAATGTGTTCTTATTTAACAGATACTGGTAAAAAATTGACACTCCTACACACCCCCTCATAGCCAGGTTGGGAAAAGGAGAGGAAGACAATAGTTATCTGGATTAAGACAGTCAGATTCTCTCTTAGGAGACTGGACCATAGACCTGGTGGAAAGTCACTGGTGGGTTTAAGGGATTCTAGAAGTAGACACGAAGAGGCAATGAGCCAGGTTTGCAGCAGAATACTAGCTTCCAAAATCAAGGTACCAGGGCTGCCCAAACTTCAGACTTTTCTCCTAGTTCCACTCCTGACAACTGCAGTGATGCTTCATTTTCTATATTGATGTCCAGGAGGCGGTATCTTTACAGCAAACCCCAGCAGTTTAATTACCTAGATTGCTTGCACTTCCATACTTTCAGTTAATATATTGTTGGTGTTAAAACAGTTAAAACCCATTTGTTGGATATTGGGGTTCTATACCTAATCACATTTTGGTACTGGGAAATTTAAAAAGAATCAATCAGTCAATGTTCCTTTCACAAATACCATGACTGAAGTAAGTGCAAAGAACACTGCAAACAAAATAAGGAAGTGGCCAGGTCTATCAGGGATGGATATACTGTGAGATTAATGATGCTTAAGAGTCAGGGTATCTGACTTGTTTAAAACCTGTCCTAAGAGTACTCATCATGTTTCTGTAGAGCTTTTCATGCACAGGTAGTGTATTTCAACTGAAATTTAGTGAATATTTATCTTATTTTATTTTTAAAGAGTCTCCCTCTCTGCACTGGTTTATCCTGTGGGTTCTGCAACACCTGGATCTTCCTCATTATGGGGAGGGTAGTAAAGACTTCAAAGAGGAAGAGCCCTTGAGTTGAGTCTTGAAGCACAAAGAGGGTTTTCTCAGATGCTCAAGGGCTGGTAGGCTGGGCCAGGCCATGAAGATAGTGTGTGTCAAGGCACAAGGCACATCTGTTTGAAGACAAGTAATAGTTTGATGCTAGAGCTAAGTGGACAATGGCAGGTTGTGAGTAGCACTGTAATGAATAAGGAATATGAAAAGTTGGCCAAGGACCAGTCAGGGAGACCCACGTATGCGATGATTAAGATCTTGTGTTTGGTCATCCGGTTGCTGGGAGTTGGGGGAGAGTTGTCATGACTGAGTGCACTAAGGCTTTTGTAGATGGAGCCTTTCCCCCCAAAATATGCTCCCAGTCATAAGAACACTCAACAGGATCAGGAGTTTTTGCAGATCCTATATCTCTAATTTTGAAGATAAGAGTACTTGGCAAAGGAGAGAGAAGGAAGCAAAGGTCTATATATTTGGAGAGAAAAATCACATGGATGGATGAGGAAAAAACAAAAATTGAAATAGTGTACAAATGCACTTTTAAATATCATTGAAACCAGTTTCCAAGATGTCAAGGAGGAAGATTAGAAGGGAGATGGAGCAGAAGGCCAATATGTGAGGCAGTTACCACTTAAAGCATCCTTTGCCATAGTGGGTCTCCTCTGAGGAAAAGACAGGACACAGTCCAGCAGAATTTACAGCAAGTGGTTGGAATTTCCTCAGCACCCTCCACGTGTGTTTCCGTAAGTGTATGTGCATTAAGAGCTGCTTAGTGTAGGTCAGGGGCATGAGGCCCAACATGACAAGAAGGACCTCTTCTCACATGCTCATGTTCTTATGAGCTATGACTCCCCAGCCACTGCTACCACACTCTTGAACGAAATGCAACATAACCCATAACCAGTCAGCTCTGGGATTTCAGACCTGGCTCTGCATGCCTGTAACCCAAGTGTCTTGGCTGCAGTTACCCTGTCACCCCAGCTCCATAATTCTTATCTTGGCATGAGAAACTTTTAAATTGCATTTGGGGCTAAGACTTCAGCCGCCATAAGTTAAATCCTAGAAATAAGCGTGCAGCATATAGGAGAAATAGGCATGCAGTATTGTACATGTATTGAAGGAGGAGAGGGTATCAGAGGATGAGATGGCTGGATGGCATCACCAATACAATGGACACGAACTTGGGCAAACTTTGGGAGATGGTGAGGGATAAGAAGGCCTGGCATGCTGCAGTCCATGGGGTCACAAAGAATCGGACACGACTGGGCAACTGAACTAAACTTAACTGATTGTACATGTGTTTCCATGAAGCTGTTGTGTCAAGCAGACACCAAGTAGGTGGTTGCCCCAAATGTGGCCACTGGTATAGTTCACACATTGAGAAGGAACTACTTCTTCCTATGTTTGACAAAGCCATGGGCTGCTTGAGTGAATACCCATGGAAGCATGGCAAAGGATCATGACCTAAATCCCACACATAGAGAAGAGTTCTCCTTCATGGTGCTCTGTGCTTAGTATGAGAATATGTGCATTCAGTTTTGTTGCTAATGAAGCTCCCTCCAAATGGGAATAGTTGCTCTCTATTTCCTGTATCTGGAATCAGCTAGCACCAGCTAGTCTGGGCAAAGAGAACTCAACAGATTGGAAGGAACTGTAGCCTTATTGTCTTTGCCTCCATTCTCTCCTCCATGAACTTAAAGCATCAACCTTGTGTATTTATTCCATGTATTTTTCTACAATAAAAGAGATGGGGTCAAGAATAAGGTGTGATCCAACTGAAGTTTGCATTAGCTCAATGAATCAAACATTTCTTGGGCTTCTTGCAAGGCTATTATAAAGCCACTGAAATATTTTCTATCCCACTTGTAGAAGTAGTGATGTATTTTGTTTTCCCGGGCTCTGAAATCACTGTGGATGCTTATTGCAGCCATGAAATTAAAAGATACTTGCTCCTTGGAAGAAAAGCTATGACAAACCTTGACAGCATATTAAAAAGCAAAGAGACCAGTTTGTCAGCAAAGGTCCATATGGCCAAAGCTATGTTTTTTCCAGTAGTCATGTACGGATGTGAGAGTTGAACCATAAAGAAGGCTGTACATGGAAGAATTGATGCTTTCAAACTGTGGTGCTAGAGAAGACTCTTCAGAGTCCCTTGGACAGCAAGGAGATAAAATCAGTCAATCCTAGAGGAAATCAACCTTGAATATCCATTGGAAGGACTGACATTGAAGCTCCACTACGTTGGCCACCTGATGCAAAGAGCTGACTCGTTGGAAAAGGCCTTGATGCTGGGGAAGATTGGAGGCAAAAGGAAAGGAGGGTGACAGATGACAAGATGGTTAGACAGCATCACTCAGTGGACACAAATTTGAGCAAACTCCGGGAGATAGTGAGAGACAGAGAGGCCTGGTGTGCTGCAGTCCATGGGGTCACAGAGTTGGACATGACGTAGCAGCTGAACAACAGCATCCCATGTGTCAGGGCCGGGAAGCCAACTTACTGCTTGTAAGCTGGGGGATGTAGACTAATTTTTCTCTCTGGTGTCTTTCTTGGATTCTTTAGTTCAATGCCAGTAATCACTCTCCAAGCTCCTGCTCCAACTTGCTTCTACTAGGAGAGGAAAACCAAGGATGAAGCCAAGATATTAAATGGGATTAAGATTTTTATCCCTGGTCAGAGCATGAGAAGAGTGCAATTACCATCTTATCAACCCAGTTGTTTCATAGATGAGGAAACTGAGGCCCAGAGAAGTCATGCAGTGTACTTAGAGTCACAAGGGTATTTAATGAGAAACTCAGGGTATGTACCCAAGTCGTCTCATTCCTTACTCCATCTTCAGTTACTCCACTACACAGATGAACTTTATCCTTGAAAATCACTGTCTTCATTTTCAGGAAAGCACAATACCTCATCCTTCCTCCTTCTTTTACGTACTGTGTACGCCTATTTACTCTCCATCCTCTGTTCTGTGAAAGCTTATTTCTCAAGAAAGCTTACTTTGGAGGTATCTACACAAGCTACACCCTTCCCAGGCATATTTACATGGAAAGACTTATTCTAATACAAGGCTTTGAGCAATGCACTCATTGCAGAGCCTCAACATCATGTCGTAGACCGTCACTTCCTTGGCCTGTGTGTAAATCCAACCTAATAATGACAATATTTGCAGCTGCCCCCTCATATAAATAACATTTGTACTGGCAGATTTTCTTAAAAGGTGGGCAATGTGAAGGAAATGTGTATTTCTGGGAAACACCATCCTGAAGTCCCAAGGAAGAACAATGCTCCTTCTTTCCAAAACATTGCTGAATTACTCTCCAAGTGAGTTCTGAGATCAAGTTCTGAAAATGTGTATTTCACAGTCTTTCTTTGGATGCTCTTGTGTCAGACAGTGCTTCACTATTTTAGAGAGAAAAAGCATTCCTGTTGCCAGGTAGCCACTCCCACACACTTTATGGAAGATGTTGGAAAGAGGCAAATCACCATTCATTCAGTTTATTCCTCAGCTCCTTAGGGACTGACTCTGCATCAGGGCTCAATACTGAAAGGAAGATTTCAAACTCCAACTTGAATTGGTCAGGAAATGGGGTTCCTACTCAGGCTAAAGGAGCCGTAGGTCCTAGGTACTGGAGGAGGTGATATGTACAAGTTATTGAATTCTCAGGGACTGTGAATTCAGAGTCCTAAAGATACTGTCTGGGAATTAGCAAGATCTAAATGGTGGAGAGACTATAGTCCTGGCAGAGATCATTCAGAAAAAAAAAAACATAGAGATGACAATTTATGTAGGCATACATAAGGGCACATGGCTTATAATCAGCCTGTGTACTGTGCTTAGTTGCTCAGTCGTGTCTGACTCTGCAACCCCATGGACTGTAACCCATGAGGCTTGTGGGTTGCCATGCCCTCCTCCAGGGGATCTTCCCTACCCAGGGATCGAACCCAGGTCTCCCACATTGCAGGCAGATTCTTTACTGTCTGAGCCACCAGGGAAGCCCATTAATCTGCCTATTGTATTCCATTGATAAAGGCTGGGAAGACTTGCAGAATATTTTATGCTGAGACAAGAATACCTTTACCATTGAATATAATAGCAACAGTAATAGTTAAAAAGATTTTTATATTTTATTGGATCTGTGCCACACTTCCATCCTGTCTCTACATCCTTGAATAGATTTTATTTACAACTGTAGTCAGAATCAGATGGGCAGTAACAGAAAGACAAGGGATGAAGTAGTTGAGAAATGAGACTGGAATTGATGATCAACTTTTTCTGAAAAGAAGTCTTTTGTGGTTCAGAATGGGAATTTGAGGCTACTCCAAGATCAAAGGCCCTTCCACCTGACATCCTGAACCACAGGGCACAGCCTTTTGACTGAACTGTAAGATACTGCCTGCTGGAGTAAACAGTACAGTGGGTCCATATATGAAGGGGCTGTGGCCATCTACAAAATCAGGGATGTCTGGGACTAAATTATGCAGCTGTGTACATGCCAAAGAGTAAATAATCTTCCAGAGCAAATAAAATCTGTAACATGGGATAACTCCTTATGCCCAAATACTAACATTATGACAGGACTCCAGTCTATCACTTAATACCAGGAACATAGTAAGTGCTCAGAATCCCAATTGTTACCATAACTAAAATCTTCTTTAAAATCCAAGTTTCCCTTTCCATTTCTATTGAAAGAGTAGTGGGAAAAGCAGGGGCAATGGAGTCAAGAGATCTGATTTGCCACTTACTAGTTCATGACCTTGTCAACTTACTCCCATCAGCAGATTCACTCTCCTTGTCCATAAGATGTTCACATTAACAACAATATCTGCCACACAGTAAATTCTCAGTGAATATTAGCTTTCTTCTTCCCTCTTATTTGCTTCACAAGCTTCATAAGACAAAGAGATAATTCACATGATCTTATTATTGGAAAGGGACCCTCTTTTCTACATTCTCTAAGAAAGACTGGGTAAGAGTAAAGGCTTCTAGCTAAGAAAAAGTATTTAATAAAGATAAAAGATCCAAATCTCTGCTTTGCTCTTGATAGCAAGAGGGATGGGGCAGGGGTTGATGAGCAGTTAACTACAGGTGACAGCAGTTACGAAGTGTAACTCTTAGCACTTAACTAAGAGTTTTTGCTTTTGGGACAAGAACTTAGAAGTCTCTCTACTTGGTTTTGGTTGTCCTTTATGTAAAACACCTGTGGTATCAGGAAAATATGGGGATCTACAAGAGATCAGAGATACAGTCACTTTTTATACAGGGTTCATAACTCATTAGAAATAATACAGTGCTGTGTAAATTTCCAACCAGATCAGGACATCTCTAGTTGCCAAGAGGATAGAGAGAGGAAGATGGAACCTGGTAGAGAGGACTGGTGAGATCTAGAGGTCAAATGAGCCTTTACATAGAAATGATCAAAAGTGCTACGACTTAATAAAACAGCAAATAGTTACTTAAAAGAGAGATATTTTACCCAAACAACTGCTAGACAGTTATAATGTTTGTTTATTGATATGCTGATGTAAATTGCTTATGAAGCCAAGTACCATAACATTAAAAAAAATCAAATTGTATTTCTAATAAAAAAAGGTAGACAGTCACAAGCATAAAATAACCAACTAATTTATACATTCTTTGGGGGGGTTAGTGACTCAAAATCCAGAAACTTAATTCTTGTTGAAAATGTCACAACAGAGGCAAAAGTGAGCTTCTGGGTCATTGATAAAGACTTCCCAGGACTGAACAGGAGCTGAAGCTGCCCTCGTCTTCATTAGGTTAAAAACTTGCTCCTCTGAATATCGTTCTGAAGTATCTGCAGTGAAAGGTGTATCTATGAGGAAATAACATACTCTTGGCTGGAAAATCCCATGGACGGAGGAGCCTGTTAGGCTGCAGTCCATGGGATTGCTAGGAGTCGGACACGACTGAGCGACTTCACTTTCATTTTTCACTTTCCACTTTCATGCATTGGAGAAGGAAATGGCAACCCACTCCAGTGTTCTTGCCTGGAGAATCCCAGGGACGGGGGAGCCTGGTGGGCTGCCGTCTGTGGGGTCTTACAGAGTCGGACACGACTGAAGCGACTTAGCAGTAGCAGAAGCAGTAAATCCCAGGAGGACAGGGAGACATTAATTGTACTCCAGTGATATAAGACCTATCTTGGTAAAGGTTTATTGTTCTTGGTGCTCATTTGGTTTGGCTTTCCTAAACTGAATACCCAAAGTGTAGAAACCAAATCTTTCCTACATTCTATGGTAAAGTATCTGCCAGCAGTGTGGGAGACCCAGGTTTGATCCCTGGGTTGGGAAGATACCCTGGAGAAGGAAATGGCAACCCACTCCAGTATTCTTGCCTGGAAAATTCCGTGGACAGAGGAGCCTGGTGGGCTACAGTCCATGGGGTTTCAAAGAGTCGGACACGACTGAACGACTTCACCACCATCACCATTCATGTATTATGAAATGCCTAGAACTGTACAGCGTCCTTTGGGCACTTTATAGATGTTTGTTGGAACCTGAAGGATTGAATTGCACATAAAGCATTCTGTTTATCTTGTAAGAAATTTTTCTGATCTAGTAATAGCCCTTAGCTCAAGGTATAGCAGCTTTGCTAGCATGGGGTTGACTCCAGAAACTGGCAGCCTAAAGGATTAGGTGTAAATGAGATCAGAATAACATCTGGGAATGGTGGCCATCTGGCTCAGAGAAATTGAGACCTGTTATTGGGCTGTGGAAACTTGATTGGCTCAAGAGCTTCTGTTCTTAACTATGCTTCTCCAAGCTCTTGGACTCCTACTGCAGCCTCCACATACCAAGCATGCACAGGGCCACATGAAATCCTGAAATAAGTTTGACAGCTTTGGGCCACTTAGCCAAAGAACTCTGTGCTTAACTCAGTGTCCCTGGCATCTCACGGTCCATTTGCCACTGGTTTCCAAGACTCAGGTTCTATAAAATGGAATAATAGAGAAGTGTAGGAAGGGATACACTGATCAAGGTTAGGCCATGAGAGGAGGATGGTTGACAGCTTTAAGAACTATGTACATGGAAAAAGTATTTACCCCTGCCAAGATATCTTAATGACCCTTCTTCCCAAAGTCACCTTGCTCTTCACTTCTTCAGACTCAGAGGCTTTTTAAGCTATTACCAGACTAAACACCCCTCTCTCTCTTTCTCTTTTTCATAACGTGTATTTATAATGCACTGTGAGTATTCTGAAATTGAAGTGTGTTAAATAACATATCTGCATCTATATTCATAAAAATTAATATATCCTAATTAAATATATAAGTTAAGTATAAGAAATAATAATAAAAATATGTATTTGAACATGTATATTTTGGGGTGCAAGGGAACTGTAAGATACAATTCTCCTTTATAAATAATCAACACCAAACTACAAATGCAGACAGATGCAGGTATTTATTTTGGTTACTCAACTATCACAAGTAGTATTGTTATTGGTGAGATTGTTATTGGTGATATGATTTTTCTGAAAGGGCCATTGCATACATGTGTGTGCTCAGTCATGTCCAGCTCTTTGCGAAAGGGCCAGTACCTCTTGGTAAATATCAACAAAACATGAAGGTACTCTTCTTTTGATTTGCAAGGTGGCTGCATTCATAGAAAATCAGCATGTATTAAAACCAAGCAAAAATATATTTTGTCTATTTTTAAATAGGATTTAAGGTGTCAGCTTGGCTAGTTCTAAACAGTTGTTTCATCTATGCGGATATCTGGCAAGACATTTAGAAACTGTGAGAGATGTGAAAAATTCTTTATTGGAAGGGGCTTTTCCATACCTTGTATAGGAATTTGCGTCTTTGACCACTCTGCAACCCCACAGTCAACGCGACGATGAAGTGCTGTCTGCCACATTTTCAAAAATGGCCTGGAAATTCAGTTTCCCTTGAAACTTTGTTTTGAGGGTAATTTTTTTCATAAAGAAACATGTTTCTGGTGCTGGTAATGGAAGTGAGGAGCAACTTAAGAGTTAACTCAGAAATGATTATTCCTAGTCAGAAAAAAAGTTATACACAATTTTAGTCCTTTATAGGGAAAATCATTTGTGTCTGAAGGTGCCACTTAAATATATTTTGATCATAGTTTATGAAGGAAATTATGTGATTTATGAATTTAGGAATGCAAGGAAGTCTTAGGACATGATTTTTAAGGAATATCCAGAGTCATATAGTGATGTGTGCATCTTGTCTTGGGTCCCAGAGAGATGTGACTCCCTGAGAATAGGGACTGTCTCATTTCTCCATAGCTTCTACCTCAGATCCTTTTCCACATATATATTGCTTGTTAGTATCCAAATTTGGGGGTACAAATATAGCACACATGATTAATGAGAAATAATTGGTTACACTACGAGATGAACTGTAGAGGTGGGGTGGGTATGGGTTCCTGCTCCAGTTTCTGTCTAAATTCCAATATTGAAGTACTTGTCCCACCAGAAGTAAGTAGGTTACAGTCCCTCCCTCATTACTGTTATATGAGCCTTTCTTAGAAGCAGCTCCTGTAAAAAAATGCTCAGAGAGAAAGTTTTACGCCATGTAATGAGAATGAGAAGCCATTTGTATACACAAAACAGAAACATACTAAGTTAACTAAGTGTGTTTTTGTTTTGTATATGCATTCATTTGTATTATTTTCTAGATTGCACATATAGGTGACATCATACAGTATTTGTCTTTCTCTGCATTTTCAAAGGCTCCAAGTTCTCTTTAAATAGGATACCCTGTTGGCTGTATTTAAGGTAGTCACTTCCCTGCAGCATTATCTCCCAAATGCCCGTGACAACTAACTTAGTAGATTCAGAAACAGACTGAGAGATATAGAAAATAAACTTGTGGTTGGTGACCACGGGAGAGAAGAAGGGAGGGACAAATTAAGGGTATGGGTCTAATAGATACAAACTCTTACGTATAAAACAGATAAGCCACAAGGATGTATTATATAGTATAGGGAATCATAGCCATTATCTCATAGTAACTTACAATGGAGTCTAGTCTACAAAAATACTGAATTACGTTGCTGTACACTTGAAACTAACATGGTGTTATAAATCAACTGTACTTCAATTAAAAAATTAATTTTTTAAAAAAGGAAATGCATATTAGTGACCTGGGGCCTTGCTATGAATCAGTTCAGTGCAGTTCAGTCGCTTAGTCATGTCCGACTTTTTGCAACCCCATGAATCGCAGCATGCCAGGCCTCCCTGTCCATCACCATCTCCTGGAGTTCACTCAAACTCACGTCCATTGAGTCAGTGATGCCATCCAGCCACCTCATCCTCTGTCGTCCCCTTTTCCTCCTGCCCCCAATCCCTCCCGGCATCAGAGTCTTTTCCAATGAGTCAACTCTTCGCATGAGGTGGCCAAAGTACTGGAGTTTCATCTTTAGCATCATTCCTTCCAAAGAACACCCAGGGCTGATCTCCTTTAGAATGGACTGGTTGGATCTCCTTGCAGTCCAAGGGACTCTCAAGAGTCTTCTCCAACACCACAGCTCAAAAGCATCAATTCTTTGGTGCTCAGCCTTCTTCACGGTCCAACTTTCGCATCCATACATGACCACTGGAAAAACCATAGCCTTGACTAGACGGACCTTTGTTGGCAAAGTAATGTCTGTGCTTTTCAACATGCTATCTAGGTTGGCCATAACTTTTCTTCGAAGGAGTAAGCATCTTTTAATTTCATGGCTGCAATCACCATCTGCAGTGATTTTAGAGCCCAAAAAGATAAAGTCTGACACTGTTTCCCCATCTATTTCCCATGAAGTGATGGGACCAGATGCCATGGTCTTCGTTTTCTGAATGTTGAGTTTTAAGCCAACTTTTTCACTCTTCTCTTTCACTTTCATCAAGAGGCTTTTGAGTTCCTCTTCACTTTCTGCCATAAGGATGGTGTCATCTGCATATCTGAGGTTATTGATATTTCTCCTGGCAATCTTGATTCCAGCTTGTGCTTCTTCCAGCCCAGAGTTTCTCATGATGTACTCTGCATAGAAGTTAAATAAGCAGGGTGACAATATACAGCCTTGATGTACTCCTTTTCCTAAGTGAGCATTATTACACAGACTACTCTGGGGGCAGGGCCACAGAAGGATGACACAAAAGAAGAGAAGCAGAACTGAGTCATTGTCCCACTGCAGTGCTCAGTGAGCTCAGCTGGAGTGAGAGGCTGGAAATACACGATCAGAACTCCATGTTGCATGAAGTGTACGTTTACACAGAGGTCGATGCATGTCGTTCTCCTTTCATCTAGAAAGTTGAGTATTTCTTGAGTTAAAACATCCCTCCAGGTACTGCTGTAGAAAAGGAACAGACAGACCTGGTGTACCTGGTCTGAATATTGTAGACAAGATGCTGCTGCTCATGTTGAGCTAATCCAAGCAAAGTACATCCCTTTAGTGAGTGCTGCTTGATAAAGCTTATTTCTGTCTAGGTCAACTATTTGTTATACAGATTTTAAAGGAAGCAGAAAAGTAAAACTTTTTCCAAATGATTCAGTAGGTCAATATTAAGTGGTGAAATTTTCTCTAAACTGTAAGCTTCACAAGAGAAGAGGTTGTTAAAAGTAATTTTTATAATTCTTATAGCATATAATAAAAATGGTCCAATAGACTATACAGTTAAGTATTTGGTGATTAAAAATAGTAAAGGAGACAAATAATTAAACTCTGCTTTTGGATCCCATCATTCTAAACATTTCAGGCACTCTAGATTACAAATAGTCTGACTCCAGAGTCCTCATAGGCATGTTTTTTGGCTATGAATCTTCAGTTTTCACATAATATAATGATATCATTTCAAAACTCAAAGTGGGAACAGCAAACAATGTTTTGCATTTATTTAACCACATAATCGAATTAACTCAAGAAAGAATACCCATGTTATTGTTGAGGAAATTACTGCCTGAAATAAATGACTCTAGATGCTCTTGGTTCCCTGGTTTCCTGTATTGTTTTCATTGTATTGCCTTATTATCATGGTTACAGCTTTATTTCTTTCCTTTGGTGAAGGGGATAGCATATGAGGAAGTGTTAGTTTTCCCTGTGGTACCATGTTTTCTAGATCTTTTTCACTGTAAATTGTGGCAAAAGCATTTAAAAGTCAGTGGTAGACAAATAAAAATACTGTAATTTTAATAAAGTTCAGCATCAAATGATAATGTTTAGGGATCTAGCCTTTGGAACCAAAGATGAAAGCAGCCATGTATTAGAGGCAGGGTGCTCTTCTTAGCCTCTCTGAACAAGAATATTTATTTAATAACTGTGAAAGATCTTCTGCCCAGTTACTTCTGTTTATATTTGTTTAGCTGTTTGCAGGTTCCCTATATGGTGGTAAACGTGAGTGTCTGCAGGGCAGGGGCCATGGCATGTACACTTTTAGACCCTCAACAGTGCAGGAAACCTATGTAGAATTCAATTGAATTGAAGGAGAGAACAGAGAGTCACTGGCTGGTTTATCACCTTAGTACCTATTCACACAGTAATTTACAGGACATTGTGGGAAATGTATGGGTTCTGGAAGGATAGGTAACTTACTGCATTCTGACATTAGAGGTGGAATGGTGTTTAAACTGAAGATATGGTTGACCTGCAGACCTGTGGTTCTCTAAAGAAAAATACAATGAACTTAGTGTAGTAAAAAATGCCAGAATGTTACACAAATGCTAGCTGTGTGAACTTAAACTCTTAAAAAAAAAAAAAAAATATATATATATATATATATATCAGTTATAAATTTTGATGTCACACATGAAAGAAGTCCAACTCAAACTGGCTTAAATTTAAAGAAATCTATTGGCTCTAGTACCTGGAAGTCCTGGGGGTAGTCTAGAGGCTTAAATCACATATTCAGAAGCAGTTTCTCTGAATCTCTGTCTTGCCTTTCTCTATGTGATGGATTCATTATGAATTGACTTTCCTCATGGTATAAAAACAGCTGCAGGAACCTCTAGACTGATATCTTTTTATAAAATTTATTTATTTTTAATTCTTTTGGCTGTGCTGGGTCTTCATTGCTTCATCGGGGCTTTCTCTAGTTGCGGCAAGTGGGAGCTGTGCTTCTTTGTGTTGTGTGGGCATCTCATTGTGGTGGCTTCTCATTGCAGGGCAGGGGCTCTAGGCGTGTGGACCTCAGTAGGAGTGGTTCACTGGCTCTATAGCTCAGGCTCAGTAGTTGTGGTCCATGGGCTTAGTTGCCCCGCCACATGTAGGATCTTCCCAGACCAGGGATCAAACCAGTATCCCCTGCATTGCAAGGTGGATTCTTAACCACTGGCCTGTGAGGGAAGCCCTAGTGTGATATCTTAATACTACCAAATCCATTGGAAGAAAATAAATTCCTCTTTCCCAGTAGTCTGGACATAATTTCCTGGAGTCTCATAGACTTTGGCTAGAATACATTCTCATCCTTGAACCCATAACTGTGCCCAAACACACTGAATTATGAGCCCCCTTCCCCCTAATTCATACTTTAAAGTCCTAACTCCTGATCCCTTAGAATGTGACTGTGTTTGGTGATATGGCCTTTAAAGTGGCAATAAGATAAAATGAGGTCATATGGGTGGGCTCTCATCCAATACAACTGGTACCTTTATTAGAGGAAAGTAGGACAGATACATGGGTGTATGGGGCATCCCAGGTGGCTCAATGGTAAGGAATCGGCCTGCCAATGCAGGAGATGCAAGTTTGATTCCTGGGATGGGAAGATCCTTTGGAGAAGAAATGGCTACCCACGCCAGTATTCTTTCCTGGAAAATCCCTTGGACAGAGGAGCCTGATGGGCTATAGTCCATGGGGCGGCAAAGAGTTGGACAAAACTGAGCAACTGAACACGCACATGGATTCACAGAGGGAAGACCACATGATAACACAGCAAGATGGCTACCTGCAAGCTAAGGAGAGAGGCCTCAGAAGAAATTAAACTTGACAACACCTTGATCTTGGACTTACAGCCTCCAGAATGGTGGGGAAATACCATTGTGTTGTTTAAGCCACTCTGTCTATGGTAGTTTGTTATGATGCCCCTTGTTGTTCAGTTGCTCAGTCATGTCTGACTCTTTTCCCCAATGAACTGCAGCACACCAGGCTTCCCCATCCTTCATCATCCTCTGGAGCTTGCTCAAACTCATGTCCGTTGAGTCGGTGATGCCATCCAACCATCTCATCCTCTTTTGTCCCCTTCTCCTCCTGCCTTCAGTCTTTCCCAGCATCAGGGTCTTTTCCAATGAGTCAGTTCTTTGTAACAGGTGGCCAAAGTATTGGAGCTTCAGCATCAGTCCTTCCAATGAATATTCAGGGTTGATTTCTTTAGGATTGACTGGTTTGATATCCTTGCAATCCAAGGGACTCTAAAGAGTCTTCTCCAACACCACAGCTCAAAAGCATCAATTCTTTGGTGCTCAGCCTTCTTTATGGTCCAACTCTCACATCCATACTTGACTACTGGGAAAAAAACCTAACTTTAACTGTATGGACCTTTGTTCACAAAGGAATGTCTCTGCTCTTTAATATGCTGTCTAGGTTTGTCATAGCATTTCTTCCAAGGAGCAAACGTCTTTTAATTTCATGGCTGCAGTCACCATCTGCAGTGATTTTGGAGCCCAAGAAAATAAAGTCTGTCACTATTTCCATTGTTTCCCTATCTATTTGCCATGAAATGATGGGACCAGATGCCATGATCTTTGTTTTTTGATTGTTGAATTTTAAGTCAGCCTTTTCACTTTCCTCTTTCATCTTCATCAAGAGGCTCTTTGGTTCCTCTTCACTTTCTGCCATAAAGGTGGTGTCATCTGCACATCTGAGGTTATTATTTCTCATGGCAATCTTGATTCCAGCTTGTGCTTCATCCAGACTGGCATTTTGCATGATATACTTTGCATATAAGTTAAATAAGCAGGGTGACGATATGCAGCTTTGATGTACTCTTTTCCCAATTTGAAGCTAGTCCACTGTTACATGTCTGGTTCTAACTGTTGCTTCTTGACCTGCATATAGGTTTCTCAGGAGGCAGGTAAGGTGGCCTGGTGTTTCCATCTCTTTAAGAATATTCCACAGTTTGTTGTGATCCACACAGTTAAAATCTGTAGCATAGTCAATGAAGCAGAAGTAGATGTTTTTCTGGAATTCTCTTGTTTTGTCTATGATCCAACAGATGTTGGCAATTTGATCTCTGGTTCCTCTGCCTTTTCTAAATCCATCTTGAACAGCTCGAACTTCTCAGTTCATGTACTGTTGAAGTCTGGCTTCGAGAATTTTGAGTATTACTTTGCTAGTGTGTGAAATGTGTACAATTGTGTTGTGATTTGAACATTCTTTGGCATTGCCTTTCTTTGGGATTGGAATGAAAACTGACCTTTTCCAGTCATGTGGTCACTGCTGAGTTTTCTAAATTTGATGTCATATTGAGTGCAACACTTTCACAGCATCATCTTTTAGGATTTGAAATAGCTCAGCTGGAATTCCATCACCTCCATTAGCTTTGTTCATAGTGATGCTTCCTAAGGCCCCCTTGAGTTCAAACTCCAGGATGTCTGGCTCTAGGTGAGTGATCACACCATTGTAGTTATCTGGGTCATGAAGATCTCTTATATAGTTCTCCTGTGTATTCTTGACACCTCTTCTTAAGATCTTCCACTTGTATTAGGTCCATACAATTTCTGTCCTTTATTGTGCCCATCTTTGCATGAAAAGTTCCCTTGGTATCTCTAATTTTCTTGAAGAGATCTCAAGTCTTTCCCATTCTGTCGTTTTCCTCTATTTCTTTGCACTGATCACTTAGGAAGGCTTTCTTATCTCCCCTTATTTAGGTGCTATGGTACCCCTAGCACAGTAATATAAGGACACAGAATACACTTATATGAACCAATCAGGGCCTAGTCATAGAAATGGGGGTGAGATTAATCTCTCAGTTTTATGGTGGAGAATAAAGAAGAGCAATTTCTCAAAGGAGGTTTTAATTTCTGTCTCTAAATGGATGAGGAATGAATCCTAAGTAGTCAAATTCAGATGCTTCTTATATATTAGGGTGTGCACGCATGCACAGTAGTAACATGAGGAAGATTAAATGAGATGGCATATGTAGTACAAGGTCGGGCTTGTGGTAGATACAATACAAAAAAAAAACATTCTCATGCTCAGTCGTGTCTAACTCTTTGTGATTCTTTAGACTATTGCCACCAGGCTCCTCTGTCCTTGTGATTTTTCAGGCAAGAATACTAGAGCGGATTGCTATTTCCTCCATCACGGGATCTTCGCAAGCCCAGGATCAAACCCCTGTCTTCTGTGTCTCCCGCATTGCAGGCAGATCCTTTGCCCGCTGAGCCAGCGGGGACTCAAACGTTTGTGGTCTTGTCCTCCCCTTCTTGCTCTCCCTTCTGTTTTATCTCTAATTTCACTGAATTGGTTTTCTAAGATACCACAACTTTCCGAATTCTCAGCGCAAGGAGCCTGTTTTCCTTCATTTATACATGCTGTTTTTACCCCCTCAAGGAAGGAAGTCTTAAATTTTATCAGGGTTTACTTCCCTTCTTCTTGGTGTTTTAGAATTTTCTAGACAATGAAGATGGTTTTTTTTAAGGAAGTGTATCAAATATCTCTGTACCATAGGGGAATTATCATGCCATTGAAAATCAGCTGAAACCTACAAGGATGACTTGTCAACTGGGGCTAATGAAATAAGAAGCAAGTGAGATCTGAAGTTTATTAGGGGCCTCTGTAGGGTGTGTGATTGTCCTGTAATTAAATAAGTGCAAACACACAGAAAAAAATAACCCTTCTATTAATATATAAAGAAATGGAGTTAGGAAATATAGGATTGAGTTCAGTAGCTTCAAGTCGTGATTCTGCCACCAAAGCTGAGTGATCTCAGTTGAGAGTCTGCTTTGAGTCTCAGTTTCTTTACCTGCTACTTATCTCACCATGTGTTCCAGATGGTTTCCCGGTGAAGGGAAGAGGGTAGGAGAGTAAGAAAGAAGGGTAAGAAAGTAGGGCTGGAGAAAGGAAGAAATTGGCCTTCAAGGCAGGCCTGAAAGAGCTTTAGCCCATTCGTCCATAAGCTCTGAAGGGAATATAGCCCATCAGGTGCTCCATAATGAGCCATAGCAGCACCCAGGCTTTATATCTATGCCTTCCTCAGTCACCCAGTGTTGGCTGCACAAACAGGAGCACCTTAACTCAGGTACGTCTGCAGCCGACACCAGTCCTGACTGAGCCGATGGCTAGAGGCCATGCCATGGTTAACTGGCTAAATAATTGCATCTGATAGGGCTGACAAACACACACAGAGCATCTTTCCTGTTCATGTCCACTGTTTAATGTCTATTCACATGACTGAATCCCAGCCTCCTTATCCCTCATCTTACAATCTTGTCCCTTCCAGATCCCTCACCAGCTGGCCAGGCTTTTCACCACTACCTGTAAGTTCATGTATTCTCAATTTGGGTCTCTTTGTTTTCCAACAGCGAAAGTGAAAAACCAGGTGCAATTCCCGAGGTTCTTCCAATTGGCAGGATTTTCTCTCACTACCATCATTTAAGGCTACCCTTGAGGGCAGTGCAGCTTTGCCACGTACACAGCAAGTTCATCAACAAACTGAAGTCAAGCTTTCCCTTCCTCCTTCAGCTGGTCCTAACAGATCTCTCACACTGACATAGGTGTGAGCTCAGAGAGCCACCCTGGGGCATGTCAGGGGGCATGTTTTAGAAAGTGTATGTTATTCTATTTCAGACGGCATAGCTTTGCTCCAGAACTCCAGGTATGCTATACCTGGAGATTTATGCTATAAATCTCTCATACTCCACATGACATTTTTTTCTCACCGATTATACTTGCAGAAGCCTACTTCTTCATGAGTAATATCATCAGTGTGTCAATCATTATAAAAATCTTCTTGAGATGGATGAGATTGCCAGCTTGAGACAGAATAGCTTGGATCACCACGTCTTCCAAAGTATATCTTCCCATTATCATCAGTTCTACAAGAAACTCTGAAAATAAGGGTGCTTAAGTCAGATCAGTTAGGGTACGCTATACACTAAGTCTTGTGACTTAGAGATTCTTAATAACAGTGATAAATTTCAAGCTTTGAAAAGTTCTGTATTAAAGGCATGTGTTTATTCTCAGTGTTTTCAGAATGTATTTTATTATGGGAACCACTGCTCCGTCTTTGTCCCTCATCTGTCAATGACCTACAGACACAGAATTCACTTGAACTCACTGAGGATGGTGCTGGGTTAGAGGGCTCCCAGTGGTGAGCCTCAGGAATCACATCACCTCTGTTTTGCGAAGGAGAACCACCTTTACTTATCACACCTGACCTTGGAACCAATGAGAAAGTCCCTAGAGATGCGGAAGGTGTGAAATGGGAAAAAAGTGCTTGTTGATGAAGAGGCAATGCTCCTTGAGGGGAAGAAATGATGGACTCGGGTAGACAGTTCCTGAGCATAGGAGGAGAATAAATAGAGCTGTCAGAGCTCATAGAATAAGAGTTCTGCTTCAGTAAGTGGGCACAAAGGCTGGGATCCATGCTGTAGAGAGGCAGAGAGCAAGTGAGTTCTGTGGTCAATGGTGGGACACATGGGCAGACTCCCAGGCCAAATGGATGCCTTGGCTCCTGGCTGTTCCAGCTGTCGCTTTTGTTCTTTTCGTATAAACAAAGCTAATATCAGTTTAGAGAAACATTGATATCAATAAGCACCATGAATGGAACATGTACTTGGAACCGTTTTTGTATTACATCACTTCTGTAAATCATAGATGACACCTGTTTGCACAGTGCTTACTGATTAACCAACTTAAACAAATCCTGTGTAGAGAATTAATTTGTGTATGAGGAACAACATAAGATTATAACATTTTCCATGTAAACAGCCCCTTTTATACTCACAGAATTTGGAGTATAATTTATAAACGTTACAGTTTATAAACATCTAAACTTAGGTAAAAGTGCCTTTCAAACACAGCAAGGAAGAGAAGAAAAGTGAAATATTTTAGAGAGAATAAATAATGTTCAAAATGATATGGGACTGTGTAACAGAGTTTTGATAATGGAGTATGCTCAGAATCCATGTACGCCTCTTCCAGGCCTAGTGCATGAAAGCCTCCTACATAATGCTTTGTCCTGCCTCCCGCTGCCTACGCGCAGAATACAGAGGGAGGGACTTGTAATTCTGGAAGAGCCTCTACTAAGGCTGTGGGGCATGTGTGTGCGCGGCGGGGAGCCACATGGATAGGCCACCCAGCGACTGGGAACATGCATGTTGCAGTTTGCTTGACTAAGAAACAAAGTTACATTCTTTAAACTTCTAAAGTTTTAGAGTTTGTTATAGAAACCAGCATTTCTTATGTTCATTAATATAACAAGTAAGAATCATCACTGGGTCAATTTTTGTTAAAAAGACATGACATCTCAGGGAAGGAAGAGGGAGATAAAAACAAACAAAAAAGTAGTCTATTTCCTTTTCCTTCCTTTTTTAATTAAAAGTAGATATCCTTTGTTCACACATTTCTTTTCCCACTGTAACATCATATCAGCTCCTGATTTTTACAAATGAGGATATTAAGGCTCTTGGGGGTGTTCATTTTCAATGTCACGGTAGCAAATGGTAGGTCTGGGTCTTGAACCAAGTCATGTGACACCAGAACCAAACAGAATATTTTGTTTATTTCATTATGACATTAAGTGGTTTAGATACTATTAAAGGACACTAGGCATTGTCTGCCACAAAATGGGAGGTCAGGAAGACTTCACTGGATATAGAAGTTATATACAGGGTTTCATTTTATCAAATATTTATCTGCTAATAAATTTTTTTGAAAGACACTGGACTTCTAGTTCCATGCTTATAGGATTCTAAAGAAGGTGGAACATAGCACAGAAAAGCTGCTGAAGGGACAGGGTGGCTTATCACTTGACTTTTTTTGGTTTTATCCAAAGCATTCTCAAGTTTGTTAACTCCGCTTCATTTGATGGCCTTCTGCTTTCGCTCTGCTCTTTTGAAATGTCACTCTCCACAATGCCCTGCATAGGAGAAAATTCTATTATGCAAAATACCTCCACTCCAAATGATATCACCCTATCACTTCACCTTTCCTGCCCTCTTATATTCCACCCCCAGCTTTTGTAAACATAATTCAAAATGAATATTGCCTTTTCCATCAAGACTGAATTTGAGGCTTTGTTTGAAATCACCTTGGCATATTCTCTTGACCAAGGGTGAGGAATGACAAAATGAGATGTGAACATGCTGAAATGCTGGGGCCCTGACTGTGCCCCAGCTCCTGCTAGCTGGCATTTCAAAGCCACCCAAATTGCCAGGTGCTCAAACTCCTGTTTTATCCTTTCCGTCAGACTGCAACTTACCTGGTCAGTTTGAAAACTGCCAAGAAGCAGCCCTGGGCTCCTACCCAGGTTTCAGTCTCTGGTCTGACTTTGCACTGAGGCCTAGGGCTGCCCGTGCCTGGTGTTTCTGAGGGCAAGGGATTCTTTCGTGAGGAGTAATGATTGCTGCATAGACTGTCTGGTGGGGGAGGGGTCCCAGTGTTAGGATGTCTGCATCGCCAAGTCAAGGGTGATGACCTCTTTAGGGCTGCTTTGTTGTTAACTGAAATTCTTAGCTTAGATCTAGAGCCCTGGGAAGGGGCTTAATGCCATTTTCGGAACAGGGTACAGAATAGAACATGAGTGTTACCTCTGATTGGTAAAAAGAATTGTTCCTGGGGCATTTTATTTACAGGGATTCTGAGTTATGGCTCAGCAGAGTAAAATAACATAATTGATTCTAACAGTGGCCACCAGAGATATCGTTTGGGGAGTAGGTGGTTTATGGAATGTATATTTGCCAGCGCTGATCTAATTACAATCCTTCATAGCACAGATACTGTAATCAAAGCTCAGGAAGGACTTACAGTGAAAAGAGACCAGTTTGAGTGTCAGAGACGGCAATGCCCTGATTCCTATGTTTTTCTATAACCCTGGGTAAATTACTTGTGTTTCTGAGTTTCAGTTTCTTTGTGTGTAATAGTAATCATACAACTAACAATATCCTCCTAACATACTGGCTATGATAATTAGACAAAATTGTGCATATGAAATTAAATATTATAGTTTATAATTCATGGTATTTTCAAATAAATGCTTATTCTTTCCCTCTGTAGAAAACAGATAAGTTAAAATGTAACATAGGATGACTTCTTTTCTTCTTCTCCCCAAAAGATCAGAGAATCTCAATTAAGTTCCTAGGAATTGTCCCTTAACTGTTTCATACCCATTTCTATCCTTAACCTAACATGCATCTCACAACAAAAGACTCTCAGAAATCCCTTGCATTCCTATACACTAATAATGAGAAAGTAGAAAAAGAAATTAAGGAAACAATTCCATTCACCATTGCAACGAAAAGAATAAAATACTTAGGAATATATCTACCCAAAGAAACTAAAGACCTATACATAGAAAACTATAAAACACTGGTGAAAGAAATCAAAGAGGACACTAATAGATGGAGAAATATATCATGTTCATGGGTCAGAAGAATCAATATAGTGAAAATGAGTATACTACCCAAAGCAATTTACAAATTCAACGCAATCCCTATCAAGCTACCAGCCATATTTTTCACAGAACTAGAACAAATAATTTCAAGATTTGTATGGAAATACAAAAAACCTCGAATAGCCAAAGCAATCTTGAGAAAGAAGAATGGAACTGGAGGAATCAACTTGCCTGACTTCAGGCTCTACTACAAAGCCACAGTCATCAAAACAGTATGGTACTGGCACAAAGACAGACATATAGATCAATGGAACAAAATAGAAAGCCCAGAGATAAATCCACACACATATGGACACCTTATCTTTGACAAAGGAGGCAAGAATATACAATGGAGTAAAGACAATCTCTTTAACAAGTGGTGCTGGGAAAACTGGTCAACCACTTGTAAAAGAATGAAACTAGATCACTTTCTAACACCGCACACAAAAATAAACTCAAAATGGATTAAAGATCTAAATGTAAGACCAGAAACTATAAAACTCCTAGAGGAGAACATAGGCAAAACACTCTCAGACATAAATCACAGCAGGATCCTCTATGATCCACCTCCCAGAATTCTGGAAATAAAAGCAAAAATAAACAAATGGGATCTAATTAAAATTAAAAGCTTCTGCACAACAAAGGAAAATATAAGCAAGGTGAAAAGACAGCCTTCTGAATGGGAGAAAATAATAGCAAATGAAGCAACTGACAAACAACTAATCTCAAAAATATACAAGCAACTTATGCAGCTCAATTCCAGAAAAATAAATGACCCAATCAAAAAATGGGCCAAAGAACTAAATAGACATTTCTCCAAAGAAGACATACGGATGGCTAACAAACACATGAAAAGATGCTCAACATCACTCATTATCAGAGAAATGCAAATCAAAACCACAATGAGGTACCACTTCACACCAGTCAGAATGGCTGCGATCCAAAAATCTGCAAGCAATAAATGCTGGAGAGGGTGTGGAGAAAAGGGAACCCTCCTACACTGTTGGTGGGAATGCAAACTAGTACAGCCACTATGGAGAACAGTGTGGAGATTCCTTAAAAAATTGCAAATAGAACTACCTTATGACCCAGCAATCCCACTGCTGGGCATACACACCGAGGAAACCAGAACTGAAAGAGACACATGTACCCCAATGTTCATCGCAGCACTGTTTATAATAGCCAGGACATGGAAACAACCTAGATGTCCATCAGCAGATGAATGGATAAGAAAGCTTTGGTACATGTACACAATGGAGTATTACTCAGCCATTAAAAAGAATTCATTTGAATCAGTTCTGATGAGATGGATGAAACTGGAGCCGATTATACAGAGTGAAGTAAGCCAGAAAGAAAAACACCAATACAGTATACTAACACATATATATGGAATTTAGAAAGATGGCAATGACGACCCTGTATGCAAGACAGGAAAAAGACACAGCGGTGTATAATGGACTTTTGGACTCAAAGGGAAAGGGAGAGGGTGGGATGATTTGGGAGAATGGCATTCTATCATGTATACTATCATGTAAGAATCGAATCGCCAGTCTATGTCCAACGCAGGATACAGCATGCTTGGGGCTGGTGCATGGGGATGACCCACAGAGATGTTATGGGGAGGGAGGTGGGAGGGGGTTTCATGTTTGGGAACACATGTAAGAAGTAAAGATTTTAAAATTAAAAAAAAAATAAAATAAAATAAAATAATTTATTGAGTGCCTGAAGAATACCAGGCACAATAAATAAGACAAAATATTAGTTTTCAAGGAACTGTGTAACTAACATTAAAGATAATGCTTTTCCAGCAATGAAGTTCTAAAAAGATTTGCCTGGGAATGTGCCCTTAATTTATTCTGAGGTAGTTTTCCAGTGATTTTCAAAGGATTTCACATCTTCAATCTAAGTATCTTGTTCCAAAAAGATTCCACATCAGCTTAATTTTGCAGAGTGTAAGCAGAAATGTGAAGAGCTGGTACCCCTTTCACCCAAAGCCTAAATGATGATGAGGCTGTGAAGTCTGAGGAGAGTAGGGCCAAAAAGATGGCTTTAGTACTCCGTTCCTCTCTGCAATTAAAAAAAAAATCAGTACCTGTAGTATCAGCTATATCTGCACACATAAATTAAGCTTTCCTGAGTACCAAAATGGGCTTCCCCAGAGACTCATTGGTAAAGAATCTGCCTGCATTGCAGGAGCTGCCCTGGGTTGGGAAGATCCCTTGGAGTAGAAAGTGGCAACCCACTCCAGTATTCTTGCCTGGAGAATCCCATGGACAGAGGAGCATGGCAAGCTATATAGCCCATGGGGTCGCAAAGAGTCAGACACAAAGGAAGCGACTTAGCATGCATGCACGCCAAGGGCCAAAATGTCTGGCCAAAGGGAGAAATTTGCCTTGGCTTGTATAATACTTCAGAAGTACTGACCTTCAGTGGTACTGACCTTTGTGTCATTTGGAACCAGAAATGTGAATGGCACCAAGACTACCCTCCCTAGTCATCTTTTGCTTTATTTTCCCCTGAATGCTAGCTTCTGCTCCATTCTCTAAAAGAGGTATTGGTGGAAGGTAGGGAGACTCCAGTCTTTTGTTTTGCTAGCCAAAGATAAAATATTTCTCTTCTTCCAACTTGAGCTGAACAAATCTTGGAGAAGACATCTTACTGTCATGACTTGAGTCATATGCCTATTATTGAACTATGTCTAGGAATGGCTCACACAAGTCATTTGAGTGACCTTATGGTAGGGACAGAAGAGAGGTAAGTGGCCAGCATGCTACAACTGCCAGCCCCTGCTAGGGCCACTTGGGCTGGAGAAGCCTTTATTAGATACAGGAGTAGGAATGGATGATACTATTCTAGGCAAATAGATATCTACTTCAGTGAGGACATCTAAACTCCATATGCCAGAGGGAATACAGTGAAAAATCTGCACAGAGGGATACAGTCTACCATATCCCTACAGTCATTGATGGTGTCTTCTGACTTATGTTTGGTATTCTTATAGCAGAGTCTAAGGAAAGCAAAAATTATACTGCTGGACAAAAAGGCAAACAGAGTAAAAGGAAAAAGTAAAGAAAAATAATTTGACTGGAAGTTAAAATTCATAATAGACCATTAACTCTTAAAAAAAATTCCAAGGATTTTCTGATTCTTCTTCATGTAATTTTTTAGTGAGATTAAGTTCACATACATACAAGTAACCATTATTAAGTGAAAATTCCAGTGGAGTTGTGTACGTTCACAGTGTTATGCAACCTCCACATCTATCAAGTTTGAAAACATTTTCATCATCACCAAATAAAATCCAGAACCCAGCTTCATTCCCTGCAGTCCCCAGCAAACACCAGTTTACCTTCTGTTTCCATGTATTTACCTATTCTTGATCTTGTGTATAAATAGTCGTACAAAATGTGTCTGACTTCCTTCACTTGGCAAAATGTTTTCAAGGTTTATTCATGTTGTAGTGTATATCAGTACTTTGTTCTTTTTCATGGCTGGATAATATTACATTGTGTAAATGTACCGCATTTTAAAAACCCATTCATTCATTAATGGACACTTGGATTTTGACTATTGTGAGTAGTGCTGCTATGAACAGCTGGACACAGATGTTGTTTGAGTACCTATTTTCAATTTTGGGGGATATATATATAGGAGCAAAGTTGCTGTGCCAAGGAACAATTTCATGTTTAACTTTTTGAGGAATTGACTAAATTGTTTTTCACAGTTGCTAAAACATTTTACTTTTCCACCAGAAAAATACAGAAGTTCTAATTTTTCTATATCCTTACCAACACTTATTTTACATTTTTAAGTGCTAGTCTTCCTAGTGAGTGTCATACATTTCATTGTGGTGAATGACAGATGAAGTTGAACATCTTTCCAAATGCTTTTTTGGCCATTTGTATTTCTTCTTTACAAAAATGTCTATTCAGATCCTTTGTCCACTTTTTTTTTTTTCTTTATCCACTTTTTAATTGTGTTGTCTTTTTGTTACTGACTGTAAGAGTGCTTTACGTATTCTGGATAGTGGTCCCTTATCAGAGATAAGATTTGCAAATATATTCTCTAATTTTGTAAGTTGTCTTTTTACTTTCTTGATAATGCCTTTTTCAAGGACAAAATATTTCCTTTTTATGAGGTTCAGTTTATCTGCTTTCTCTTTAGTTGTTTATGCTTTTGGTATCATATCTAAGAAACCATTGTCAAAACCAAGAGCATGAAGATTTATCCTTATGTTTTCTTCTAAGAGTTTTATATTTTTGGCTGTTATATTTAGTCATTGATGGAGTTTGAGTTAATCTTTGTGTATGATGGGAGGTAGGATTTCAACATCATTCTTTCATGTGGACATCCATTTGTTCCAGTCCCATTTATTAGACAATATTTTCTCTATTCTAGTTATTCTATTCTGCTGCTGCTGCTGCTAAGTCGCTTCAGTTGTGTCTGACTCTGTGTGACCCCATGGACAGCAGCCCACCAGGCTCCTCTGTCCCCGGGATTCTCTAGGCAAGAACACTGGAGTGGGTTGCCATTTCCTTCTCCATAATTCTATTCTAGATGTCCATATAGTTTTGAAAATTTACTTTTAACATAAAAAAATTTCACCTTATGTGTAACCAAGATGATTCTGACTACTCACCAGGCTGAAACTTTGGAGTAACTTTTCTGGTCAACATGTGAGACCATGTTGCATCAGCCGGCAATGGAGGTTTCATATGGGGATTACTTCTGGATTAGATTACTCTACAGCAACATTTTATTTACTGTCAATATTATATCTTCAAATGAAATTCAGGCACAAATTTTCCATGCACATCCACATATTTCCCTGAGCTAGTTAATCTTCATAAGGGTCATATGTCCCATTTTGCTCTCCTGCCACCCACTTTCTTTGTGTTGCTTTCCTCTCCAACACTCTTAATGGCATGGAAATACATTCTTTACCTTCTTTTCAATGATAAAGAAACACTTGAAATAGATGTTATTTTTCTTACGTATCTTTATGGAGATCTCATTTAAGTCAACATATTTGAGAAGGTTTTCTCTGGGGGAGTAGTTAAGGAAGGAAAAAAACTTACAAATGAGTTCTGAACTTGAGGCTACCAAAAGTGCAGCCACAGCAAAAAAAAAAAAGGAAAGAAAAATCAGTCAGTGATTATAATGTAAACTTTTCAGATTGTTTAGAATAGGCTATATGCCTGATTAAGTTTGTGATTGAAGATGCTGCTGGAGAATAGGGGCTCCATTTGATATCAGGTGTGCACTGCTTTTGTTATCCTGCATAGTGGGTATTTTTTTTATTTTTTGATGATGATGGCAAGAGATTCTGCTTCCTGGATTTGCCATGAAAACCCTATTTCTTCAAAAATGTAGTCTTTGGCATGGCATCAAAGCACCTGCATTCTTCTTAAATGGAGGTACTTCTTGGGAGTTCCTACCTAGTAACTCAAAATGAACAAGGCATGAAACCATATTGCATTTATCTACCTGACAACCACAATCCACTCTTATTAGTAAAGGAAGCAAGCATGTTCTCTTGTAAAAGGACAAGGTGGGTAGGAATAAAGTATCACCATCGCACATGCAACTCCTAATTTCAATCTTTCAAATCACTGTGGGTGGGAGGAAAGCAGAGACGGAAAAAGAATTCCAAATATTTGAGACTGAGCTGTTAAACTAAGAAGACTTTCATGATACTGCTGAACAAAATAAGAGCCTAAGTATTAATCCCTCTCTGCGTACTGTGATTATTGATTTTCCTGCCAAGGTGAAGATGCTTGAAGGAGTGAGGCAGGTGTAAGCAGATCTGGACAAGACCTTGGAAGATGTCTCCTTTTCCTGCACACTGTGGTTATGATGTTAGAAATCAAGCCATTCTTGGAGGTAGAGCTAGACAGCTAGCTCTGTGGGGATTCCAGCTCTGTAGCCACACGTTTGATGTCCACTGTGTGCTCAAATGCTATTCCTCTTGGTTAACACTTTGGTTACCTCTAATATGAAGACACAGACAGGCAAAAACTTTATTATAGTAATTTATGCAGTAATATGCATGAACATTTGGAGTCAGGGTTCTGACTTTTTGATAACTGGTTCTGATTTGGGGAACAGTGTGAAGATTGCAGGGCACAGTCTAGTGAGGTCTGGGTTGGGGGAAGCTGCTCCCTAAACTTGCCTCAGTTTACCTGGTCAGTAACTGATTTCCACTCATTGCTAAAGGGCAGGAAGGAATCCATTTCAACCTCTCAGAAGGTAGGAATGAGCGGAAGAAAGATTGCTGAAGTTGGAACTGGAAGATTGCTCAGTCACCAGCTGTGTGATTTTAAAGAAGTCATTTGATCTCTCCAAGCTTCTGTTTCCACAGCTGTAAAACACAGGCTAATACTTCTCTCTCACATTGATGTGAGGATTAAATGAGCCAACAAATATAAAGCACTGTATAAATGTATTTCTATAAAACATCAGGAGTGAAGTATAAAATCTTGCCATCCACTTATTACCTCTGTCATTGGAGAGAAGAAGAAGGGATTAAATCTGGCAGGTACTAAGCTCCTAGTTTGATGTCAGTTCTTTCTTCCCACTCCCCTATTTGCAAAGAGTTTTCTTCTATTGTTGAGACTCACTGGAGCTTGGGCCAATTACTTGTGTTGACACGTCATTGGATTAAGTCATAAGCACCTGGCTCTAAGGTCTAGGAGCCCAGCAGCAGCTCCAGGGCCTTCCAGGCTGTGGGCAGCGTCGGCAAAACCCATCTTTCCCCACCCTGGGCACAGACATGCCTGGTAGAGGACACTGCTGGACACTATTAACTCTGCTTTTAAAAGTAAAGATTGAAGTGTTAGTGACCGGAGTGTTTAAATGAATTTCTTGTTTTGTACAGGGGTACAGTCTTTCTTTAGTTACTTCCCTGGTGGCTCAGAGGTTAAAGCATCTGCCTGCAATGCGGGAGACCTGGGTTCGATCCCTGGGTCTGGAAGATCCCCTGGAGAAGGAAATGGCAACCCACTCCAGTATTCTTGCCTGGAGAATCCCATGGACGGAGGAGCCTGGTGGGCTACAGTCCATGGGGTTGCAAAGAGTAGGACACAACTGAGGGACTTCACTTTCACAGTCTTTCTTACATTGTCTACTCACTCTGAGCACATGAGCTTACTTGTAATGGTCAGTTGAGATTTACTTAATCCAAATATATATTATTGATTTTTGTTCACTACATGGTATTAATAGTAATAGAAAAATTTGAGGGAAATGTGTATATTTATCTTTTTATATTATACAAGGGTTTTTAAAGGTTAAAATATTTTACTAGTAATACAAAATGATTAATTTAGAAACAAATTCACTGAATTTAAGTGAAAGACCAGTCACTTAAGATAGAATATGTATACCACATGTACATATATACACACATGCAATGTGTAAAAATACATGTATTTATACACATAACTATCTGTATGTATATATGTGCGTATATCTTTATACACACAGATATATTCACAGGGTGGTATGCTAGTAAATGTTTAACAACTGACTCCTCAGATCTCCCTTTCTTGGGCTTCCCATGTAGCTCAGTTGGTAAAGAATCTGTCTGCCATGCTGGAGACCTGCATTCAATTTCCGGGCTGGGAAGATCCCCTGGAGAAGGAAATGGCAACCCACTCTAGTATTCTTGCCTAGAGAATCCTGTGAACAGAGTAGCCTGGCAGGCTACAGTCCATAGGGTTGCAAGAGTTGGACACCACTTAGCGCTATCTTTCTTTCTTTTCTTTTTCCAGATCTAAAAAAAAAAAAAAAAAACCCAAATATGTAATGTTTGGCATTGTCCATGGTGTAAATACTCCCACTATGTCTGATTTCAAGCTACTACAGTGACATCACTGTATGTTGGAGTCAGGACAAGGTGTGAAGACTAAGCTCATGTGAGCACATAGAGGCTGGCTTTAGCACGTCACTGGATGGATACATGCACTGTTCATCTACTGGGTGGATACATGTAACATACAGAAGTCTATAAGTGACGCATACAGTGTGATCTTGATATTAAACCTTGTAGTTCTGTTATTAACAGCTGGCCTCTTTTCTAGGGGATTGTAGAGCTCTTTAGGTACAACCTGGAAGAGTGAAGTTTTGCCCACCCTGTCTAGAGTCTCTGCCTTTTCATCCTCTTGATTCTATGTGTGCTAAGTTGCTTCAGTCGTGTTCGACTCTGTGCAACCCCAAGGACTGCAGCACACCAGGCTCCTCTGTCCATGGAATTCTCCAGGCAGGAATCCTGGAGTAGGTTGCCATGCCTTTCCCTAGGGGATCTTCCTGACCCAGGGATCAAACCCTTGTTTCCTCCTTCACAGGCAGATTCTTTACCGTCTGAGCCACCGAGGAAGCTTATAAAGAATCTTACATAGATCACTCATGGAAGAAATCAGCTGGATGACCCAGAGAGATGGTATGGGGAGGGAGGTGGGAGGAGGGCTCAGGATTGGGAACACGTGTCAAAACCAATACAGTATTGTAAAGTAAAATAAAAAAAAAAAAAATATATATATATATAAGAACTGAAATCTCACACACACACACACACACACACAAAAGAAATCAGCTGAACAAAGCAGCATTATTACAGATTTCCAGGAGTCTCTGGTTTGCAGGTTATTTGCCAATAGCTCTAGGGTAACCACTGTGGTCAAGAGTGGCAGTCTGCAGCAACAGCAAACAGCAGGATAGTTGTCATTAACACACACGCACACACTACCACCACTTCCCCTCCGTCTCTCCCTTGTTTTGGTGGAGGCTTGCTTGTTCTCTGGGCAGGCCTACAGACAGGAAGAAAGGTTGTCCGTGCAGTGTGACTTAAGGTTGCTGGGAAGCCTTCTTCCTCCCTCCTCTCTTCAGAAGTACCAATCACCAGCCTGGAAGCCTGGAAAGTGTCCTCTATATTTTCTGTTCCACTGTTAGGGATCCTTTTGTTCCAATTAATAACATTTTCCTTTTAAAAAGCTTTGTCTACTTGGTAAGGGGGGAGCATAGGATGGGGGACCAGGACACAAAATGAAAGATAGTAAAAAATCCACAAACTTGCTTTTTGCACATTTTAGCTTAAAATACCCTTCCAGATGGCAGTCTAAATTTCCCTCATTTTCCCTCCCTCCTGCAGCTCATCTCCCCACGTGCAGATCTACCCTAACTATTCCTGGTCTATACTTTAGTTAATGCTAACTTATATATTTAGTCCCCAGACCTTGAATTATTTGGAAGACCTTAGTAACAGGTCATTATTAATTTATTAAATTCAATATTGTACGTGGACCCTGCCCTTGAAGAGGTTAAAATTTGGAAGGAGAGATATTAGAGAAAACAAGAATAATTACTCTGCAACTATGTACTTTGTCCTACTAGAGAGTTTCTTCCACAGAGCTTTATAGAACCCAGAGAAAATATTACCCAGTGGTTATTAGTGAGCATCTTAGAATTAGATGGGCTTGGTTTTAGATACTGATTTTGGTGTTTACTTGAGGTTAAACTTGGGCAAATTGTTTAACTTCTCTGACATAAATTTTCCTAATAATGCCTATTGTACAGGTGATTACACAGGAATGAATGTAACTTCCATAAAGGCAGGCATTTTATGTTGTTAGCAACTATATTCCTACCAAGTAGAAAAGTGTTTGGTGCATAGTAGGTGGTCAATATGGAGAAGGCAATGGCACCCCACTCCAGTACACTTGCCTGGAAAATCCCATGGACGGAGGAGCCTGGTGGGCTGCAGTCCATGGGATCGCTAAGAGTTGGGCACGACTGAGCGACTTCACTTTCGTTTTTCACTTTCATGCATTGGAGAAGGAAATGGCAACCCACTCCAGTGTTCTTGCCTGGAGAATCCCAGGGACAGGGGAGCCTGGTGGGATGCCGTTTATGGGGTCTCACCGAGTTGGACACGACTGAAGTGACTTAGCAGCAGTAGCAGCAGCAGGTGGTCAATAAACCAGGTAAAATGCCTAGTAGATTATCTGTAGGTGCTTGATAAATGGTAACTGTTATTATTTTATTTTTACACTCATAGGAGATAAGCAGTAATTCTGCCTATGGGATTAAAGGTTCATGGAATTTTCATCTTGAATGAAACGTGAGTTACTAGGAGGAAGAAGGCCAGTGGGCATTCCAAGGAGAGGAAATAGCATGAATCATTGCATCTGTGAGTGGTTTAGCAATTCAAGAGTGGAATGCTAGACTGAATAGAAACATGGTGGTCTGAAACAAGAGTCTCCCTTCAGCTCCACTGCTAATCTGCCTCTTCCTGGGCTAGCTGCTGGACCTCAGTTTTCATACCCTAATGATAATGGCCATCAGTTACATAATGCTTGCTGCATATTATGCACATAACATATATTGACTCATTTAATCCTTCTAAGAATTCTTTGAGACAGATACTGTTATTACCATTTTAAGAAAAGGAAAGTATATCAAAGAGGAATTGAGTAACTCATCCATGGCCCACAGCTGGTAAGTAGAAGAGTTAGAGTTCAAATCCAGACTCTTTGTCCCCAGAATCTCACTTTTGATCCCTATACTTGATAGCTTCTAGGTCATAACCAGATTTTGTGGTCAACACTGCTCACCAAAATCTCTAGGCTCACAGGGAAAGTGATGGCCATGTAGCTTCCTTCAGGCAACATGATGTGATCAGAAATGATGCCTTTTACGTCCACGCTTCTCATGCATGAGGGTGAGTTTAGCTACAGAATAGTGGAGTCTCTGTCAGCCTACACTGTTGAATATCTTCATAGAGGACAGTTGCCTTGAAAAGATGACTAGGTCCATAAGCGTACATGAGAAATAATTAAATTTTGTTGTAATATTTTGGGATTGTTTGTTACTACAGTGCAACCAGGTGTCTCCTGACCGATGCAACTCTTCATGCTCAGACCCTTCTTCTGACCATGTGGAACCTCTGCTTGAATTCCTGAACTAACCTTTCCTTCCTAACCTTTGCATCTACTCATTTAGTATCTGGACTCCACTTACTCCGTTTTGGGGGCCAGATGTGCCCAATCTCCCATTTATAGAGGTTCACGCACTTATTTATACTTACCAGTTGCGTTTCTTAGAAGCTCAGGTTTTGGCTCAGAACTCCTATTTGTGGATTGATCAGTAAGATATCTGCCTGGCTATGTTACCACATAGTGCTGTGATGTACCCAGTTAAAGCACTTTTCCCAGTTTATTTGTCCCTTAAAAACTACATTGTGCTGTGTTTCTGAATACTGCAATATTTCCCTAGTAAGCTCTTAGGCAAGATCATTAATTCTCATCTAAACCTATACCATAGCTTTCACTCCTCTAAGATCTGTGCTAGTGTCTGATTCTGGCTTCAAGCACTGGATCTCTGATTCTGTTTTTAGTGAAGGCCACTCTGCATGTGTCCAGAATGCCTGTGCTAGCAATTCAGAAACTTTGTGAGTATTGATAGAATAAACTCAACTTCTAATCACACACTAGCATTCCTTATTCTTAGATATTTTCAATCTTCTTCCTGTTATGCTACTACCAAAGATGACAAAAATAAAGTGGATATTTAATATCTGAAACCTGGACAAGAGAGTAAAAGAGAATGTTTTTATAAACAAGGGCAAAATCTTGTTAGGCAGAATTTTGAGACTGCATCCAAGATTCCTGCCCGCTAGTGGGAAGGATTTGCAAATACAGTGTTAGATTACATTTTATAGCAAAGAAGATTTTTGTAGATGCAATTAAGTTTCCTAATTAGCTGACATTCAGTTAACCAGAAGGGAGATTTTCATGGCTGAGCCTGATATCATCAGGTAAGTCCTTCAAAGAGACAAGTACTGTTGATGGCCTCCAAGTAAGCAAAACCATGTTGTGAATTGTCCATGGAAGGAGACATGGGGCTGAGACCTGAGACTGATTTCTAGCTGAGCAGTTCAGTTCATTTCAGTTGCTCAGTCATGTCTGACTCTTTGTGACCCCATGGACTGCAGCACGACAGGCCTCCCTATCCTTCACCAACTCCCAGAGTTTACTCAAACTCATGTCCATCGAGTGGGTGATGCCATCCAACCATCTCATCTTCTGTCATCCCCTTCTCCTCCCGCCTTCAATCTTTCCCAGCTTCAGGGTCTTTTCAAATGAGTCAGTTATTTGGATCAGGTGGCCAAAGTATTGGAGTTTCAGTTTCAGCATCAGTCCTTCCAATGAATATTCAGGATTGATTTCCTTTAGGATGGACTGGTTGGATCTCCTTATATTCGAAGGGACTCTCAAGAGTCCTCTCCAACACCACAGTTCAAAAGCATCAACTCTTTGGTGTTCAGCTTTTCAGTTGGTGTTCAGTCCAACTCTCACATTCATAAATGACCACTGGAAAAATCATAGCTTTGACTAGATGGACCTCTGTTGGCAAAGTAATGTCTCCGCTATTTAATATGCTGTCTAGGTAGGTCATAACTTTCCTTCCAAGGAGTAATTGTCTTTTAACTTCATAGCTGCAGTCACCATCTGCAGTGATTTTGGAGCCCCCAAAAATAAAGTCTGACACTGTTTCCCCATCTATTTCCCATGAAGTGATGGGACCAGATGCCATGATCTTCGTTTTCTGAACGCTGAGCTTTAAGACAACTTTTTCACTTTCCTCTTTCACTTTCATCAAGAGGCTTTTTAGCTCCTCTTCACTTTCTGCCATAAGGGTGGTGTCATCTGCATATCTGAACTTATTGATATTTCTCTCGGCAATCTTGACTCCAGCTTGTGCTTCATCCAGTCCAGCATTTCACATGATGTACTCTGCATATAAATTAAACAAGCAGGGTGACAATATACAGCCTTGACATACTCCTTTCCCAATTTGGAACCATGGTATTCCACGTCCAGTTCCAACTATTGCTTCTTGACCTGCATACAGATTTTTCAGGAGGCAGGTCAGGTGGTCTGGTATTCCCATTTCTTTAAGAATTTTCCAGTTTGTTGTGACCCATACAGTCAAAGGCATTGGCATAGTCAATGAGGAAGAAATAGGTGTTTTTCTGAAACTTTCTTGCTTTTTCAATGATCCAGCAGATGTTGGCAATTTGATCTCTAGTTCCTCTGCCTTTTTTAGATCCAGCTTCAACATCTGGAATTTCATGGTTCACATACTGTTAAAGCCTGGCTTGGAAAATTTTGAGCATTACTTTACTAGCCTGTGAGATGAGTGCAATTGTGCGGTAATTTGAGCATTCTTTGGCATTGCCTTTCTTTGGGATTTTAATGAAAACTGACCTTTTCCAGTCCTGTGGCCACTGCTGAGTTTTCCAAATTTGCTGGCATATTGAATGTAGCACTTTCACACCATCATCTTTTAGGATTTGAAATGGCTTAACTGGAATTCCATCACCTCCACTAGCTTTGTTTATAGTGATGCTTCCTAAGGCCCACTTGACTTCACATTCCTGGATGTTTGCTTCTAGGTGAGTGATCACACCGTTATAATTATCTGGGTCATGAAGATCTTTTTTGTATAGTTCTTCTGTGTATTCTTGCCATCTCTTCCTAATATCTTCTGCTTCTGTTAGGTCCATACCATTTCTGTCCTTTATTGTGCCCATCTTTGCATGAAATGTTCCTTTAGTATCTCTAATTTTCTTGAAGAGATCTCAAGTCTTTGTCATTCTATTGTTTTCCTCTATTTCTTTGCATTGATTAGTGAGGAAGGCTTTCTTATCTCTCCTTGCTATTCTTTGGAACTCTGCATTCAAATGGATATATCTTTCTGATAATGAAAAAGAAAGTGGGATCACAGTCCTATAGCCACAAGAAATAGGGTTCTACCAACTGGAATGAGCTTGGAAGGGGGCTGTCAGTTCCACATGAGAGTCCAGTGCCTGCCAATTCCTTTATTTTAGCTTTACATGATCTTAAGCAAAAAAACTCAGGCTATGCCTAGAAATCTAGCCTACAGAAACTAGGAGATAGTAAATGACTGTTATTTTAAGCCACTGTATTGTGTGATAATTTGTTATGAAGTAATAAGAAAGCTAATGGAATAATTCATTGCTTAAATGGGGAACAGGAGATAACTTCTTGTATACTAGTATAAACATAAAAGAAAAATGAGGTTTGTTAAACAAAAAATTGTGTTATGAACACCTGTAAAAATTGATTAAAAAAAAAGCAAAAAATAAAAATAAAAGTAGTTCTTACTGAGTGAGAGAACACGAGTCTCACTGACCTCCCTCCAGAATGTAACGCTGTAAAGTTACATTCACTTTTCTCATTTAAGAATTGTTATATTAATGTTAACAGGTTTATTGAGATACAAATGATATACAGTTACCTGAACATATTAAGCCAACTCTTTGAGCCTGTTGATGAAAGTGAAAGAGGAGAGTGAAAAAGTTGGCTTAAAGCTCAACATTCAGAAAACTAAGATCATGGCCTCTGGTCCCATCACTTCATGGCAAATAGATGGAGAAACAGTGGAAACAGTGTCAGACTTTATTTTTGGGGGGTGGGCTCCAAAATCACTGCAGATGGTGACTGCAACCATGATTTTAAAAGACACTTGCTCCTTGGAAGGAAAGTTATGACCTACCTAGACAGCATATTAAAAAGCAGAGACATTACTTTGCCAACAAAGGTTAATCTAGTCAAGGTTATGGTTTTTCCAGTAGTCATGTATGGATATGAAGTTGGACTGTAAAGAAGGCTGAGTGCCGAAGAGTTGATGCTTTTGAACTGTGGTGTTGGAGAAGACTCTTGATGAGAGTCCCTTGGACTGCAAGGAGATCCAACCAATCCATCCTAAAGGAGATCAGTCCTGGGTGTTCATGGGAAGGACTGATGTTGTAGCTGAAACTCCAATATTTGGCCACCTGATGCAAAGAGCTGACTCATTTGAAAAGACCCTGATGCTGGAAAAGATTGAGGGCAGGAGGAGAAGGGGACGGCAGAGGATGAGATGGTTGGATGGCATCACCAACTCAATGGACCTGAGTTTGGGTAAACTCTGGGAGATGGTGAAGAACAGGGAGGCCTGGCATGCTGTGGTCACGGAGTCACAAAGAGTTCGACATGACTGAGCAACTGAACTGAACTGAACATATTAAAATGTAGTTCGGTAATTTTTGACATATGTATGCATCTGTGAAGTCATCAAAACAGTAAGGATTATAAAAACCCCTATCACTCACCAATATTCAGCTTCTTTCTAATCGCCTTGTAACCTTCCTCTCCACGATAGGGAGCACCACGGCCAGTGGCCCCAAATCAAAAATATTAAATTGCTCTCCATTCTTTCTCATAATCTCCTCACAGTGCACATTTTAGACTGGTCTAGGTTGACAATCTCAGACATGGCTTAATCAGAAACCCGTGAAGGAATTGGAGGATAATAAAAAGGGACAGGAAAACAAAAACCTTTATTCCCCTATATTCAAATGATTGCTCATGTAAATATGTCAGAGTTTCCCAATCACGCACTGACAGCAACACAACCTGTATCAGAAAAACAAGGCATTTTAACCTTTTTCCGAGTCCATCCATGAATCCAGCCATACTTCTTTCCTTCCACACACATTGATTAGACTTTCTTCCTTTATTCCTTCTCCAGGTTATTTCTGGATCTACTATCTATATAGAAATTAATTATAGAGGAGGACAACATGACCTCTTTTATTCTTGGACTTCTGTTAGATCATTCCCTTAGGAGATACTTCTTTTCAGAACTAGCTGGACATATTTTACTTCGGTAATACATAAGAAACGTAAAATAAGCTTTTTTTTCAATTGAAATATAGGCATTAGCTTCTTCATTTTTTTAGACTTTCTAGAAATAAAACTTCAAAAAGAAAACAGTGAAGGCAATAAGAGTAATTATATTTTATGGTTCATATTTCACCTTGATGAGGTTGAGGTCCTTAGACATGATCAGGTAGTTTTATTTTATGTATCATAGTTTGTTCCTTGATATATAGATATGAAATGCTGCAATTGAGTACCAGATAAGTCTTTTAAAGATAAGCTCATTCAAATATAAATTCCTTCTCACTTTTGATGGGGTGTTTTCAAGATTGCCACTGTCTCCTGCTTTATAGTGTTTCACAGTTCTTCAAAGCACTGCACTTATATCCTCTCTTCTGATATGTCCAGTATCCCTGTGAAGCAGATACAGCAAGTGGTTTTATTCCCACTTTAAAATGAAGGAAAACTAAGGATTAGGGAGATTATTTGGCTTGCCAAGGGCTGGTTGTGTTGAGACTAAAACCCAGATCTAATATATAGGTCTTTATCTTACCCAAGACTGTTTGTGCTCTTTTTCTCAATAGGCATAATTTTAATAAAATGTTCCAAGTAATAGGTAATAGGTGATATGTGTTTAATTACCTTATGGTACTTTCTCAATGAAGGGATTTCTTATAAAGCATTTCTCCAAATCAGACAAATCAAACTAGCATAGTTATTGAAAAACAAGTTCTGTTAAATCTCTGTTCAAGAAACAGTTTTGAAATTGTGAAGGGTCAGTATTAAATGTGTTTAGTTGCCTCTGCTGTAGGGAAAGACAAAAACATTACAGTTGTGCAAGTTCCTGCAGGCAAAGCAGAGGGTAGAAAAGGTCTTCCCCATCTGTGCTTATTATGACAAATACTGTTTAATCTTCCACCTTAAGTTCCAATTGCCAGATTTTTTTGTTGTTAAAAAAATAAGAGAAAAACGATGACAACATGAAAATGGGAGGTAAGGCCCTCTTCAAGTCCTCATTGTCTAAGGAATAATTCAGAACAAATCTCTGCTCTGGGCTCCACCTGTCAGCTCCTAAGCAAAGGGGAAAGACCAAAGAATGGCCCTGTAATTTCCATGTGAATAGGAAATCTATTTCCCAGACCCACTGCTCAGGATAACACAAGTGAAACTGTTAAAAGACAGTTTCACCTGAAGGGAAAAACAATGCAATCAGGAATATTTGTTTTCTTGGTCAGACCGTGTCACGTGCGGAAAGGAAAATATTTTTAAGGCTAAGAATAAAAATCTACTGCACTAAAGTGGGAGATGTGACTCAAAGACAGCCCTTGACATCTGGTGCTCTCATTGGGTTCCAGGGACTCCAACAAGTGGTAGGAAAAGTTGGTGTAAATGAAGAGTGGGTACACGAGTAAGGCAGAAGCAGAAGCCTTTTGAGCTGTATCAGTTTTGTCATTGTCATTCAGTTGCTAAGTCATGCCTGACTCTTAGAGACCCCATGGATTGCAGCATGCCAGGCTCCTCTGTCCTCCACTATCTCCCAGAGTTTGCTCAAATTCATGTCCACTGAGTCGGTAATCCTATCTAACCATCTCATCCTCTGCCACCCCTTTCTCCCCTTCAGTCTTTCCTAGCATCAGGAACTTTTCCATTGGGTTGGCTCTTCACATCAGATGGCCAAAGTATTGGAGTTTCAGTATCAGTTCTTCCAATGAATATTCAGGGTTGATTTCCTTTATGATTGACTGGTTTGATCTCCTTGCTGTCCTAGGGACTCTCAAGAGTCTTTTCTAGCACCACAGTTTGAAAGCATCAGTTCTTCAGTGCTCAGCCTTCTTTATGGTCCAACTCTCACATCCATATACGACTAGTGGAAAAACCATAGCTTTATACAGACATTTGTTGGCAATATGATGTCTCTGCTTTCTAATACACTGTCTAGATTTGTCATAGCTTTCCTTTCAAGGGGCCAGTGTCTTTTAATTTATATCACTTTAGCCTCCCAGAAAAGACGATTCTGTGTACAAACCTCATCTACCTTGGAATTAGAAGGGAATGAAGTGGCTTATTTTGAGTACCTTGTGGTTTTAGTTTTACTGACTTATAAACATACATTTTTTTCTCTCTTCTTTTCAGCCTTCTTTTTTACCTCCTGCCTGAACACATGTTACTATGCAACTCCAGTTTCACCAGCTCATGCTTATTCCACATTCTTCAGTTCTCTCATACTAAGCCCCTTAATGACCCAAATGTCAGCAGAAAACCTGGAGCTCCTGAGTTTCTCCCCCCTCTTCCTTGCCCATGCTGTTACATGGTCCCCCATTGCAGCCCAGTTCCAGGCGAACTCTCTCACTGGTCTCCTCCCCACTCTTCACTCTGCAGGAAAGACTTTCTCTAATGTTTTTCTGTTGCCTCTGCCTTTCCTCTTTTCTGCTTCATTCCATCCTGTATATGACTGTCAGCTTAGTCTTTCTCTGATGCCCCTCTACTCAAATCACTCAAGTCATTCTTTTGCTTAAAACTTGCCAGCATTTCCTTATTACATCCAAATGAAAATCTAGACTTCTCAGTTTGGCCTTCAAGTATTTTGAGGGAGGCTGTTCACTGTGGCCCAGCAGGATTCCTGCACATCCTTACTGAGCATGTCAACCACACAGTCTAACTGTCCTCTGGCTCTGAGGTGTTTCTGTAGCTAGTCACGTGGCAACTATGTAAGACAAGGTGAGTGCCGCCTGAGTGCATGGGGACTGCTTGCTCCCTGGAGGAAGGGGCTGGCTTGCTTACTGCTTACTATAAAAGGTGCTGAGCCTCGATCCTGGGTTCCCCTCTGACACTGTGGCCCACTGTTTACATAACTGCTATTCATTTTCATGGGAACACCCCCTGGTGACAGAGGTGCTCTCAGGCAGGGAAACTAGCACAGCTATGGGGATGCTTCTGCTGTTTCCTGGCTGTGGAAAGTGCATTGTCTTGTTCAAATCCATCACGTTTTGTTGTTTACTTTGGGCGAATATGGAGCTTTGGCAAGTCAACCTGATTACTTCGTGTATGGAAGGGTGTTCTTCCTTTTCAGAATATTTTTATAATTCTTTTTAGTGCTAAATATGTATTTGTTTAATGAATCAATAGATAAATCCTTAGAACTGGCCAAATCAGTCTAGACTCTTTCCACTCAGAACCCAGTACGTACTCATTTCTTCTCACATTGTTTAAATAATAGGCAGCATTTGTTGAAGACTTAATGTATGTCAGGAACTGAGCTGTTTTCAGGAAATATTGGAAATTTAAAGATGAATAAGATATGGTTCTTAAGTGCACCAACTCTCAGGCTGAAACAGAACAATTCTGTATAAGGGATTCTATCATAAGAGGTACTGACTAAGCTGCTCTTGCAGCACAGTCAGGGCCACAGTTGTTTCTGCTAAATGCAACGTCTGGGTGAAGCTTAGAAAGGAGGGTACATTTTCCCCTGTGTTTGTCATTTCTGCTCATTATGCTCAGGGGTACAGGGCTTATCTGCTTTGGTAGTTCATCTTTTAAAAGTTTGTATTGTCATTTTTTAACCCCTTACAATGAACTGAAGCATCTATTTATTTAATTAGTTGATTTAAATGATTATTTATTTAGTATTAGGTTTGTCTAGTATATTTACTGAGCACTGCTAAGTACAAGGCAATAGACTAGGAACCAAGGAACAGATGCCTTTCCTGTGAAGGTAGGCTCTGCTTTAGGGAGCTGATGTCTGTAAGCCTGTACCCAGAGGACCCCAGGCTCCTACAGCGCTCATGGGAAGGGACGTGAATTCCCCGGCTGGCTCCTGCAGTATGTGTGCCAGGTCTCTTAGTCCTGACTTGCAGCTGGAGTGCTGACAGGGTATCAGTCATCGGGGGCGCCAACAATAAAGGAATTTTAAAAGCCTGTCTGTCTTATACCCTCCCATCCAAATTCCTTAAGTGCTATGAGCAGCAAAATTCTGACAGGAATAGGTCTTTATTTCTTACTCAACCTGGGAATGGTTTGGCTTTGTGGAATCTGTGAAAAGCAAGAAAGAAAAAGGAAAAGGAGGCAATGGCCTCTTTGTGCTTTTCGTACGTTTGGAGAACTCTCATGGCTGCTGAGATTTCTTCCAATGTAAAAATGGGTGAAGAAGGTGAGGAGAGGGAAGTGGCACTTGGGAACGGAGGGGGGAGGATCCATTTCATAAAATGCCAATGTCTTGGCATGCCTGACTGGTCCTGAGTGATCTGGCTCTTCCATTCTGGAGACAAAACAAACACACACTCTTAGGGAATGATAGCAAGACCTGTGCTCTTAGGAAAGGGTGAAAATCTACAACAAGCTCATCTTTTCTTTTTCTGGGGCTTTTCTTCCAGAATCAGGTCTTGCATGTATTTGTTTCTCTGTGTATTTTGGTGTTGTCATCTCCCCAGGTTTATTTTCCTCTTTAGGGGTTGGGAGGGAGGAAACTTAAGTCTAAAGTTAGACAGTTGAGTTCAAGTTACAGGTTCTCCCCTTCTACCTGTGTGAACTTAGACGAGTTACTTTACCTCTCTGAGTCTCTTCTCTTTTCAGATGAGTTTCTTCCTCTAAAAAGTGAGGAAAAGGAATAATAATAATTGCAAAGGAATTGGAGAAAATTTGTTAAGCCCATCTATAAAAAAAAGATTTTGCAGAGTACCTAGAGCATTAGGAGCACTCAATAAATGTTAGCCTCTTGTGGCTGTTATTCCCCAGCCTCCGCTGCCTGCTTCTTCCTCTGCTTCCTACTCTAGACTGGCATCCCTTCCAGATAAATCCTTGAATGTTATTCATCCCATTGAGTGTTCAGTTCTCGCGGGACACCAGCAGACTCCAGCTGATTCAAAAGGAAACACTTGATATTTCTGACAAACTCAAGGTTGTGCACTAAGATTCATGCCTTCTCCCTTAGAATGGAAGTTACTCTTGCTCATTTTACTTCAAGAAGAAAGGTTTAATAAGCTTATCCAAGTCACACAGCAGCTAGTGAGAGGCAGGGCCAAGAGTAGCTCTTGGCTCAGCACTCCATGGCTTTCCTATGTATCAGAACTAAATCAAACATAGGTCTCCTTATACAACTACAAATGGAAAGTACTGGGCTAATCAGCAGATACTTTCTTTTTTATTTTTATTTTTACTTTATTTTACTTTACAATACTATATTGGTTTTGCCATACATTGACATGAATCCACCATGGGTGTACATGCGTTCCCAAACACCTCCCTCTCCATAACATTTCTCTGGGTCATCCCCATGCACCAGCCCCAAGCATGCTGTATCCTGCATCGGACATAGACTGGCGATTCGTTTCTTACATGATAGTATACATGTTTCAATGCCATTCTCCCAAGTCATCCCACCCTCTCCCTCTCCCTCTGAGTCCAAAAGTCCACTCTAGACATCTGTGTCTCTTTTGCTGTCTCGCATACAGGGTCATCATTGCCATCTTTCTAAATTCCATATATATGTGGTAGTATACTGTATTGGTGTTTTTCTTTCTGGCTTACTTCACTCCTCTGTATAATCGGCTCCAGTTTCATCCATCTCATTAGAACTGATTCAAATGGATTCTTTTTAACGGCTGAGTAATACTCCATTGTGTATATATACCACAGCTTTCTTATCCATTCATCTGCTGATGGACATCTAGGTTGTTTCCATGTCCTGGCTATTATAAACAGTGCTGTGATGAACATTGGGGTACATGTGTCTCTTTCAATTCTGGTTTCCTTGGTGTGTATGCCCAGCAGTGGGATTGCTGGGTCATAAGGCAGTTCTATTTCCAGTTTTTTAAGGAATCTCCACACTGTTCTCCATAGTGGCTGTACTAGTTTGCATTCCCACCAACAGTGTAAGAGGGTTCCCTTTTCTCCACACCCTCTCCAACATTTATAGCTTGCAGACTTTTGGATCTCAAGACATTCTGACTGGTGTGCAGCAGATACTTTCTAACTTATTATTACAAGAACTATGGTCTTAGACGTGATGGTCTTTTCAAGTTCATCATTCCAAGGCTATAAGCCCTCAAGCTCTCTAAGCCAAAAAAGAGGAGTAAGATTGGCTTCCAAAGAGAAAGCATTATTTTTTCCCCCATAGGAAGAGTTTCTACCAGTTCAGTTCAGTTCTGTCGCTCAGTAGTGTCCAACTCTTTGCAACCCCATAAATTGCAGCATGCCAGGCCTCCCTGTCCATCACCAACTCCCGGAGTTCACTCAGACTCATGTCCATCGAGTCCGTGATGCCATCCGGCCATCTCATCCTCTGTTGTCCCCTTCTCCTCCTGCCCCCAATCCCTCCCAGCATCAGTCTTTTCCAATGAGTCAACTCTTCACATGAGATGGCCAAAATATTGGAGTTTTAGCTTTAGCATTAGTTCTTCCAATGAACACCCAGGACTGATCTCCTTTAGGATGGACTGGTTGGATCTCCTTGCAATCCAAGGGATTCTCAAGAATCTTTTGCAACACCGCAGTTCAAAAGCATCAATTCTTCAGTGCTCAGCTTTCTTCACAGTTCAACTCTCACATCCATACATGACCACTGGAAAAACCATAGCTTTGGCTAGACGGACCTTTGTTGGCAAAGTAATGTCTCTGCTTTTGAATATGCTATCTAGGTTGGAGTCTGCCAAATCCTGCAATGTCAAGTAGCTGCCTGGTTTTCAACAAGGTGGACACCAATGTTCATTGCCACTGAGTCTCATGCTTGCTGGTGGGAGAAATGGCCTCTGGCCTCTGACAACGTTCAATGTGACTTCCCCAGCTACAGTCTCTTTTCCAGTGCTCACCAGTTGTGTCCCCAGCAAGGCTGCTATTTCCTTTACTAGTTGCCTCATGGAAAAAAAGGCATCTGCAGAGAGAAATATTTTTGGTTTTGTTTTTCCTTGCTGACAAAAGTCATCCTAGTGACCTTAATAAGAGCACTCGATGGTCTGGGAGTTATATGCACAGAATGTTAAAGTGAAGTGACAGGATTTTTCATTTTGTCTGGAAAAAATGCTGCCCATGTAATCCCTCCTGGCTTCCACCTGGCCCTGTCACTTTTGAAGCCCATGTCCTCTGCAGTCACTTATGGTTGTGTACACTGGTCTAAACCCACACTAACGAGAGACTGTTCCTTCCACTAGCAAATAGTCATCTTTCTGTGCTAAACTATTAGCTTTCTCCCCCTGCTATTTTTGGTACTGGCCTGCAAAAGGCCTAGGATTACTTTTCATTTTCACTTAAGGTTTTTATTCAAGTATAATGTACAGGAAGGAAAGCGTAAATGATGAACACATAGCCCAAATGTCTCAGCCTGAACACATCCCTTCAAGTGCCACTGCAAGGAGTGGAACGTTATCTGTACTCTGGACGTCCTCTTTGTAACCTCTCCCAGTCCCCAAAGGTAACAGTTCTCCTGGTATCAGTCATCATTGATTGATTTTGCCTTTTTGGGAGACATTATATAAAAAGAATAATATTGTGTGACTCTTGTGTGTGGTTACTTTGGCTCAGTATTATGTTTGCAAATCTTATCCACTACTTTTAGTGAAGCGAATGCACTGTCCTTACTATATACTTTTCCCATTGCCACGTTTTGTTTTATCAAAACGTATTCATTTTACTGTTGGTGGACATTTGGATTGTTTCTGGGTTTGTGTGTGTGTGTGTGTGAATAATGCTGCAGTGAAGATTTTGATGAATTTAGAGCATGTGCGTAGTTACTTCTGTTGGCACCTGTGTAGGGGTGGAATGATTGGATCAGAGTCCATGGATATGTTTAGCTTTATAGATACTGCTAGTTTTCCAAAGAATTTATTTAACCTCCCTCCGCCATTGAGTAGCATATGAAAGTTACTATTGCTCAAAATCTTAGACAGTAGTGGTTATATTGCTCTCTTTAGTTTTAACTATTCATTAGTGCATTTAATTTGAATTTTTCTGATGACTGAATAGTAAAGAACCTGCCTGCCAATGCAGGAGGCAGAGGAGCCACGCATTTGATTCCTGGTTTGGGAAGATCGTCTGGAGGAAGGCATGGCAACCCACTTCAGTATTATTGCCTGGAGAATCCCATGGACAGAGGACCCGGCGGGCTACAGTCCATGGGGTGGCAAAGAGTAGGGCTTGACCGAAGCAACTTAGCATGCGCACACACAGGAAGTTTAACAGCATTTCCTGTGTTTATTGACCATTGGGGTATCATCTTTGATGAAGGGCCTATTCAGTACTTTCCCCATTTTTTTTTTCTATTTACATTGTCTACATTTTTCTTATTGATTTTGAAAAATTATTTATTCTCTATGAGTGTTTTTATTAGTTACAGATATTGTAAATATTTCCCTTGAAGGCTTGTCTTTTCACTATCTTTTATTGAATAACATGGAAAAAGAACTGAGTAAATGTTCCTATGTGAAAAGGTTCTATGTCATAAAAAAGTCCCTGGTTCCCCAATTTAATCTATACAATTTAACTTATATACTTCCAAAATAATGACAACAAGATTTTTCATGAACTTAACAAACTAATTTTATAATTTTCATGAAAAAGTAGAGTTCTGAGAAAAATCATGACAACTTCAGTGAGGAAGCACGAAAGTTAGAGTTTCTCACTTATTTGAACACAATTATCAAGAGAATTTACAAAACTAACATTGATATGGCTAACTAACTAACTGATGTGGTGTCAGGAAAAAATAGACCAATGAACAGATAACGAGCCAAGAAATGTACCCACATAAACATGGGAAGTTGGTATATTGTAGTAGTACAATGAGTAGTTATACAAATCAGTAAGAGCGGGATTGACTTTTCAATAAACAGTGCTAGGAAATTATGAGACATCAATATGTGTGATTCTTAGATGTTATCTGATACTTTAAAAATTAATTCCTAAAGATGAAAAACATTGCAATAATACATTTAAGAGAAAATACACACAAAAATATTTTGTTGCTTAGTGGCAGAGGACTTTTAATGAAAAATGCCAAAACCAAAATAATAAGTTTAATTAATTTGACTATGTTAACACGAAAAATCTTCCATTAGAAGACTCCTTAATGTATCAGATCACGCAAAAAGAATATTAGGCAGTAAATATGTGTCAAAATGCAGTATCCAGGTTGTATAATAGAGTCCCATAAATCATTAAGAAAATGAAAGATAATGCAGTAAAAAAAATTGGGGGAAGGGTATGCATAGGAGATTCTTAGAAGAGGTAGCCCATGTAGCCAGTAAACACACTTAAAATATATTCAGTATCACTAGTAATTAGGAAAGTTCAACTGACAACATCAAGATAGTATTTTACCTAAATAAAAATAGCAAAAAATACTTAAAATGCCAAATGTTGATAAAATAAAACAGAGATTCTAAAACACCTGCTGTGAGGTTGGAATGAAAATTGATAGATCACTACTGAAGATGAATTGGTACTATCTAGTAAAGTTCAAAATGTATTCACTAATGACCTAGAGATCCTACTTACTGGAATATGCCATACAGTAACCCTTGCACACAGGTAAAAGTTGACATATATCAGAATATGTAATATTCATTGTTTATAATAGCAAACAATTGGAATGAATCTAAACACCCACCAGTAGAAGACTAGGTATAATGTTGTTCAGATGAAAAATAATATGCATTCATTAATATGTACATGAATTGATATTTATATCCCAAGAAAAATAGAGCTCAAATCATTATACTGAATTTAAAAAGTTTTAAAATATTAGCCAATCATTATGATATCACATAAAATTTTAAAACACATCAACAATGCAATTTTTTGATTTTAATGCATTGAAACAATAACTGGCAGTTGACATACTAACTTCAGAGTAGTGGCATTTTCAAGGCAGAGAGAGGAGGGAAATCAGATCACAGAGATGTATAAACCATCTTAAACTCTACAGTGTTTTGCTGAAACAAATATTAGCATTTTAAAATATGGTACAAAGGAATATTTTATACTCTTCTTTGTGTTTTCCTGTTTGTCTTACTTGAACAGGCAAGTCTTAGAAGTATAAATTCAGAGGTCAATATGCATATGAAAAGGTTTCAACATTAGTAGCACACATGCAAAAATGCAACATCATACAAGAAACTTTCTAAATTTTTTGAATGAAGGGCAGAATGGCAACATGCATCATTTACTTTGTGCATTCTTTTTGAGCCAGGAGTCTACCTTTAGGAATTCATCCTTAGGAAAATATGGGGCAAGTAGGCAAAAATACGCCCGTGGTTATATTCCTCACAGAATATTTTTGTTACAGCCGAGATTAAAAACAATTTAAGTCTTCCAATGGTTGATTGATTAAATAATTCATGATGTATTTACCCAATGGAAGTCTATTCTGTCATTAAAAATCCAGATCTGTTTCATTGTCATAAAAGGACATTTATGATATATTGTAAAGTGAAATGGTTATAGAAAAATACTTCAGTGTTATGACCCATTTATATAAGTGTATATACATATATACTTTAAATGTGCCTTTTGAGATTATATGCATAAGAATCTGGCTTTATTTTAAAGTACAGAATAAGATCATGAATGATTATTCATTTATTGGTAACTTTCTTCAGTCTTGCTGGAAAGGAAAAAATTTCTGTAATCCCCAGATTGTTTTGGCTGGTCTAATGATTAAACACCAGTATTCTTGCTGGAAAAATCCCACGTTCAGAGGAGCTTGGCAGGCTACCGTCCATAGGGTCACAAAGAGTCAGACACAACTGAGCACATAGAATAATAATTTAATTACATTGACAAGATAAAATAACAGGAGGAAAAAAAATAATTTCATCAATGAAGTAACCAAACTATGCAGCTTTTATAACTTTTAGACAGAGATACTATAAGTTTGTGAGGAATAGACAAGATGAAGAATTTTGGACTTGAGGTAGTAGTAAAGAAGTAATGAGAGTTGTTTATTCAGTCTTCTCAGCTCTAAATTCTGTACCTCTGGTGACAGAGATGTTTCTCTACCTCCTGCTACAGGGATTGAACCTTCCACACAGGAGACTTCTTTCCTGCTTTCAGGGAGACAAAGGGGGCTTCATGTCCTTCTTATACCAGCTGTTTTTTAAGTAACGTTAATTCAAGATAATCAGAATGCCATAAGTGGCATATTTGAGGGTGGCCTACCCTGAAACCCATCAGTCCAACATCTTTTTTAATAAATATGCACAATTTCTATAGTAAGACTTTGAGATATTTTCATTTGAAAATAAGAGGACATTAGTAACTGAAGACAAGCACTATTTGAAGTTAAAGGACAAGGATTTGAACACATATGAAGACAATGAAATCACTGTATGCAGAATTGTCTGTCCCTCCTGTCTTCTCACTAACCACCTCTACTGCTACCACACACACAAACACACACATACCTACTCAAATGCAAAGGTGAGGAGAGAGAATGGAGGTCGAACATAACAGCCATGATAAGGCTTCTTTGTGAATGGGCTGAAGGAAACAGTGTACTGTACATGCCAAGGGATTTCACTGAGCTCTTGAGGGATGGGAAGGACAATGGAGGGAGGGACTTGGAAAGGATTTATGGGGCCAGGATTAAGAGAGCGTGTGAGAATGCTGTCACTAAGCCGGCTGGAGGTAAGAGAAACATGTGGAACACTTCAGATGAGACATTAACTAATGCTTCTGCACAGGTGCAGCTGAATGAGGCTCACACCTTATATCAGATGCTCTTCGTGTTGTCCAGAATGTCTGGATATACACACAGACATGATAAAGCCGACAGGGAGGCTGGGCAGAGGGAGGAGACCATCTCTACATTCCTTACTCTCTAGGTTCAGAAATGCAGCTTGACTTCATGCCCAGAGTTTGCCCACCTGTTTTTACCCACAGAGTTAGCCACAGATACTCCCAGTAAGGCCCTAGAGTCCAGTCCAGCCTTTCTGCCTCTTCTCACTGTTCTCTTTGGGCTGCTGAACATCAGACTGCTTTATAATACATTGGGGTTTGAGTCAACTTGTTAATATGGTTGCTGAGAAAAGCTCAGTCTGCCCCTAAGATGCTTTATCTCCAAGGGTATCCCCCTAGTATAAAATGATATAGGTGTGGGGAATTGGTGGAATGAGAGAAACATTTATTAAATGCCTATAATATGTCTGGTACTTTTATATGCACTATTGCTGAGATTTTCTAAGCCACCCTATGGAATATGTTTATCTTTCTGTTTTATAGGTGAGAAAGCTGAGTTACAAAGAGATTCAAAGAATTTCTGGTTCAAGGTTTCAGTGAAAATTGCCAGTAGTAGATTGGAAAAAAAAAATGTTCTTTCTGGACTCCCAGGGTTTTACAAACTGAATTTCTTATCATGTCAGTTAGTTACAACTAATCTTTTTAACGAAATATAGAACTAAGTAAAATCGAAAACATCAGGATAGGGGCTTCCCTGGTTAAAAATCCAGTGGCTAAAAATCCACCTTACAGTGCAGGAGAGGCCAGTTTGATCGGTGGTCCAGGAAGATCCCACATGCCTCAGGGAGACTAAGGCTGAGCACCACAGCTATTTAGCCCACTCTAGAGTCCATGCTGTGCAGTGAGAGAAGCCACTGCAATAAGAAGCCCATGCACTGCATCCAGAGAGTAGCCACCACTCTCCAGAACCGGCAAAAGCCCGTGTGTAACAATAGAGACCCAGGGCAGCCAAAAATAAAATAAAAAATAAAAGATGAAAAGAAAACATCAGGATGTACCCTACATACACAGGGTTCTTTTTTAATCATGAAGATTTAATGTGCATGTCCCGTGATACATGCAAATATATTTTTTACTGAGGGGTGCAGGCAAAGAATTCAGAAGTTTTAATACTGCACCCTGCAGTTATCTACCTACCTTTTCATCATCCCCACTCCCAGCTTAAGCTGTAAAACCTCTAAACTGGGTCATGGAAATAAGCATGATCCCTTCTCATCTGAACAGTATCAAGACAGATCTAAGGGGAATCAGAAAGTTTCTTAAATACATATTGTAAGATGAAAGAGACTTGTGACTTCTTTTTGAGTTTTTCTCTGAAAATGGTGTGGAGTTGAGGGCCTCCCAGGTCTCTGTTATTTTTACCATTATTAATGATGCATAAAGTGGGGAAATATAGTAAGCAAAGGGAAGTGGGCAGCCTAGAAAGTGTTACTGGTGCCATTGCCTATTTGCAAGCTGTATGAACTTTAGAGTTTTGAAAATTATTTGCAAGATTGAACTATATTGTACCTTCAAGAAAGATGTGTAGAAAAAGTGACATGGATAAAGGAAAAAATAGCATATAACAGGCACAAAAAGTGATTCTAGGACCTTTTCTTTCTCATCATTTATGGTCATGTTCCCTGACCATTTTTCATTATGAGGCATTTAGAATACTGAAACTAGGGAAATGAAGTCTGCTGAGCTACCATCTTTTACAAATAATAACTTCATTCACTCACATATGCCAAATATCACTATCTTGTACTGCTGAGAGATCTACAGTTCTTCCCTTCCTCATCTGGTTAAGAAACATCGTTGAGTACTTATTCAAGCCCCAAGGTTTATTCATCTATTCAAGGACGAAAGCTAGAGGCTTTGAGATACACAGAGACATCACAGAATAAGGTGGAGGAGAATTCAGTTAAGTAATCCAGTGAACATAAAGAAAGGTAATTAAGTGCTAGACAGGATCTGCTGAAATGAATGTTACGTGAGTAGATAAAACTAAGGAAAGCAATCATTGCCAATGGTGTATTTAAATTATTTAACTTCACAGAGTTTTAAAACAATTTAGACTTACTAAAAAGTTGTAAAATAGTACAGACAGTTCCCATATACACTTCTCCCAGCTTCCTCTAAGGTTAGTATATTGTATAATATTTGTCAAAACTAAGAAATTGACATCGGTATTGGAAAAGTGAAAGTCAGTCACACAGTGGTGTCCCACTCTTTGCAATTCTGTCCCGCTCCTCAGTCCATGGAATTCTCCAGGCAAGAGTACTGGAATGGGTTGCCATTTCCTTCTCCAATGGCTATTTAAATTACATACTTTATTCAGACTTCATCAGTTTTTCTGTTATTGTCATTGTTCTCTGCCATTATCCAATCTGGGACACTTTGTTACCTCAGAATGTGTTTAATTTTGATATCGTTCATAAAAATAATGATTATTTTTCCAAGTCTATTTTGTAGTGGGCAGAGCGAATGATACAATAGGTTTCACCAGCTAGGATATTTTTTGTGGGATCACAAAACTCTTGATCAGAATAGAACTTGTGTGTCATTCTACCAGTCAGCTAAAGAATCTGGTTTTGAACATGGATGGTATAAAACCATGAACTTTTCACCTTCAACTTTGTCATGAGGAGTGTTTATAGGCCTGTTCAAAATTATTTATTGATAATTACTAAAATTATATATATGTATGCATCTATGTAATTTTATACATATAATTACTAAAATTATTTATAGAGGATTGAAGGCAAAAGGAAAAGGGGATGGCAGAGGGTGAGATGGTTAGATGGCATCACTGATTCAATGGACATGAGTTTGAGCAAGTTCCAGGAGATAGTGGAGGACAGAGGAGCCTGGAATGCTGCAGTCCATGGGGTCACAAAGAGTCAGACACAACTTAGTGACTGAACAACAAGTATATATAATTGAAATGAGCCCAACAGCTGATCTCGTTCAGCCCTCTCATTTACAACTGTAAGAACTGAGACTTACAGAGATGTGACTTAGTCACTTCATGCCTTGGTAGCCAGTTTGGAATCTACTTTTGGCTCTTTTCCTCCCTTTGGAGAGGAATCCTTGCTCAAATCCTGTAAAAAATAAAGTGCAGCTCCTTGGGGAGAACAGAAAGATGACAAATAGGGAAAGAGAAAGCATTAAGGTATCTTCTTTCCTCCCTTTCCCCAAACTTCATACCATTTTTATCAAACATTCTGTGCATTGTGAAGAAGCTTTACCATCCCTACCTGTGTGGCCTTCAGAGAGTACTCACCCTCTCGAGTGGTTAATTACCCGTTCTCAGCTTTCTACCACATCACTTCAAAGCGGTTGGACTTCTCAAGGCTCTGGAATTCCTCAACACCGACTTCATCTCTCTGTCTCTCTTTGGGAGTTGGTTGGGCTCTCTATTCCTTCTTTTCTATGCTCTTTCTTTCTTCTGAAGTGCTACCTTACCTGTATTGAGTTTTAGTTAGTATTTCCTTAGATTACTAAGAAAACTAAACTGTGGCCAGGTACTTGGGAAAGAATGTCTGTGAAAATCACAAAATGCTTCCTCTTAATCCACTATGATTAATTTTTCCATAAGAATTTTGAGTCTATTAGGCTTGTTTTTATAGCAGTTACTGAAAAAGGATATCTGTCAGGCATACCATATGTTTATTGTAGATACCGTCGTTAACGCATTGAAGTCAACATATCACCTTTCAGTTTAAAGTGGTAGGTATCAAATGAATAACCAGAAACAAAACTTGTCAGTTATGTCTGGAAAGCCATTGTTCAGCACACACTAAATAAAATGAAGTGCCTCATTTCAAAGAGATGAGGGCTCAGTCTTTTTAAAACCCATCACCTAGCCTTACCTCACACAGAAACAAAATAGTCATATTCCTTTTTGTAGAATGCAGAGGTCTTTAATAAACAATGGCTTGACATTTAACTAGAAATGTAAGAAATCGTAATACATTTTTGGGTAGACTACTTTGTTCTGTCTAGATGCATAGGTGGAGAGAAGATTTATTTTGAAGTCAGGGAGAACTGGATTTAAATACAGGCTCTTCAGTTTATTATTTGTATGACAGTGGGCAAGTTACTTATTTCTTTTGAAGATTCAGTTTCCTCATCTGCAAACACTTCTCATGACCACATTGAAGGTGAAAACTGAAAATATTGATTTCTACATAACTTCCTAGCATTTTACTATACTCCATAAGCCAAAATATTTTTAAAGTCATGTCTCTTCAAGTTATCAAATGAATAAAACTCTTAAAAAGTGTTAGTCACTCAGTTGTGCCAACTCTTCGTGACACCATGGACTATAGTCTGCTGGCTCCTCTGTCCTCAGAATTCTCCATGCAAGAATACTGGAGTGGGTAGCCATTCCTTTCTCCGGGGGATCTTCCTGACCCAAGGATTGAACCCAAGTCTCCTGCATTGCAGGCAGATTCTTTAGTGTCTAAGCCACCAGGGAAACTTCTTATATTGCATGTTTAATTCTAAACACAACTCAGGAGTCTTCTTTTTTAGGAAATGTTTTAGAGGATAGTTGATTTAAAATGTTGTATTAGTTTGAAGTGTAAAGCAAAGTGATTCAATTATATATATTCATATATTCATTATTTTTCAGATTCTTTTCCCATGTAGGTTATTACAGAATATTGAATGGAGTTCCCTGTGCTGTAGAGTAGGTCCTTATTGATTATCTATTTTATGTATAGTAATATGTTTGGAACTTGGGATTAACATGCACGCACTACTATATGTAAGACCCTTCTTGACCTAGCTAATTCTTCTGTATCATGAATATCTAACGAAGTTGTAGATACCTTGAGGTCCTGAGCCACCTATATGCTTCCTGTGTATTAATTTTCCTACAGCATCTAATGTTATGCCCCCTATATGGGAAGGAATTAATAAGATAAAGAGATAAACTGAACCAAATTGGTAGAGCAGTCTTATAATGACTAAAGGGGACTTTTTTTTTTTGAATGTTAGATGAAGTTATGGGTTGATTACCTGTAACAATAGATTAAATTGTGAAGGACTGCATTTTATTCAGTTTTAAGGGAACTTTGAATAAAGAAATACTTTAAGGAATAGAGAGGGTGAGGTTAACGCTTAATAGAGAGGGTGGTAGGTAGAATAAGGCTGTATATTGTCACCCTGCTTATTTAACTTCTATGCAGAATACACCATAAGAAACGCTGGGCTGGAAGAAGCACAAGCTGGAATCAAGATTGCCAGGAGAAATATCAATAACCTCAGATATGCAAGTGACACTGCCCTTAAGCAGAAAGTGAAGAGGAACTAAAAAGCCTCTTGATGAAAGTGAAAGAGGAGAGTGAAAAAGTTGGCTTAAAGCTCAACATTCAGAAAACAAAGATCATGGCATCTGGTCCCATCACTTCATGGGAAATAGATGGGGAAACAGTGGAAACAGTGTCAGACTTTATTTTTTGGGCTCCAAAATCACTGCAGATGGTGACTGCAGCCATGAAATTAAAAGACGCTTACTCCTTGGAAGGAAAGTTATGACCAACCTAGATAGCACATTCAAAAGCAGAGACATTACTTTGCCAACAAAGGTCCATCCAGTCAAGGCTATGGTTTTTCCAGTGGTCATGTATGGATGTGAAAGTTGAACTGTGAAGAAAGCTGAATGCTGATGAATTGATGCTTTTGAAGTGTGGTGTTGGAGAAGACTCTTGGGAGTCCCTTGGACTGCAAGGAGATCCAACCAGTCCATTCTGAAGGAGATCAGCCCTGGGATTTCTTTGGAAGGAATGATGCTAAAGCTAAAACTCCAGTACTTTGGCCACCTCATGCGAAGAGTTGACTCATTGGAAAAGACTCTGATGCTGGGAGGGATTGGGGGCAGGAGGAGAAGGGGACGACAGAGGATGAGATGGCTGGATGGCATCACAGACTCTATGAACATGAGTCTGAGTGAATTCTGGTAGTTGGTGATGGACAGGGAGGCCTGGCATGCTGCAAATTCATGGGGTCGCAAAGAGTCGGACATGACTGAGCGACTGAATTGAACTGAAAGATGTCCCTGCCCTAATCCTCACAACCAGTGAATATCTTACTTTAAATAGCAAAAAGGATTTTTCGGATGTGAATCTGTGTTATCTTAAATTATCTGGGCGAGTCCAATCTAATCATAGGAGCCCATTAAGACTTCTAACTCACGTAATGATAGACCTAAACAGTCATGTTGTTTTAAGTCACAAAATATATGGTCAGTTGGTATTGCAGCAATAGAAAAATAATACTCTTTCCCTTGAAGGCTCTTAAATTTAAGGAAAGAAGAAGAGATGGAAGGTGACATAATGGACCAGAAACGCTCAAGAATATGTTTTTTATTTCCAGTTCTTGAAAATTCAGTGAGGAGCTCAGTGTCCTAAAATGATAGGGAGGAATCGGAGATCTGCCAATTTTAGTGTTGTGGGAGTGTATAATTTCCTTGGTTCTGTCTCACTGCAGCAAAAATTTGCAGACCAGTGTTACAGATCAGAGTTTTATTCAGCAAACAAGGAGAGTACACCCTCTCTCCTTGGAGGCATGAGGGTGGGCCAACTCCAAAGGAGAGGCCTCAGTCTCTCCTGGTTTTCTCTTTATATATGTTTTGTCTCCTCCCCTTGAGCCTGCCCTATGTCAGTTGGGCTAGCAAGGAGGGCTGTTTGTTTCACCTGAGGTTCTCATTCTGATCCTAGGATATTCTTTCATTCCATTATTGTGGAGTTTTTCCTTTCTTTGTCTTTTAGTCATCACCATTTTGGACTCCTTTTTCCTATTCTAACTACCTAACATTAGAATACAAGAAGAGGTCAGTATCCTAATCATGATGTCAAACTAATGGTCCATAGAGGAAAAGCCCCACTTTCATAGGGACTTAGGGAGATAAAAACCCTTGTTGAGCTGAGGTCTAGGAAAGAAATAGGGTAAATTGTTACAAGCTTAGGAGATGGTTGGCTCAATTCCAGAACTACTTTTTACTAACTTTATAAATTTGGGCAACCCCCCTACCCACCAAACTGCTCTAAACTTGTTTCCTTACTGGACAAATGATAATATTAAAGGTAACTTACCAATTTGGATACCATGAAACTTATGCATACGAATCCTCAACACTAGTCCATGCACAGAGAAGGTATTAAAAACCACTTGCCATTTTTAGTTATCATGATTCTTATTGGAAAAGAATTGTGATTCCTAAAGTCCAGCAAACTAAAACAAGATAGCCACAGGGATTTATTTTTTTGATCAATCAAATGATTTTACTATGTATCAGATACTGCGTTAGGCACTGAAGATAGAGCAGGGAGTAAAATGGGCATAATGCTGCCCTCACTGAGCTCCAGTCTCCCAAACAAGAGTATTTTTTAAATGATAGGTTTATTTAATATTTGTAATAAATAATGAAAATATAACAAGCTCTTTTAGTACAAGTGCCTGTAGTTCATATTATACATAACATTCTTAATGTATGAACATTATAAAAATAATAATACATAAATATTTATTGAGGATTCTTATTATACTGTTAATAGAAGACAACGCAGTGTCATTGAATAATGTCAGAAAGACAACAGGTGAATTATTATGTTTAGTGGACAATTTGGGGAGGTGTTCTATTTTGTCACTGTCATTTCTATGGGCCCAAGTTCATTATTAGAAATAAGTTGTTAAAATTTCAAAAATTGTTGAAGATAAAACTAGACATTAAAAAAAAAAAAATCTCAGCTCACCCAAGCAGCAAGTAAGGTTAAAATGGTTTATATTAGGAGGGAAAATTTTTAAATTTCCCCAAGTAGTATATATAAAGAGTAAAAGTTCCTTATTTTAGAGTTCTGTAGTAGAAGGAAGTAGGGTTATCAGGACCAAACAAGAGAGAATCAGGAAGCAAGAAATTCTACACCTACACTGTTTAGGGCCAGTACCAACCCAAGCATGGGAAAGGGCAGAATGAAAGTTCCTTAAAGGCTGGTGACTTGTATGAAGGCGTAATTTGAACAATTGTAAGCATTGTTCAAAGATAGCCTTGACAAGTGGTAGCAAACTTTGTTCCTTATATACTCCTTTAAAAGACTTAATCTTTGCCCATCCAATGAATATAACATAGCTGCTCATTACGGCCTTCATTGGCATTTTCTTGATCACTAATGAGGCTGAACAAGTTTTCATGCGTTTGTTAGCCCTATGAGTTTCCTCTTCTCTAAGTTGCTTCATGCCTATTCATGTCTTTAGCCCATTTCTCTATTGAATTTTTTGAGATCTTTTTGATTTGTAGAAAGTTCTTTATATAACTGAGGGGAGGTTTTAAATCATAAATATAATTTCCTTTATAGTTGTAGAGTTACTCAAATATTGCATTTCATACTGAGTAAGCTGTGGTAGTTCATGTTTTTTGAGGGAGTAGTCCATTTTATCGCCATTGTCAAATTCATGTGTAGAGTTCGATTTTCGTATGTGTATGTTGGAGTTTGTTCATAGTGTTACGAATTACCCTTTTAATGTATGCAGAGTCTGTGGTAATATCCTGTTTCCTTCCAGATATTAGTAATTTATGTCTTATCTTTTTTCTATTGTTAGTTTTGCTCTAATGCCAATTTTGTTGAACCAACCCTTTGTCTTATTGACTTTTTTCCTCTTTTCAATTTCATTGACTTGTGCTCTCCCCTTTGCTTTTTGGTCTCTTATGCTGACTTTCTTTTTTTTTTCTGTTCTTTTTCTAGGTTCTTGAGGTAGGAGTTTAGAGATTATTGATTTGAGACTTTTCTTTTTTCCCTCTCTATGTCACTTTAGTTGTGTCTCCCTAGTTTCCATATGTTGTATTTTTATTTTCATTCAATATATTAAAAGAAAATTATCTTGAGATTTTCTCATGAATCATGAATAATTTAGAAATATGTGGTTTTGTTTCTGAATATTTGGAGATTTTCCTCTTGTCTATTATTAATTTCAAGTAGATTCCATTATAGGCAGAGAACACATTGTATATGATTTAAATTCTTTAAAATTTTTGTTTTATAACCCTGGATATGGTCTATCTTGGTATGTGTTAAATAGAGTGTTATTTAAGTTTCAGTTAGATCCTTTCATTAGATGGTGGTGTTGATTCAACATCATTGCTGATTTTCTGTCTAGTCAAGTTTTGAGAGAGTGAAGTTGGTACCCCCACCAATAAACGTAGATTTGTCTATTTCTCCTTTAAATTCTATAAGTTTTGCTTCACATATTTTTCAGTAATGTTGTCTGGTCATCCACACTGAGAACTGTTGAGTAACTCTTCTGTCATTATATAATTTCCTCTGTCTCTGCTAATTTGCTTTGATGTTAAAATAGCCACTCTTGCTTTTCTTTGATTAATATTAACATGATATATATTTTTTCCATGCTTTCAATATGAAGTTGAATTATCCTTAATCTGATTTATAGAAGATAATCAGCAATGTCATAACTAAAATGGCTGAAATGTTAGAATTATCTGAAAAAAATACTCTAAGTAGCTATGATAAAAAAGAAATTGCTTAACAGAGCAATTAGAAACATACTTGAAATAAATAAGAAAATAAAAAGTCTCAACCAAAAATCGGTGATAATAAGGAAACACTAATGAAAATTTTAGAACTGACAACTATACTAACAGAAAAAAAAAAAAAATTGAGATAGCTCAGTACCAGACTGAAAAAGACAGAGGAAAGAATCAGTGAACTGGAAGGTAGAATAGTAGAAATTACCCAGTATGAAAAGCAGAGAGAAAATAAGCTGAAGAATGAGCTGAGTCTTAAAATCTGTGGGACTATAGTAAAAGATCTAAGATTCATGTCATCAGTTCTGGAAGGAGAAGAGAAAGATTATAAGGAGGAGAAGAATTTGAAGAAATAATGGCTTAAAACTTTCCAAATTTGGCAAGAGACATAAAGCCTAGCTTCAAGAAGAGAAACTCCAACAGAATCTAAAGAAACCCATACCAAAACACATAATTAACCTTCTGAAAACTAAATACAGAAAAAACAATACCTTATCCCTAGGAGAAAAAACAAAACAATTAATATGACAGTGTATTTCTCACAAGAAACCATGAATGCCAGAAGAAAATAGTCCAATATTTTTCAGATGCTAAAGAAATGTAGTATTAACCCAGAATCCTATACCCAGTGAAAATATCCTTCAAGAATGAAGGAAAAAATCAAGACATTTTCACTTGAAGGAAAACAAAGATAACTTGTGCTTTGCTGACCTGCCATTAAAATAAAATAAAAAAAGACTAAAGGAACCAAGTAAGGCTTTGTTAAAAAACATTTAAAGACAAAATATTAGTCAGTGTCACCTAGAGCAAGAGATAACAATGGAGCAAGCGATGGACTAACTAAAAATTTTGAGAAGGCTGAGAAATGAGAGACTTTTGGGGAATTAAGATTTAAAAAGCTTCTATATATTCCTAGGAACCCAGCTGGCCTCGTATACGCCTAAATCTAGGTGCACATTGGAAAAAGATTTGAGAAAGGCCTAAACCCTTACCTTCTATATAGTCCTAGGAACCCAGCTGGCCTCGTATATGCCTAAACCTAGCTTTCATGCATTGGAGAAGGAAATGGCAACCCACTCCAGTGTTCTTGCCTGGAGAATCCCAGGGACAGGGGAGCCTGGTGGGCTGCCGTCTATGGGGTCGCACAGAGTCGGACACGACTGACGCGACTTAGCAGCAGCAGCAGCAGCAGGTGCACATTGGAAAAAGACTTGAGAAAGGCCTAAACGCTTGTGCCTTCAGCTGAACAGTACGATCAGGGAAAATGTTAATATCACCTCTTCTGGAGACTTCCCTGACTTTCCCCTCAGGGTCCCCAAGGCACTTTATGTGCATACCCATTAACTATGTGACCTGGGCACATTTCTTATTCTGCATAAATACCAGTTTCTTCTCCGTAGAATAGGAATAAAAATAGCAAGATACTTCCCATCTGCTCAGGTTGTTGTGAGGAGAAAACAGGTTAAGGCACATTGGAAGTGCTGTTGTTATTAATTAGCATGATACGTGAATAGCATGCTCCTCAAAGCAGGGACTTTGCATCCCTAGGACATAGCACCCAGCTGTGCACTCAGTAAACATCAATTGACCCATCCACCTGGAGGGGTCCTTTCAGATCATTTTCCAGCTCTCTCGCTTCATAGATGAGTTTGCTGCAGACCAGAAAGACGGAACTTGTCCAGAGACTCCAGCTAAGAGACGAAGGAGCCAGGCCTCTGACACCAGAAGAATTCTCTCTGCTCTTTCTCAGGTGGCTTCATGTGCTCACAAATTCAGAGACTCATTTTTCTCTTCCCTAGCAAAACTCTGTGAAACCTGTTGATTAATGATTAAGTGACAGAAAGAAACGGTTGCTCTTTCTCTGGGCAAAGAGAGATGATATTAAACTCTGCCTGGGGCAACATTTCTGTGGAACGATGCTTGGGGGCAGCTACTGCAACAGCAGGGGCTTCATGGAACCACCAGGAAGCCCCTTCCAGGCACCGGATCTCACCCCACACCCTCTCCCCTCTGTGGTCCCATAAATCGCTCCAGAGGGTTTGCCAGACTAGACTGATGTGTGGGGTTTTGGTGTCCCTGACAGTCTTTCAGCTGAGTTATTACCAACAGATCGTGAACATATGCATTTCACACATATGAAGTGAGACTCTGGAATTTGTCCAGACTCATCAAAATTGAAGACAGAGGCAAAGTTTGTGACCCAAAGATGAGAATCTGGAGAGCTGCTGGAATACCTCATTTCCCATGTTTTAATCTTCTCTATTTTTTTTAAACAAAGGTCTTTTTGTTGTTTTCTTATTTAATATTGAATGGACACTTCTGAAGCATTTGATAGAAGGAGCCTCATGTAGTATAAAAACTGTCATTTCTCAATGAAGTCTCTTGGGTTTTAGCTCCCATGCTAAGTAACAGGCTGTGTAGCTCAGGCAAGTGGCTTAACTTTTCTGATTCTGAGTTTTCTCATCAGAGTGCTTGAAGTCCTTGGTTTCTAAGATCCCTTCCAGTGTTAACATCAGGTTTCCAAATCCACTCCATCATGCTTTGAAATCTTTGTGAAACTCCTATGTTCCTATGGCTGGCATTTGTGCCATCTTCCCCATGTCACATAGAAGGGGGAGGGAGGAAAATACAACATTGGTGTCTATTCTTTAGCAGACTTTGTGATGTAGGAGAAAGAAACAGATCAAGATTTAAATCTTATCCTTGCTAGTAATATTCTATGTGGCTGTAACTTAATTACAGAGTAAATACATATCTTCTTAGCATGGTGAATTATATTTACATTTATTAAGTTTAAGTATGTATACATATATGCACATACATGTACACATGTGTGTGCTTGCCAAGTCACTTCAGTCGTGTCTGACTCTTTGTGACCCTATAGACCATAGCCCACCAGGTCCATGGGATTCTCCAGGTAAGAATACTGAAGTGAGTTGCCATGCTCTCCTCCAGGGGATCTCCCCAACCTAGGGATCAAACCTGTATCTCTTACAACCCCTACATTGGCAGATGGGTTCTTCACCACTAGCACCACCTGGAAAACCCATATATACACATATATGCATGTGTGTGTGTGTCTGTTAGTCACTTAGTTGTGTCCGACTCTTTGCAGCCCCATGGACTGTAGCCTTCCAGGCTCTCTGCCCATTGAATTCTTCAGGCAAGAATAGTTGGAATGGGTTGCTATTCCCTTCTCCAGGGGATCTTCCCAACCAAGGGATTGAACCCTGGTCTCTTGCATTGCAGGCAAATTCTTTACCGTCTTAGCCACCAGAGAATCCCATATATATATATATATATATAATGTATATAGACAAGTGACAAGTGAAAGTCGCTCAGTCATGTCCGACTCTTTGTGACCCCATGGACTATACAGTCCATGGAATTCTCCAGGTCAGAATACTGGAGTGGGTACCCTTTCCCTTATCCAGGGGATCTTCCCAACTCAGAGATCGAACCCAGGTCTCCCACACTGCAGGCAGATTCTTTACCAGCTGAGCCACAAGGAAAGCCCAAGAATACTGGTGGGTAGCCTATCACTCCTCTAGCGGATCTTCCAGACCCAGGAATCGAACCGGAGTCTCCTGCATTGCAGGCATATTCTTTACCAGCTGAGCTATCAGGGAAGCCCCTATACATATATATGAAACCCCATATATATACATATATAAAGGAGGAAGACCAACAGTTAGGATTTAGTGAGCCCCTGTTAACTACTAGTCTTCCTCCTCTTGCTGTTTCTGCCCCTCAGCAGGGATTCAGGTGAATAGGTGGCAGCTTGCCAGTCTGCTCTGCCCTTGAAAAGATCTAGAGTTTCTAGTGCTTTTGTCTTGGGTTCTGCTGGTGACCCATCTCTTGAGTCAGCCTCTCTGCTTGCGGACAGCTGAGCTGAAATCAGACTTTGGATGGTTTCTCTGGCAATCCTGTGTTTTGTAATTAAGGGAAACGTATTCCACACATAATTTAGTCATTATTTCAAGTTGGGCACAACAAACACTCCAGCTGGGTAGAATGTGGTTTGGATGTGTAATATCTAAGTTAAGGATGATCGGCAAATTTCAGGTCACCTCAGACCTTTTAATTCACAAAAGGTGGGTATTGGGAGAAACTAGCAGTTTGCAAATGTCTCTCTGAGACCTTCTTACTGTAGAATATTGAGGCAATTACATGAGAATTGGGTCTTCTTCATTTCTTTAGGTTTTCTCATTTTTAATGTATTCTCCATCCTGCCCTGTAGGCAATTCTGTTGGACTTTTGCTTCCAAGAAATTTTTTGAAGCAATTCTCTTTCGGATCAAGCACAGTGCACTCTATAGCCTCAGTCACAGAATTTCTTTAGTCTCTCGCTGACCTGGGATTACTTGCTGTGCTGCTTGAAAGTAATCTGCTCAGCAACAGACTCACAGCACTAGGCAAGCTCAACCATCACCCTGCATTTAAGTGACCCAACCTGTTCAGAGTCGCAGGCATCTGGGGAGGAGAGAGAGGGGGGGGGCTTCTCCATCTTCAAATTCATGCGACCACTTCTCTCCCACAAATTATTCATTTACCTGCTAAATTTGAGTGGTTGAATAACGTGCTGACCACGGAGTCTGTGTACCTCACAATTTTATTTTGGCTCTTACACACTGTCCTCCCTCAGCACGTGAGCATGGATGTTTCACCAAAAAGTTATTTTTATCCTTAGTTGTTATAAGCATTTAATTTCTCAAGGAAATATTTAATTGAAAGAAATATAATATGAAATAGATTGGAACTTCCTATCCTGAGGGCAGTTGGGAAAGGTGTATTGCTAGGCAAAATGTCTTCTGGCAGAAAAGTTTAAACCAAAATTTAAAAGGATTATGAAAATTGCTCTCTTCCTTCTCTTCCCCCAACTCTGTTTCTACAGATTTCTGAGAAGAGGAAAGAAGAAGAGGAAATAAATGGATTTGTTTTTCTGTTTAATCATATTTGGACACAACAGTGTTCAGCCCCTCTAGAAGTTGATTCATTGGCTTTTTCAAATGTATGACTACAGATTTTTTTGTTTGTTTGTTTTTGACAGATATTTTAAATATCTTGTTACTTGTGCTTTTTACATGCTGGTACATAAAAGAGAAATTTTATATATTCATATTTGATTCATATGATGATCTCAAAGCACTCAGTGAGTAGACCTTACAGAAATCCAGCTTTCTCTATGGATGAAGGGGAATCTGCCTCCTCTTGCCAGAGCAGAGTCTGAGCCCAGGAAAATAGCATGTGAAAGCCTTGCTTTCACAGCTGGTCCTAGCTCTCAGCCAGCAACTCATGCACACTCCTCCCAAAACACTGTGGCTTGGCAATTGGAAAACATCAGGACAGTCTTGATCAATAAATATCAAATCTTAGTAAATTATTGTAATTTACATGTGTGTGTGTACAGAATGTTCTCCTGAGTGGAGCAGCATACGGACAACTGTCTGCCTGGGTAGGACCCACATAGGGCAGGTCGAGTTGTGCCATAAAGGAGTGGAGAAGGTGGCGTAGTTACGGACCTACTCTACCTGCTCATTGGTTAAGGGTCCCCCTCCCGCGGAGCATGAAACCCAGCACTTCCAGCCTGCTCTGTGGCTGCCTAAGCGTGTTCTCTCAAGCAGAGTTGCAGGTGCTCATAGCAAGGTAGTAAGACGCTACCCTGAGGTCCTAGAAGGGTAAGTGCCAAATAGCCAAATGCAGAGCACTAGAAGCACCTGCTACATCTTCATCCAGTGTGGTGGGAAAAGGGAGCTGGGCTGGAAACAAGGAGTGGCTATGAGTTGTGAGGTGATATAAATGCTCCGTCTAAATGGACAGGGCTCCAAACCCCATTAATGTTCATGGCACAATCATTTACAGAGTGCTATAGGAGTTAAAGTATCACTTAAAAAAAACTCAAGTATAGTTGATGTACAATATTGTGTTGGTTTCAGGTGTAAAGCAGAGATTCAGATATACATATCTGTATATCTGGAGCCAAAGCAAAAACAACACCCAGTTGTGGATGGGACTGGTGATAGAAGCAGGATTCGATGCTGTAAAGAGCAATATTGCATAGGAACCTGGAATGTTAGGCCCATGAATCAAGGGAAATTGGAAGCAGTCAAATAGGAGATAGCAAGAGTGAATGTCGACATTCTAGGAATCAGCGAACTAAGATGGACTGGAATGGGTGAATTTAACTCAGATGACCATTATATCTACTATTGTGGGCAGGAATCCCTTAGAAGAAATGGAGTAGCCATCATGGTCAACAAAAGAGTCTGAAATGCAGTACTTGGATGCAATCTCAAAAACGACAGAATGATCTCTGTTTGTTTCCAAGGCAAACCATTCAATATCACAGTAATCCAAGTCTATGCCCCGACCAGTAATGCTGAAGAAGCTGAAGTTGAATGGTTCTATGAAGACCTATAAGACCTTTTAGAACTAACACCCAAAAATGATGTCCTTTTCATTATAGGGGACTGGAATGCAAAAGTAGGAAGTCAAGAAACACCTGGAGTAACAGGCAAATTTGGCCTAAAGTACAGAATGAAGCAGGGCAAAGGCTAACAGTTCTGCCAAGAGAATGCACTGGTCATAGAAAACACCCTTTTCCAACAACACAGAAGACTCTACACATGGACATCACCAGATGGTCAACACTGAAATCAGATTGATTATATTCTTTGCAGCCAAAGATGGAGAAGCTCTATACAGTCAACAAAAACAAGACCAGGAGCTGACTGTGGCTCAGATCATGAACTCCTTATTGGCAAATTCAGACTTAAATTGAAGAAAGTGAGGAAAACCACTAGGCCATTCAGGTATAACCTAAATAAAATCCCTTATGACTATACAGTGGAGGTGAGAAACAGATTTAAGGGACTAGATCTGATAGACAGAGTGCCTGATGAACTATGGATGGAGGTTCATGACACTGTACAGGAGACAGGGAGCAAGACCATCCCCAGGATAAAGAAATGAAAAACAGCAAAATGGCTGTCTGAGGAGGCCTTACAAATAGCTGTGAAAAGAAGAGAAGTGAATAGCAAAGAAGAAAAGGAAAGATATACCCATTTGAATGCAGAGTTCCAAAGAATAGCAAGGAGAGAGAAGAAAGCCTCCTCAGTGATCAATGCAAAGAAATAGAGGAAAACAATAGAATGGGAAAGACTAGAGATCTCTTCAAGAAAATTACAGATACCGAGGGAACATTTCATGCAAAGATGGGCTTGATAAAGGACAGAAATGGTATGGACCTAACAGAAGCAGAAGATATTAAGAAGACGTGGCAAGAATACACAGAAGAACTATACAAAAAAGATCTTCATGACCCAGATAATCACGAAGGTGTGATCACTCACACTCACCTAGAGCTGGACATCCTGGAATGTGAAGTCAAGAGGGCCTTAGGAAGCATCACTATAAACAAAGCTAGTGGAGGTGATGGAATTCCAGCTGAGCTATTTCAAATCCTGAAAGATGATGCTGTGAAAGTGCTGTACTCAATATGTCAGCAAATTTGGAAGACTCAACAGTGGCCACAGGACTGGAAAAGGTCAGTTTTCATTCCAATCCCAAAGAAAGGTAATGCCAAGGAATGCTCAAACTACTGCACAATTGCACTCATCTCACAGGCTAGTAAAGTAATGCTCAAAATTCTCCAAGCCAGGCTTCAGCAACACATGAACCGTGAACTTCCAGGTATTCAAGCTGGTTTTAGAAAAGGCAGAGGAACGAGAGATCAAATTGCCAACATCTGCTGGATCATGGAAAAAGCAAGAGAGTTCCAGAAAAAAAAATCTATTTCTGCTTCATTGACCATGCTAAAGCCTTTGACTGTGTGGATCACAATAAACTGTGGAAAATTCTGAAAGAGATGGGAATACCAGACCACCTGACCTGCCTCTTGAGAACCTATATGCAGGTCAGGAAGTAACAGTTAGAACTGGACACAGAACAATAGACTGGTTCCAAATGGGAAAAGGAGAACGTCAAGGCTGTGTACTGTCACCCTGCTTATTTAACTTATATGTAGAGTACATCATGAGAAACACTGGGCTGGAGGAAGCACAGGCTGGAATCAAGATTGCCAGGAGAAATATCAATAACCTCAGATATGCAGGTGACACTGCCCTTATGGCAGAAAGTGAAGAGGAATTAAAGAGTGTCTTGATGAAAGTGAAAGAGGAGAGTGAAAAAGTTGGCTTAAAGCTCAACATTCAGAAAACGAAGATCATGGCATCTGGTCCCATCACTTCATGGGAAATAGATGGGGAAACAGTGGAAACAGTGTCAGACTTTATTTTGGGGGGCTCCCAAATCACTGCAGATGGTGATTGCAGCCGTGAAATTAGAAGACGCTTACTCCTTGGAAGAAAAGTTATGACCAACCTGGATAGCATATTCAAAAGCAGAGACATTACTTTGCCAACAAAGGTCCATCTAGTCAAGGCTATGGTTTTTCCAGTAGTCATGTATGGATGTGAGATTTGGACTGTGAAGAAAGCTGATTGCTGATGAATTGATGCTTTTGAAGTGTGGTGTTGGAGAAGACTCTTGAGAGTCCCTTGAATTTCAAGGAGATCCAACCAGTCCATTCTAAAGAATTTCAGTCCTGGGTGTTCATTGGAAGGACTGATGCTAAAGGTGAAACTCCAGTACTTTGGCCACCTCATGTGAAAAATTGACTCATTGGAAAAGACTCTTATGCTGGGAGGGATTAAGGGCAGGAGGAGAAGGGGATGACAAAGGATGAGATGGCTGGATGGCATCACCGACTCGATGGACATGAGTTTGAGTGAACTCCGGGAGTTGGTGATGGACAGGGAGGGCTGGCGTGCTGTGATTCATGGAGTCACAAAGAGTCAGACACGACTGAGGGACTGAACTGAATTGAACTGAAGTATGACCATTGAAAAGGATCATGCACAAAGATCATGTTGGATTCATCCCAGGGTCACAAGTTCACAAGGATTGCTCAATATGCAAATCCATCAGTATGATACTACATCAACAAAACCCACATTTTTATCTCAATACAATTGATACAAAAGAAGCATTTGACAAAATTCAGCATCTGTTCATGACAAAAACTCACCAAAATCAGTACATAGGGATCATATGTTAACATAATGAAGCCATTTACTACAGAGCTCTGTTCAGTTCAGATCAGTTGCTGAGTCACGTCCGACCCTTTGCGACTCCATGGACTGAAGCATGCAGTCTTCGCTGTCCATCACCAGCTCCTGAAGCTTGCGCAAACTCATGTCCATTGAGTCGATGATGCCATCCAACCATCTCATCCTGTGTTGCCCCTTCCCCTCCTGCCTTCAGTCTTTCCCAGCATCAGGGTCTTTTCCAATGAGTCAGTTTTTTGCATCAGGTGGCCAAGGTATGGGAGTTTTATCTTCAGCCTCAGTCCTTTCAATGAATATTCAGGACTGATTTCCTTTAGGTTTGACTGGTTGGATCTCCTTGCAGTCCAAGGGACTCTCAAGAGTCTTCTCCAACACCACACAGTTCAAATGCATCAATTCTTTGGCGCTCAGTTTTCTTTAAAGCCCAACTCTTGCATCCATATATGACTACTAGAAAAACAATAGCTTTGAGTAGACAAAACTTTATCAGCCAAGTAATGTCTCTGCTTTAATATGCTGTCTAGGTTTGTCATAGCTTTTCTGCCAATGAGCAAGCGTCTTTTAATGTCATGGCTACAGTCACCATCTGCAGTGATTTTGGAGCCCCCAGAAATAAAGTCTGACGTTGTTTCCCCACCTATTTGCCATGAAGTGATGGGACTGGATGCCATGATCATTTTTTTTAATGTTGAATTTTAAGCCAGCTTTTTCACTCTCCTCTTTCACTTTCATCAAGAGGCTCTTTAGTTCTTCTTTGCTTTCTGCCACAAAGTTGGTGTCATCTGCATATCTGAGGTTATTGATATTTCTCCTGGCAATCTTGATTCCAGCTTGTGCTTCATCCAGCCCGGCATTTTGCATGATGTACTCTGTATATAAATTAGATAAGCAGGGTAACAATATACAGCCTTGACGTACTCCTTTCCTGATTTGGAACCAGTCCATTGTTTCATGTCCGGTTCTAATTGTTGCTTCTTGACCTGCATACAGATTTCTCAGGGCAGGTCAGGTGATCTGGTATTCCCATGTTTTTCACAGTTTGTTGTGATCCACACAGTCAAAGGCTTTGGCATAGTCAATAAAGCAGAAGTAGATGTTTTTCTGGAACTCGCTTGCTTTTCTATGATCCAATGGATGTTGGTTATTTGATCTCTGGTTCCTCTGCCTTTTCTAAATCCAGTTTGACCATCTGGAAGTTTACGCTTCATGTACTATTGAAGCCTTGCTTGGAGATTTTTGAACATTACTTTGCTAGCATGTGAGATGAGTGCAATTATGCAGTAGTATGAACATTCTTTGGCATTGCCTTACTTTGGGATTGGAATGAAAACTGACCTTTTCCAGTCCTTTGGCCAGTGTTGAGTCTTCCAAATTTGCTGGCATATTGAGTGCAGCACTTTAACAGCATCATCCTTTAGGATTTGGAATAGCTCAATTGGGATTCCATCTCCTCCACTAGCTTTGTTCATAGTGATGCTTCCTAAGGTCCATTTAACTTTCACATTCAGGATGCGAAAATGACATTTGCATTCCAGGGTGTCTGGCTCTAGGTGAGTGATCACACCATCATGGTTATCTGGGTCATGAAGATCTTTTTTGTATAGTTCTTCTATGTATTCTTGCCACGTCTTCTTAATATCTTCTGCTTCTGTTAGGTCCATACCATTTCTGTCCTTTATTGTGCCCATCTTTGCATGAAATGTTCCCTTGGTATCTCTAATTTTCTTGAAGAGATCTCTAGTCTTTCCCATTCTATTGTTTTCCTCTATTTGCATTGGTCACTGAGAGCTCAAACAAATCCTTTTGTACACGAGGAACCAGGACTCCACAGAGACTGAGCCAGACCTGCCTTTGTTGAGTGTTTCCTGCAGAGGTATGGGGTCATCACTGGCCTGCAACAGGGGCAGGGACTCTGGGTGGAGCAGATCTGGGTCGCACAGTGTGTGCATAAGCCCTTGTAGAGGAGGTTGCCATTAACCCACCATAGAACCGCTGAACAGACGACTCATAAACAGCAGAACATATTTGGGAGAATGGCATTGAAACATGTATACCATCATGTAAGAAATGAATCGCCAGTCTATGTTCGATACAGGATACAGGATGCTTGGGGCTGCTGCATGGGGATGATCCAGAGAGATGATACAGGGTGGGAGGTGGGAGGGGGGTTCAGGATTGGGAACTCATGTACACCCGTGGCCGATTCATGTCAATGTATGGCAAAACCAATACAGTATTGTAAAGCAAAATAAAGTAAAAAAATAAAAAAAATTAAAAAAATAAACAGCAGAACAATTATACTAAAGAGCTAGAGCTGACATAATACTCACTGGTAAAAAGCTGAATGCTTTCCCACTAAATTCAAGAATAAAAGAAGGGTTTTTTTTTTTCCTGTTTAACATAGAATTGGAAGTCTTAGTCACAGCAATCAGACAAGAAAAAAAAAATGTATCTGGATTGGAAAGGAAGAGGGATATCTTACTATTTGCATATGACATGGTACTCTGTAAATGAACCCTAAGGTCTCCATACTAAGATGCTTACTTGGCCCTTATGAAACTGGGGATGCATTTTGTTAACCTATACTGCATGGGTACTCAAGTCATATACATACTGTGGCATGAATTTTTCATTTGTCATTGTTAGCCTACTCTGCTTCAATCAGACAATATGTTAACTGCATTGATTGCCTACCATGAGCCTTACACTTTTTAGGGCTCTGGGGAGATGTTTTAGGACAGGCTATTTTGCATATCTTCTTGATGAATAAGCAGGGAAACTTCTCCCTTATTGGCTTGAAACACACGCAGAATTTGGGAACCTGAAAACCTTTCGTCAGCTTAGTCAGGGACTCAGTTTACCCTTTGCCCCTGGGTGATTGTTTTACTAGCTTAGTGAAGCCCAGAGAGATGAACATTACCTCCTCTGAGTTAGAGAAAGTGTCCCCCTGTATTGTTCAGAGTTTCTTCATCTTTATTGGGCATGGTGTTCTTTGGCAATCCGATGAAACCAAAGAATCCTCCTCAGAATAATATTTTTAAATTTGTTAAATAAAATATACTAGCCTTACAAAGGAAAACATATTAAAATAGACTTCTATGTCAGAAAACTTTAAGTATCCCTATGGGTGAGGCATTCTTTCTGATAAAGAATGATGGTGCAACCACAACAAAAAGAGATTCGAAATATTTATATTGAGCTTTATAGTGATTTTTCTTTTACAAGCTTTCAGAGTTTTATTAAAAATGTTAGAAACACAAAAATGCACCTGGCCTAAAGGTTGCTGCCGTGGAAGGCTTTAGTCTTCTCTCTCCTCTGCTGCAGGGCTTCCCAGGTGGTGCTCGTGGCAAGGAATCTGCCTGGTAATGCAGGAGAAACCAGACTCGGTACATCCCTGAGTCAGGAAGATGCACTGGAGGAGGAAATGGCAACCCACTCCAGTATTCTTGCCTGAAAAATTCCATGGACAGAGGAGCCTGGTGGGCTGCAATCCACGGGGGTTGCAAAAAGTCGAACACAACTGAGAAGCTGAGCATGCGTGTTTCTGTGGTTCCCCGTGAAATGGAGTGGACCAATGCCATTTTATATCTTGAGTTACCGATTATTAAGTAGGGTCCCAGGTGCTGAAAGCAGAGTTGCTATTGTGAAAGTTGGGAATGAGGAATGCCGTAGGTTGAGTAGAAGACTGGATCAAAACCAGAAAGGCTGAGGGGATAGAAGACAGAGACAAAGCAAACATTAGATCCAAGAAATCTACCCACATTTCAGTGCGGCTCTACAGCAAGGGTAAGCAAAAAAACGCAGTGGATTCCAAGACTGTGTTAAGAGTTCATTTCTGATTGTGTTAGTTGTGTCATGTTATGCCTCTGGTATAATATAAAATATTTAAGTCAAGTGGGAATTAAATCATATTTTAGGGAATAGTAATAATGTTATATATTACAGTACAGTAAACAGGTTTTTTACACTTTCTACATATCAATAAAAATTTTCATTTTTTCAAAAAATTCTAATCATGAAAACCAAACCTAAAAATGTTCTATAATAATGGTGGTCCATTTAGGATAGTGGATATGTTTACACTTTCTTCCTAATGACTTAAAAAGATTGTTTTTTTTCTTTTTGAGACAACAGATAAAACACTTATCTTCCTCCACATAGCTACTTGAGAACAGCGTCAATTCTGTTGCGACTGACCACCAACTTCCTTCATTAACCAACCTACCCTGACCAGCAGAGCCACCTCGTGGTCATTATAGGAAACGCCACAATACAGAGTTGCTTTACCACAGGGCTTCCCAAATTCCAGCCTGCAGTATCTCCTGGGCGGAAACACGGATTGCTGCGCCTGGTTCCCAAAGATTTTGAGCCAACAGGTGTAGAGTTGAGTTTAGCATGTTGGATTTCTAAGAGGTTCCCAGGTGATACAGTAGAGCAGAGCTGTTGGTCTGGGAACCATATTTTGAAAGCCACCGCTTCACCATTATGTGCTTTCTTTTAAGGGTGACATATACAGTTCTGTGGTCTTCAGTAATCTCACTGACCAGGGGTCAGTTAGTTTCACACTTAAGATCAGTCTCTTTTACACATGAACACAGACTTTTTCATGTTACTGCATTTTTGTAACATGTCTTGTCCACCTTTTACCTAAGACATCACAGAATTTTTTTCTCCTTTTCTTTTTTTCTCCAGATATAATTAAAATTAAAAGAGGAAAATGGAAGAGCCTGACATAGTCTAATAAGCAGGACTAGTTAACACATCTGGTTAAGTAAATAACACTAGAAGTTTTGTAATTTGCCAATTGCCATTATATCTTTAAGCCTTAGAAACTGGTGAATTATTTATACCTCCACTAAAGTTTCCACTGGCCTCCACATCTTCCTCTAATTAAAATGTTCCCTCATCAAAAAATACTAATGTTGGAAAGCTTACTTTATGTTTTTTCTGTTATTGACTGTACTTTGTGGAAAGCACAGAATGGTATTAATACATTATGGGTTAAGAAGATTTTGAGGAGCCATAAGCATGATTTATATTCTTATTTCTCCATGGGATAGGTCCTGCCTTCCAAAAAACCAGCTTATGAATGAGCCTCTGAAAACTGCTTATTTATAAGTTTAGGGCTGCCTGTGCTCATGGAAGACTTTGATAATTCAGATGTGTGCACCCATAGCTATCACAGAGAGAACTCTCTTTCTAGTTAAAAAAAGCCACACGTAGTAGAAAAGCAGATCTTGGTGTTTAATATTTTTAGTCACAACCCAAAGGGTTGTGAATCTGGGTTACCCCCTAAACTTGAGTCATCATGGTGGTATTCTTAAAGACCTATCTTTTTAATTTTACCTCAGGAGCATTTTGAATCAACCCCCGCCCCTTGGTTAATTTCATCTTTTCAAAAAGAAGAAATAATAAATGCACATTTCCTGAGACGGTGCGCAGGTCCCTCCGAGCCAGCACGGCAGCCCCTCAGTCGCTTGCCTGAGCAATTGTGTCTCTCAGCCGCTCCATGCAGAGCTTAAATGTCCCCTCAGTGGGAGCTCTGGGTGGAGATGAAAGGTGTGTGGAGGACACTGTGACCCACCTTCCCCAGTGGCCCTGCAGCCAGAGTAACTTCATAGGCCAAGTGAAAAAGTACTGGGGACTAATTTGTAAACAAAGGCTTCCTTTGAAATTAGACAGACAAGTAGATTCGAAACAATTGTTTGTGTAAGCAAAACTGGGCCTTCTTTCTTTCTGGAAACAGCCAGTACTTTTGGCACAGCAGAGCCGTGAGTGTGGGGCATTTATTCAGTAGAACTTTTGGGACTAGCAGTCTTAGATCTCGACCTCACAGAAATAAGGAAACTCATTCAGCATACTGAGGTGTTGTTGCTTCCTGTGTTTCAGGATTTCTTCCTGCAGAAAGATGGGCCATGATTCTGCTCTGCACTGAACCCTGAGATCCAATTTCCAAAGCGCAAGGTATGATAAGGTATGGGTTTATGGAACACAGGTATTCAAGAGCATAAAGGTATTAAAGATACTCTTGACCCCAGAGATGCAAGACCTTGAAGGAAAACTTGGGAGTCAATACTCTGTCGCTTTCCAAATATCTCCCTCCTGGGACTGAGGAGTCCAAAGATCCTGGATTCTTAGTTTCTGGTTGGGCGAGAGATCATTGGGAAAGAAGTTCTGTGACTGACTGAGACTCAGGCTTTGGTGCTAGACTGCACCCCATTGCCCTTGGGGATAATGTTCTTTCTGTAGTCTCCTGTAGGGTAACTAAAGACTCGATTCTGAGGGGCAAGTGCTGCACTGAGTACCACAGAGGATGCCAATCAAGTTGTAATCAATACAATTTATATTTAAATTATCCACCATTATGCCTGCTTGAAATTCAAAGCCAAACTCATCAGTGGCAAAGATTGCATCATCTTATCAGGGAGAAGTTTCTTGTAACATTTTAGACTTATTACACTCCCATATTTAATTTCCATTGCTACCCAGTTTGGAACATCTTCAAATCAGTTGTTTATGATAACCAAGCAGTCCAAAATGACCTCCAAAATCCTAGAGAAGCAGGGGAACCGGGGAAGCATGACAAACTCTTGTGCCAAGAGCAAGGGATTTTTCCTTCATGTTTCTCTTTGCCTTCTTTGCCTTCAGGGAGGATTTCTGCTGTCTCTTGGCATTTTGGGTCACTGAGTTCTGCCTGCACTAGCTGGCTCAAACATCCTTGCACTGATGCCAGAGAGCCCAGGCAGAGCACCAGAGTGTCTCTCCGTCCAGCAGGCTGCACAGCTGTATTTATCATGGTGGAAGTAATACCAACACATGCAACAAACAGCTGCTGCCTGCAGGTCTCCAGCACCCAAGAACAAAAATAAGTCCAGCCAACCTAATATATTTTCCGCTGTGTGTCCCACGAGTTTGAAAAGAGCTCCTTAAATTGCTTTTGTTTCCATTTTTAAGGCCCCAGGGGGAAAATATCTATCAGATTTAGTATATGCATTTTACTTTGTGGCACTTTGAGATTCGACCATATCATCTGTAATGAAAACAGAGCAACCTTTAAAATAAAATTTAAAAAATTATTAAAAAAAAAAAAAACACTTTGCCAGAAACATGGCCTGAACCAGTGCCAAAGATTTCAAGCTGGTGAACCAGCAAAGGAGTCAGATAAATCAGAATGAGCGTAACAGATCTGATCTATTTCAGTTCAGATTAACCTCTTTACTATGTCTTCAATGGCTGAAAACCCTGGGTTGCAGGAATAAAAATGTTTAACAGAGCAGAACCTCTGGGGAAAGAAAAAATAAAAAAAGAGCAGTTGCATAAGGAAAAATGAGACGTGTGACCGTAGCTATACATGACCTGACCACGGTGAGGATTGAGAGCAAGAGAGGGAAGGATTCTGTGCCAATCTGAGAACCAGATTTATTTCACTTGTATATAACAATTTCAGGTCCCAGTGACAGTTTACATTAGTTGGCAACAGCTGCTTGTAGGTCAGGTAACAATCGCATTGAACAGCCTCATAATGAACAACTGCAAATTCCACATTCGTGTTAATTGCATTTCATGCTCTTTGAAAGTCTCAGAAAGGCTGTGTGAAAAATATAGAACCAGGTTCTGCTTTTCTGATCCGCACTCCCAATCAGGATAAAGCCCTTTCCGCACCTTCAGAAGTAAGGTAGTGGGTGGTAAGATGGTCACGAATCATAGACCAAGTGGGTCTTCACCTGGGCTAAGATGTCTGGGTATTTTCCAAGAATGGAAGACACTCATTCAAGCAAAAGGATTTGTAAGAGATAGAGGAGTGCATTCCTGGGCTGACCAGGATGGAGTCAGATTTTGCACAAGATAAGCAAGGGAAATAACATGCAGGGTCCCCTTCTCTGTGTCAGACAGCTTCCCTGATAGCTCAGTTGGTAAAGAGTGCAGGAGACCCTGGTTCAATTTCTGGGTCAGGAATATCCACTGGAGAAGGGATAGGCTACCCACTCCAGTATTCTTGGGCTTCCCTTGTGTCTCAGCTGGTAAAGAATCCACCTGCAACGCGGGAGACCTGGGTTCGATCCCTGGGTTGGGAAGATTCCCTGGAGGAGTGAAAGGCTACCCACTCCAGTATTCTGGCCTGGAGAATTCCATGGATTGTATAGTCCATGGGGTCACAAAAGAGTCAGACAGAACTGAGTGACTTTCACAACTTAAGCATCACAATAATCGGAACAGTCCAATCTGAATCTAGGCCTGTAGGCTTTGGGTGAGTAAGTGTCCTTGGCTAGTGTTTCTCATACTTGCCCCGCTACCCCAAGTTTTACTGAGATATCACCGACTGTAACTTTGCATATGTTTAAGGTGTACAACATAATGATTATATGTATATATATATACATATATATATATATAATGATCACAATAAATTTAGCTGACATCCTTCACCTCACATAGTTTATAGTCATTTCTTGTGATGAGAACTTTTAAGTTCTTATATGTGTGACATGCATATGAATTTATCTAGGATCTTGCCAGTTGCAGATGCTGACTTAGCAGGTCGAGCATGGGGCCTCAGATTCTGCATTTCTTAGGAATATTCAGGTGATGCCAGATATTATAGCTTTGCAGACCATACTCCCAGTGCTGAGTTTTACAACCTTGAATTCTGTTGAAATTTTGAACTCTGAGACAAGAGATGAGTTATGTCGGGTGGCACTCGGTGATGCTGAACGCATCCTTGCAAAGGTAAGTTGGCCTAGATTCTGACACCTTTACTTTGTGACTCACTAGGGTTTCTCCAAAGAATTTATTGGGCTGCCTCCACAAGCGTTGTTTTCATTTCCACTGTAGACAGTTTCTAATTTACTCATGGACACCCTGGAGAGAGCTGTGACAAAGCTTTGGATATGTGTGAAACTCTGTGACCCTTCTTCAGCTCTGATATTCATAAATATTACTTAGAGACAGGGAAATACAAGCTTCAAATATCCACACAGTTTCCTGTTTGAAGACCCCATTATTATTTAAAATTTACTTAGAAGGCAAAAATTGTATGGCACCAAGCAAGAACTTTTAATTTTTCATTGCAGTGTGAAATTTAGCACAGAATATTCTCTTTTCCTTTACACAATTCCTCGTTTTGTGATAAGATCAAGAAGCTTTGCATGAATTTTTATAAATCAATATATAATATTAATTCCTGTATTTAATTTTATTACTATATCATATGAATTTTTCCTATCAAAGATGTGTTTAGGAAATACTCCTATAACAAACTCATATGGTATTTTTCTTCAAACCATGCAAACTATGTTTCCTTAGAGGTGCCTCTATAGGATATCAAATTGTTGCTCTCCATATGGTCAGTGAAAATTCATGACCTAGTAGGGAGGTTGGAGATAGATGCACCAACCTTTTGAGAAGTTTTCACGGATAGTGATATTTGGAGGTAATGAGATGGAAGAGATAATCTAGTGGGATCCTGAGATAGGTCTCGTTCAGTCTCAAATCCCCAACCCAGCTGAGACAACCCATCTTTTATAAAGCTCCTACCCCTTGGCAGAACACTGAGCAAGACTGTTAATGTTGAAAGGGATATTAGAGTCAACTAATGTAAGTCTGGTGACCACATGATTTATCTTTCAAACTGGGACACTTTTGAAAGTGAAATGAAGAAGAACTAATAATTATGTAAGAGCAACAGCTGCAAACTAGTACTGTGTAGGAAAAAGTGGAATGTGTGGACATCTTAAACATAACCCTGCCTTCTAATGAGGATAAAAATCCACCCAATTCCATCCCAAACAGTTGGCCATTTGACCTCTTTGTTGAGCACCTCTAAGGAAAGGTCCTCATTCCTACCCAGGATGCTTATTCCTCTACTAGGCTGGTTTAGTTACTAGAATGTTCTTTCTACCACTGGCATATTATTTGCATAACATTCCCTTTGCTTCATGTGGCCTACTGGGGCCACCCAGAACAAGTGGGCTTCCTCTCCTTGGTGTGACTGCTCAAAGGACTAAGTGGTTTCTCAGTTAGGCTAGTTCCCCAAAGTTGCTGTCATTTCCTCCCATCCATGTTTCCCCAGTTCCTTCTAATGGAGTGAATGACTCAGGGTCCCTCTACCAACAATCTGGGTCTCAGGAGGTATGCTAGGTAGAAAGAGCATTGAAGGGTATTTAATCCAACTTCTCACCCCATGTTCACGTTTCCTCTAAGACACCCTTCCAGGCTGTTGTCTACTCTTTCTTTAAACATTTCCAATGAATGGGAACTTTTGTTTTCAGAGGTAAACTGAATGAAGAATGTTCTGCCAGAGCTCTTAAAAGTCTGTTTCATTATACACTCCACAAAGAGTCTTATCAGAGGATAAAATTAATTCTAAGAATTTTAGAGTCAGTAAAAACACTGAGTAAATCCAATTGTTTCTGGGAAACATGTGACATTGATAATGAATCATCACTGCCTTTAATCATTCAATAAATACTTGTTGACCATACACTACTTTTTAGAGATTAATCATGGCACAGGGTCCCAAGGAACTTACAGTTTAGGGAAGAAAGAAGGTAAAATTGTATTATAGCACTTATCACATACTGTCTTATATTTTATTCACTTGTAAAAGTCATGTGGTGATAAAGAAAAGGGGAAACCAAATTAGTGTTGGCATGACAGGGAAGACTTCAAAGGAGGTATCAAGTGAATAGCTGAACAGTGTTTCTCTAGACAAAGAAGATGGAGAAAGCTGTTAAGCAAAGTGTACAGTGTATACAAAGAGAGGACTCAAACATCTTTCATTAGATGACTCAGAAGTTCTCAGAATTCATTCCACTCGATTCATGGATTAAGTGACTTGGCAATTTTTATATCTAAGAGTGAGTTTCCGAGATTCATTAATGACACATTTTATTAAGAATGGTTGAAGCTGACTTGGAAACTCTTTAATTCTTCAGTGAGAGGGTTATTGGAAATCTTGATTCTTGTGTTCACTGTATAAGAGACACAGGTGATATCCAGGCTCTTCTTGTCTCCAGAATTCTGTTAGTGTCACGGGTGCAGCAGTCAAGTGATGCCTGGAGTGAGAGCCTGGGACTGCTCCTGTGTCCAGGTCGCACTAGTAAGTAGCCTTCATGACAAGGAAGGTCCTTCTCCCTGAGGATTTCCTTCTTTGTAAAATTGGAAGCTGTTGTGTATAAATCTTAAGGTTCTCTGTGCATCTGGCCTTTGAAAAATTACCTTGTGTTTTGGCCGTGCTGGGTCTCCCGGTGCTCTGCGAGGGCTTCCCCTGGTTGCGTCGAGCGAGGACTCCTCTTTGCGGCAGTGTGGGAGCTTCTCGTTGCGGTGGCTTCTCCTACTGCGGAGCACAGGCTCTAGGAACCAGCGCTTCAGTAGTTGCAGCGTGTGGGTTCAGCAGTGCGACTCTTGGGCTCTAGAGTAGTTGTGGCGCATGGGCTCAGTTGCCCCGAAGCATGAGGGATCTTCCTTGATCAGGGACCGAACCCATGTCTCTTGCATTGGCAAGTGGATTCTTAACTACTAGACCACAAGGGAAGTCCTAAATCTGGGGTTTTATGAGAACATCTTCTTTCCTTGAGTGTTTTCTACGCCCTTTGTGGTGTTGTCCAGTAACCCTGTCTAGACTTGGGAACTGGCTTGGTCTGAGCTTGGGGATGACCAGTGGCCAATTCCATTGACTGGAGAGAGCTGAGGATAAAGGAAAATAGGTTGGAGCTGGGGAAGGTAGAATCTGTTGTGTGTCAGTGCAACAAACCGAATGGGAAACAAAAACCTTATCAGAGCTATGTAGTGAAACAGCAGTTCTCCACGTGCTTAGTATCTTCAGCCCTGGAAGAAAATTCCCAGGTTCTTAGAGTTAACTCATACCTTCCTTCATCCAGGTTGTCACAATGCATCATAATTATTGTTTTTAATCATAAAATATTTACAAAACACTCAGAAGTATAGAGAACAATGCTTCCCTGGTGGCTCAGATAATAAAGAATCTGCCTGCAATGCAGGAGACCTGGGTTTGCTCTCTAGGTCAGGAATATCCCCTGGAGAAGGGAATAGCAACAAACTCCAGTATTCTTGCCTGGAGAATTCCATGGACAAAGGGAGCCTGGTGGGCTACAATCCATGGGGTCGCAAAGAGTCAGACATGACTAAGCGACCGACACTTTCACGGAACAATACACAGACACCAGTGAACCTCTCACCCAAACTTATTGAGTATCAACATATATCTGTATATTTGCTTCACATATTTTCTTAAGAAAAATAATATTACTAATATTATTATTACTAAAATATAACTAAAGACTCGGTGCTCTCCCCACCTCCTTCTCTCTCCACACAAGGGTGAAACTATCTTGAAGTTCACATATATCTTTACTGTATTTTTTTTTCACTTCTGCAACCCATGTATATATTCTTAAGAATATATGCATGTAGTGTTATGTCATGCGCTTAAAAATGTTATATAACCAATGTAATTCTCTATGATGTTGTGACTTACTTTTTTTTTTTTAACCTGGTACTAATTTTTGTTACTTGTCCATGTCAATAGTTACAAATCCAGTTCTCTCAGCATCGCTTCAGTATAGCAGTCTACTGTATGAATAGGCTTCTTATTTATTTACTCCCCTTTCGGTGGATACTTTAGAAATATTCTGGGAAAGAGAATCCAGGGCTGATTGAGGGCCCCTTTCTCTGGGCTTCTGTTGTACACTAAGTAGGGTGCTTGCGTGGCCTTTATCATACCGCCTTTTCATCCTTGATTAGCTTTCTTCCTGAGAAACAGAGACAGTTTTAATTCCCTTATGCAGACATTCATTCAGCAAGCAGTTAACGCTAGCAATTATATTTCAGGGAGTTTGTGGAAATGTTTTTTGAAAGGTGAAAACTGAATATTTCCAGAATAGATATAACCTAGAGCAGAAATCATGAACTCTACTGGAGACACATGGTCTAAATTGAGCACAAGGAGGAGTCTTATTTTATTTATAAATTAATCTAACATTTGAAACAAAATGAGAAACCACATAGAAATCAAAGATTCTGGCTTCTCTTGAGAAACTGAAGAACTAACACAGCCCATACACTTGTTTGTTGAAAACTGACTAGGGCTGGGGGATGGCAGTGCCCTTTAGATATGGCATGCTGTCTCTACTTAGACGACTGCTCTCCTTTATGGTATATGTTTGGGTCTCGTGAATCTTCAGGCCAGTCATGCTTCACATAAAGGAATGTGGGGGAGCTCCCTGGGGGAAGTTGGGCTGACATTCTCTCTCCACATGTGATAGGATAAGTATGTCTGACACAAAGTGTGTACTCAGGGGCAGGGCAGAAGGTGAGAAGATGCGGCAGCCTAGCCAGTAAGGCATGGCGCTTGGGAGATTAAACAGAGCATCACTTGTCTGTGTGGTGAATAGAGCTGATCAGTACTCCTGAGCACCACGCCTTTACACCATTATATAATTATATAGCGGTATATTGAGACATTACTAGTCTCCTTTAAAGACAAAGTTTGTCGTCATTTGGCTCTCTTTAGTTGATATTCCTGACTAGTCTAAAGGGAGAGGGTGGGATGATTTAGGAGAATGGCATTGAAACATGTATACTATCAGGTAAGAAACGAATCGCCAGTCTATGTTCGATACAGGATACAGGATGCTTGGGGCTGGTGCACGGGGATGATCCAGAGAGATGATATGGGGTGGGAGGTGGGAGGAGGGTTCAGGATTGGGAACTCAGGTACACCCGTGGCTGATTCATGTCAATGTATGGCAAAACCAATACAGTATTGTAAAGCAAAATAAAGTAAAAATAAAACTTAAAAAAAAATAAAATCAATTCATTTGAAACATTAAAAAAAATAATAAAATAAAACCTGAATCTACAATTTCCCCATTTCTCCAGTCACCAAAGACTTATAACCTTCCCTCCACTGAAAGGAGGGAAGGTTATATAGCGTGAATGGTTCTTCCCTATGAGGTGCTTACTTGGGTACCTAATTTTTTGGTCTTTATTCCCCTTGCAATTTCGAGTAGATCAAATAAGAATTCTTGGTTGGTGTGAGGTTCTGCTTAATGACTAATCTTAATGTTGCTACAAGAATTAATAATAGAAGGAGGAACCACCAAACAATGGCCAATGAAGAGGGTATAAGAAAATCATAGATAATAGTTTTAAGGTTTAGAGACACAGTGGTTTCCAGATGTACTCAACTGTCAATTTTCAAAGATATGTTGACTGTATTTCCTATTTGACAGCTTACATGAGACAGGATGGATGGTAGCTGATGCCTTAGAGGATTAAAGGCCAGGCTTTCAACTTTAATTTTATTCTTGGCCAGCAATTCAGTTTTAAATGTATCACATTATGTATCTGAAGTCTTAATCCTTATATCTATAAATGGGGATAGTAATACCACCTGCACAAAATTAAGTGAGGTAGTAAATATAGACCACTAGAGCCATGCCTGGTGTATGTTAAGTCTTGAATTTAAAAATATTACTTGTATGGCAAGAACCATCACAATATTTTAAAGTAATTATCCTCCAATTGAAATAAATAAATAAATTTTAAAAATATTACTTGGAGATTTTAGTATTTGCTACCTGAGCAATTCCCAAAGTTATCAAATGAACAGTTTCCAGATTTGCTGTAAATATTGCACTGTAGGTTAGAAAAATGTCTGAATCCCAATTCACAGAGTAGGCATTGAGGAGGGAGAACACTGACAAAGTGATTTGTTTTTCATTGTGTAAACCAAGATGTTGTCAGAGTTGCACACTCAGTCCTTCTCTAATTTGCTGACTCAGAAATCCTCAGCTCTGCTGCCTTACTTACCAGTGTCTCTGTGACTTACGGTGACCTCTTTTGCCATGGGTAGTTCATTCTTTTTTTTCCTTCTTCTTTCTCTTCTAGTCAGAGACTCATGACTTGATAATGTTTCCTCTCCTTTACCTTAAGCTCTCCGTTACACTGGCCCATGATTGATCTCTAATCTTTGCCTTTCCACTCATGGATCACCATTAATCAAGGTTTGCCCTGGGTTACGTAGCAATGCCCCTCTCTGTCATGTCTCATGAACGTGTATCCTAAGCTTTCTTATCCACTCTTCCTAGATATTTTTGCTCATTCTAATGGCTCCAGTGATCTAGAACTCCCAGTTTCATATCTGCAGCCAGGGTCTTGATCCTGTTCCAGTTGTTTCTCGGACATCTTCACCTGTGGATTCTGCAGAAATTGCAGCCTCAGCATGTCTCAAAGTATGTGTCTCTCCATCCCATCTGTCTTCTACCTCTCATTCTAAGTTCCATGCAGGGACAGTAGTCAGAGCCCTAAAGGTCACCCGAGACTCCTTCTGCTTTCTCTCCAGGTCACAAAGTCCACTGAAGTCCAACTTGACCAAGTCCGCCATGCTGTCTTTGCCCCCACTACTGCTGACTTTCTGCTGGCCCTTCCCATTTGTACCTGGATTAATGCCAGAGTCCCATGGCTTTCTATTATGGTTTACTTCCTTCTGGTATCTGTTCTCCTCATGCTGAGACAATGGTTGTTTAAAATATAATGTTGATAGTGTTACTTCTCCCACCTTTCAAGTTCTGTAATGTCTTCTCTTAACCTTTGGGGTAAATCTCTAAAACCTAACCATGGAAAATAAAACCCTTTATCATCGGACTGGTGCCTTCCTCTCCTGCCTCACCTTCTCATCACCCTTTCATGACTTCCTGGGGTTCCACTCATCCAAAATATATGCACTTCTCTGAAGACTCCATGCTTGTTCTTGTTGCCTTGCCCTTAGACATGTCCTTCTCTGTGCCTGGAACACTCTCCCTTCTCTGTATCATCTGTAATTTCCTTTTTTTCTTTAAGACCAAACTCAATTGCCACCGCATCCAAAAGACTTTCCATTAACTCTTATGTCCATTAACCATAAATTAGTTCTGACTAATACATTATGGAAAAGGAGACTTTGTTGCTTATGAGCCAAAACTATTAAAAGCAACGTGCTGCTTCCATCCCTTTCTTTTTCTGCCATAGAATATTGGAGGCCACACATTTAAAATGATTATAAGATATATGCCCAACATATATGAACCTTCACATGAGAGAAAAACAAGGTATTCTGTGTTGAACCTCTTAGGTTTCAGGCTTGATTTGCTACCACAGCAAAGTCAAGCTATCTGATTAGGACCACCTTCCCTGGACTGAATGAAGGACACTTCCTTTTTGGCTCTTCAACATGTCTGTGCTGGAATTGTTGACTTCCCTTCTTTTCTAGTTTATGAGTTCCTTAAGGACAGAGATTCCTTTTTATCTCTGTGGCCTCCACTCCAGCACAGTGCTAGCAAATAATAGGAACTCAAGAAACACTTGCTGAATTGAATTGCATCTTATCTGTCCTAAGCATTGGCAGATTAGCCACAATAATATCCACCTTGTGTAGGGATTTATGGTATAAGGTGATTCTGCCTAAAGTCACTCAATCCACTGAATGTCAAAGATGCTAAGTTGATGAGACTATCCAAGATGAATCCTGAGTTTGTTAAAAATCTTCTTTTTCTCTCACCTTTATCAGTCAAGATCCCACAGTAAACAGATGGAATCTGTGAGGGAATTGTAAATATTTTTTAAATGAAAGAATGATTTACAGAGGTGTGGGAAGGATTAAGGGAATCAACCGGGGTATTGGAGTTCCTGGGCACTAGCATCAGGGTAAGGGTGGAAATGGTGCTCCTAGAGCCCCACTGAAAGCTGCAACTGAGAACAAAGGTTTGTAACAGGAGCTGTAGTTGTGGAAGGATGCAGTGAGCAGCATAATTGCAACAGATCGGGAAGGAGTGTGAGCTACAGATACCCCCTGTCTCTCTTTTCTCCTTCCATGGAATTTCTGCTAAGACTTCCGCGTTGGCCAAACCCCACTGAAACGCAGGAGCGGTGGAGCCCAAGCGATGCGGTCTCTGGGGTTAGACTCTCGGGGAAGGTGGGGCAAATCATCCGAGGGGCAGAATGAAGAATAGTCAGCATGTACCTTGACATCAGTGTCTGACACTCAGCTGAGACTTGGTGAAGGTTCTGCTTCCACTTGAGTGTCTAGTGAAGAGTAGGAGACAAGATAAATACTAGTTTATTTTATACTAGCCTCTAAATCATCCACCAAAACCCAGCTGATATATCCCTTAGGAAGCCTTCCCTGAACCCTCAGGAGGGATAAATGCCCTTCTCTGATGCCTGCCTCTTTCACAGCAATTCCCAAATTAGGTTGAAATTGTATCTCTTTTTGTATCTGTCTCCCTCACCAGACTCTAATCTCCTTGGGGTTAGGGACTGCGTCTTATATATCTTTGAAACTTTAGCTTCTGGCAAGGATATGGCATTTAGGATTCCTCATTTTGACCCAGATTTTTACACAAAAACATACTTTTTATACCAAGTTCTAAGTCCTCAGCTGCAAACCCTCTCTTGCACATGACACACAGAAAATTAAAAAACAGTGGTTCTTAACACATAATATAAAGTTGACATTCTCTATGCAACTGAATTTCCAGTCCATTGAGAGGGAAAAGCAAAATTGTCCAATTGCTTTATGTATTATATTAACAAGACATCTCAGCCTGAACACTGAAGAATGCAGTGAGGGGCAGGCATCATCTCTGTCGAAGGGCCACTTATTGTATCCCCAATACACAGAGAAGCACCGAAGCCACAGAGAGAACTGTGACATTTGCTTCAGGTTTCCTTAGTTACACAGCGTCTTTCTGTTTGAAAACAGAGTAGAATAGTGCACAGCCCGTGGATATTAGAATTAGACTATTTTGAGATTAAATCATATATTAATGCATATATGTGGAATTCTAGAAAAATGGTATAGATGAACCTATTTGGAAAGCAGAAATAGAGACCACGGTGTAATAAACAAGCATATGGACCCCACAGGGAATGAACTGGGAGACTGAGACGGACATACACACACTGCTGCTGCTGCTGCTAAGTCGCTTCAGTCGTGTCCGACTCTGTGCGACCCCAGAGACGGCAGCCCGCCAGGTGCCCCCGTCCCTGGGATTCTCCAGGCAATTGTATGAAATAGGTCACCAGTGAGAACCTGCTGTGTAGCACAAGGAGCTCTACTTCACACTCCGTGGTGACCTGAATGGGAAGGAAGTCCAAGAAAGAGGGCATCGTGTATGTGTATGGCTGATTCACTTGGCTGTACAGAAGAAAATATTGTAAGGCAACTATACTTCAGTAAAAATGAAAAGAAAAGCTGACCCTGACACCTGGAGCTGGAGAACAGATGATGCAGAGTCTGTACTGAAGCCCAGAGAACCTCCGAAAGGATTGGTTTGCTGAGCCACGTGTCCCTGGATATTTGTTGGTGATTGCAACGTGCTGCCAACGTTACATAAGAAGTTTTATTCTCCAGCTCTAAACTCCAAACATCAATCATACACCAAAGAAACAACCTGCTGGAAACAGTGCTACTCCCTGAGGGCAGCTCAGAGAGAAAAGATCCTTTACTCTTTAACCCATTTGTTCATTGTTTTCACTGAAAGCTCAGCAAGTTAAAAGAAAATCGTACAGCACTACTTTATGATCTTGGAGTAGTTTCTCAACCTTTTTGAGCCTCGATCTCCTCATCTGTTATACCTACATTGTGGGGTGGTGGTAAAGCTTAAAATGAGAAAGTGTTGTAAGATACAGATTCAGTGTAGGAATTCAGTTGTTATGAGCTCCTTCCTTGCCCTTTGCATTACAATATCATGCTCAGAGACTGGAAATTAGAGACTACTTCATCCTACACACCCTATGGTAGACATATAGGAACGGAGTTGCCAGGGTAGGTGTATATGAATGGTACCAAAGGGAAAGGATAAAATCTTTTGGAAATGATTAATCCAAACAAATATATGAATTGCTTAAGCCACATTGACTGGATCAGGTCTAAATCTCCTCTTTGTTGATGTGTAGACACTAGGCTGAGTCTTTAAATCTGGCATCTTGGCGGGCAGGGTCACCTGTGTTCTCACCCAGACTTCCTCTAGTCTTTATTTCATCAGAGTCCACCTTCCTGCTGCTGTCCAAAGTGCGTTTCCAGCCACTTCTCCCCCATTACCACCCAATACTCCCCACAGCCACACAGCACGCAGTGGATGAGGTGGACTGGAGAAACAAAATCTTCCAAAGAAAATGAGGGATGTGAAGCAACTCTGTCTCCATTCTGTGCTGTCAATTCTTTCTGAGTGTCAGAACACAGTCGTATAGCAGATGATGCCATCTTGTGGTTTTCGTGAAAATCATCCCTTAAAAAATTCAGAAAGGTCATTGTTTAAATCTCACCACTCGTGTGCCTTTCTATCACATTTTTACAGATTAAGTCATCATCTACTGAGACTTCACCTAACAGAAATGTGAGCCAGATTTTTGATAAAGCAGCGGGTCAGTCTAATATGGGAAAATCCCGCTACTCTATCTTTAGAGGCTCTTAGTACAGTTAGTATAATTATGCATTTGACAAAAAGTTAGATGCAGTCTGGCTCTGTGATTTGTTTTCCTTGGGAAGCAGTCATACATTACTTTTTAAAAATATCGTAGCCTGGAATACTGAGATTCCCATGTCACACTGTCATCCTATGTGTCAGCACTTGGAGTAGCGAGTCCTGTGCAGAAAGCTCTCATCCACACTTGTCCAAAAATGTTTCCTCTAGGTTACAATCTGCACATAAAGGTCCTTGGAACATAAAAATAGGAGGTTTGGGTTTGTTACCTTTGAAACCTCAGGGAAATCAAAACCAGAACTCATTCTGGATGCCTAAGTGATTAATCTATTGTGTTCTCTGAGTTGAAATGGTGACTTGGTGTACTGGAATAGCTTCTGCACAATATTACGTCTCTGGTCTATTCAAAAGTAACCAAAACAACATTAAGAAGAATCCCAGAACAGCACACAGAGTACTATTATGTATAATAAGCATACTAATTAAGGTTTCTTTTATTGTTTATAACCCAATTTCAGTGGAGTCTACTAAAAGAAAACTTAAATTGAAAATGCGGTTTTCAATTATTAATATTTAAATTTTAATTTGTTGTATACTGGTATTAAAACACTTTGACAACATCTGTGGGACTAAACTGACAGTGTTTTTGGAAGGCAATTTAAACGATTCTCATAAAATTTATTCTTTCAGTCAATAAATACTTCTTGAGGGCCTACTAGGTCTCAAGTACTGTAGGAGGGGTTAGTACCCAGAATGGAGTAATAAGATATGACTCCTACACTCAAGGAGTTCACAGTGTAATGGGCAGAACAAATGAGCAAACTATAAATTATAAATGCATGTGGTTAGTTCTATAATAGGAAAGTTAGGGGCTATGTGGGCAAACATGGAGCAATACAGAAATCCAGTCTTAGAAGTCATAGGGTTTTAGATGAAAATAGCAAAAGATGAGTAAGAGTTGACATGAGAAGAATGAGAAATAATATTTCATCCAGAGAGAAGACTATGTGCTTTCTCGAGACCTTTCACCAATGACAACACTTTGAGTAACAATTTCACAATGGTGTAATAACCTCAATAGCATTTCTACTGGTCTCTCTTTTAGTATCCCCACCTTCAAACCCATTCTAGACACAGAAGCCCGTGACCCTTTAAAAAAATGTAAACTATAGAACAACAGCTGAGAAAACTGTGCCAAAAGATACACTCAGAAATACTATTAAAAAATTAAGTTTGAATTCTAAGAATTGTTCAGGTAACCCACAGAAAGGCAAGAAAATAGAAACACAGGAGTAAGAAACAAAGGAAACAAAGTTAAAAACTAATAAAATGGAAAACTTAGGCTCCAACATATGAACAGTTATGTTAAATGTGAATGGTCTAAACACACTAATTAAAAGTTAGAGATGGCAAAGTGGATAAATTCTTCTTAGCATTAACATCAAAAGCATGGTATATAAAGAGAAAAATGTATAAATTTGAACTCATAAAAATTAAAAACTTTTTTCTCCTAAAGATCTCCTTTGTAAAGAGGTAATAAGGTAAGGTATAGAATAAAATAAAATATTGTACAAACCACATATCTGACAAAGATTTTGCACTGGGATATATAAAGAACTCTTCAAAACTCAACAGTTTAAAAAGCCCCAAACAATGCAATTGGAAAATGGGCAAAATACATAAGTAGATATTTCACTAAAGAGGATATATGGATGGCCAGTAAACATAAGAAAACATGTTCAGTATCTGATTATTATCAATCATGAGCTATTATGGAAATTCAAAATAAGACAATGAGATAACATTATGACCTACAAAAATGACTAAAATTTTGAAAAAATGACAACACCAAATACCAGGACTTGGAGAAGCTGAATCACGCATTCAGAGCTGGTGGAAAAGTAAAATGACACAGCTACTCTACTAAACGGTTTGTCTATTTCTTTTCTTTTCTTTTCTTTTCTTTTTTTTTGTCTATTTCTTTTAAAGTCTCCCTACAATGACTATGTTACTCAGCAATTTTACTGTCAGGTATTTACTTCTGAGAAATGAAAACTCAGATTCATACAAACACCCGCCCTTGAATACTTACAGCTTTATTCATAATAGCTAAAGGCCAGAAATAACTTCGATGTCCTTCAATGTGTAAACGGTTCAACAAACTGTGGTATATTCGTGCTATATAATACCACTCGACAATAAAATATGGACTGTTGATACACATAGCAACCTGGAAGAATCTCCAGAGGAGTACACTAAGTGTAACAAGCCAATGCTCAATGCTTCTGTACTCTGTAATTCCGTTTATAAGCCATTCTGTAAATCGCAAAATTGTCGAAATAGAGAACAGATGGCCGTGAGAGAGGAATGCGGAAGGGAAGAGGTGCAGGGCGAGTGTGAGTGTAAAAGAGCGACCAGATACAGGTGTGCACTGCTGCAGATAAAGCAGAGGGACAGAAGGGACACAGGAAACTGTACCCATTATCTATCGATAATAACCTATAACAGAAGAGAAGCAGGCAAAGAATGTCCATCTGTCTGAATCACTTTATTGGTCACCTGAAGGTAGCACAACATTGTAAATCAACTATACTTCAGCATGAAAAAGGGGCACCCACAGGGTTCCATGGTGATTGAACTGTCCAGTATCTTGCGTGTTGGTAGATACCTAAACCTACATACATGACAAAATTCCATAGACCTCAAGCCACAGACTAAGGGAAAATGTTTGCAAAAGACACACTGATACAAAACTGTATCCAAAATATACAAAGAATTGTTATAACTCAGCAACTAGAAAATGAATAACCTGCTTGAGAAAAATACCCCCAAGCCTATATCGATTAAAGAGATTGATTGAATCAATAATAACCTATGACAAACAGAAAGCACCAGTCCCAGGGAGGATCACTGGTGAATTCTACCAAATATTTAAGGAAGGAATTTATCAGTTACACTCCTCTCTACATTCTCTTTCAGCGAATAGAAGCAGAAAGAATACATCCTAGGGCAGCATTACTCTAATACCAAAACCAGACAAAGATATTATAAGAGGATATGTCCCTGGTCATTCTTTTTAAAGTGGCCTGCCCAGGAACTATCTTATTCCCTTTATTATCTTATTTATACTAACTGTAATCAGAAATTTTTAACCTCTATTTGCCCTTCCCCTCCCACCCTTGTACATGCCTACTCCTACAGAATGCATTTTCCTGAGTGCAGAGATGTTTGTATTTTCTGCTGTGCTTCAGTGCCCAGCTTGGTATCTGATTCTTAGTAGGTGCTCAGTAAATATCTCCTAAATGAATGAATTTTTAATAAGTGCATTCGTGTGCCCAAGAAGATCCCATTAAAATAAGGGGGAAACTAACAGAAGGAAGAACTATAGAGCCTTCAGAGGATGCTGTTTAAATTGCCATTCCATGGAGAACAAATAGTTTTAAAGGAAGGAAATGATATTGCTTGGTGGGAACCAAAATCAATTCCCCAGTTTTCCTGAACATATGTAGAGGCGAGTTTGAAAAGTAATTAACTCCAGGCTCCTGACTCCCTGAGCTCTGAGTGTAAGAATGAGGTCATTGTACTACCAGGGCAAATAAGGCCTTGTGTTCTCCCAAGATGAAGATCCAAAGTCGAGAAGAACTGCAAAGCACTCATTTCAGGTACAGGATGGTAGGATGTTTCATTTTAGTTCATTGGTGCATCTATTGTTTGCCTGCTGTTAGGCTGATAGCTCCCTCTTTTCATCAGGTTTGGTGCCTGGTATCTATGAAGGCATGAAATAAAAAGAAAATGCCCAACTTTTTAAACAAAATGTATTTATTCTTCACAGCAGACTTTGGCCTGACTTCATCATGTAAGGACTGTTCAGAAGCATAGCTCAGAGGGGCCAAGAAGACATTTGCCTCCCTCACCTCCCACACTACAGACTGTCGTGAGCTGTGCCATTGCAGACAGCCCCTCTGCTGGTCTAGGGATGGACTTCCCACTCCCCGCTGTCTCAGTCAGTTTTGTTTGATACAGCAAGATACCATAGACTGGGTGGCTTGCACAGCAGAAATTTATTTCTCACAGTTGGGCAGGCTGGGAAGTCCAGGGATCAAAGAGCTAACTGATTTGGTTCCTGGGGAGAAAGCTCTTCTTAGTTATGTCCTCATGGTGAGGAGAGAGGCTGAAAGAAGGCTCTCTCTTGTCTCTTTGTAAAAAGGCACCAATCTCATTCATGACAACTCCACCATCATGACCTAGTGACCTTTGGAAGACCCATCTCCAGATTCCGTCATGCTGCTGCTGCTGCTGCCAAGTCGCTTCAGTCGTGTCCGACTCTTCGTGACCCCATGGACTGCAGCCCACCAGGCTCCTCCATCCATTGGATGTCCAGGCAAGAGTACTGGAGTGGGGTGCCATTGCCTTCTCCGAGATACCATCACACTGGGGATTAATTCTGACACAAACATCGAGTGTGTAGAACCTGCTAACCTCACCTCTCTCTTCTGACCCCAAAGCGTAATTCCTCAATTGCCTGCTCTTAGCTGGGTCCTGGGAGTGTGAGAAATGGATGGTGACAGAATATGTTATTTTAGTAAAATGGCCTTTTCAAGCCAGTGAGCCTAGAGTAGAGATCTGAAGAAGTGAGGGGAAGGGGCTTTGAATTCCCTGGGGGAAGCTTGGTCCATTTAGGAGGAAAGGCAGGTGTGGAGATCTGTTGAGGCACCTGCTTGGTGTGCACGAGGACAGCCTGAGACCAGGGCGGCTGGAGCAGTCAGCAATGGTAGGGCAATAGGAGAGGAATCAAGGGAGAAGGACCAGGGTCAGTTTGTGCGGGGCCTTGTGGCTACCGTAGGGGCTTTGGTTTTTATTCATTATGTGGCAAGAAGTCACTCAAGGATTCTGTGCTGTGACTTGATTTATATTTTGAAATGCTTTCTCTAGCTGCTCTGAGGAGACTGTAGAGGGTGAGGAGTAGGAAAAAAAGGTAACAGTTAGGACGCTACTGGAGAAAGTTACAGAGGCTAGGATGCCAGCTGTACAGGTGGTAAGAAATGCTGAGTTAACTGAGACACCATGCATGAAAAAGTTAAATAATTTGGACTAGGAATATAAGTTGAGGCTGAAACTGTGAAGCAGTATATCAGCAGTAGGAACCTCCTGTTCAAAAGGGACATACTTTTCACTTTGAGGTACAGTGGTCTGAGAAGAGCTTTCCCGGGGTAAAGAAGATACTGGCCATACCCACTTATTCCTTGTGAATAAAAGATTGTGTGTGTATGTGTTGTGTGTGTGTGCGTTAGTTGCTCAGTAATGTCCAACTCTTTGTGACCCCATAGACTGTAACCCACCAGGCTCCTCTGTCCATGGCATTTCCCTGGCAAGAATACTGAAGTGGGTTGCCGTTTCCTTCTCCAGAGGAAGAAGGACATGGATACTCAAACAGAAGTCACCAGTCAAACTGTTTTGGGGTTGAAATAGATGGCCAAAGGTTGGATGTCAGTGACAAAAAGTGGATGTGTTCTGTCTCTAATATTATGTCAACAGCTTATTTAACCCTGTGATGAAGCATTTTGTGGAAACAAGGTAATTATACATATGTATATAGATAGGTAAGATAGATCTTTTGTTCTCCTTTAGAGGACAGCTACTTTATAAATAAAATAGTAGTTATTTTTGGAATTAATATAAGTTTTTCTCCACCCAGTAGAAGTCTTGGTCTTCCTTTGAAACATGGTGATGTAATGGTGGGAATTCAAACAAAACCCTCCAGAGATCTCATTGTATTACTCCATCTAACATCTGAAGTTATGTTCAAGAAAAGAAAACAATTTTCTTCCAATAAGTTCGATGTTACAAAGCCTACTCACCCCTGGAGAAGGAGAAGTGCCAAGAAACATAGTATACCGTTGAACTTGACAAGGCCTGACTCTAAAACCTGCGTTTCAGTGAACTCTGCTGCGGTAGAGACCGCAGCAGAGAAAGGTCATCGGATTCCACCTTGCCATCTGTTTCCTGCTGTATTCTTTCTTTACTTTCAGAGTACAACTCACTCACCATCTCCTGTAAGTAATCTTCCCCCATTATTGCCAGCCCTCTTAGAAACAGCAGTTTTCTGGAGCCCTGGCAGTGAAGTGCAATAATACCACATTACAGGGTATGTAATCTTCAGTTTGTTAATGAAGTAGGGGGCTTACCTGCATTATCGTCTCATCTTCCCATTTTGAAGTATTCTCTGATGGAGGGTCCAAGTTAAAGTTTTAAAAATGACACATTTTTAATTTTATATTTTTATATATAAAAAATTTATCACTCTCTAGAACCTCATATATGATATAGTGTAGATGGGTATAGATGGAGTGATTGTCGTTGACTGTGGCTGCCCATTAAGATCACCAGGGGAAACTTTTAAGAAATACCAGTGCCCAGACGGAGAACGGAATGGCACCCCACTCCAGTGTTCTTGCCTAGAGAATCCCAGGGACGGCAGAGCCTGGTGGGCTGCCATCTGTGGGGTCGCACAGATTCGGACTCGACTGAAGCGACTTAGCAGCAGCAGCAGCAGTGCCCAGACCCCATTTTCAGTTATTGGGACTTCAGTGCTTGAGGGTAGAGCTCTGGATCAGTTCTGTTCAGTTCAGTCGCTCAGTCGTGTCCGACTCTTTGCGACCCCATGAATTGCAGCATGCCAGGCCTCCCTGTCCATCACCATCTCCCAGAGTTCACTCAAACTCAGGTCTATCGAGTTGGTGATGCCATCCAGCCAAAGACGGTATTATTAAAGGTCCCTAGGTGCTTTCTGTTTGCAGCAAGTGTTAAAAACTACTTGGTTTGGGCAGGTCCTGGAAACATGTTATAGCACCTTTACAAACTGTTTTCTCATCCTTTAAACAACAGGATAGTGACTACTCCCCTGGATTGTTATTGCTTGAATTTCAAACCCTGTCACCCATTCGAATTCTGTCACCTTAGACAGCTGCTTAATCTCTCTAAGAATTAGATTTCTCTTTTGTAAAATGGGGGTTTTAATAAGTATCAACACATAGGTTTGTTGTGAGGATTAAATGAGAAAATGTGTGAGAAGTACTCAGTCTACTGTTTGGAATATAAGAGTTCAGCAAGCTTTAGCCAGTGTATGTGCTGCCGAGCAGAGTACGTGCCCTATGGTGGACCCTAAATCAATGTTAATCTCTTCTTCTCTGATCCTTCCATCTGTAGTTTATCCTGATCTGTCTTTATAAGCTGAGACTTAGATGTCTAATAACCATATCTCTCTGAAGCAGAATGCAATGTCTAAATCCAAATTTGAATTTTGTCCCTTATTTAATTATGGTGACTTCAAGAGAACATGGGGTATGTAGTTGTAACACTAGGAATGTAATTACAGATATAATTAAGAAATTACTCTGCTTCTAACTTCTGAAGAAAACCTTGAGGGAACAATACCTGCAACTTCGTGATTGAAGCCTTGGGTGATGCCAGGAACCTCAGAGGAATTAAGAAAACTTGTACAGGACCTTGTACTCTAAGCATGGTCCTGAGACCAACAGCATCAGTGTCTCCTGGGAAAGTGAAAGTGGAAGTTGCTCAGTCATGTCCAACTCTTGGCAACGCCATGGACTATACAGTCCATGGAATTCTCCAGGCCAGAATACTGGAGTGGGTAGCCTTTCCCTTCTCCAGGGGATCTTCCCAACCCAGGGATCGAACTCAGGTCTCCCACGTTGCAGGTGGATTCTTTACCAGATGAGCCACAAGGGTCTCCTGGGAACTTGATGGAAAAGCATAATCCCAGGTGCCACCCCAGACCCAATCAGAATCTGCTTTTTAACAAGATGCTCAGGTGATTGACATGCACATTCAAGTGTAAGATGTATTCTTGTAAGATGATGACATGCTGATTGACAACTGTAAATACCCATTAAGCTAGAGTCAAGGGGTTACCTCATTACCATGCCTGCGGTCTTGGGTCCAGTTTGCCAAGTCAGTTGCTAGGACCACACTGTGGTATTGTCTGATTCTGTATCTGAAGCAGCTCTAAATCCATCCTGTGCCCCCAGCCCCATTACTGCGAATACTAATAACCCTTATTAGATTCACGAAGTGTGCCTTGAATTCATCACCCTTTGCCTGTCTCCAGATTTCCAGATCTGACCCTGACCTCCTTGCCTTCTGACTCATCACCTTACTCTATAAAGGAGCTCTGTAAGAATCCACACACGCGAGACTCCTTGCTTGTACTTCCTTCCAGGATCTGACAAATGGTGACGATCTTTTATTCCTGACCCTTGGCTTTTCCTCTTTGTCCCTTCTCATGTTTCCTTCATCTCACTCTAGAAAACACCCTTACCTAGCTGGCCCAGCAGTCGAGAGCTTTGGAACTCTGCTGGCCACTCTGAAAGGGAACCTGACTAAGGAGGCAGCTTCAGTGAGTCTTTGAATGCGGTTTGGACCCTTCTGAGAGCCATCTGGCCTTCGTTTGTGCTCTTCAGTGATGCATGGCCCTCTGTAGCAACTTTCCGTAGAGATGGTATGAGGCAGGAGAAGGATCCTGTGAGCTTAGAGGGTACACCTAGCTTGGCAGGAGAACACTCCAGTGACTAACACCACTCTTCATCCTCTCTTTAGAAACTTCCATTTTGGAATGGCCTGCAAGTTCTGGCTTTTTCCCCCCATCTCTATTTTCATCTCAACCAAATTGGTTAACTGAAAGACACTCTCTGCTTTGCAAACCACAATTATGTTGGGAATGAAACTCAATAGAAGCTGCATCTGGCATGTAAATCACAGATCATTCACTTAGCAATAGCCGAAGAGAACCCACCAAGCTGCCCTTGCTTGTTTTCCTGTAGATAACGATATTTCAGTTTATTTTAGTGCATATTGTTTGGCATTTTAAATTATATATTTTTTATCCCAGTCATTTCACAAGCAAAACTGACTTCCCTGATAATTAAATTTCCCCCACAATAGGAATTTCACCACTTATTTTCTTTTTACTACAAGATGCCTGTGGATTATTAAGCTGGTGTCAGCTCTCACCCACCCACATACCTTCAAAGCAGTCTGGAAAAGGTGTCAGCATTTCTAAGGTGTGCCTAGATGATGTGTAGTTCCCACAGTTTCACGTCTGGAGCCATGTGTCACGTTAGTTATGCATGCAGGCTAGCTCAGTTCATGTTTGGCATTTGTTTTTGAGGCGACTAAATTTGGGAAGCTCTGAGTGCAAAGATATAGCTTTTAATTGGTTCTATTAATATATAAGTTCTATTATATTTAATTTTTATTAAATATAATTTAAATTTATTTAAATACGCTCTTATTCATATTATTTTGGGTTTTGAATAATATTTAGTATTCCACAAAGTCCATTTCAGAAGAAATTTGACTAGGACAAATAACAGTCTATGAGACTGACATATTCAGGAAAAGATGGGCTGTGACCCCTATACATTTAGAAGTTCACCTGATATTTTGGGGTTAACTTGACCTATTCTGTTTGCTGAATTAACCACTTTTGTCCTAATCATTCCCTCCCTCGCTGCACTAATGCTCACACATTATCAGTTGGACAGATTCTTCTTCAGCCAGCCCAAATACAATACTTTTCAAACTGCCAGTTTCAATCCTTTAGAGAGACATGATAACACTTTAGTGAGTTTTATACAGCATTAAAAAAAATTGAATAGATCAGAGTGCCTCACAGGCAAAAAGGATAAGTATTGTTTTGTGAAATTTTTATTTCAGTGATATGTATGTATATGTAATTACATGCTAATGTAGATTATGCTGCTTATTGTGAGTTGTAGTAAGAGAGTTTGAAATGCATAAATGTACCTAATATCCACTGCTTCTTGAAATGATTCATGATCTAGAGTTTGAGGATCTTCATTTTTTCAGAAGCAAGAGTCTTTTAAGTTGCTATTAAGCTAATGGTCATGGCCAGGACCCGGTATTAACTCTGGATCCCATCAGTTCAGTTCAGTTCATTTCAGTTGTTCAGTCATGTCCGACTCTTTGCAACCCCATGAACTGCAGCATGCCAGGCCTCCCTGTCCATCACCAACTCCTGGAGTCCACCCAAACCCATGTCCATCGAGTTGATGATGCCATCCAACCATCTCATCCTCTGTCGTCCCCTTCTCCTGCTGCCCTCAATCCCTCCCAGCAAAAGGGTCTTTTCCAATGAGTCAGCTCTTCGCATCAGGTGGCCAAAGTATTGGAGTTTCTGCTTCAGCATCAGTCCTTCCAATGAACACCCAGGACTGATTAGGATGGACTGGTTGGATCTCCTTGCAGTCCAAGGGACTCTCAAGAGTCTTCTCCAACACCATAGTTCAAAAGCATCAATTCTTCGGTGCTCAGCTTTCTTTATAGTCCAACTCTCACATCCACACATGACCACTGGAAAAACCATAGCGTTTAGACAGACCTTTGTTGGCAAAGTAATGCCTCTGCTTTTTAATATGCTGTCTCGGTTGGTCATAACTTTTCTTCCAAGGAGTAAGCATCTTTTAATTTCACCATCTGCAGTGATTTTGGATCCCAGAAAAATAAAGTCAGTCACTATTTCCACTGTTTCCCTGTCTATTTCCCATGAAGTGATGGGACCTGATGCCATGATCTTCGTTTCTGAATGTTGAGCTTTAAGCCAACTTTTTCACTCTCCTCTTTCACTTTCATCAAGAGGCTCTTTAGTTCTTCTTCACTTTCTGCCATAATGGTGGTATCATCTGCATATCTGAGGTTATTGATATTTCTCCCGGCAAACTTGATTCCAGCTTGTGCTTCTTCCAGTCCAGCATTTGTCATGATGTACTCTGCATATAAGTTAAATAAGCAGGGTGACAATATACAGCCTTGGTGTACTCCTTTTCCGATTTGGAACCAGTCTGTTGTTCCATGTCCAGTTCTAACTGCTGGATCCCATAGTCAACTAATAATACTGAGAATAATCTAGGACTTCCCATGTGGCTCAGTGGTAAAGAATCTGCCTGCTGAAGCAGGAAATCCTGGTTAGATCCCTGGGTCAGAAAGATCCCCTGGAAAAAGAAATGGCAATGCATTTCAACACAGGTTAGATCCCTGGGTCAGAAAGATCCCCTGGAGAAAGAAATGGCAACCCACTTCAATATTCTTACTTGAAAAATCCTATGGACAGAGGAGCCTGGTGGGTTATGGTCCATGGGGTTCCCAAGAGTCAGATGTGACTGAGTGACTGAGCAGGAAAGCACACCCACTGATAATAATCTAATTATCAAAATCTGTAGTTCTCAAAGTATAGCTCCTGGACCAAAAGCATCAACATCATCTGTGAACATATTAGAAATGCAGCTTCTACATCTATTGAGATGATCATATGGTTTTTATTCTTCAGTTTGCTAATGTGGTGCATCACATTGGTTGATTTGTAAATGTTGATAAATCCTTACATCCCTGGTATGAATCCCACTTGATTATGGTAGATGATCCGTTTAATGGATTGTCGGTGTGGGTTTGCTAGTATTTTTCTGAGGATTTTTGCGTCTGTGTTCACTTCTGACCCTGTGCTGTGTTGTTCTTAGTCACTCAGTCGTGTCCAACTCTTTGCAACTCCATGGACTGTAGCCCACCAGGCTCCTCTGTCCATGGCATTCTCTAGGCCAGAATACTAGAGTGGGTTGCCATGCCCTCCTCCAGGGGGTCTTCCCAATTCAGGGATAGAACCCAGGTCTCCTGCATTGCAGGGAATTCTTTACCACCTGAACCACCAGGGAAACCCAGAATACTAGAGTGTGGGTAGCCTATCCCTTCTCCAGAGTATCTTCACTGGATTGTTATTTTCTTTCTTGTGTTAGATTCATCTGGTTTTGGTGTCAGGGTTATGCTGGCCTTACAGAAGGAGTTCAGAAGTTTTTCCGCCTCTGCAAACTTTTAGAATAGTTTCAGAAAGATAGTTGTTATCTCTTCTCCAAATGTTTGGTTGAATTCACCTGTGAAGCCATCTGGTTCTGGACTTTTGTTTGTTTGGAGTTTTTAAATTATTGATTAAATTTATATTACTAGTAATTGGTTTATTTATATTTCTACTTTTTCCTGGTTCAGTCTTGGGAGATTGTACTTTTCTAGACTGATGCTAAAGCTGAAACTCCAATACTTTGGCCACCTCATGCGAAGAGTTGACTCATTGGAAGAGACTCTGATTTTGGGAGGGATTGGGGGCAGGAGGAGAAGGGGACGATAGGGGATGAGATGGCTGGATGGCATCACCAACTCGATGGTCATGAGTTTGGGTGAACTCCGGGAGTTGGTGATAGACAGGGAGGCCTGGTGTGCTGCAATTCGTGGGGTCACAAAGAGTCAGACACGACTGAGCAACTGAACGGAACTGAAGAATTTTTCTATTTCTTCTAGGTTGTCCATTTTATTGTCATATAGTTGTTCATAGCAGTCTCCTATGATCTTTCATATTTCTATTGAGTTAGTTGTAATTTCTCCTTTTCTATTTTTTATTCTATTGATTTGAGCCCTCTCCTTTTGTTTTCTTAATGAGTCTGGCTAAAGGTTTATCTTTTCAAAAAGCGAGCTTTTGGTTTCATTGATCTTTTCTTTGTAGTTTAGTCTCTATTTCATGTATTTCTGCTCTGATCTTTATGATTTCTTTCCTCCTAGTAACTTTGGGTTTTCTTTGTTGTTCTTTCTGAGTTACTTTAGGTGTAAGGCTTAATTGTTTATTTGAGGTTTTCCTTGTTTCCTGAGTGAAAGTGAAAGTTGCTCAGTCGTGTGCGACTCTTTGCAACCCCATGAATTATATAGTCCATGGAATTCTCCAGGCCAGAATACTGGAGTGGGTAGCTTTTCCCTTCTCCAGGGGATCTTCCCAACCCAGGGATCGAACCTTGGTCTCCCACATTGCAGATGGATTCTTTACCAGCTGAGCCACAAAGGAAAACCAAGAATACTGGAGTGGGTAGCCTATCCCTTCTCCAGCAGATCTTCCCAACCCAGGAATCGAACCAGGGTCTCCTGCGTTGCAGGTGAATTCTTTATCAACTGAGCTGTAACTGTTTTTACTGCATCGCATAGGTTTTGGATCTTTGTGTTTTTGTTTTCATTTGTCTCTAGGTAATTTTTGGTTTCCTGTTTGATTTCTTCAGTGATCCATTGGTTGTTTTGTAGCATACTGTTTAGCCTCCACATGTTTGTGTTTTTGCAGTTTTTTTCAAAACTAGTTGATCAACTAGTAGTTGACTTTTAGTCCCGTAGCTTGTGGTCAAGAAAGATGAATGTTGCCATTTGCCACAACATGGATATACTTGGAGTATATTATGATTCACTGTATTATATACCTGCAATTTATATAATATTGTACATCAGCTATACTTCAGTTTAAAAAAGAAATGCAACTTCTCAGGTCCTACCCCAAGCCTACTTGATTAAAAGTCTTAGAGTGGGCCCAGCACTCTGTATTTTAACAACACTCCAGGTGATTCTGATACATGCTACAGTTTGCAAAACATTGGCTTATAATTATATGTGACTCAAGTTTTTGACGGAGAAGGCGATGGCACCCCACTCCAGTGTTCTTGCCTAGAGAATCCCAGGGACAGGGGAGCCTGGTGGGCTGCCGTCTATGGGGTCGCACAGAGTTGGACATGACTGAAGTGACTTAGCAGCAGCAGCAAGTTTTTGAGCCTGGACTTTGCCTCTGCTTGCTAATACAGGGCTTCTTTCATCTGAAAACTCCGCCCCAAGTATTTCTACAGGTCATCAGGGGGTACCTCTTGCATGAGGATAAATAAGCCCTATTGAGTTATTATGTGGCATCTAACAATGTTTTTCCACTGTTGTATGAACTCATAAAGCCTTTGGGGTTTTGTTTAGAAAACAAACAGGGTTCTGTTTAGAAAATGGTGCTATTTATCAAATGGCTTTTAATATGAGTCTGTATACAGGTAATTCTTGTATGATTTAAAGTCTATTTTTAATACACTTTTGAAAACCTAAGTAGAAATATCTTATTTAATATTCCTGTAAATCTTATAGAAATTATGTGAGATAATCTCCAAAAGTGATTTGTGTATGGTAAAAAGTAAAGTTTCTCTCTGGTCAGATGAAGACGCTTTTAGATTAAGAAGACACAGAGTCCTCTGACATGAATGTTCCAGTTTATGCAAGATGAACCCTAATATTTGGGAAACTAAACACGTAGTCTTACATGAGGTTTTCAGTCTGGAGGTTTTCAATCCCAGTGTTTAACTGACACACAGAATTCCCTGAGGACCTAACAAGAGAGCAGCAGGTCTCTGGGCTAGAGAATTCCATCAGACCACATACACACACCCCCACACCTCCGCCACCACCACGGCCATAAACCACTCGGCATGCACGTCTCCCTGAACCACATCCCAGGCACATCTGCCCAGACTCTCTCACCCACCCGCAGGCACCACACCACATACTACTCTCTCACGCTTTCTCTCTCTTTCACACACACAGACACACTTATGATCATTGCGCCTCCATGAATTGTCTTCCTCTGCCTCTGAGCCTGCTTCTACTCTCCATCACTCAGAGGGTGAAGAAGCAGTGTTCTCTCATTAGTATAGGTGGGAAACTGTAAGGTGTGGTTCGAAAAAAAAAACCTCTGAAGAGACCAATGACCATGAAAAAAATACTAAAAGTTGTCAGAGAACTCTTCACAAAAGGCTTCAAGTCCAGGCAGAGGAATTACAGTAGAGAGTTTCAAGCCTTCAAGGAGTAAATATTTCTCTGTATATAAATTATTCCAGAATACAGGGAAAGAGAAAACTTCCCAATTGACTTTACAATGTGAACAAACCCTAGAAACCAAAGTCAGACCAAGAAATGGCAACAACAACAGAAACATGCCAGTTGTACCTGTGGTTATAGGTGTAAATCATATAATCAATCTCCAACATTAAATGTTAGCAAATAGAATCTGTCAGTATAGTTAAAAGAATAAATACAAGACAATGTGATGCCTTAGCTGAAGAATATAAAAACAATTCAGCGTAAAGAAATACAGCAATATAACCCATCACATTAGTAAGGTAGAAGAGAAAAATGTATGATCATTTAGATCGATGTGACAAGTATTTTGATAAAAGTCAACATCCATCATCCCTTATTAATTATGAAACACTAAAAATGACAACAGTGCTTCACAAAACTTCTATACTGTGTAAAATTGTATAACGATCGAAAGCACTAATAATAGACCCCAGAAAGTCAGAAAAATAATAAGAGTATGGACCCTGGGATAGAAAATGGCACTCTACTCCAATGCTCTTGCCTGTAGAATTCCATGGACAGAGGAGCCTGGCCAGGCTACAATCCATGTGGCTGCAAAGAGTGGGACACAATTGAGCAACCAAGCACAGAGCAATCTGTACAGTGATGGAGGGGGCTAAAGAAAATGATCCCCAAGGCCCTTTCTAGTCCTGACAGTGTATTATTCTATATGTAAAAGCCTGGACTCCACTGAACAACATAGCCACTATTTAACGCTGAGTTGTCTTGCGGGGTCATATAATAGTTAAATGACTCCAAATTGCCACAGTTATACCCAAAGTGCAATCGATTGAAGAAGTCAGAAATAATAAGTTCTATGATCACTAGTATTCAGCATTGTACTTTGTATTTTTCTATGTATGTATATAACACTAAATAATGTATTGCTTTATTTTCCTGTCTCTTAACATTTTATAAATAGGATTATACTGTATGAATGCTTTGTGACTTGATTTTCTTAATATTATACTGTTGAGATTCTTAGGTTGGTGAATAGAGCTATATAATGCATTCATTTTGGCTTTTTAAGTATTCCATTGTATGAATATGCACTAAATTTTTATTTTTATGTAATAGGCATATAGCTTGCTTTCATTTTTTACAAATATATATAATACTGCTGTGACTATTTATGCATATATCTCTTGGTTCACATATGCAAGCATTTTTCTAGGGTATTTAAAAGCATGCTGCTGCTGCTGCTGCTAAGTCGCTTCAGCCATGTCCGACTCTGCGCGATCCCATAGACGGCAGCCTACCAGGCTCCTCTGTGCCTGGGATTCTCCAGGCAAGAACACTGGAGTGGGTTGCCATTTCCTTCTCCAATGCATGAAAGTGAAAAGTGAAAGTGAAGTCGCTCAGTCGTGTCTGACCCTCAGAGACCCCATGGACTGCAGCCCACCAGTCTCCTCCGTCCATGGGATTTTCCAGGCAAGAGTACTGGAGTGGGGTGGCATTGCCTTCTCTGATATAAAAGCATAGATTTCACTTTATAAAATAATGCTGTTATTTTCCAATATGCTTGCTTACAATTAACTTTTAATAATTATACCAAAGATTTAATGGAAATTCTGCTTCTCTAGTCTTCATCACATATTATTATATTAAAATATTAGCTAATCTAGTGAGTATGTGATGTTTTTATATTATGGCTTTAGAATGTGTTTTATAGTTAAAGATGTATTTGAGAATCTTTTTGTATATCTTATTCACTGAAATATTTTTTCAAAACTTCACGCAGGTTTTCTGAAGGGTCAGTGGTTTCTTTCTTATTGTTTTGTAGAAATTCTTTACATATTTTGAGACAAATTCTTTGTGAGTTAATGTGTTGCAAATATCTACATCAGTGTGGGGCTTGACTTTTCACTCTGATGGTATTTTTTGATATCTAATTACCTTCCTAAACTCTCTCATTAATTTTAATAATGCCTGTAGATACCTCTGTGTTTTTATCTATAAAATTTTATTATCTTTGAATAATAAGAATTGTATCTATTTTCAATTTTTACAGCTTCTGTTCCTTTATCTGTCTAGAATTTTCAGTATAATTTTGAATAGAAGTAGTAATGGTGAAAATCTCATCTTGTTCATGGTTTAAATATTTAAAATTTGTTCTCATTTCATATTCTCAATTGGATATGGTATCTGCTTTAAATCTTGTAGATATATTCAGGTTTTATTAGGTTAAGAAAATTATCTTCTTTTATTGATTGTGAAATTTTATAAATGCCCCTTCTACATCTTTTGAGATAATTATATTATTTTTTCTCCTTTAATCTGTTAAATTGGCAAATTTTGTTGATCTTTTTGAAGAAAAACTTTTGGCTTTGTTTATTTCACTTATTGTTTTTATACTCTGCATTTTGTTGATCTCTGCTCTGATATTTATTATTTCCTTCTTTCTGCTATTTTGGGTTTAGTTTGTTCTTTTTCGGATTCCTTAAGATGTAAGATTAGGTTGTTGTTTTCAGATCTTTTTTCTTTAATGTAAACATTTATGGTTATACATTTTCCTCTTGGCTTTCACTGCATTCTATGACTTTTAGAATGTTGAGTTTTTATTTAAATTTTCTAAAGATGTTTTCTAATTTCCCTTGTGACTTTTTTTAATTGTTTTATTCAGCCAGTCTTTGTTTAAATTCTCCCAAGTATTTACTGATTTCTTAACATTCTTTCTGCATTTCAGATCTTTCTTCTGGATTCACTTTCCTTTTTCTGAAGTTCATTCTTTAAAAATTCCTATAATGAATTAGAGATCAAACCCTCTCTATCTTAGTTGCTCTGAAAATATCTTCATTTCATCTCATTTTTTAAAAGATAGTTTCATCAGATATAGAAGTTCAGATTTCAGTGTTTTAATGATAGGTGCCATACCTTTCTCTTCCAGTGTTGCTGGAGTTGATTAAATAGTGGTGCCCCACATAAGTCTACATTCTATTCCCAGGAACCTATGAATATGTTACCTTACATGGTAAAGCATACTCCACAGATGTGATTTCGTTAAAGATATTGAAATAGGGAAATTATCCTGCATTATTCACATGAGCCCATTTTAATCAAAAGGGTCATATGAGAGACAGGGAGGAAGGTCAAAGTCCACAATAGGACTTCTGATAACAGGAGTCACATGGTGGCAGGCTCTAGAAACTGAAAGAGACAAGAAGCAGGTTTTCCCCTAGTGTCTCCAGAGGGAACCAGCCTGGATGACATCTTAATTTTAGCTTCGTAATACTCATCTTGGACTTCTGACCTCCAGAATTATAAAACAGCAAATGTGCGATAAATGTTTTGGGTTTTTTAGCCACGAAATCTGTGGTGCTATGTTACAGCAGCAGTGGGAAACTAAGGTAGTTGCTTTTGAGAAATCCACTGCCAGAGTAATTATAGTCCTGTAATTGATCATTTGTGTTTTCTCTATAGCTGCTCAGCTTTCTAAAATGTTCAGCTTTCCTGTAGTATTCTGGAAGTTTATCCTAATGTCCAGTTGTGGTTGTCTTTTTATTTATCCTGCCTTAGTTTCCTGATTGGAATCTCTGATCACTGCTGGAAGAATCTCACGTGTTGCTTCTTCTGGCATCATCTGTCTTCTCCTCCTGGGACTCCTTCAGTGTCTGCAAGTCTTTTCACTTTATTCCCGATGTCTCTTTATATTTTGTGTTTCTGTGTGCTGGATCCTCTGCAATATCTCACACCTATTTTTCCATATTCCCTCTTCAGCTGTGTCCAGTCTTCTCATTCTACCCCTTGACTTTTTGTGAAATATGATTGGATAATATTTGATTTCACTGTCATGTCAGTTTCAGGGGTACAGCAAAGTGGTTCAGTTATATATAGACACATATTCATTTTTTTTAGATTCTTTTCTTATATTGGTTGTCGTAGGATGATGTGTAGACTCATCTAGCTGATATGAACTATGTGACATACAGAATCCCTGGTGCTATACAGTAGGTCTTTGCTGGTTATCTATCGTATACATAGTAGTGTGTGTGTTTTCATTGAAAACTCCTGATTTATCCCTCCCCACCACATTTCCCCTTTGGTAGACCCCAAGTTTGTTCTCAATATCTATAAGTCTGTTCCTATTTTGTAAATAAGTTTATTTGCATTTTTTTTAAATTAGATTCCACATATGAGTGATACTGTGCTTGTCTTTCTCTGTCTGACTTCCTTCACTTAGTATCATAATCTTTTGTTTCATCTACCTGTTGACTTTTCAATGAGAATTTATATATTTCACAGTTCTAAGAGTTCTAGTTGGTCCTTTTTCAACTATATATGGTCAGTTTTGATAGCCTTCTGTTCTCTTATTGTGCATTCAACAATCTCATTTATTTCAGTAAACGTGTAAAACATGCTGGTTTCACATTATGTTTGATCATTCCATTATCTGCAGTTTTTATAGCTCTAATAGTGTACTTTGTTGTTTCTCCTGGTTTTTTCCTTTCTTTGTGTGTCTAGTCAGTTTGTGAGCTGTTGTGTCTTGCAGCTTTTATCTGGGAGTATGTTCTTAGGCATTTGTACAATGTAGTGCTTCAGACAAAAAATTTACTTCTGCTAGGCAGCTTGGAGAGTTATCAACCAGAAAATGCTTTAAACTAAATTTAAAACTTAGGATTTTGTATGTCACATAGTTCATATCAACTCAAGTTCCAAGCCTCTGTTTTATGGGTTTATAGTTTGGGATTTTAATGGGAGGCTTTTTTTTTTTTTTTTTTTACTCCTCTCTCTGCTTCTGTCCAGGGTCAAGCCAGAGATAGATCACCACTTCTCCTTCTGCACAATAGATCCTTTCTAGGTCACCTACTGAGCATGTCGCATTTTTGGTGACATGTGTGTGAGGGAATTCCAATCAGATCTCCCTCACCGCTCAGGCCCAGGGCTTTGCCGCTGTCCTGTCAGTCCATTAAAACCCATGACCTAAGCCACCAGGGAATGGTGAATATCTTCAGGGCAAAACAGACTCTAGTATTTGCTTATCAGTTACTGGGCTTGTCATTTCTAGCCTCTAAGGTTCCTTTATTTTCCTGGCAGCTTAAGCATACATTATTAATATGTCATTAATAATTTATGCCACATATTTAGGTGTGAGGTCTCTAAAAATCTAGTATGCCATATTTTTTTGTAAAGCTCTGAATTCGTTAGCTACTTCAGTGTAACAAATTATCCTAGTAGTTAGTATCTTCAAGCAATAGCTATTATCTCATTGGTTCTGTGGGCCAGGAATCCGTATGCAGTTTCTCTTTCACGAGGCTGCAGTCGCGGTGTTGGCAGGTATGCCACTCATTTCAAGGCTCAACTTGGGAAGGATCTGATTCTAAGCTCACTTGTGTGGCTGTTGGCGAGACTTATACCCTTGCTGGCGGTGGTTGGAGACATTAGTTACTTGTTAAGTGGTTCTTTCCCCCAGGAATACCTACAACATAGCCACTTGTTTCTGCCAGAGTGAGGGGTCTGAGAGAGGGAGAGAGAGAGAAAGTAAGAGCACATGGATGTCATGGCCTTCTTGAAACTCAATCTCAGAAGAGACATTCCATGACCTTTGCCATCTTCTGTTCATTAGAAGTGAGTCACTATTTCCAGCCCCTTCTCAAAAGAGGTGATGACACAAGTGTAATCATTTGAAACCATGTTAAAGGCTGCCTACCTCACCTGTATAAATCTCTTTTTAAAAAGCAAACAACAAAGTAGAAAAGAGTTAAAAAGTATAAACAGGCAATTTTTTCAAAGAAGAAATTGAAATATCTGATAAATATATAAAAATTGTCCAATATCTCTAGTAATTAAATAAATGCTAATTAAAATAGCAGTTGGATAACAATCTTACCTATCAGACTGATTGACAAAGATCTTTTTAATATCAAGTGTAGAAAACAAAATATGGAAACTAGCAACTTTGTGCAATGCTAGTGGGAGTGTAAATTAGTATTTATTGTGATTTAATTTGAGAGCGTGTCATTGTCCTTAAAAGTCTACATAGCCTGAAAAAATATATATATATGTTAAAATATATTGTCTAACAATTTTGCAATGAGAGTCTTGCCCTAAGGAAAAATTATAAAAGCTTGAAAATATTCATTGAACTATGTTCATCTTTTTGGTAAACCCTTTTAAAATAAATGTCTAAAAGGACTCATTGGTAAATAAATTATCCCACATGCTCATAAGATAAAACTATGCCGCTGTTAAAAATAACAAGTCTGCATATGTTAACATGGCAAGATTTACCCAAACATATTGTTAGTAAGCAAAATAGTATATATTGAATGATTCATTTTTATTACATATCATGTTAAACACATGTATATATAGAGGAAATATTAGCAAGCTATGGAAATACTATTTTTACATCATCTCTGGATGATGGAATTAAGTTGCTTTTTATTACCTTTTTCCTTACTGTATCGTCTAAATTCTCCAGAAATAATATATTTATGTATCAATTATCATAATTTTAAACAAAAAAAAATTTATCTAAGATGAAAAGTATAACAAGCAACCTCCTATAAGATATAACTTTCCAATTATTTAGTAATTTCTTTCCAATACTCTTGTTAAAAGTTTAGAAATATACATTTATCACTATATTGAAGATAAATACATAATGCAAATATTTATTTTGATCCAAGAATCCTGCCATTAAGAAATTCCCACCCTTGACCCACAGATACTAATAATTATACAATTAATCTAATTTTCACATTGGAACACCATTACCAAACCAATAATGAATCAAACTTCTTATAATATAGTATACAATGTACAAAGCAATTTTTACATCACTAGTTAATTTTATCATCAAAATTTTCTGTGATATGTGGGTATCCAAATCATTACATTATAAATGAAACTGAGACTCAAAGAGACCAAATAATTTGCAAAGGATGTGATTATTAGCAAATGGAAGAGCTGAATTAAAAAATTTTTCACTATTGACTGCGGTACCTGGAGGTCGTTTCAGTGTCCAGCATTTGTATGCACCTCTTCCAAGCTGTCTTACTCTGCTAAGTGCAGGGAGCAGAGAGATAAGCAGAACATCACTCTATCCTTGGGAAGTTAGTCTTAAGACTTCCAGGTACCCTTCTCTCCTAACAGATAGTTTTGTAAGTAGATGTCTGGCACAGAAGGTATTTTTTGTAACATACACACAGGGAGGCTTGTATTTTTCCCTCATTGATGAAGCCTGTGTGCCATTTACACAGTGATTTCCATAGCTGCATATTATAACTTGCCAGAGTCTTGTGTGACTGGATTCTCTAACTTAAAGAACTTCTTTTAATTTTGAACACTGTGCAAAGTTCAAACATTTTCCTTTGCACCAGAAATGGAAAAGGAGGCTCTATGGTGGCCAACAAGTTATTGTAGCTTCGTAGATGAAAATGCAAAGTAGTCCTCATGGGGAAATGTAAAATGTGCCCTCACAGTACTATTCCTTGATTGCAATAAGGAGTCAGGAAATGGTAGTTGGAACCCTCTGCAGGGCTATCTTAGAAATTTGAATCAGAACCATTGAATTTAGTTATTGCTTTAATTTCAATTTGATATTTACTTTTAATATCTGTGCCATTTTATGGGTGTTAGTATGAAGTTCTATTTTCTTAGTTGTGTTGTGAAACATTCCTAATCTACTTGTGTTTTTAAAATACAGTTGCTCTGTTTATGAAAAGAAAGTGCTATGTGTCATTAAAAAGCAAACCTCTAAGAGAAAGAAAAACTGAGGCAGAATTGAAATCATGCAACGCACCTTTACAGTTTGGTTTGAAATGTGATCATATTAACTTTCATTAATGCATTTAGTTAATATATGAATTATCCTTGATATACTTCATTTATACATTGAACTTCCATTTTAACATTATTATTCATATGAAATGTACTCATAAATCTGTGTTTTTATAAACTGGCACCTGAAGAGACAAATCAATCAGTTGTTAGAGCAGTGGTGGCATGGCGATAAAGGAACAAAGTATGATTCAAGTGGGACTAACAAGGATTCTGTGCCCCAACCTACTAACTGTCTGATTTTGGATAGGTCACTCAGCCCCCCCGAGCCTGTTTCTTACCTGGAAAATATGGATAATAATGGTTATAGAGTTTTTGTGGGGTCAAACAGAGGCTCCCATAATGATACTAGGTCTTCAGTTCAATTCAGTTCAGTCACTCAATCGTGTCTGACTCTTTGGAACCCCATGGACTGCAGCATGCCAGGCTTCCCTGTCCATTACCAACCCCTGGAGCTTGCTCAAACTCATGTCCATTGAGTTAGTGATGCAATCCCACCATCTCATCCTCTGTTGTCCCCTTCTCCTCCTGCCCTTTCCCAGCATCAGGGTCTTTTCCAGTGAGTCAGTTCTTCACATCAAGTGGCCAAAGTATTGAAGTTTCAGCTTCAGCATCAGTCCTTTCAGTGAATATTCAGGACTGATTTCCTTTAGGATGGACTGGTTTGATCTCCTTGCAGTCCAAGGGGCTCTCAAGAGTCTTCTTCAACAGCACAGTTCAAAACCAGCTCTTATTTATTGACATTTACTAGGCCTGGTACTGCTCTAAGTTCTTTAGGTGGATTGTTTTATTTAAGTGTCACAACACTGACTTTCCATGAGTACTATTATTATCACTGCTATCCCCAGCTTATAGATGAGCAAACCAAGGTGCAGCATGGATTGAATAACTTGCTCAGAGTTGCACAGTTGACAGCAGAGGCAAAATTCAACTTCAGACAGTCTGGTTCTGAGGCTCACAACCTTAGCCACTGGACCACTGGAATATATTTTCTTTCAAGTAAAACCTCTGGTTGGGTTTTAGCTCTTAATGGTGCACAGTGGAAAAGGAGTTCTTAGTATAGTTAATTTCTGTAAAATAGGTTATTAAAAACCACCTTGCAGAGCTATGTAGTAAAGATAAATGAGACTTTTATGTGAATTTGCTATACATATTATATATGTGCTTATCAATGTATGCACGGTATATTTTGAATTCAATTCTTTGCAGTACAGAGTGAAAGAGGAGGCAAAAAAAGTTGGGTGAAAAGGAAAAACAAAAGAGGTGGTGGTCAGAGGCATGGGGCCACTGTGAGTTTCAGAGGAGGAGACATGAAGGCTTGTTTGAAGGCCCCTGCTGCTCCATTCCGGGGCATTGGCAACTGGAAGCCCAAAGTCTAGCCATTCAGCAAAAATACCTTCTCTGACAGAAATTGCCATTGTAAACAAGACTATAGAAGAAAGCCTTGCACTAGCAGTGAAGGCAAAGGAAAATTCTTAGACATGTTTTGATGCTGAGCAAGAGCCCACAGAGGGAAGGTTATTGAACACGCAAGAGGAAGAGCTTTGGTTCAAACAGGCTTGGATTCTGTCTGCAAGTCTGCCACTCACATCGCATCTATACTCTCTAAGCTGTTGATTGTTTGTCTGTAAATGGGTATAATAGTCACTTCTACCTCTTAGCAGGGCTTCCCAGTTGTTGTGGTAAAGAACGCACCTGCCAATACAGGTGGCGTAAGGGATACAGGTTTGATCCCTGCGTCCGGAAAGACCCCCTGGAGAGGGAAATGACTACCCACTCCAGTACTCTTGCTCGTGAAATCCCATGGACAGAGGAGCTTGGTGGTCTATAGTCCATGGAGTCACAAAGAGTCAGACATGACTGAGCGACTATACACACACACACACCTCATAGGACTGTTGTGAAGATTAAACCATGCATACAAAGCACTTAGGACCGCAGCTGACTAAAAACTGAATAAATGTTAGCTTGTAACATGATTGTGATTATAGTTGATGGAATGAGGATTCTGTGTAATAAAAACAGCTCCTTGTCTGTGTGCAATGGTACATAGCAGGTACCCACTGCCCACTTGTTATTGTTAGTAACATCACTGTTTTTAGGGCTGCAGTTATCACTAATGAGTCATGACATTTTGACTCTATTCCCCATTCAATGCTGTGGCCTTAGAAAAGTCATTTCTTTGAGCCTTGCTTTCTCCTTATGTGAGATGGAATAGTTGGACTAAATTAATGGTTCCCAAACATAGACAGATAAATCTGCTCTAAGTCAGAACACAGATTTATCTGTTCATGTTCAGGAATGATTAATGCAAATAGTTGGACACAAATGAGTGACTGGGCACACGGAGCACAAAGTCAGAACACAGTGTTCTCGGGGACACGTTGGAACTGGCTCTACAAAACTGCTGACTCTTCTTTGTGGCTGCCGTTGTTCAGTCACTGAGTTGTGTTCGACTCCGTGACCCCATGGACTGCAGCACGCCAGGCTTCTCTGTCCTTCACTCTCTCTCTGAGTATGCTCAAACTCATGTCCATTGAGTCGGTGATGGTATCTAACCATTTAATCCTCTGCCACCCTCTTCTCCTTTTGCCTTCAGTCTTTCCCAGCATCAAGGCCTTTTCGAATGAATTGGCTCTTCACATCAGGTGGCCAAAGTATTCTTTACTTTGAGATAAAGTTCCTTTATACATGTAACTAATTTATTTCATGCACTGATAATGGTAGATAGTAAGCAGCCTTTTTAAAAATTGGTATTTGTCGAGATACTGTGTTGGAGACCATATGAATATCTACTTCCTTTATTTAAAAAAAAAAGTATTTTAATGTTCAGTCGCTAAGTCATATCTGACTCTGTGACCCCATGGATTGCAGTATGCCTGACTTCCCAGTCCTTCATTGTCTCTCGGAGTTTGCTTAAACTCATGTCCATTGAGCTGATGTTGCCATCCAACTATCTCATCCTCTGGCGTCCCCTTCTCCTCTTGCCCTCTATCTTTCCCAGCATCAGAGTCTTTTCCAATGAGTCAGCTCTTTGCATCAGGTGGCCAAAATATTGAAGCTTCAGCTTCAGCATTAGTCCTTCCAATGAATTCTACTACTCTTTGAAATAGAGAATTTGGGGAAGTATCCCTGCCATGATGATTGCTAAGGTACTTCCCAACACTATTAACTTAGAGCAGAGCTGGGAGAACCTTGCTGACAGTCAAGTTCAGAAAGAGATGATGGAGAAGAGAGTTAGCCTGCTCTGTCAGGCCCATGGTGAGAGCCTCAGATGGAAACAAAAGAAGAATAAAGCTCTGAAAAGGTTACCAGAAGTTCTTCTTTCTTTTAGTCAATGTTTATAGATAACTTACTATCACCCAGGCACCATGCAAAGCCCTGGATATGAAATGGTCAGTGTAATAGGTTGAATTGTGGCCCTGAAGAATATGGCCATGCCTGGAACTGAGAAAGTTTGTACCAAAAGTCGGGAGCTGCTACAATAAATACCTAAAATGCAGAAGGTGCTTTGCATCTGGATATAGGACAGGGGCTGTAGAAAAAACCTACAGTGCCATGAATGCATGGTTAGGGGTGATTCTCCTGAGACCTCAGAAGAGGAGAGCTATAGAGAAAGCCCCAGTCTTCATAGGGAATACCCATATAATACTGACAGAAAGCTGGTAAAAGTAGGAATGGTCAGGGACAGTCCAGTGTTGTCTCAGATGGCAACGAGGAACATGATACTGGAAACCAAAGAAAAGGTAATCCTTTACATAAAATGGCAAAAGCTTGACTGAACTGTGTTCATGTTCTAGTGTTTTGTTGATGATTCCACTGTGAGTGGGTGAAATTGGCTCTTTGGCTGAAGAAATTTCTAAGCAAAGTGGCTTTTCTTGAGTCGTTAGATAAAAATGAAAGAAGAGAGAAATGATTTGAAAGTACAATTGTTCATCAAAAAGGAAACAGAAATGGAAAACTTGGAAAATTCTCAGCCTATCCATATTGAAAGACATCATAAAATTTATTCAAGAGAGAACAAAGGTGTGACTAAATAGCATTTGACTGTACCTGCACACAGGCCGGGGCCCCAGAGGAGGGGCTACAGCTGCTCGGTCCCACTTTACATAGCTGCTGGGCTCCTTCTTGCTTCCTAGTACCACAGTCCTTGGCCAGTGTGGGCCCTGTGCAGTGCTGCTGAGGTGGCCAGCCCTCCAAAGACAAAGGCACTAAGCCCTGGTGGAATCCGTGCAGTGCCTTCCCAGCAGGCGAACAGGGAACGAGAGCTGTGGAGCTGGGACGGCTGTGGAGAACCCTCTCCTTGAACAAGACCTAGCAGAGCTAGGCCTGCTAGGGTTCCTAGTACCCCAGCCCAGGAGATCCCAGGTGGGCTGTGCCCAGAAGAGCCCTCGGACATGCCTCTCAAAGCCATGGAAGGCAGAACCTCCACCTCAGTGCACCTTAAGGTTCGAGGCTTCAGTTCAGTTCAGTTCAGTCACTCAGTCGTGTCCGACTCTTTGCGACACCATGAATCGCAGCATGCCAGGCCTCCCTGTCCATCACCAACTCCCGGAGTTCACTCAGACTCACATCCATCGAGTCAGTGATGCCATCCAGCCATCTCATCCTCTGTCATCCCCTTCTCCTCCTGCCCCCAATCCCTCCGAGCATCAAAGTCTTTTCCAATGAGTCATCTCTTCGCATGAGGTGGCCAAAGTACTGGAGTTTCAGCTTTAGCATCATTCCTTCCAAAGAAATCCCAGGGCTGATCTCCTTCAGAATAGACTGGTTGGATCTCCTTGCAGTCCAAGGGACCCTCAAGAGTCTTCTCCAACACCACAGTTCAGAAGCATCAATTCTTCGGCGCTCAGCCTTCTTCACAGTCCAACTCTCACATCCATACATGACCACAGGAAAAACCATAGCCTTGACTAGACGGACCTTAGTCGGCAAAGTAATGTCTCTGCTCTTGAATATGCTATCTAGGTTGGTCATAACTTTTCTTCCAAGGAGTAAGCGTCTTTTAATTTCATGGCTGCAGTCACCATCTGCAGTGATTTTGGAGCCCAAAAGTCTGACACTGTTTCCACTGTTTCCCCATCTATTTCCCATGAAGTGATGGGACCGGATGCCATGATCTTCGTTTTCTGAATGTTGAGCTTTAAGCCAACTTTTCCACTCTCCTCTTTTACTTTCATCAAGAGGCTTTTTAGTTCCTCTTCACTTTCTGCCATAAGGGTGGTGTCATCTGCCTATCTGAGGTTACTGATATTTCTCCCGGCAATCTTGATTCCAGCTTGTGTTTCTTCCAGTCCAGCGTTTCTCATGATGTACTCTGCAGAGAAGTTAAATAAGCAGGGTGACAATATACAGCCTTGGTGTACTCCTTTTCCTATTTGGAACCAGTCTGTTGTTCCATGTCCAGTTCTAACTGTTGCTTCCTGACCTGCATACAGATTTCTCAAGAGGCAGGTCAGGTGGTCTGGTATTCCCATTTCTCTCAGAATTTTCCACAGTTTATTGTGATCCACACAGTCAAAGGCTTTGGCATAGTCAATAAAGCAGAAATAGATGTTTTTCTGGAACTCTCTTGCTTTTTCCATGATCCTTAGGGACCTGTTACCCCTTTCTTCATTCCCATCTCTCCCTTTTAACCTGGGCATATTTATGCTCCGCCTGTCCCACCACTGGATTTTGGAAGTACATAGCCTGTTTGGTATCACAGGTTCACGACTGGAGAGCAGTTTACCTCTAAATGAATGAGTCTCATCCATGTCTGATGGAGGTGATACTTTACTTGAGACTTTGGATTTTGTTGGGTTGATGCTAGAATGAGTTCGGACTGTGGAGGCTGTTGGGAGGGAATTAATATGTTCTGCGTATGAAAAGGATATGAACATGGGGGGTGGGGGCACGGGTGAAATACTAGTGGTCTGAATGTCTCCCCTCAAATTCTTATGGCAGAATCCTAACCCCCTAAAGATGATATTAGGAAGTGGGCCTTTGAGAGATGCTTACATCATGAAGATGAAGCTCTCATGCATGGGATTATTGTTTTCCTAAAAGACCCTACAGAGCTCCCTTGCTCCTTCTAACATGAGGACACAGCAAAAAGGTAAGAATGGTGAACCAGGAAGAGAGGCCTCGTCAAAAGGTAACCATGCTAGTGCCTTGATTTTGGACTTCCCAGCCTCTAGAACTGTGAAAGATGGATTTCTATGGTTTATAAACTACCCAGTTTGTGGCATTCTGTTACAGCAACCCCAGTGGACTAAGACATGGAGCCAGAAGCATTTGTTTATTCTTTCAACAAATATTTATGGATCACTTACTACAGGCCAGGTGCCATGCAAGGCCCTAGGTGTAAAAATGATCACTGTACTTGGGTGACATTCCCCCCCAAAATACATGTCTGTGTCTTAATTCCTGGAGCCTATGAACATTATCTCATATGACAACAGACTCAATGAGTTAAAGAAAATGGTAATTTAAGTAATTAAGTTAAGAGTGTCGAGATGAGACCATCCTGGATTATCTAGGTGGGGGTAGGGGGCCGTGGCTAAATCCAGTGACAGGCGTCCTCATGGGAGACAGAGGAGGAGACAGACTCATGAAGAGGAGGGGGCAGTGTGGCCCCGGAACTGGAGGTGAGAGTAACACAGCCACCTCTCAAGGAGCAGCTGGAGCCAACAGAAGCTAGAGTCAGCAAGGACCTGATTCTCCCCTCCTGGGACTTTTGGAGGGGGCTCAGCTCTGCCCACACCTTGATCTCCAATGTCTGGTCTCCGAAACTGTGGGAGACTAAATTTCTGTTGTTTTAAGCCCCTAGTTTGTGGCAATTGGCTATAGCAGCCAGAGGAAATTTCACATAGTCAATAACATGGACATAGTACCTTGCCTTTATGGTACTTAGAGAGAGAAAGAGAATTAAAGAAGTATTACAATAAAGAGGGGCCACAGTGATGAGCCATTGAATAGAACATGGGTGCTCTGGGACTCCCGATATACCAGGAACCAGCAACTTGGATGAAGGATCTGGAAGCTTCTGCACTGCTGGCTGAGCAGAAGCAGAGAATGGCCCCTCGCCTGATGCCCCTGCTCTGGCCTCTGTGCATTTAGAGCCCAACAGGGACATGCTCTGTATTCCTGAATCCCGGTTCCTCCAGCTGGAAGGTGTGTAGGGTGGGGCTGCCTGGCCTCTCTGCATTCTGAATCTGCCAGTCAGGGCTGATGAAGCAGACCCCTGCAAGGTATACCAAACCCTGGACGTGCTGCTGAACACTTGCGAGACGGTCCCTGCAGGTCTCAGCAGCTGTGACTGCCTCTCAGAGGGCGAGTATGCCTTCTGCCAGTTCTAGCACTGGTTGATTGTGTGGCACTCTGCTGATTAGGCCATCCCCTGGCATTTAGGTGACTCTGATAGAAATCCATACACTTTAAGAGCTAGTCCCAGCTTAAATTTCATCAGTTCGAACTCAGAAGAAGCCACTGGTAGAAAGATAAATTCAGTGAACTTCGGTGGGGATACCTATGTAAGGACGAAGCAGGGGCCTCTTTGTGCTGTTTCTACATTTTCCAGTGCTGCAGTTTTTCTGGTTTTAAAGCATTCTTCTTATGGACGTACGCAAGCGTTGACAAACTAGACAGGAAGCCTGGGGAATATGAATACATGTAAATATCAAGTCAGACATTTTTTAAGGATGTCATTTGTTCTAAAGTATGTTAGAATTACTTTAAAGCCATTAGTGTCTAGATTCTCTAAATGTAGAGACACGTTTTAAAAACACACTTTTCCTATCAGAGTTTAATAATGGTAAAGGCAGACCCTTTTTTCAACAGTAAAGAAGCAAAAAATATTGCTTTTGACCTGACAAACCATAACATCTGCCTGTACGCTTTTCATCAGGACCCCAAACACCGCATCTTGAGGTGTTCAGCTGCAGAGTTACCCTGATTAAAAACTTCAGGGAAAAGCTTGTGATGTTGACTTGAGTGCTGTAGGTTCTATATTTAGGGCTAAGTCAAACCTTGAGCAGAATTTATTGTTTGACTTTAGATTATTGCAGATTTTGACATGTTTCTTTTCAGTTCCCTTTGCTATCCTTGGAATCAGAGGTGAAGAATGATCTTCTCTTACTTGCACCCATCCTTGAATTGTGTGTCAAGCTTCTGGGTACTGCAGTGCATCCCATAAAGCACTGTGGAAGACATAAAACAAGGATAAAACATTAAATGTCCAGTGTCAAAGCTCTTAAGCAAATCAGGAAAATCCGCCAGCCTTCAAGAGCAAATGTCTCTTTACAAAAGAACAATTTAAAATAAGAAAGACAATCATGGTAACTCCATTTGCATTTTACTTCCAGCAGTTTGCACAGAATCCCATCATCTCCAGCAGCTTCCTTCCCACATGTGTCAGAGAAAGTCAGCAGCTGTCCTGGACCCATATCTTGCCCTGTGAAGAATTACCAGGAACTACTTTTACCAGCTTTAAAAGATTTGCTCTTTGCATGCTCTCAGAAATTACAGTCTGAAGGCAATTGATTCTAATTGTGGATGGGAAAATGAATTTGGAGGGAAGAGAACTCTTGCTGGCCTGATATTTCTGCAGATTGTGGAAGCTGGCTTTATTTGAAGTTTCAGACACTTTCCTGAAATGACGTAGCCTCTCATTCCCTGCCCCATTCTCTTTTCTTGTGAGAATGTGAAGAAAAAAAAATTATCAGAAAACTCTCTGCCATCAATTTTAAGTTGAAATATAGGAAGGATTTTGATTCATGGCACTAAGAATGGGGAAAAGGGGAAAGCCATAGAGAGTAGACAGGAAATGAACAGAGATAAAAGGAAAGAAAAACATTGCCCAGACACTGTGTTTTCTCAGCCTCTGTCCCAAAGACATATTTGCTCATTCATTTGAACATGTACCTGGAATTAATATTAGTTCCTGCAGGAAAAACGAAGGATCCCTGGTTGGTTTCAGTCATTTATTTCACCTTCCCATAGTTTGACTTATAGGATAAATAGAAAATAACTTTCAGACCAAGCAACATGTTAGAGGTGACAATTCTGTGATGTCTGTAAATCTAAGCTTTCTACTCACCACTCTGAGAAACACCACGCTTGTCAGCAAGGAACCTTGAGATGATAACTAAAGGGCACTTGTATTGATTTGTTGGTATGTTGAAGCATTTGAAAATATGTGACGTGCATTATGATCATGGAAATAAAGATAAATGATAATTAATACAAGTTTTATAGTCCCATATAAAAGAATACCTGAGGGTTAAGTGATTCACTCATGGGAAACGCTTAGAACAGGCTCTGGCAACTATTGAGTGTTCCGTAATACTGGCTCTTACTATGATTGCCTAGGCTATCTCCTTTGGTTAAAAATGCTCTTTTGCTTTAGAAAGTGAAAATGAAAGTCGCTCAGTCATGTCCAACTCTTTGGGACCCCATGGACTATACAGTTCATGGAATTCTCCAGGCCAGAATACTGGAGTGGGTAGCCTTTCTGTTCCCTAGGAGATCTTCCCAACCCAGGGATCGAACCCAGGTCTCCCACATTGCAGGCAGATTCTTTACTAGGTGAGCCACAAGGGAAGCCCTTGCTTTAGAAACTACATGTTTATAAGTACTAGAAGAAATTGGAAAAACAAATTGAACTTAAAAGGAATTTGAATGGTCAAATGGTGCTGGGAGACAAAAGCAAGTTTTGTCTTCCCCATACTAGAAATGGAAGCTTGCATGTGCTCTAATTTTATTTTTAATCCATATTCAGAAAAAATGAATATTAATGTATAGGTATGATAAGGATATAAGATTTGAAGTCAGCTTGCTCTATTCTTTCTGATTGAAATAGCTGTTCTGGGTATAATCCTCAGTAGCATCATCTCTGTAATGGGCATAAGTGTCCTTGCGGTTGGGGGCAAGATAGCCCCCAACCAAATCTGAAAACTGGATATGGTTTTATAATGTATTCAGTTTTAATCTGTTATGATATAAGCATGTTGTCTTCTGAGGGATAAGAAAAAAACTTACTGAGTCATCTTGGAATGTAGCGAGTAAGACCTTGACGTAACATTCTGACTCTCTCTAGAATCCTTAATAAAAGTCTTTCATCCATTGGTTTACATTTCCCTGAGATAAGGGTCTTCCATCCATAGCTTCTCTCCTCTCTCTCTTCCTACACCAGAGACCCTGGGATGTAAACCTACACCAGGAAGAATTCCTGCCCTGCTGGGTGCTAGAGAATCTGGTCCCATACTGAACATCCTGTTCTGGGAATGTGCAAAGAGACATTGGAGGATGAGGGAGGAAGTAACTGACACTGCCTGGAGCAATCCAGGAAGGCATGGGGAGGAGGTTCCTCTGGAGCTGGACCACCAGGAATGAGGAAATTTCTCCCAGCTTTGAGGATGACTGAAGGGGAAGAACATTGCTGGCTAAAGGCATAATGAGTATCACATAAATTGGAGAACTACATGCACTTGTTTCCTAGCAATATTGTTAGACAGAAGAAAGTTTTGTTTAGGTGAAGAGCCATGTGTCATAATTAACTAGAAGCTTCTAATACTGATGATAACATGTATCACTTATTATGTACCAGATTCTGTCCTGTTTAAACCTTCAGCAGTCTTGAGGATGCCACAATTTTTATACCCATTTGACAGATGAGAAAACTGAAGCCAAGAGATGTGAAGACACTCGGCAAAGATTACACATTTAGTAAGTAGAAGATTGGGAGTTTGATCCAAGACAGTCTGGCTCTGTATTCTAGGCTGGTATCCACAGCACTCTTACTGCCTCTATAGCAACAATCTGGAAGTTGAAATATCAAGACGTTATTTCCGACTCTTTAAAACACTATTTACACTACAAACTAGTCGAGGTGATTTTCTAAAAACAGGCCTTCGCAGTTTTGCAGTCATTGCCAAAGCATGTAAAATGTGAGTTTGGGGGATTTACTAAGAATTCAAAAATTGCTTTTAGATTCTTTTGTAGAATTCCATGGTAATAGAAGTGATTCTGGTTCATTATTGTTAGTGTTTGACATTGCACGTGTGTGCTCATTCGTGTCTGACTCTTTGTGACCCCATGGACTGTAACCCACTAGTTTCCTCTGTCCATGGAATTTTCCAGTCAAGAATACTACAGTGGGTTGCCGTTTCCTACTCTGGGGACCTTCCTGACCAAGGAATTGAACCTGCAACTCCTGTGTCTCTTGCATTGGCAGGGGGATTTTTACAACTGAGTCATGCATGTATCCATTATAGAGAATATACTGAATTAACTCCTTCCCCGTGACCTCAGTGAAACATTTAATCAGTCAGTCAATGGTCCATGTCACAAAAGGCAGAATGGTTGTTAAATTCATTAACATTAAATTGTTAATGTTAAAAATTCACATTAATTAAATCGAGGGAAGTTTATTTTGAAAATCAGAGGGTAATGTTTTCCTCCATTTCAAATGTCCCATCATTCTCTCCGGTGAGAGCTTTCTGGCTCTCTTCTCCACTGAGAGCTAAAGCTTCTGGTTTGGCTGGTGTGATATTCAAGTTGCCATGTTAAAAAAATTATAATTTGATGACTTCCTAGCTCTGGCCCTATGCTTGCTACAGCCCAGGGGGCGGCGCTCACTGCTCTGAGCAGTATTGGCCAGCTGCCGCCTTTCTGCAGGTGCTCAGGTCTGTGCCCTGAAATCGAAGCATCTGTACATTCTCTGGGGAGTCACTTCTCTGCTTTTCTTTCTTATCCCCTCTCTTCCCTCTTGCATATCCCGCCTCACACACTAAGCTCTGCCTTTGAACTGAAGAATGGCCTTGATTACAAATACCTGCTCAGACAGGCCCAGCCTCCCCCAAAGAAAACCCACTGCCGTGCCTTGGCGACATCTTAGGTGGCACTCTGAGCTGTGGCGGGGACATTCAGAGTCTGCTGCAGCCCTTGTCTCTTGATTAGGCCCTGGAGCCAAGGCTTCCAGGAGGAGCCATGCTTGTCAGCTGTCAGTCAGGAGGCAGCCTGTCCCTCCCAGGTGCTGCCCCTGCCACAGGGAGGTGACCGGACTGTAAAAATGAAATAGACTTCAGTGGGATGCCAGAAATTCATTTTCTCCCTCAGATGCTTTCATCTCACTCATTTCACTGTGTTTACAGGCCCACAGGTTTCCTGAGGGCAGCCATGATTTAGATTTACAGTTCCCCAGGCAGTCTGATTCTGAGGAAAAGTTATAACACCTGTAATGTATTACTGTCTCCTAGAGGAGCAAAGCATGTCAGGGGCTGCGGAGGTTGGCTACCCCAATAACTGCAGGCTCTCTCTGCACTGCAGCACCAACAAAGGCAGGCTGGGCTGCACGCCTCAGCCTTTCTCCTTATCCGTCTGCACATAGGAACGCAACACACTCAGGCTCTTAGAGATTGGGTGATGGCGATGCTGATGGGGAGGTGCGGTGGTGGTGACTTCAATGTGTCATTAAAAGAGGCTCTGCATGACCACTCCTCAGACAGTCCACAGGACCAAGTTCCGATATTAGGCCCCCAAATGACTGGGTTTGCAGGGGAAGGAACCTTAAGGCAGTCAGGCTGGGATGGGGGAGGGGATTGCTGTTAGCAAAAGCAGAAGCTCCCTACAAAACCTTGTCTCTCTTGTTGATTCCTTTCACTTAAAATCTGGTGCATCTTTGCTAAAGAAAGTAGAACTGGCATTTGGCTAGTCCTGAGTGGGACTGTCAACTGGGGCACAGGACAGGGGGGCAGGGGGACTCCCTTGAGGATGTGGATGTTGCCTCTCAGCTGGGGACCCACTTAGGGGGCAAAGCCACGAGGGAGTCACTTTTTGAAGGGATGGCAGTGACGGGCATTGCTCAGCCTGCCTGTAGTACCAGCTCTGGAATGTGGAGATCCATAGGTCCATTGTCTTTCCCCACATGCCCTGTCCTTCTTCTCAAGGATCCCTTGTGAGTCCCGTTCACCATTTCTCACACAACAGTGTCTCTCTGGCTCCCCTAAGGGTGGAAGATACATAGAGATGCTCATTTGCTTCTGTACCTCAAGTGTGGGAGGGGCCCCTGCCTCTCACAGTGAGAGCTGTTCTGGACAGCAAGTGTGAGAACTAGGTGGCTAAAGGTGTGTTTGAATCACCATCCTTATGACTATAAAGTTAAATGTGGTTATTAATAATGAAAAATTACATACCATTAGGAGTACTCTTGCCTGGAAAATCCCATGGATGGAGGAGCCTGGTAGGCTGCAGTCCGTGGGGTCGCTAAGAGTCAGATACGACTGAGCGACTTCACTTTCACTTTTTACTTTCATGCGTTGGAGAGGGAAATGGCAACCCACTCCAGTGTTCTTGCCTGGGGATTCCCAGGGACGGGGGAGCCTGGTGGGCTGCCGTCTATGGGGTCACACAGAATCGGACACGACTGCAGCGACTTCGCAGCAGCAGGAGACTGTTACCGAGAACCCAAAGAACACGATAGGGTCTATTATTAGTGTTTTTCTTGTATCTGCCACAGGTTCTAATGTGTAGGGGGTAGCCACAGTTGTAAGTTTGGTACATTATTTTTTAATTGTTAACTAGATTTATTGTTAGACATGATCTAGGATACTGAAAGAAAAAAAGTCAAGTTTTCTTGAAGTTTTAACATTTCAGTCAGGGTTATTAGATGTATTTAAAATATGGAGCCATTGGGAAGGACTGACCAAAAGCTTGGGGATCTCAAAGGAAATTTTTCTATTTCTTTTTTTTTAATTAGAGGATAATTACTTTACAGTATTGTGATGGTGTTTTTGCCATATATCAACATGAACCAGCGTTAGGCATACCTATGTCCCCTCCCTCGTGAACCCCCCTCCACGTCCCTCGTCTTCCCACTCCTTTCGATTGTCACAGACCACTGGCTTTGGGTTCCCTGTGTCATACATCAAACTCCCACTGGCTGTCTGTTTTACATATGATAATGTATATGTTTCAGTGCTATTCTTTCAATCCAAGGGAAATTTGATCTAAAGGATAGGCCAAGGATTCAATGTCTAGGTGAGCAACAGGGACGGTCTAGCACTCTAGTGGACTCAGCAAACCCTGTTTCCTTTGCCTTCTGGAAACGTATTTCCTGGCTCCTCTTGCAGTTAAGTAGAGCCGTGTGATTATCTTCTGGCCAGATGCCAGATCTGGTCCCGTGTCGTATGCATGCTGTCTTTCCCCTTCCACTGGATGGTGCACAGGAGAATGAGGGCCTAAAGCATGTGGAGCCACAGGACACAGGAGCATGGTTCCTCAATGACGGAACGGAGCAGAGACTTCACTGCACCCTTTTCCCCATCTGGCCCCCAACACATACTTGTGTTCCATCCTATGCTGGACTCTGACATGGGTAAGAAAGAAAGTCTTATCATGTCAAACCTCTGAGATTTGGGGGTTTATGTTTTATATGATGAAATCAGTGGTTTTTCACATGGTTGAAAACAGTTTAGGAACTTCATCTCTTGATAAAAGTCAAATACTTACACCTCCATCCCTTGTGGCTAATGAATTTTTTTCTTTCTCTATCACCAATACTCACCTTTATTGAGCAAGTTCACCTTGCCAAAGAAGATAGGCAAGATCATCAATTTGGATAAATACCCCCAGAAGGACATGCCAATTTACATAATAGTAATACAAAGAAAGTGTTCAAGAGAAGAAAGTAAGATTTTATTAGGCAAACTTTTCTACCATTCAATCCAGTTTAGAACATTAATAATCTTAAGGAGAACATCTCTTCTTTTTTTATATACTAGAAAAAATTAATATAATTAAATGGCTTAAAAGATATTAGAGCAAAATAGTAATAGCTTACATTTGTAGTAGGCTTAATATGGGCCAGTCATTTTGCTAAGCACTTTACATGAATTATTTCCTTAAAAGATAAAGAAATTGAGTCCTGGGAAGTCAGGCAATTTGCTTAAGTTTACATAGCTAGGAAGCAGCAAATCCAGGAATCCAGTAACCCAAGACAGCCTGGCTCCAAAGTCCATGCTCTTAAATACTATACTCTCCCTAATAAAAGATCAAGAAATGTCAAGTCATTTTTAAGATGAATGGTGCATTCTGATCATCTTTAATGAACAAACAGATCCATATTTCTAGACCAAAAAATCCACTTTAATTTGCTTTTTGTAACAAAGGCCTTTGAAATGGCAGGTGCATTATGGCCGCTCTGATTGGGACTTCTGACTAATACACTGTCTGATCTGTTCTGAGTCCTTACTGTTGATTTTCCTTCCCCTTGGACATGTTGCTTGGGATTTATGTGATTTTTCTGCACTTTGTTATAGTATGGCCAGATCCACTTTACCTGACCCTGTTCTCCAAGAGTACCTAGGCCTGCTTCCTGTGATGAGAGAAAACCAAAGGTGAAAAAGGCATTCAGAGAGTGAATCTGGCCAAGTTCCTTAAAGATTCAGCTTTGATTTTCATTCTTCTGCAAAACATTACTGCCATGATAGCACTCTAGCTTGGCTTGGGATAGCTACAGCAGAATTTCTGGCTGTTCCTATATTAAGAATGTGTTCTCAGAAACAGCTGGTGTGTTACAAATGCAACTGAGTGCCTTAGGAAGTGAAATGATTGGAATCCCACTCCTAAGCATCTTGGCTGTCGATATTTGAGGGTTGGTAAATGACATGGCAGGAAGGATGCCACAGGGACCAGAGACGTTAGAGCTTGAGAGAGCCAAGTTCCATGTGTCCCATGGCTTTGTGAACATGACTTTTACCTAACCATGACCATGGAGTACTATTGTAGGAAGTTTATATTTATAAATCAGTTCTTAGATCTTTCAAGTAAGATGCTGGCTGAAGACAGTGCTTCATGACAGTCTTCATGGACAAGCATGGGTGGCATATGGGTAGCTGTGAATGGTTATTCTTCATTTCTTTGGAGATAAAATGGCCAAATTCAAGGAGGAAGACTTTTTGTTTAGTTAGATATTAGGAAAATGCCCCAATATTAAGGGATATATTAGCAGTAAAGGATTCACAGTCTCTTAAGAATAATCACAATGAACATTAGTAGAATGATGTGTGGTTTGCAATTCAACTTTACATGTATTGTCCCAGTTAGTCTTTCAGAAAAGATAAGTGGGAGGGACAAATGTTACTGTTTTCATCCCCACTTTAAAGATGAAGAAACTGAGATCAAAGAGGTTAAGTGACTTGCCCAGCCTATCTACCTAAGAAGTGATGCTGCATTCATTACCTTTCTGACCTCCTTCCTAGAATATCAACTTTTAGCTTACAGGAAAGTGTATCCTGCATTTTTCATTTACTATCTTGATCATTCTTTTCCAATTTTATTTCTTGAACTTTTTTTTTTCTGTCTTCCTTGAAGTATTGACATTCCAGATTTTCATTTAGCTTTTCCTTTTTCTCCCTTTTTTGATAAACTCTCATTAGGAAAACTCATCTATCCCCATTAGAAGGAAATCAGTGATGGATTTATTCAACATTCACTTCAACCTCCTAATATTTTATCTTCCTATACAGTAAAAGTGGGACAGCTAAAAAAATAAAAATAAAAGAATTATATTTTCCAGACTCCCTTGCAGCTAGATCTCAGGGTACAAAATAAATTCTGCTGATTAGATAATATGTAAGATATTTTAACATCTTTAAAGAGATATGATTCACATACCATACAATTCAGCCATTTAAAGTGTATAATTTGATGACTTTTAGTACATTCAAAGAGTAGTATAACCACCATGATAATCAAGAAAATATGTACTTTCAAAAGGCAGAAGTGAGACCAAAGCCATCTGTTTGCTGCTTTTGATGATTATTACTGGGGAACACAATCATGCAGGCTTTGGGCTCCTCTGAAGCAGTTTTGTAGTATCCAGTCACTGACTTCCTATATGTCAAGAGGCAGTTGCAGCAGTGGGGTAGTGGCTTCCTGATTGCTTGATTGAGCTACCTAATTATGATGGTGATTGTAGCTTCCCTCGCACATTAATTCTGCAAACATCTTCTGGGCGTTATTCCTGAAAAATCCAATTTCAAACCTGCTCCTTCAGCCTTTCCAACAATTTCATGAACGCTTAATTCCCTGTATTAATTCCTTGCTGAGAAAGTAGTGAGAGTAATTTGTCTCTTCCAAATAGACCACTTTGAGCTCAGTTTTTGTATTTTTAACTTCCAATTTCTCTACTTCGAAGGTACCTCATGGTCAACCTTCCCCAAACTGAACTGATTATGCTCACTCACAAGTCCGAGCATCCTGAGTCTTTCACTTCATTGAACGGCTCTACCAACAGCTCAGTTAACAGGTCGATAATCTTGGAGTCATCCTTAACCACCTTTCCTTCCAACTTCCCTGTTGACCCAAAAACCAAATCCTAAATCTGAAGGCTCATTATCATCTCTGGTTAGACATTCTTTCACTCTTGCTTGGATTGTTACAAAGAGTGACAGCCCTTACTCCTAACTGGACCCCTTCACATTCTCAGATCAGCCTACATGGAGACCAGATGATTTATCTAAAGCACCATTCTCATCATTGTCATGTTCTTTCTTAAAACCCTTCAGTAACTCCTCTTGCCTAAAAGTAAAATGTAGAATTGAAGTTCCTCACCGCAGTGTTCAAAGCCCTTCATGATGGGTCTCTGTCTAGCGTTCTAGACTCATTTTCTGCTTTTTCTTTTCTCACTTTTTATGCTTCAGTCATATTAGACTATACACTATGGCTTTTCATACTGTTATTTATTTTGAGTAGGCAGTTTCTCAACTGTAATTTTACTGTTGATTTTTTTATTTAAATTTTCTTTTTGTCCTTCAAAAACCAGACTTAAGTGTCATCTCTTTGACTGTGAAGCCTTTATTGCCCAAGTTCCCTAAATGCCCTTTCCACACCTCAGTGTAATCAATCACTCCTTCTCTCATCCTCCCTTCTACTTCATGTATCCTATATTGCCTGTGTCTCATGTGTTGTGCTTATCCCCTAGTCTGGTACAGTGTCTCACTATCTCTGTGCACCTAGCACAGAGCCTGACACACAGCAGATACTCCAAATGATTTAAGAACATAACTGAACTGCAACCCATTCCCAAATCTAATCATCTTTCTACTAAAGGTTTAAAATAAAAGGTGGCTAAATCAAATATTAATATAAGTAGGGTTGAAGATAGCATGGTATAATAAAGAAACCACTCCTCTCCATAAATTCCCCTTTGTAGATAAATACCCAAAATATTGTAAGTAGTTATTTGAACAGATATTATACACCAGTGTTCATAAAAGTACTGTTCACAGTAGCCAGAATGTGGAAGCAACCCAAATGCCCGTAGATGAACAGATAAACAAAAATGCAGTATTTTCACATAAATAGAACATTATTCAGCCTGCTGCTGCTGCTGCTAAGTCGCTTCAGTTGTGTCCAACTCTGTGCAACCCCATAGACAGCAGCCCACCAGGCTCCACCATCCCTGGGATTCTCCAGGCAAGAACACTGGAGTGGGTTGCCATTTCCTTCTCCAATGCATGAAAGTGAAAAGTGAAAGTGAAGTCACTCAGTCGTGTCCGACTCTTAGCGACCCTGCGAACTGCAGCCTACCAGGCTCCTCCATCCATGGGATTTTCCAGGCAAGAGTACTGGAGTGGGGTGCCATTTTATGACAACATGGATGAATCCTGAAGACAATTGCTAAATAAGCCAGACACAAACAGGTATATATTGTATGATTTCACTTATATCAGATATCTATCCCTTATATAGCAGTCAAATTCATAGAGAAAGTAAACTGCTGGTTTCCAGAGGCTAGAGGGATAGCGGAATGGGAAGTTACATTTTAACTTCAATTTGGGATGAAAAAAAAATGCAGATGAGTGGTGACTATTTCACTACAATGTAAATATACTTAATGCCACTGAACTGAGCACTTAACATGGGTAAAATGGTAAATTTCACGTTATATATATTTTACCACAAGAAAAAAAGAAAGCATTCTTCTGTTCAGGATACATGAGTTCTGTTCTCAGATCTTCCATCACACAGCAGTGTAAAACTGAACGTGATACTCTACTCTCCTAGGGTTCAGTTTCCTTACCTATCTAAAGGGAATAAAGGCTTGACAGTCTCTTCTAGCTTTAAAATGATCTTGCTACCTATTAGAAGATCTAAGCCTATTAATATTTGGTGAAGGGTCCATGTCAGTGACTGCACTGCAGAAGGTTCACTATACCTCAACCGTGGAGAACAGTCACAGTTCTTCTCCTGCAGGCTCTTGGGGGACAGCTGATCTTCTACAGAATGCTCCTAGTGATGACTGACTGCAATATGATACTTTCTTTGTGTCCATGATGTATCGCCAATGGAACAGAATGTCTCTTCAGGATTCAATTAACTGTTAATTCATTTAGCATTTATCAAGTATTTGCCATATGTCAGAGTCTACTAAGTATCAGGACTACAGGTCATCAGTAAGAACTGTGGTTCTGAGTACTCACAGTACTGTGGGAGACACCAGCTTATTAACAAACACTAAAAAGGATGTTGCATTTAAAAAATCAAAACAGATATTTATAAAGAACTGTGGGATTTGTAAAGAGTCACTTACTGCCTATGAGGAATAAAACGTCACAGAGAAGGTTAATTCTGTATTAATCTTGAATGAGGAGTTCATGAAAGAGGAGCTAAGTGAGATAATTCCTGATTGTCCTCTTTCATCTACCCACTGTGTTCATGCTGCCCCAACATGGCAGCTGGGGTATGAGAACAACTCAGGAAAGGTGGCCATATGCATGGCAGGATGGCTTCTATAAATAGCATTTTTTCTTAAACTTGATATCTTCTGATATATTCTCATAGATATACCCTCTCTTAATAGCCTTTAAAGACTCCCTTAGGCAAAAATAAAATATTACTCACAATTGCTATTCTCTTAATAGCTTTACCAGTGTTTGTTGTTCCAATGTCAACAGTCATTATATAGCTTGGCTTTCAATGTGGGATTAAACCTTCTTTTATTCTTGTAATCATCCAAAAAGCAATTGGGTAGTTAGTATGCTCTTTGGAATTCCATTGCAAAAGAATGAAGTTCTGCCAGATTCTGTCTTGGAAGAAGAAAACAGATGCAAAGGTGAAAAGAAAAAAAAAAAAAAGCTTCTGAAAGGGAAGTGCTGACAGGTTACACCAGTCACAGAACAGACATGCAGCACCCAAGGGTCACGGACTTGGAAGACGTGCCAAAGTTAGCCAGCCGGTCCCAGCATGCAGGGGCTGGAAGGGAACTAATTAATTAAAGAATATCAAACATGTTGTCAGGATGCAGACAGCAGAAGATAAAATGGACTTCACATAGTTTAACCAGTAGGAGAGGAGTAAGATCATACTGAACTCATAAAAAATTTCTTAAAAAAATAAGTTCTAACACATTTGATTCTATCATGATTAGAAGATAAATTGCTCTTTCAAATTCTGACCAAAGAGAGGAACCAAAGTCTTCCTTTAAAAAAGAAAGAACTAAATATTAACATTTATTGAGCACTTACTATGTGCAAAACACTGAGAGAAGCCTTCTGGGCAAATACGTTAACACTTGCATTTACAACGTATTCTATGTAGAGTTTTGTAGTGTTTCGGCCTAGACGCCATTTTGTTTATGTTGCCTCATTTAATTCTTGTGATAGCAAGTGGAAGAGATGTTATTTTCACAGATAAAGAAGCAGGTAACAGACCTAGGTCTTAACTCTGATTTCATAGTGCACTAACTGTGTTATGTTTTGTTTTTTTTATTTTATTGGAGTTGATTTACAGTGTAGTATTAGTTTCAGACATACGGCAAAGTGAATCTGTTATACATATACATATATCCACTTTTTAAAAAGATTATTTTCCCATATAGACCATTACAGAGTGTTGAGTAGACTTACCTGTGCTCTCTAGGTCCTTAATAGTAATCTATTTTTTGAAAAAATTTGTTTTGGCTGTACTGGTCTTTGTTGCTGCATGTGGGCTTTCTCTAGTTGCAACAAGCAGGGGCTATTGTCTAGTTGTGGTGCACGGGCTTCTTATTGCAGTGTCTTCTCTTGTTGCAGAGCTTGGGCTCTAGGGTGTGCAGGTTAAGTAGTTATGGCACATGGGCTTAGTTGCCTTTGTTGCATGTGTAATCTTCCTGGATTAGGGATCGAACTGACATCCCCTGCATTGGCAGCAGATTCTTAACCAATGGACCACCAGGGAAGGCCTAGTTATCTATGCAGTGTAGCGTGTAGCTGTGTTACCTTTGAAAGGTATACCTCACTGGACCTGAAGCCCCTTCTCTTCCCTCTGTTCCACAGGGAAGCCAAGCAGTAGTCACTGCAATAAGAATGGCTTCAGTGGGGAGGATGTCTAAGGAAAGAGTCCATCTTGCTTTGCTGGCCTAAGCAAAATGCTGACATGGAGAGGGTTTGCCTCAACCATTTTTCCCTCTCTCTTAAAAAGTTTTTATTTCTCAAGGGATGAGACTTCAAATTCTCTTCTCCCTCCTTTCAAAAATCTGCTCTCAAGTCCTGCCTTCACATCAGGCTGTAAGATTCCCAAGAATCTTTTTTGGTGTCAACTCTTTCAAGAACATTTCTGTTTTAACAGGGAGCTAAGCATTGAACTAAGATTCGCTAAGCGGTCTTTGATCTGTCTGGAAACTTTAGAATCTTACCTGGGAGAGTTCTCCTGCCAGGCTGCTTTAAGGGCACACTGTTAGCATGTGTCTCCATCTGTGGCTGGAGCTGGGATGCAGGCTCATAGATCCATGTCGTTGCTGGGGAAGAATGCTGTAATCCATTGCCACCATAGGCAGGTTTCTGCATCTGTCAGCAGATATTCCTCTTCTAAACCTTTACATTTTGATGCTGTCTTTGGGCCTAAACATGACATTGAAATTACTGCTCATGACGGAAAAAGAAAGAGTGGTTGTTTCCATGCCTGCTTAAATGAGACCACCCTGCCCATCCATCATCGTGCCTTGTGACTATGGTTTGGAAGGAGAGAAACCTTTACTGGGTAGGGGCCCCCTCCTTTCCTAATCAGCTCACACTCAGTCCTTTCTTTTTGTTCACAACCTGCTGCCAACTGATCTTAGAATTGCAGAAATATAGATAAATAAATTAAATAGTTGTCCCTTACAAGAATATCAGATACCTCTGCTTTTAGTAAAGAAAGGAAAATACAGCTTCAGGACATTGTTAAAGAGGGCAAAGGAGTTGGTAGCTCATGGTATCTACTCATGGCCTGAATCCACACTAACTAGCAGTCAACTACTCCCTTAACCTTGAGGCTGGACCTGAAGCCCCTTCTCTTCCCTCTGTTCCACAGGGAACAAGCTTAGATTCTCAATAATAATTTCTCCCTTAACCAGGGATTGCCGCTTACTTAAATTATCCTCACAGGGATGATAAATGCCTGCTCTGGGGTTCCTATTTGCTGTATTCTTCTTCAGAAAGTTGGAAATAGAAGTTTTCATCTTGTTTCAGACCACTCTGTTGAAAGTTTTGAAAGAGCTGGAAAAAGAGAGGGACAGAAATAATATCCATTGAGTGTGTATTCTATAGCTGGCCTTTTGTATAAATGCCTTTACTAAACCTCTCATTAAAATACTCTTTTTGATTGCCATTATACAGTTGGGTATACCAGTCCCATACATTGTACTGAACTTGCTCAAGATCAAGTTGGGCTTGCATGAATTTGCAAGCCCAGTGACATGAGCCACTCTACCATACCACCTCCCTGAACCATTATCCCTGACAATCACAGTCCCAGTTCTAGACTCTCTTTGTGATCTGTATAACATGAAGAAACTGGAAGGTTCTTAAGTTCTACCGCAATCACTTTGGGTGGCAGATTTATTGCTCTAACTCTGGAAATGATTGCTGATTCTCTTCCCAAGTGCAGCTGAGGCCAGAGGGAAACACTGAAAAAGGTGTGGATAAGCAACACAGAGTCACAATACTGGGACTTGATGATCATCTTGGTCTCTTCTTTCATTGGTATCAGGAGCCCTGAGCCCCATAAAGAGACTTTGATGTGTATAAAGTCATACAAGGAATTAAGCTCAGTTTAGAACCCAAACCTCCCAAATCCAGTGCTTCAAATGCATCCCTTTGATCTCACTGTGTTTCTTTACCCACATCACTCTACCGCCTCTGAGCCATACAATACGGTCTGTCTGTTGCCTCTAGGGATTTGCTGAGAAAGAACCATTCCACACAGAGCACTGCTTCAAGATACCAAGTCATTCAGATAAAGACCCTAGATATTCACAAGCCATTCAACCCCCATGATAGGATACATCCCGTGCTGAGATCAGAGTTAGCAGTGCAGTTCCTAGCACATGAGACCTTGCTTATTTTGATTTACCCATTGTCTAAAAGATGATCCAGAAGTTGGGCACTACTTCTAAATCACCAGGTTTTCATTGTAAGTGACAACCTTTGCATTTTATTAGCATGGTCTACATTTTAATAAGCCTTTACTGGGCCAATATATCATAACAACATCATTAAAACATTCCTCTCTACTGGTTATAAATTGCCTTGATGGTGTTGTAATGACGTCTCCCAGAGCACCTTTGACAGAATGAGTCTTAAGATCCAGGAATGTTATTGTCACAGCAGGATGACATCTCAGCCCAGCCTGGATCCCCTCCTCAAGGCAAAGGCTTGTGGTGCCTAGGAAAAGGAGAGAGGTGACTGCCCAGGGTGCCACTGATGTGTCTGTCATTGATAAGCTGTTACACTTTGGAAAAGCCGCTTAACCTCTTTGGGCCTCTTTACCTGTAAAACTGGAGAAGGAAATGGCGATAAAACCTTCCTTGTCTGTCTCATAGGGTTACTGTGAGGAACAAATAAGATAATTTACATGAAAGCACTTTGAAGAACCAGTTGGATTCTCCAGAAACCAGACTCTGAGATAGATTTTAGCCTGCAGGGTATTTATCAGAGAGTGCCCTTGAGATCATACCCCTGGAAGAGGGGAGGAGGAAGCAGTGTTGGACAGGGGAAGAAAACCAGTAGCTTATCAGGCCCTGTAACAACCTCAGTCACACCCAGGAAAAAGCCTAGAGCTAATTTGGCCTGTCAGCAGGGTCCCATGTTGTCTGAAATAGCCAGGCTTTTTGTGTGTGTGTTCAGTCGTGTCTGACTCTTTGCTCCAGACTCCTCTGTCCATTGGATTTTCTAGGCAAGAATACTGGAGTGGGTTGCCATTTCCTTCTCTGTGCTTTATGCTGCTGCTGCTAAGTCGCTTCAGTCGTGTCTGACTCTGTGCGACCCCATAGATGGCATCCCACCAGGCTCCGCCGTCCCTGGGATTCTCCAGGCAAGAACACTGGAGTGGGTTGCCATTTCCTTCTCCAATGCATGAAAGTGAAAAGTGAAAGTGAAGTCGCTCAGTTGTGTCCGACTCTTAGCGACCCCATGGACTGCAGCCTTCCAGGCTCCTCCGTCCATGGGATTCTCCAGGCAACAATACTGGAGTGGGGTGCCATTGCCTTCTCTGTGCTTTGTAGCACCATTAATTAGTCATTAAATGTCAGTTGTCTCAAGAAGTAGTATGACCCTAGGCTTGGTGACTCTCTGCAACTGAGATGTGACAAGTGAAGGCTTTGCTGAGAGCATTCCTGGTAGCTAGGGTGAAAGTTCTTTCCCTTTTTTTTTTTTTTTGTATTCTTTTCCATTATGGTTTAATCATAGGATACTGAATACAATTCTCTGTGCTATACAGTAGGACTTTATTGTTTATCTATTCTGTATGTAATAGCTTACATCTGCTAACCCCAACCTCCCATTCCATCCCTCCCCCAACCTTCTTCCCCTTGGCAAACACCAGTCTGCTCTATACTTCCATGATTCTGTTTCTGTTTCATAAGTAGGTTAATTCGTGTTGTAATTTAGATTCCA